>NW_028258364.1:8374261-9038261 GCF_053883595.1 Heterocephalus glaber | reverse complement strand
ATTCTATTCCCAGCAGTGGAATAGCGGGTCAAATGGGACTTCCAGTCCTAGTTCTTTGAGGTATCGGCATATTGATTTCCACAGTGGTTGCACCAGTCTACAGTCCCACCAGCAATGGAGCAGGGTTCCTCTTTCCCCACAGCCCTGCCAGCATTTGTTATTGGTTGATTTCATGATAGCAGCCATTCTTTCTGGAGTGAAGTGGAATCTCAGCCTTGTTTTCATCTGCATCTCTCGAATGACCAGTGATGCTGAACATTTTTTCATGTATTTATTTGCTATTTCTACTTCTTTGTCTGAGAAATGTCTGTTATTTCAGATGCCCATTTTTGGATTAAGTCTTTAAATTTAGGAGGTCTGATTTTTTTAAGTTCTTTATAGATTCGAGATAGTAGATCTTTGTCTGAGGAAAAGCAGGTGAAGATTTTTTCCCACATTGTGGGTTGTCTCTTAGCTCTGTTGGTGGTTTCACTTGCAGTGCAGAAGCTTTTTTTTTTTTTTTTGGAACCAGGGATCCAACTCTGGTACTTGTGCTTGTGCAGCAGGTGGCGAAAACCACTGAGATAAATCCCCAGCCCCTGTGCAGAAGCTTTTTAATAAGAAGAGATCCCACTTGTTGATTGTTTGTGCTAGTTCATGGGCAACTGAGGTTTTGTTCATAAAATCTTTTCCTACACCAATATCTTCAAGAGTTCTACCTAACCTCTGTTCCAACTGGTTCAGAGTTTCTATTTTAATATTTAGATCTTTAATCCATTTTGATTTTAGTTTAGTGCATGGCGAGAGATACAGGTCTAGTTTGAATCTTTGGCAAGTTGAAGCCCAATTTTTCCAGCCCCATTTATTAAAGAGGCTATCTTTCCTTCAGTGAGGGTGTTTGGCTCCTTTGTCAAAGATGAGATGGCTGAGTGTGTCTGGTGTTGTTTCTGCATCTTCTAATCTGTTCCACTGGTCCTCAAGTCTGTTTCTTTGCCAGTACCATGCTGCTTTTGTCACAGTAGCTTTGTAGTATAGTTGTAGGTTAGGGATTGTGATATCCCCTGCCATGTCTCTGTTATCTAGAATTGCTTTTGCTATTCTGGGTCTCTTCTTATTCCAAATGTATTTTTGGACTGTTTCCTCAAGGTCCATGAAGTATGCTGCTGGGATCTCAATTGGAATTGCATTGAATCTATATAGCAGTTTTGGAAGTATGGCCATTTTCACTATATTAATCCTTCCTACCCAGGAGCAGGGGATGTCTGTCCATTTTCTAATATCATCTTCATTCTCTCTTTTCAGAGTGCCATAGTTTTCAGAGAAGAGGTCTTTGATTTCTTTTGTTAGGTTGATTCCTAGGTATTTCAGTTTTTTGAATGCAATTGTGAAAGGAATTATTTACCCTATTTCTCTCTCAGTGAGTCTGTCATTTGTGTAGAGGAAAGCTATTGATTTTTGTGTGCTGACCTTGTAACCAGCTACTTGACTGAATTTGGTTATTAAGTCTAGAAGACTTCTGGTGGAGTTCTTGGGGTCTTCCATATACAGTATCGTGTCATCTGCAAATAAAGACAATTTGACTTCTTCATTTCCTATCTTTATTCCTTTTATTTCTTTCTTTTGTCTAATTGCCATGGCTAATGTTTCCAGAACTATATTGAACAAGAATGGTGATAATGGACATCCTTGTCTTGTTCCTGATTTTAGTGTGAAGGATTTCAGTTTTTGACCATTTAGTATGATATCGGCTGTTGATTTTTCATAGATGGCTTTTATAAGATTGAGGTAGAGACTGTCTATTCCAATTTTTTGTAGGGTTTTTATCATAAATGCATGTTGGATTTGGTCAAATGCTTTTTCTGCGTCTATGGAGATAATCATATGGTTTTTGTCCTTGGCTCTATTGATATAGTGTGTTACATGGATTGACTTGCGTATGTTGAAACATCCCTGCATCCCTGGGATGAATCCCACTTGATCAGGGTGTATGATCTTCTTGATGATATTCTGCTTTCTATTTGCCAGTATCTTATTAAGGATTTTTCCATCTATGTTCATTAGTGAGATTGACCTATAGTTCTCCTTTTTGGTTGGGTCTTTCTCTGCTTTGGGGATGAAGGTGATGCTTGCTTCCAGGAATGACTTTGGGAGTATTGCTTCCCTTTCAATTTCATTGAAGAGTTTAAACAGTAGTGGCAGTAGTTCCTCTCTAAATGTCTTGTAGAATTCAGCAGTGAAGCCATCAGGGCCTGGGCTTTTCTTAATTGATAAGTTTTTAATTACATTTTCAATTTCATTGGTTGATATTGGGTTTTTTAGAATTTTTAGATCTTCTTTGTTCAAGTTTGGTAATTCACATGTATCTAGGAATCTGTTCATTTCTTCTGTGTTGTCCATCTTATTGGCGTATAGGTTCTGGAAGTTGGTATTGATGATCCTCAGGATTTCTGCTGGGTCTGTTGTAATTTCACCCTTTTCATTCCTAATTGCATGGCTTTGGGCCTTTTCTTTCCTTTTTCTGACAAGGTTGGCTAAGGTTTGGTCAATTTTGTTGATTCTTTCAAAGAACCAACTCTTGGCTTCATTGATTTTTTTGTATCGTTCTCTTAGTCTCCATTGCATTGATTTCTCCTCTGATCTTTATAATTTCCCCCCTTGTATGAGCTTTGGGGTTGTCCTGATCTTCTTTTTCTAGAAGCTTGAGGTTCAGCATCAGGTTGTTTAATTGGGCTTGTTCTGTTTTCCTAATATGCGTATTCACTGCTATGAATTTCCCTCATAAGACTGCTTTCATTGTGTCCCATAGATTCCGATATGTTGTACTGTCATTGTCATTTAATTGAAGGAACTGTCTGATTTCTTCTTTAATTTCCTCTGTGACCCATTGGTTATTCAGAAGTGTATTGTTCAATTTCCATGTGTTTATGAAATTTTTTGAGTTTCTTTTGCTATGGATCTCCAATTTCATCGCACTATGGTCTGATAATATACAGGGGATAACTTCAATTCCTTTGCACTTCCTTAAACATGTTCTATGTGTGAGTATGTGGTCTATTTTTGAGAATGACCCATGTGCAGCTGAGAAGAATGTGTATTCTGATTTTGTGGGGTGGAAGACTCTGTAAACATCTGTTAAGTTGATTTGTTCAAGAGTTCGTTTGAGTTCTAGTATTTCATTACTTATTTTTAGTCTAGTTGATCTATCTATTTGTGACAGTGGGGTGCTGCGGTCCCCCACTACAATTGTATTAGTGCATATATGGCTTTTCATGTCCGTTAGTATTTGTTTTATATAGTTGGGTGCACTAGAGTTTGGTGCATAGATATTTATGATTGTCATCTCTTCCTCGTGGATTGGTCCCTTTACAGGGATGTAGTGTCCTTCTTCATCTCTCTTAATCAGTGTTGATTTGAAATCTACTTGATCTGCCAAGAGGATAGCTACTCCTGCTTTTTTTCGGGTTCCTGTCACATGCAGTATTGTTTTCTACCCTTTAACTTTCAGTTTATGAGTTTCCTTTTGAATTAAGTGTGTTTCTTGTATGCAGCATATTGTTGGATTTTGCTTCTTGACCCATTCTGCCAGTCTATTTCTTTTGATTGGTGAATTGAGACCATTAACGTTGATGGCTATAACTGAAATGTATTGACTTGTCATTGCCATGACTTTTTCTTTTTGTTGGGTTCTCCCCCTTTACATTTAATTTCTTGTCATGCCAGATGGGTTCATTCTGCTTTGCTTCCTGGGGTTGTGATCCTCAATGTCTGTTCCTAGGCTATTGTGTAAAATTCTTTGGAGTGCTGGTTTGGTATTCACGAAGTTTCTAAGGTGCTCTTTGTCATGAAAGTATCTTATTTCTCCATCCATTTTGAAAGATAGTTTTGCAGGGTACATCAATCTGGGTTGGAGGCTGTTTTCTTTTAGGGCTTGGAATATGTCACTCCAAGCTCTTCTTGCCTTGATGGTTTGTGTTGAGAAGTCTGCTGTGATTCTGATGGGCACTCCTTTGTTTGTGATTTGTTTCTTTTCTCTCACTGCTTGGAGAACTTTGTTCTTCTGTTGTGTTTCTGGAATCTTAACAATTATATGCCTATGTGTAGATTTTTTTGATCAAGGCTATTTGGAGTCCTATATGCCTCACTTATCTGTATGTCAAGCTCTTTTCCCCTGCTTTGGAAGTTTTGTGCCATTATTTCTGTGAAGAGATTTTTTATGTCATCTGCACTCTCTCCTGTTTCTTCATTGAGCCCAATCAGTCTTATGTTATTCTTCTTTGCATCATCTAGCAGCTGCTGGATTGATTTCTCATGTTCCCTTATAATTTTGAAGCAATTTTTCTTTTCCTGGTCACTAATTGCAATCTTATCTTCTATATCTGAAATTCTGTCCTCACACTGGCTCATTCTGCTGTGTAGACTTTCAGTGGAGTTTTTCATGTCCTGGAAATCTATTTGCATCTGTTTTATGGATTCCATTTGTTTCTTATGTTGGGATTCCATCATGTTCCTGAGCTCCTCTCTAGATTTATTAATCATGTCTTGCACTAGGGGCACAATTTCTCCTGTTATCTGAGAAATTATTTCTGATTTCATTTTTTCCAGATCCCCTTTTGTTGCCAGTTCGGTGGGTCCAGGTGGTTGTGTATCAGAGTGTTCCATCTCATTTCCCTTTGGGGTTGCTGTAGGTGATCTGGAAGTCTGGTTTTGAGACTTATTTATGTGTTTTCTCATTTCGACTGGGGCGGGGGGCTGTTAGTGCCTGCACGGATTACCTCCTCTGACCTGGGTGAGGTGGGACAGGGGCCGGGAGTAGCGCTAGGGATGGTGACCCAAAAGCCCTTTCCTTTGGGCTGGGAGCAGCCGGAGGGATGGTGGCCGGGAAACCCCTTCCTCTGGACCAGGAGCAGTGGGATGGTGTCTCAGAAGCCCCTCCATCTGGGCCGGGAGCGGTGGGAGGGATGGTGGCCCGGAAGCCCCTTCCTCTGGGCCAGGAGCAGTGGGACAGAAGGTGGCCCAAAAGCCCTTTCCTCTGGGCTGGGAGCAGCGGGAGGGATGGTGACCTGGAAGCCCCTTCCTCTGGACCAGGAGCAGTGGGACAACGGCTCAGAGGCCCCTACCTCTGGGCCGGGAACAGTGTGACTCAGTACCTTGGTCTGGTGGTCTAGTGTCCTCTGCGCCTTGGTAATGTGGAATCAGGTGGCTGCCTGTCTGCAGTGGGGTGATTCGGTGTCTTCCACGTGACTCAGGACCTCGGTAGGGCGTGTACAGACCTGCCTGTCTGCAGCGGGCTGACTTGGCGTCTTCCGCATGACTCAGGACCTCGGTAGGGTGTGCACAGACCTGCCTGTCTGCAGCGGGCTGATTCAGCATGTGCTCTGAGCAACTGGGGACCTCGGCAGGGTGTGGCTGCTGTATTTTTCATTGATATCCTTCATTGTCTTCTGAATTTCTTTGAACTGTTTATCTGTATTCTCTTGAATCTCATTGAGCTTTTTATAATCTTTTTTTTTAGTTTTCAAGCATTATATCCATTTTGCTTTCTTTGAAATCCATAGCTAGAGTTAGGATGTTTTGGAAATACCATAGTACTTTTTAAAAATTTCTTGTGTTACATTGAGACTTGCCCATCTGGGTAGGTTAGATTTCTTTTTTTTTGGCACTGGGGATCAAACTTGGGACCTTGTGCTTGCAAGGCAGGTGGTGGAACCACTGAGCTAAATTCCTAGCCCTAGGTTAGATTTCTCTACCATTTTTACAAGGTCATCTTTTTTGGATCTTTCTCCTAAAAATATGCCTTGGCATAGTATTTTTATTTTCAGCTGAGCTGTTTAGTCTCCTTGTAGCTTCCTTGCCTGTGATTAGTGAGCTTGGACGCAATGTGTATCTTGTCACAGTCAGGAAGATCCACTGTCTGTGAGTCACACAAGAGTGCGGACACTAGCAGCTCAGGTAGGTGTGTGGAGAGCAGTGTTTGGGATTGCTCACTGTGTCGTTTCTTACAATGGGAACAGTGGGCCCCTACTGAGTGATGCCTCTTGGTCACAGCAAGCCTGTTGGTGCTTGCTGTTACTAGCAAGGTCCTCAGGCACTCACAGCTGCAGCAGTGGTGAGGGACCTGAGGCACTTTTGGTGCAGGACCAAACACTTCATGAAGAGAGGTGGTGGCGAAATCCATAGGAGCCCCTTCTGTGGGACTCATACCTAACCCTGACAGCAGTGTATCACCAGACAAGATGTGGGGGCACCTTGTGGTGGAAACAATGTAAGTGTAGTAACAAAAGCACCAGTGTTCCTTTTTGCTGCTACTGTGGGAATGCCTGTTCAGGAGCAGGATCCATCCCCTCTACCACCTCTTCCCATACCACCAGCCTTGTACACTGAGGAACTGTGAGATGGTTGGGGCTTTTAGGAGTGAGACACAATTTCTCTTAGGGCCTCTTTTGGCTGTCTGCATCCCAGGAAAGGGTGACACCTGGGGCTTTCTCTCCACCCCAACTCCTTGCACTTCCTAGGAGCAATATGATGGTTACTCTTGTCACTTTGATGGGATGGAGAAACACAGGAAAATTAGTAAGGCATACTTATTAGGTTTTTCTGTGAGGGTGTCCCCAGAGTCAGTTGGCTTGTATGTCAGCAGGTGGGGAGGGGGTGACTGTGAATGTGGGCAGCTCCACCCAAGAGGTTGGGAACCTGGATGAAATAAAAGCAGAAGGAATCACACTAGCATAGGCTCTCTTCTCTCTCTGCTTCCTGGCCACAAGGTGATTAGCCTTCCTCCAGTATCCCCTTCCACAATAATGTTTCTGCCTCACCACAGGCCTAAAGCAATGGAAGTGGTTGATGGACTGAAACCTCTGAAACTATGAGCCAAAAGTAAGTGTTTCTTCCTTTAAGTCAGGTAAACGTTTTTCCAGAGTGATGAAAAGCAAAAAGCAGGAGCTGCCAAAACCAAGTAAAATTCCTATTGGGGCCTTTTTTGGTTGTGTGTACCCAGGTAGGGGCCACTGACATGGCTTTTCTCCCCCCAGCTCCTAAATTTAATGTCCCAGGCATGGGCCATTGCATAGCCTGGTGAATTTCTCTCCAGACCTCCTTGGGCTGTGTGCAGGGTTACTACCTGAGCCAAGGCATTGCCATAGGCCACCTCAGCCTGCACTATGGGTGGGAGGCAGCAGAACCAGAGTATTCTTTCCTTGCCCTGTCCATAGCAGGCATCTGTGTTGCATGGAGGATATACTGCTGTCGGGAACCATGTGGGCAGCCACGTTCATTTTTGGCACCAGGCAAATCCATACAAAGATGGCTATGCCCATGGTTTCAGAGGGCAGATTTTTGAGGGTGTCCTCCTCTGCTTCCCTCTGTGTCACAGCAGCCGTCCCCTTCAGTGTGCAGGGAACCCAATGGGCTTGAGTATAAGCCACTCTGCTGGCCACGTTGGGTTCATAACACTACCCACTGCATCAGAACAGTATCTGTGGGGTGCCAGAGATTAGGAATATGCAGACTGTTGGTTGTTTCCCCCCTTAACCAGTCCAAATTCAGATAACAGGTTCCTTCTCAAGATGATTCCTGGCTATAGCTCCTTGGGGGTCCGTTTGGGGATGATTTGAGATCCTGTTCCAAAGTAAGGCTTGCACAGGTTTCGGGTCACTTATCTAAGTGGGCTGCTGCAAGCCCAAGGATTGATAGTACCCACGCCAACGGAATTTGCTGGGGCCCACTCTCACTTTCATCCTGTGGAGAGGAGACTCTCTTTCCCACAGCTGAAGAGCCAGAGCAGCAGATGGGATATTTTGAATCTTTTATTATACTTTTGACCCAGGTCTCTGAATCTTTTTTGGGGGCGGGGGGGGACTGGGGCTTCAACTTGGGACCTTGTGCTTGCGAAGCAGGCAGCAGAACCACTGAGCTAAATCCCCGGCCCCAGGTCTCTAAATCTTACAAGGTTCTCAGTTTTGCTTATTTCCAGTGTTCTGATAAATTACCTCAAAATGCAGGCAGAGCTCTGCTACTTTTGTTCTTCCCTGTGGAAGAGGTGGTAGGTCCTGGGCACTTCTATTCAACCATCTTGAAAATCTCAAGCGTGCATGCACACTCATTCATTCATTCATTCATTCAACACAGACAGGGTCTTGCTATGTAGTTCAGGCCATCTTTGAACTATGTAGCCTAGGCTGGCCTCAAACTTTCGGTGATTCTCCTGCCTCAGCCTCCCAAGTGCTGGGATTACAGGTGTGTCCCACCATGCCTGGTTCGTGCATTTATTTTTAATATAAATAACTGGCATATCTGTATTTCCCCATCTTATGAAATACTTTTTATTTCCCATGTGTTCTGTGTTTCCTTTTTCTCTTTTTTTGGTCATATTTTGAGATGGTCATTGTGATTATTCCATTTTCCTTATTAACTCTTCATACTCTTTTAATTAAAATTATTCTAGACAGTAGTTCTCATTATATGGCCTGTGGACACCAAGGGTCACTGAAGTTATCAGTGTACCAGGTACCCACAAAATAAAAATTATTTTATAATTTTATACAGTGGACCCTTGACTTACAAGCTCAATTTGATCCCGAGGACTGGTCATAACTCAAGTTGGTCAACTGAAGGCTCAGGCTCCTCTACACAGCCTTCAAAAATCTCTCTCCTGTACACAGGCAGATCTCAGTGTCCTTAGAGAGACACTGGCCCAGGATTTCTCAACCCCACACAGGAAAGGATGTTGTAATGTTCCTTCCAGAACTCTTTAAGGGTTAAATCTGTATCTGAGACCATATGGAAGCACAAGTGGCCGGCATTTGGGTCGTAACTCAAAACTTGTAAGTTAAAATTAAAATTCTGGATGTAACCCACGTTGCTCATATGTCAGGCCATCGTCTCTTGAGGTTCCACTATATAAGGTTTTCTTTGCTTTTCTCACTGTTTTGACATTTTTATTAATGGCAGAAAAGCAGTGTTAGCAATGTACATTTTCTGGGGTCTCAGCATGATTTAAGCTGTGGCACTGAACTGTACTGGCATTACTGCAGTTTTAAAAAAAACAAAAAGGGGGCCAGGGATTTAGCTCAGTGGTTCCTGCGCCAGCCTTGCAAGTGCAAGGTCCCGAGTTCAATCCCCAGTACCAAAAACCAAATAACAAAACAGAAAATGTTGGTTTCACCTAAGAATGTTTTCAATAGCTGCTTGTGGTGGCACACATCTGTGATTTCAGCACTTGGGAGGCTAAGGCAGGAGGATCACAAATTCAAGGCCATCCAGACTATAGAGTTTTTTATGAAGCCAGGAAAAGTATTAATCTTGACCCCTGAGACATGTATACATTTTAAGCCCAATCTTGAGATCTACTACTCCAAAAAAGATTTCCTTTCAAAATATTACTGTTTCTTGACAATGCACCTTCTTTTTATTCTTCCTAATAAACATGTACTTGGTCATTCCCCAGTACTTGCTGTTTTGTTGGCTTCAATCCTCTCTTGGCCCAAAATTAGGACCCAGAGCAGGAGGGAGCCAGTTACAATAGTATATTTTAAACATAATTCAGTGTTAGCATTTACAAAACTTGTGATTTCCCGTATCTACATTAATGTTTAATTTTATGTCATCCTTGTCTGGTTTGCTATTAAGAGTACATGGTAAAATTGCCTTAATAGGAAGGGGTATGAAGTGTTTCTTCTCTCATTTCTAAAATAATTGAAAGGATGTATTCCTGGAATATTGTGCTATAGTTTGAATGTGTTTTGAGCTTGAACCTTGAGTGCTGGCATTGGGAAGTAGTGAAACCTTTAAGAGGTGGGGCCTTGTAGGAAGTCTTTGGGGGGCCCCCTGCATTCAAAGAGACTGAGCTATTCGGACGGTTTTCACAATTCCTAGCTTGCCCCACCCAGGTCTCTTGGGCTTCCTGTATGAAGATGTAATCTGTTCCTTCTGCCATTGCTACCTGCCTTTATGAAATGCAGCCAAGAGGGCCTACATCAGAACTAAGCCACAGCGGGTACCATGCTCATGAACTTCCAAAACAGTAAACTAAATAAACCTCTTTTCTTTATAAAGTTGGTCTGTCACAGGCATTTCATTATGGTAACTAAAAACTGACTAATACAGCATGATATATTTGTAGTGGGTAGACTTTTGACTCAAAGTAAATTTCTTTAATGCTTATGTTTGTTTTCTCTCCATCAATTTTGTTACAACTTTAGCTGTTTTCAAACTTTTAAAAAAATTTATTTAGGTTTTTTGGAACAGGCTTTCACTATGTAGTTCAGGCTGGCCTTGAGCTATGCAGGCCTTGAGCTCACTATGTAGCCCAAGCTGATCTTGAACTTGTAGCAATTCTCCTGCCTCAGACTCTCAAGTGCTGGGATCACAGACATGTGCCACCACACTTGGCATGTTTTTAAATTATCAGCTAGCGGTTTTATTGATCCTTGTATTCCACTATCAATTTCTGCTACATTATTTTCTTTTCCTTTTTAAGGCTTTTCTATTTACATTTTTTTTTTTTTTTTTTGGTTTTTTTGTTTTTGGTACTGGGGATCGAACTCGGGTCCTTGCGTTTGCAATCTATTTACATCTTTACATGGATGACTGTATCATGATATCTTCAAATCTTCACTTTAAGTGTATGCATTAAAGTATATCACTAAGTGTATCAGTTGCTCCTATTAATAATTAGACATCTAGCTTCTATTTATTTAAAAATTACTGATCTCTTTTTATGTAGTAGGCATCCTCATAGTTGCTTGGGAACGAAGAGGAAAGCCTGTGCCCTTATGGAGCTTGCATTCTAGTGGGAAGAGACAGGCACTTTGCAATTATAATTAACATACAAGTTACAATATACATATATGTATACATGTAAGGACACCTGCAATAGGAATTGGGAGTACTTCAGCAGGGACTGCAATTTAAGGCATACATTTATAATTTAAAGTATGTTTAAAGTATTGTCATTTGATCAGATGTAGTCTCTAATTTTCAATATGATTTGACATTACCATAATTCTCTTAAATGAAACAGAGAAATGGAATTTGTTTTGAGTATCTTTGTATGATTTCTAATACTCTTGTCTGAAAGTCTGCATGACAGTTTTTGGTATTGAGTTGCTTTGTCTACTATATCCATTTCTATAAATATTATAAAAGGTCATTACAGAATTTATGTAAATTAGCTCCAGCTTTAAAAATTTTGTTCTAGTCTTTTATGTATCTATTACCTTCTGCTAATTAGCACTATTTTTAGCGACCTTATCTTCTCACTGCCAACTGCTTTATATATTTGAGGTTATTGTTTCGGAATTGTTACATTCCTGGTCAGCTGTTCCATTTATTATGAAAGCATACTTTTATTGTTTTTTAATCGACACATATTTATGGGATACATTTGCCAACACTTGTTTATTTTTACCTTAGTCATTTTATCTACTGTTTCATATCATTTGACAGGCATTGCTATTTATTCTATGACATCATTATATTTCATTGTAAAACTACAAACAACACTGTCTTTAAGTTGACAAGTTTATGGTACTTACTGTAATTATTGATAATTTAGAATGCTTACTTTTGTGTGATTTGTGTTTCCTTTCTGTTTTTAGTAGTTTATTTTCCTTATTACAGTTTGTTTCTTGTTTATTCTCAATTTAACCTAATTCTTGTTATCTCTAAAACCAATACATAAATCCTTTCATGTTTCTACTGCTCTATCACCAGTGAAGTTCAATAGGCAGTCAAATATTGTGGAAAACGCCATGTCCTGGATACAGCCAACTTCATATTACCTTCTGATATTTGTGGGTTGTGTGAAACATATTTCTTTACCTTTAAAAAGGGGAAAATTGAGGATAAAGTATTGTGAGATACATACAATCAACAGGCATTCTCTCCTCACCTCTCTCCTCTTTAATCACTAGGAATATAGGCTTTTTAAAACAAAACCCAGGCCTGGGGATTTAGCTCAGTGGCTCTGCACCTGCCTGGCAAGTGCAAGGTCCTCAGTTCAATTCCCGGTACTGGAAAAAAAAAAAAACCCTCCTCTTCTTCCTCAGACATGAGTGGGGTTTTTTTTGTTTTGTTTTCTGGTGCCGGGGATTGAACTCAGGACCTTGCGCTTGCGAGGCAGGTGTGGTGCCGCTAAACATAAGTGGTTGACTAGCAGTGAACTACCAATTGTTCAGTTGTCTAGACTGTACAAACTTACTTGCATTTCATTGGTAAGTTTAAAGTACATGAGGTAAAAACATTTTTCTAAATTGAAGATTTATATCCTTTAAATGTTTACAAGTTACTGGACTCCTAGAAGATTAAACAGTACATGCTCTAATCTACACCTAGGGACCTCAATCATGTCCTTATCCCAACATGCTAAGCTATCTGTCAAGAACAGCAATTATTACTTAATTATTTGGTACTGGGTATCAAACTTGGGACCTTGTGCTTGCGAGGCAGGCAGTGGAACCACTGAGCTAAATTCCCAGCCCAAGAACAGCAATTATTAAAAGTGAGGAGCTGCAGGGGATTTAGCTCAGTGGTTCTGGCACCTGTCTCATAAGTGCCAAGGTCCGGAGTCTAATCCTTGGTACCAAAAACAAACAAACAAACAAGTAAATAAATGGAGCTGTTATCAGAATCTTTGGGGAAAGGAGTTTCTTATGACTCCTGAAAATTTCTTAAATATTTCTGGTTTTTTCCTCCATTAACACTTCCAACATTAGCAAACTACCATTTTAGTTTGCAGAATGAAGTATCTAAAAGCTTTAAAAGTTTGTCAATTTATTCAAAAACATTAATTGCCTAACAGATTTCTGTGTATGAACTTGATGACCCTTTGACAGATTATCAAGTCAGTGAAATTCAATATGTGAAAATCAAACCTTAGGTGTCCAGAAAGCTTGTAGATATATGTATTTATTATAATTACATGACTTCTTGACAATGTGCACTGCCATCCAGAAGTGAAATTGCACTTATCAACTGCTATTTGTTCATTAGTGTGAAGATACAACTTACATACATTGGAAATGTTTTATATACTTTGATACTGCCATATGTCAACATTCTTCTAGATATATTTGTGAGCCATAATTGTATGCCAAAAACTATATTAGAACATTACCACCTTTAACATCACAAACTGTTCTCAAGTCTGTTCATTGAAAGTATGATAGATCACATGTAAAACTCTTATTTTTATAGACACATCACATTTGATTACCATTTTCTTATTTCTCTGAAAACAAACTGAAATCAAATATAGAGTTCTCTCAAAAAGAAGAAAAAAAGGAGTAAGTAGCTAACAGGAACTAAACTGTTAAAAGTTAATTTACAGTCATGACTGGAGTTACTAAGTACATAAACTATTTTAACAGTGGTTGGAGAAAAGAAAAAATGGCCTGCATACGATACATTCTATGAATACTAAACAGTAATTTCATCAAACAATTGCTTCTATATATAGTAGTAGTAAATAACAATGGCTTCTTCCCACCAAATATAAAAGATAACCACTTTTAATGTGAGTCTCCTTCCAAGATTAAGCCATAAAAGTTGACTTAATGGGGAAAATGTACCACTTTTAAAACTTTCTTTACTTAGATTTCCATTTCTAACTTTTACTTCTAAGTGAGTTCATATGACTTTAAGAGTATTTTAACTAAAGTTCTCAGCAACACAAAAATTTAGGGAGCTAAAAACAGGGATGATGACAATACATGTATACATATAATCAGAGATTAGCAAATTGATAGTGTCTAATCTTAACAATTTTGCATTTCTGACATTTGTTATTTTCTCATACTGTTTATCTGAGTTAAAAAAGAGGGATGTTGGTTATTTGATGGCAACATTCACAAAACTGACTTTTTTGGTTCACAAATAAGTATCCCAGAACTATTTAAAACCTTTTTAAATTCTAAGGTCAGAATATGAAGAATCTACTCTGTGCCACTATTGAATTTTGGAGACATTACATACATAAATTTATCAAATGTGAATTAAGAGCTAAAAATTCTTAACAGTAACAGTGTTAAAAAGGAAACAAAGGTAATAAAATTAAGTGGCAGGATATAAATATCATGAAAGAAAAGATCTAAAGGATTTTCCAAAACAAAGCATAATATACTTGACAAAAACACAGTGAGTCTAGAACAGTGATGGCGAACCTTTTAGAGACTGAGTGCCAAACAGCAACCCAAAACCCACTTATTTATCACAAATTCCTGACACTGGAATTAAACCTGAATACTGAGGTTTTAGTTTAGAAAAAACAACTCTACATTAACATCTTTTGTCTTAAAAACACAGTAACATGAGTGCCATTGGTTCACCACCACTGGTCTAGAATTAGATACAAGAATAAATAAGAACCATCTGTGATTCATATACTATAATGCAATTAGACATGTTGAATTTTACTGATCTTACGGGATAGGTAATTTTAAGTTATTAATACATTTCCTTAATGATCACACTGACATGGGGTATAAGAGTAAATTATATCCAAAGCAAAGACCATACTATCTAGATTTTTGTTGTTGTGGCTTTTGACTGACAAACTGAATCAAATGTTTACGTTCAATTATTAGTTTTATTTCTTTAATTTGCAAACTGTGTCTTTTAATATATTTTGAGAATATATTTAACAGTATGCAGAATATGAAAGAGCCATTAAGACCTATGAAGGCTGGCCACTTCCATTTACATTTCCTTCTAGGAAGCAGTTGGTTTCTGACATTCTTAAAATTCCAAATGCTCCTTTGTTTCAAATAAATACCTATGAATTTACCCCCTCACCCCATGTTTATAAAGGCATTTGGCAGCATTAGAAACCCAAAGTTGTTTTGTTAGTAAACGAGTATATGGAATAGTATTAATTTCAGTGCATTTTAAATTAGATATGTGATAATAAAATTGCTAAAGTTTTTTGTTTGCTTATTTTGGTTAAGGGTACTGGTCTTTGATCTGCATTAATTTTTGTTTATCACAAGAAAATCATATACTGAGAATTATTTTAAAATCCTACTTTAAACCAGACCTTGATGAAAAGCAAAAAGAAATGTTTAAACTTTGATTCAAAAAGTATTATCCTCTGAAATTTATTGGCTGCTTTAAGATCACTTAGATTTTTTTTTTTTTTTGGTACCAGGGATCGAACTCGGGACCTTGTGCTTGTGAGGCAGGCGGCAGAACCGCTGAGCTAAATCCCCAACCCTAGATTGTTATAAAGTATATCATGTCACCTTCCCACAGCACTTGACATCATGTTTATTTTAATATGAGGAATTGAACCCAAGGCCTTAGCATTGAGCTACATCCCTTGCCCTTTTATTTCGAAATAGGTTTTGCTAAGTTACCCAGGTGAGACTTGAAATTTTGAGACTCCTGCCTCATCCTCCCAGAAAGTCAGGTTTACAGGCCAGGTGTGCACCACCATGCCTAGCTGTTTTGTTTTGGAGACTGGGTCTCACTATGTAGCTCAGATTGGCCTTGAACTCTCTGTGTAACCCAGGCTGGCCTGTAACTCGTGATCCTCCTTCCTCAGCCTCTCAAATGCTAGAGCACGCTTGGCTCATATGTGTGGCCAACTTTATTTAATCAGTTCTACAAGACTTCAAATCTCTATTGATATATCACTGCAATGAGCTATGTCATTTAATTTTATAAAACTGATTATCACAAAACCAAATTCTGCTTCAATTCAAAACTTTTGAAGCTTAACCATATAGTAACATTTACTTTAAAAATGAATTTTCCAGGCCGGGGATTTAGCTCAGTGGTTCTGGTGCCTGTTTTGCAAGCGTAAGGTCCTGAGTTTGATCCCCAGTACAAAAAAAAAACAAGGATTTTCCTAACATTTAAGAATCACTTCTAGGGCTGGGGATTTAGCTCAGTGGTGCCGCCACCTGCCTCATAAGCACAAGGTCCTGAGTTCAATCCATGGCACCAAAAAAAAATCAATTCTAAATTTTAAAAAATTGAACTCAGGTCCTCTTATGTGGTAGGCAAGTTAAGTGCTCTACTACTGAGCTACACTCCCAGCCCTGTATGTAAAATTAGTGCAAAGGCTTTAATTGTTGCGGACTACTAAGTACTATTTAAAACAAAATAAAAAATCCTAAAATGGAAATGTTTAAAGGCTCATCCTTATATTTCAAATTTATGAAATTAGAGATATAGTTATTTCTATTTAGGGTCAATCTGAGCTAATTTGATCACTATAAACAATGTCTATTATACCTTTACAGATGGCTGATTTTTCAAAAATTATAGATAAGCTAATTGTGATAAAATGGTTTGAAATTGTCATTATTTGAGCTCCAGAATTCACTTTAAATATTTCTATCTAGGAAATAATCATAAATATGCTAAAAATCAATTCTAGTCACTTAAAACAAAGGTCTAAGAAGTCTGCTTCTGTCCTTTTGTTCTTAGTAAATGTTTTATTACTATTTTATTGTTATTATTATTTATTTTGAGACAGGGTCTCACTATGTAGTTCAGGCTGGCCTTGAACTCACTATGTAGCTCAGGCTGGGCTTAAACTTGCAGCGATCCTCCTGCCTCAGCCTCCCAAGTAGCTGGGATTACAGGTCTGTGCTAGCACCCCGTGCTCTTATTGCTATTTTAAACCTGAAATTTTTCTGTTATCCTAATAGCTAAAACCCTTACTGGGTTATTCTAGTTCTTTATGTTTTTAAAATTTCAATTAATTTACTTATTTTTGAGACAAGGTCTTGCTATGTCTTTCAAGCTGTCCTTGAACTGACTACATAGCCCAGGATGGGCTTGAACTCATTTCCCTTCCAAGTGCTGGGATTATGGGTGTGTACCACACTACTGGCTTATTCCAGTTCTTTAAAAAGAATTCTGTCTACTGGTAAGAAATTAAAGCATCAAAGGTTTTCTTGTTATATTATTTAACAGTCTTGGCTTTATTTCAGTACAACTAGCTATCAAGAGTCATACTTTTCCAGTCAAGCTATACTAATATGTATTTTTATTGCCCACGTCAGTGATGGTAAACTTTTTAAACCTTTCAGTGAAAATAAACACTGAATGGCACAGTTATCATCAGTTCTCCACCACTGTCCTGTATTCTTAATATCTGCATATTATATGACAATGTTCTGTTTTGTTAAGCATCTTTTAAAATCACTCTAAAATAGCAGCTTTTGATTTTGAAACATCTTTAATTTGGGGGCTAGTATTGCTTATATCAATGCAGATTAAAATTGGACCGAACCATTCTATGAAAAGTGGAAAGTAGTATATCAAGGAGAACATTCTCTTTAATTAATTCAATAAATAACTACCTTGTAGGGTTAATGGCTTTCAAAAGTATTCACGCTGAATTAATTGGTAGAAAAAGTACACTTATTACCTTGGATATATTCGACTTACTAATGAAGTGTCATATAGTTACAAAAAATGACATTATTGTATCACTAAAACACAAAACTAAAATGACCTAACAGCAGGAATAGAAAATGTCAGGATAAACTAGGTAATTCAGATGTACAAAGAGCTGTTCCCACCATTTATTCCTAGGAAATTTCTGAGGTATACCTCTAACTAAAGGAGTGAGAGTGTTAACCAAGAAAAGGCTCCAGTCTCTTTTTGTAGTGTTACATATTCCCTTTCATAGCTATGCTTTTTTTCTGAAATGAATCTGAATGTATCCAACACAGATATGAAAAATAAATGATACTTTGTTTTTTATTTTGGCAGTACTGGGGGTTGAGCCCAGGGCTTGAGTGTGCTAGGCAAGCACTCTGACACTAAGCTACATTCCCCAGTCCTTTTTGTTCTTTTTTATTTTTGAGACAGGGTCTTATGTTGCCCAGGCTGACCTCCAATTTAGAATCCTCTTGCCTCAGCCTCCCAAGTAGCTGGGATTACAGATGTGTGCCACTCCACCCCGCTGACACCCATTTTTAAAAAAATGTATTTATTCGTCATTTATTAGATGTAATTACTTAATTTTAAGAGTATTAAGACATAGACATTTAAAAATGTTAGGGCTGGGCTGGGGATTTAGCTCAATGGCACTGCATCTGCTTGGCAAGCCCAAGGTCCTGAGTTCAATCCCTGGTACCAAAAAAAAAAAAAAAAAGGGCTATGAGGATTTTGTAAATGTAAAAAAGGGACACTGCCCATAAAAGGCTGAATAAAAGTCCCTGAAAAACACACTGCTCCATACTCTCCTTTTGAAAAGTGGAGGCTACATTGTAGAAACAAAATCTCTATTAGAGAACTAGTTTTGAGAAATGACTATCCCTAAAGATATTATACTCTCAATATATACTACTTAAGAAAAGTCAGTATTAATTCTTTTTAATATAAAGATTTAGTTTTGGGAAAAAAGTGATTGTCCATGTCACTGACCAGCATTAAGAACACAATGGTCCATACATTCATCTATGCTTCCTCCCCTTGTACGATGAAATGTAACTTCAGTCATTAACCATGGGAAAACAGTTTCAAGCCTCTGGATAGAGCTGAGAGATGTGAACAAGTCTGGTAATGAAGCACAGAGTAGTACTGTCCCTTCTTCCCACTTATTTAAGAAGCACCAAAACTGAAGCCAAGGTTTCAAAAGGTAATTTAACAGCAGGAACTATAATTTAATCACATCATATCATATTACACTATGTAACATTATATATGTTGCCTGTTGATATATAACATAGTTAAGTTTATTACAAGCATTATTTCCTAAGACTTACAGTTTAAGTGCTCCTTTTCAAGTATTACTGCTTATTTAATAGTGTTTATAACAGTAAATCAGTATATATAATGGAATGCATTGTGCCATTTCTCTTTATCCTGTGTTAAGGTATTATTAACAAAATCAATTAAGAAAACCAAGACAACTATTAAAAACTAAAACAAAGCTATCAACACCACAGATGCAAATCTGAGTAGGTCTACAGCATTTTCCCTATAACATGAAGGCATAGGGTAGTATTATTTTAACAGCAACTAGCCTTCACAAGTAGATCAAAAGTTTCACTTGAAAAAGACAGTTACTCTGAGAAAACATCAATCTGCATTACTAATAAAAGAAGCAAATTGCTGGTGTCACCTTAACATAAAATTGCATTTTCTCTTTTCCATGTGGGATTTGGTTCATTTCTGCGATGACTATAAAACTACAAGACTAATTTGTTGAGTAACCTCTCACTTAATATTTAAATTAATACCAATCTAGAAAAAGGTCAGTGCCTCAGTGGCTTTAAACCACATGGATTTTAATTTATTTTTCAAAATAACAATGCAATTGTCTATGCTTCTGTAATAGTGCAACACAGTATCCTTTCCTGAATAAAGGAACTGAGGTTTTATACAAGGTAGAAGCTTTAAATAAGGTAGATCGTTGCCAATTACATACTAAATCTTGCATGTCTGATACAAAATATATCAGGAAAGCTTAAACTGACTTGTAAATCCGCATTCAGCTGAAGCTTCACAAAAGCAGCAATGGAAATGAATAGAGGTGCACTCACAGAACACTTCAAAACTACTCTAAAAACAAATGACAAAAAGTAGTTTAGAACAAATGAACATCTATCTGTTGTGTGTAGCAGATGTAAAAGATGATTGGACCTTGTGGTTAGTTGCAGTGTTTGAATTATGTAAAGGTAAAATTAAAACTTAGTCCATTTCCATCTCTCCTGAAGATTTAGTATGCTGTGAACTGTCTTTTATATCTGGTTTGGTTTCAGGCCCACTCTGTCCATCCATTGGTCCATTGTGTTCACTGTTAGCTTTTGCTTTGTCTTCAGCAACTTCTATTTCTGGTTTGGGCTTGTAAATGATGGGGTTACAGAACTCATCCAGTTCCTACAGAAATGAACAAAATATATTTAATATTACAGAAGAGGCTACCATTAACTTTCAAAATTTCTACATTAATTTTCTTAATTTCCACATAATTCTCCAATCTTATGTTAGCTCAGCTACATAATTATTTCTTTAAATGGTTCATGAAGGATTTGCCTTCTGGTTAGTGAATATTTGTGGCAATTAGAAACTATTCAGTGTTTAATACTTTTTTGTATCTAACCTTCCTAAAACTTGTTTCTTCGTAATTTCAATAATTTACTTTGTTAGTAATAACTTTTATTTTTCCTTAAAAATACATGCCAAAATGCTTTGAAAATTATGAGAAATATGTCAAGTAATACTTATTTGAGATTTTTCAACACTAAAACTGAAATTTCTCAACATTTATATGAAAGAAATTTTAATAAATATAACCATATAAATATATATACTAACTTTAGTTTTTAGTTTGATACAATTTGCTTTCTTTTTTTTTTTTCTTTTCTGGGTACCAGTACAATTTGCTTTCAATTCTTCTGCTAAAGGAAAAATAAGCCATGACAATAAGTGCAACACAATTTAAATGAAATATCATCACCCATTTTCTATTTCCTTGCTTTTTTTTTTTTTGGTCCTGGGGTTAGAACTCAGGACCTTACGCTTGCCAGGCAGGCGCTGGAACCACTGAGCTAAATCCCTGGCCCCTATTTCCTTGCTTTTTACATGGAAATAAAATACTGCTACATAAACTAATCAAATAAAAAAACCTTTCAAGACCAGTTTCAGAGAGACTGGGTTAGGGATGGAGAGATAGGGACAATGTTTTAATGACAAAATGCTCTTGTTGCACTTTCCATCTTTCTTACTCACTTAGAGTAAGCTTCTTGACAAAACTTTCACAGAATGAAAGTATTTTTATTTAACTGATTATAAAATTATAAACCCAATACAAAACATACAAAAATATTGAACAAAGTAAAAATTATCTTGAAGTACATCTACAGATTAACATTTTGGTACCTATCTAGACATATGTTCATGTATGCACACATATATAAGCCTAAAACTATGAACACACAAATTTATACATATGACATCATTTTATTTCAGTTCTGTAATCCTTCTTATTCAATAAGATATTGTACATATCTTTATATACAAATTATTGTTTTTAATAGCTATATCATAATAATGCATGAATTTATGTGGTAATTCCTAGAATTATGAATTTGAGTTAAATTCTTTAAATTTCTATGTATATTCTGTTCCAAGAAAGTTGTAACAAATTTAATCAAAGTGCTCAGGGGACAGTATCCATTTCTTTACCTCCAAAGATTTTCATTTTTTTTTTTTTTGGTACGGGTGATCAAACCCGGGACCTTGTGCTTTCGAGGCAGGCAGTGGAACCACTGAGCTAAATCCCCAGCCCAGATTTTCATTTCTTAGATTAGTGATATGGATGAACACTTTTTCATATATTTATTGGACATGAATTTTTTCTTTTGTCAACCAATCCAGTATCTTTACTAATTTTCTATTTGGTTTCTAATCTTTTTATGAAGTTTTGTCACCATGTTTTTCAAGGTGTTTTTCCATGATATCTTTTGACATGTTTTCTCAACTGGAAAGTTTATCTCAGCTTAGATAAAATTTAAAAAGTGAGATTTACTATTAAAGTCCATATATTTCAAACTAGATTATAGACCTATCCTGTAATGAAGACTTCAGATGTCTCACTGCATCTAGCAGTTTGAATTATTTAAGTCAAAAGTCATCATATTGCTTTATTTCATTCTGTACTAGTTTTGAAATTTAAAAACTAGCCTTGTGTGACAAATTTAAAAAACACAGGTAGTCCATGCCTAGAATCTTTTTAAAAAATTTAGCAAAATAAAATATTCACCTTAAATTTTTGTTTTCCTAAGTTCTTCTACAATTTATTTCTCAAAGTACGACTCTCATTAAAAAAAAATTAATTGTTAAACTCATTTAGTTTCTTACCTTTGACTTTGCAACTATTTCTGCCACTCTTACCACAGGATCTTGAGTGAGACTTAATTTGTTCTGTGCATTCATCTTGCTATTCAGCCAGCTCATGGCATCACTGATATATTTTTCAACTTTTTCCACTTCAGCAGGATCCAAATGATCATATCTTTCAACCTATTAAAAAAAAGTTTTACTTAATGTAACTGAGTGGGTAAGCACTAATTTGCTGACAATTTCTGCTTTAAAAACTTAATTTGTATTGAATCCATACCTAAGACATAATTGTATGAAGAAGCCAAATATAAATATACAACTGGAGACTAAAAGACAAGATAAAATCAGTGTATTTAAAAAGGAAAGGCTTTATGAAGAAGGTATGAAAAAGAATGATTAATAATGAATATTCAATGGGAAAGGCTATAATGGAGTGAAATTTATTAAGAGTATACAGAGAAATTAGGTAAACAGGCATGTGACAAAGTAGACAGAAAATTCTGAATATACACCAGAACAGTATGGTAAGTTCCTGCTAAATAGAGTGATACAATGAAATTCTGTATGAATAAGAAAATTCCAGCTGCCACATACTGGAGACACCTTAAGTAATCATGGTTTAGATTGCTTAATCACAAAACCATACAGAAATGGCAATATAATATATAGCAAGAAAATCCCCCTGATAACTTATAGTCTGGACACAGAATGAATATATACTCCAGAAATGTAAAGATGGTAATGCCATTTTTTGAAGCATAAACTTCCTCAGATACTGAAAGTCCTTTTTCTGCTATGATTACAAATTACACATCTACTATCTTTACCTTAGTTTCTAGGTTGCTACATTTTCTTGAATTTCTTTGTACTTTGTGGATTACTTCTTAAGTTTCCTTTGCTAGTTCTTCATTTATTGCTTCAGCTACATACTTTTTTTTTTTTTTGTGGTACCAGGGATCGAACTTGTGTCCTTGCGCTTGTGCAGCAGGTGGCAAAACCACTGAGCTAAATCCCTGGCCCCTAAGTTACATACTTTTAAAAAATGTCTAGAGTGAGCCAACTACAAGCTTTTTATTTGTAAAGTACAAAATGCCTACTTGTGTTTCAAACTCCTGATTATACTGCCACCTACTTCTCTGAATTTTCCCTTTCTCAGTCTATGGATCTTTCATCCTTTCACATAAAAATCTCTGGAATCATTTTTGACTCTCTTTCTATTGTATTTACATCATACCTACCAGCAAATCTTGTAAACTTTTAGCTTCAAAATAAATGCACAATTTAACTATCTCTTTGCACCTCCATTGTCTGGGTTCAAGCTTCCATCATTTCTTTCTTGCATCATTCTAAAATGTCTTTAGTCTACTGCTAGATCCTTGGAAACAAAGTCAAATCATATCACTTTGATGCTGTAAAATCTCTAATGGCTTCTAATTTAAGGATAAAACTCAAAGTTTTTTGTTGTTGTTGTTTGTTTTGGTTTTTTGGACACAGGGTCATGCTATGTAGTTCAGGCTGGCCTTGAACTGTGTAGCCCAGGCTGGCCTTAAACTCACAATGATCATTCTGCCTCAGCCTGAGTACTGGGAGTACACATGTGTGCCATGATGCCCAGCAACCCAAACTGCGACAATGGACAGCAACAACAAAAATATACAGTGAACAGCTAGGCCTTTCATGATCTAGCAACTGCTACCCTTACCTCCACTGGCCTTGCTGTTTCACCATGTTCTCCTTTGGGGGTACGGCATCTGCAGTTCTCTTTTTATAGAATATTTCTCTTCTAGATATATCATAAGCCATCAACTCCTTCAGTTCTCTTCTGACATGTATGTCCCCTTATTTGTTTGTCTCTCTGACAAATCTATTCTACCCATTTCTGCCAGTCCCTTACTTTCTCCATATCTTTATCATCATCTGACACGCTTGTAGTAACTTTGTCTACCTTTTCCCATTGAAGGATGAGAAACAGGTCGTTTTGTTTGTTGCGGTTCTAGAGCTTAGAAAACAGCCTGGCACATAATAAAAATTCAAATTCTTGAGTGTAAGTAAACTTTTTGTCTTGCTTTAGATAGTATCTTAAACCTACACACACTCAAGAAGGCAGCTAAAAAGCCCAGTAGATACTGGGTGACAATAATTATGCATTTGAAACCTTCACAACTTAAGACACATTACTCACAGTATATGGGGTTTTTTCTTTAGGTTGGCTGGACTGCAGTTTTGTTTTACCAAACTCAGAAACCTCTTATTTCTAAAATAAGTGATCTCTTTCTACCCTGTAGAGTGGGTAAAACAAAATAACTGCTGAGAATTTGTATGCTATTATCAAGTTTGAATCCTGACTCCCATCATTTACGACCTATATAATCAACCAACTTCTTAAACATTCTCTTCTATGTAACTGAAGGCAAAAATATTAAACCTTTTTTGGGGGTATATCGTGGTGATAATTAACGTGAGATAACCTATCTCCAGATATGCAGTGATATAGTTTTACCAGCAATGACAAAACCTGGGGGATAAATGAATATTTAGAGTAGGATCAATAAATTGTCCCATGGACCAAGTTCAACTGGCTATTTTTAAGTATTAAGTAGTTTTATGGTTAGTGCACTTCAGTAGGAGAGACGAATAACTGTATAGACACAGTACTGCAAAGCATAAAATATTTACATTTGTCTTTTTAAAGAAAAAAAATCTCCTAATCCCTGGTTTAGAGAATAGACTTAGTCATTCCTAAATTTTGCTGTTAGAGCCAAATGAAGATGTATCTATATAACTACATTTCTGAGGCTTTAAAACAGTGAGAAATTAAAGTACAGGCTTGGAGATATACATTATAAAAGATATATATATAATATGAAAGAATGGAGTATAAGAGATTAGAAATGAGTAATGGACTAGAAGAACTAGTAGACCAATTAAAAGAAAAAGCAGCCAAGTAACAAAGTTTAGCAGAGTTTAAGCTCAAAGAGGCCTATAAAAAAGGTGTCACTTTTTTACTACATGAAAACACAAAAATTAAGAAAAAAATGGATTTTGTCAATGGACTAATTTATTTAGTGGCTACAAGGAATTTATTTTTTTATTTTTTGGTACTGGGGAATCCAACTTGGGACCTTGCTCTTGCGAGGCAGGCGGCGGAACCACTGAGCTAAATCCCCAGCCCATACAAGGAATTTTAAAAGACAAAAACCACTGATTTTAAATGTATCAACCCTTTAATAATAATACTTCAGTAAAAAATTAGTTTTAAGTTTGGTACAAAAAGTCTGGAAATTGGTAGCAATTACTACAACATTATAACTGAGCACTTTTAGGTAGCCCTTTTTTTCAGGTATCACACACATCATCATGAGCTGGCTTCATTCAGTACCTTGCTTCTGTATGCTTCTATCACTTTCATGACAAGTTGAATCTTTTTTCCCAAGTCATTCAGAGCTTTTGGTCTCTCTTCGTGTTCCATGTATCTGACTTGAATAGGCTGGCCATATTTCTGTTAACATAAGGAAATTTTTTAAATCTGAAAATTTTATTTGGCCCTTTCAAGATGATGAATAAAGAGAAAATATTACAATATTTCCCTTCTTCTTTCCCTACAAATAAGTGAGTTCCAGTGGCTATTTTCTTAGTCTTACATAAGAATACCTAACTCACATTTCTTTTTCTCACTTACATGATAACCTTTAGTTGTTCTCAAATATTAAGTCCTGATCCAAACTTGAGTTTTTTCATAGCTTGGTACTAAAATTTTACAAAATTATTAGGAAAAGAAAGCCATAAAGATAACTACACTACATATATAATTTATATATTTAAACTTGGTTTCAAAATTAAATAATGTAACTATGTACACAACATGGTTAGTCATGTACTGAATACCATTTCTATATTTAATTATTAATTTTTTTTTTTGGTACCAGGGATCAAACTTGGGTCCTTGCACTTGTGAAGCAGGCGTCAGAACCACTGAGCTAAATCCCCAGCCCTAATTATTAAATTAAAATGTATACTGTAGTTATATTAGACCTGTATTTCTGCCTATATTAGCCTGTGTAACTTTGGAGTGGGAAGCACATTAGAAGGATAATTTAATTTTCTTTTTAATGCTTTATATACAGAGCATTCTCTTTTTGTTGTTTTTTTTCTTTTCCTTTTTGAAACAGGGTTTTGGTATGCAGTCCAGGCTGGCCTTGAACTCCTGGCAATGCTCCTGCCTCAGCCTCCTGTGTACTGGGATTACTGGTGAAAAATCAGCTTATTCTACAAAAATTTTAATCTTCAGACAAGTGAAAAGAAGTAATAGTCCAATATTTGTCGGTGCTTTTCTCCAGTTTTAATATCATTTAGTACATCTGTCAAAACAAATCCACAATAGTGCTCTACTTATTAAGTAAATTTGGGTCCTTTTTTTTTCTGGTACCAGGGATTGAACTCAGGACCTTGTGCTTGAGAGGAAGGTGTGGTGCCACTGAGCTAAATCCCTGGCTCTAAATTTGGCTCTTTATGAAGGATTTACCTTTATCTATTCCATAGTACCATATTACATTTGGTATAGTCTATTTAAAAATTTTTGAAAGGGGAACAAGTACTGCATTTTTAAAGGCCATCTCGAACAAAATAAAAAGAGAAATCCATGAAAATTTCTGTAACATCCATTTCTATGGCTACTTACATATTTCAGGCAAAAGAATCCATGTTATAGGTACTACTGAGATTTTCATTTTTTACTATTGGGCCTCAGCTGCTTGGCTGTTGCAAAGGTTTAAAATATGTACCTTTCTCTTAGGGAGATGGGGACTAGAAATCAAGAAAAAATATAAAAACTTAGTTTTGCTGCCATAAACTTAGGCTTTCTAGTTGCTAATTATTTCCTTTGGTATAATTTATTGACATGAAGATAATTTTTCTAGGATAGTAACTTCTTTACTTTTGTGTTAAATAACACCTTTTGCACTCTCTCCTCTTAGCATCAATGGTCCTTAAAAGGCTACATTTCCTGTCTTCTAAGTTGTTACTGATGGCATCACTTAGCATGTGTGTAACCTGCTGGGTTGGGGACTAGCAATGGCATCAGGGAAAGGCTATCATGGACATCCAGAATCTAGACTCAGAATCCTTACTTGAGGAAGACCCCAGATAATTCACTTAGACCTTAGAGCACTAATGTGAGCCACAATAAAAAGGGATAACTAAAATGTCTACTCATCATTCCAATATAAACTTCTAATCTTGGAAGTTATTTTTAAGAGGTGGGAGAGGGACTGTGGAACAAGCATGGAGAAAGGAGCCAAATGAAAATTGCAAAGTAGATTTTAAGATTTTTTCTTAAAAATCGTACCAGTGGCCTAGAAAAAGGGAACCTGGTGGCGAGGTATCTGTATTTGTGAAAGGACATTCAAGAGCAGGGGTGCTATTTTTGAATTGGTCAGGTGTCTCCATCAGTTAATAATGTGAAAATTTAATAGGCCTGTGTGGCATTCCCAAAATCAGAATGGTGAAGGTTGACTCCTCTAATGGATAAGAAGTGGTCAAGTTGATAATTTATCACCTCTTAAAGACATTTCAGTAATATATATAGCTTGTGTAAAAGTAATATTCTGGTTATCTGCTAAACATACCTGATATCACACTTACACATTATTTGATTTCAATTACCACATAGCATTGGTTACTTTGCAAAATGTGAGAGCATTTCCTCTGACATAGTAATTTCTTACATACTTATTAAAACACTTATTTAGTAATCCCACTACTAGGTATATATTCACAGTAAATGAAATCAGTACAGTGCAGTGATTTCTGCCCTCCTATGTTCATTACAGCATTATTTATAACCGTAAAGAGATGGAATCTCTTCATGAATGAAGATAATGTACTATGTATATAAAACAGATAGTATTAAAAATGGGGGAAATCCTATCATTTGAGATAACGTGGATGAAACAGGAGGGTACTACATTTAAGTGAAATAAGCCAGACACAGAAAAATAAATACTCACATGTCAAATGTAAAAAAGCTGAACCCATAAAAGTAGAGTTGGGCCGGGGATTTAGCTCAGTGGTTCCACACCTGCCTTGCAAGCGCAAAAGCCTGAGTTCAATCCCCAGTACCAAAAAAAAAAAAGTACAGTTAAAATGTTGACTACCAGTTAGGAGGGAGGAATGGGGAGATGTTGGTCAAGCAACACAGTATTTCAGTTAGGAGAAATACAAGATATGTGTTGTACAGCATGGCAACTACAGTTAATTGCAATATATTATATATTTGAAAATTGTTAAATAGATTCTAAGCTTTTCTTTTTGGTACTGGAGATTGAACTCGGGTCCTTGCACTTGTGCAGCAGGCAGTGAAACCACTGAGCTAAATCCCCAGCCCAGATTTTAAGCTTTTAAACTGCCCCCTAAAAGTACATGATAATGCAAGCTACCACAGTGTTTATCAAACCATGTTGTACACCATAAATAAGTGCAATACTTACCTGTCAATTAAAAATGAATTTAAAAATACACTGTGCTTTTTATACCATCATTTTTAGGAAATAATGTTTTATTCAACAATAACACAGGACTTTTAAAGATTTACCTTTAGTTCTTGAAGTTTATCCACATAAACTTGTTTAGGTTGGTCGTCTCCTTCTTCATAAAGCCAATTTTCTGTGTATTCCAATATTGCAGACAATTTATTCATGTCCTAATTATACATTTAAGAGACACTAATTACAAATCCTTTCCTTAGAAGTCAAAATCATGAGGAAAGAGGGTTTTTTTCAAGTTTAATTTCAGATTTTTTGGCTTCTTAGTCATAAATATGTTTCTCACCATACTTCTGCAATTTTGTAAAATAACAAAGCCATCCCAACATGGGCTCAAGAATACTGACAACAATAACAAATTTGGTACAATATTAATATAATTCATACTAGTCATCCCCCTTCCCCCACCTAGGTGGTACTGGAGATTGAACCCAGGCATTTGCACTGAGCTATGTTGTCAGCCCTTTTTAAAATCTTTTATTTTGAGACAGTCTCTCTAAGTTGCACAGTTCTGGCTTCAACTAGTGATCCTCCTGCCTCATAGGATTTTCAAACAAATGTTTAAATAGTTCTCACAAAAATTACAAAATTTACTTACTTCTGGAGTGATGAAGTTTTCATAGACTGTGCCCAGTCTATCTCTAAAATCATATACATATTCTTCAACAGCATTCTTAGCATCATTTCTTTCTTTCTCTAACTTATCCTGCATTAACATCTTCCCCTGTTCAAAAAGTTTCAGATTAACTATCATAAGAATATGGTTAGAGTAATGCAAATCAAAACCATAATGAGATACTTCATACCTATTAAGGGGAATATATTTTTAAAAATACTAAGCATTTATGAGGTTATAGACATCAATGAAACCCTCATACATTGTTGGTGGATGTATAAAATGGAGCAGCCACCATGGAAATAGTTTTGAGGTTCCTTAGCAAGCTAAACATAGAATTGTAATTTCACTGTTCTTTTTTTTTGGTACCAGGTATCAAACTCAAGACCTTGCGCTTGTCAGGCTGGTGTGGCACCACTGAGCTACATCCCCAGACCTCAATTTCACTATTATCTAGCAAATTATACTCAAATACATACCCAAAGGAATTGAAAGCAAGGGACTCAAGCAGATATTTGTATGACAATATCAAATGCAATATTATTCACAATAGCTAAAAACTAGAAACTGTCCATTCATAGGTGAATGGATAAACAATACACATACATATGTATATATATACACACACACAATGGAATATTGATCAGTCTTAAAAAGAAATGAAATTTGAACATATACTATACAATATGGGTGAATGCTGAAATCATGCCAAGTGAAATAAGCCAGACACAAAAGGACTTTGGATTTTATAATTCAACTTCTAAGAGTTGTCTAGACTAAGAAAATTCCTAGAAGCAAAAGTAGAGTTTACTGAATACTGGGAGAAGAGGGGAAAGGGAATTATTAATGGTTACAAGGTCTGGGACAATGGAGTTGTTTTGAAATAGTGGTGATGGTTGCACAACACTGAATGTAATTAATGCCTCTGAATTGTACATTTATAAATAGTCTAAAATGGCAAATTTTATGCTCCACATATGAAATATATTTTTAAATGTAATATCTAAAAATTACTAGACTGTATACTTTGTATTTCTGCAGTAGTAGGGATCTAACCTAGGGCCTCATTCATACTAGGCAAGCACTTCTCCCACTTCAGCTACGTCCTCACCACTCCCCATTTAAAAGTTTTATGTTGAGACAGAGTCACTGAGTTGCCTAGGCTGGGTTCAAACTTATGATCCTCCTGCCTCAGCCTCCAGAGACGCTGGGAATACAGGCATATGCCACTGTGCCCAGTGAACTGTATACTGTACATGAGTGAGTTTTATATGTGAATTATATCTCGATACAGCTGTTAAAACAAACACAAACCATGTTATTATACATACGTAGGTTCAAACCCTAGGTTATTTACTCTAGCTTGAGAAACCAAGAAAGTCACGAAGTCTGTTTTCTTATCCTAAAATATGAGAGTATAGGGGCCAGGGATTTAGCTCAGTGGCTCCACTGCCTGCCTTGAAAGCACAAGGTCCCGAGTTGGATCCCCAGTACCAAAGAAAAAAAAAAAAAAGAGAAAGAGATAGTTTATATAATTCTACCTTCTAGGGCTGTTTATAAACTTGTAATTCATATAAAATACACATAACTGGTGTTGAAGGCTACCCTTGGGAGGGGATTTAGTATAGTGGTTTTGATGCTGACCTTTGGACCCAAATCCAAAGGTTACTTTCTTTTTTTTTTTTTTTCCAGAACCAGGGATCAAACTTAGAACCTTGTGCTTGCGAGGTAGACAGGGCGCCACTGAGCTAAATCCCCAGCCCAAAGGTTACTTTCTGATCTTGGGTGATTTAGTGTACATATACCTATTCCCTCATCTGTAAAATGTAAATCTCTAACACTACCTATTATCTCTAGATTTGTTTTGAGGATTAAATAAAGTATCAAAGTGTAATGATGCTAGCAAAAATTGTTATAATGAAAAACAAAAAAATAGTATCTGCAAAGTATAATTCCTGAACAAAATATTCCCTTTAATAAAACATGTATCTTAAATATAAGAATCCCTTTATGAACTATGATGCACTAACATTTGTGAAAAATAAGACACTTTAAAAATAAGAAAAATTTCATTTCATTTCACATACAATATCTACCCCAACTGTGCTTCCCCACAATTCATTCCTTTGGGAAAACTGGTCTTCAGATATATAAGTTCAGAGGGCCGGGGATTTAGCTCAGTGGTGCTGCTGCCTACCTCGTAAGCACAAGGTCCTGAGTTCGATCCCCAGTACCAAAAAAAAAAAAAAAAAAGACCAGATACATGAGTTCAGAATCATTTCAGACCTTCAGAAATGTTTGAGTCACATAAAATGTATCTTTTAAATAATAAATAGATGATATAGGGTAGGTACTTAAAATGGAAGTAGTATAAAGTCAAAATCTCCTCATAAAAAAATGTACAAGACATGGTAGACCAAGAGGCACTTTGAACATTGACTTCTTAATGCCAGTTGAAAGTAGAACCTACCACTTTCATATAAATTTTAAAATAAACATAAATTACTCCTTACAGTTACTGATAAAGAAACAAATCTCATTTCTTTTAGAGATTATAAAATTAAACATGTAAGGAGAAGGGAGATGCAAAAAATGTGAAAAATGATAACAGATTTTAAAAATGTGTAACATGAGTCAGAAAACATTTTGAATATAGAGAGCCTTAATCTTTAAACACAACACAATAAAAAAAAAAAAAGAGTTGCTAGTGTTTCCCCATATGACATGCTGGGAGCTACTATTAGAATAAAAGGGAGTTAAGGCTCACTCTGTTTTTATATAACTAAGATGAAACCTCTTGTATATGACAATAATACAGCTTAGAGAATCTGCTTAATAATTCATTAGAAATTATGGGATAGTTTCCCAAACTTTGGAGTTAACTATTGATTTGTACAACATATTACAATGCACTTTACACTACCTATTTCAACATCAACTCAGATTTATATACCTCATTTTCAATATAGCTGTTGATAAGATCTTGGCCCAGCTGTCTACACAGGCTACTGTGGATAGGTAGATCAATGCTTTTGGCTTTTCCTTTTTTAATGGTCTGATTTAATTGATCCTGTTTGTCTGAGGGAGTTGGCTGCAAAACAAATGTGAAAGAGAAGTGTTAATTTCTAAAACTAGCTGAAAAATGAGTGATTTTCAAGGTTAAAAAAGTCAAATAAAATACTACCATCTACTTTAACTTAAAATACTATTTTATTTTATCTATTTATTTATTTGGTACCAGGGATCAAACTCAGGACCTTGCACTTGCAAGGAGCAGTGCCACTGAGCTAAATCCCCAGCCCCTAAAATACTATTTTAATACTGATATATGCATGATAAATTCTTCCTACATAAAAGATTTTGGGTTGGAAATACAATTCAAAACTGTAACATGCATTGATAAAGAGATGTGGAGAAACTGGTGCCCTCATAAATTCCTAAAATGCTACAGCCATTTTTGAAAACAGCTAGGAAGTTCCTCAAAGTGCTACACAGAGATACTATGTGACTCTTAATTTTTAGGTATATGCTAAAAAAATAAACACCCGTACACAAAAACTTGTATGTGGTTGTTCTTAATAGTGTTATTCCTATTTTTTTTTTTAAAATGAACTAAGAAATAAAATGTGATATACAATGCAGTATTATTAGGCCAAAACAAGAAATGAGATACTGATACATCTTTCAACCAGGATGAATGTTAAAAACACAATGCGTAGTGAAAGAAGATGGTTATATAATTTTTTTTTTTTTTTTTTTTAGTTTTTGGAGACAGTCTTACTGTGTAGTTCAGGCAGTCCTTGAACTCACTATGAAGCTGAGACTGGCCTCGAACTCACAGAAATCCTCCTGCCTCAGACTCTCAAGTGCTGGGGTTATAGGTGTGTACCACCATGCCCAGCTCATAAATGTATTTTTATGAAATGCCCAGTACAAACAAGTATAGAGATAGAAGTTGATTACTAGTTGCCTAGGGTTCATAGGAAGAACATTTAGGGAAATGGGGAATTACTGTTAATGAATATAAGACTGGTTTTTGGTGTGATGAAAATGCTCTAAAATTGTGATGGCTGCATAACTCTTAATATACCCAAACTCATTGAATTCTACATTTAAATGGGTAAATTCTATAATATGTAAACTGTTTCTCAAGGTATTAAAACAAAAATTGAATAAAAGCAAAAAAAATTGGGCAAAATGCAAATTTTACAGAAACAAGTTTCAGGTTAAAAATAATTTTAGAACAAGCAAGATACAACATGTACTGGTACAAATTCCCTATGATGAATGTTATCATTATGTAAATCTAAAATGTACCAATAAATAGTTTGCTAAAAAACAAATAAAAAAAATAATAATTTTAGAGCCTAGGATTTGAAACCTCTGTGAAAAAAATCCATACAGCTAACCTGTACAGAATGTACTCTGTGCATCTTAGAAAAATCTGCTGAAGATGATGGCTTAAATCTCTAGCTACACTTATCTGAGTGACTGGGGCAGGGTGTCTCATTTATTTCCTGTAGTACTGAGTTCACTCAGAACCTCTACACTAAGCTACATTTCCAGCCCATTTTTATTTTGAGAGAGTTACTAAATTTTGCCCAGGCTGGGCTTGAACTTGTAAGTCTCCTGTCTTAGACTCCAGGAGGGCTGGGATTATGTACAGGCATGTGTTACCACATTGGCTGTCTCCTCTTTAACTGGTAGTGATTATCTCAGTATTATAATTATTCTCAATAATAAAGTCAGTTATCATTTAAATTTTTGTATTTTAAAATACTTTTGCACAAAGAAAAATATGATATTCAGGAAAATGTTAAGGAGGGGTTAATTCTGTGATACAGGAGGGCATTGCAAATTTAATTTTCCTTCAATTGGCTTGTTCCATTGCATATTTTCTTGGAGGTTTATGATTTTAATTAGAAAAAAAGTTATTGGAAAGTATTTTTTCCCTATCAAAAAAACCCCAACTTTATTTGTCCTATGAAGGTTTACTGCTTACAAACCTGTGTACTAAAACACTGAAATGTATTTATTCTAGCTATAGAGATTTCTGTACTTTTCTACAATATTAAGACTGAAAATATCAAGTATTTTTTTCCTTAAATTCTTTTATTGGTACATTTTAGGTATACAATATATTTACATTTCTCATTGAGAACTTGTACCTTTACATGATATGTTTCACTTAATTTTTCCCCATTCCCTGCCCTCCCTTCACCCCCCCCACCCTTCCCTATTTACAAAGACTTTGTTTTCTTTTTTTCCATTTCTCATAAGTTTTCCTTTCTCTTCTTTCCTTTCCCCTGCCCCTCCCACTTCCCCTACCCTTTGGACCATTTCTTCTTATTTCACATTATCAATTAATATATCAAGTATATTAAGAACAAGTGTTACAGAGCAAATATATCAATTAAAGATACCAATCTTGCAAGACCCAATTACAGAAAAAGTAAACCAAACCTTTGTTTTGGCTCCTGTATGATCAATTTCCTCTTCTGGGGTATGTTCAGCATGACATTTTTGATGGCCTCCTTCTTCTTGGTCAACCTGCATTTTATCCTAGCAAGAAAATATGTAACTGCTAATATATGTCATCTCTCTTTTTAAAAAAATTAAACTGCATCTTAGAATTTAAGCCTGTTTTGAGATATATGAACACAATAGAGGCTTATTTTTCCAATGAGACTAACAACAACAAACAGATTAACAGGTAAGGAAAATAAAAAGATCTATATGATGTTGTGCGAATAAACCTTGTTTCATTGCCTCGTGACCGAATAATTACAAAATACAGAAAGCTGTCCTCAAACTTACAAATCAAGATTTATAAAAGCAAGCTGTTTTATAAAACACCTGTTCAAGTTGATATAAAAAATGCTTATAAAGAACTTAACATTGGAAAATAAATTTAAGAGAAAAAATTTGTTTTGAACAATTCAATTATATATTTTTAAATGGAATAAAATACTGAAGGAAATTCAACAAAACTGGCAGAGTAGTTTCTGAGGTAAACCTTTAAGGTTTTTTATATCTAAAAAAGAAACTTTTAACCAATAAAAATCCCCAAATTGACTATCCATTTGGCAAACCATCTTTAGTAACACATTTTTTGTACTCTTTTTAATCCTATTCACTGCTATTCTCTTTAAAAAAAGAAAGCCTAAATACAGGAATCGAAATAAATTATATTATTCATCTTCAGTTATAACTAGAATTAAGTAAATATGTAATACCTAAAACCTATCTTTAGTACATGTTCATTTGTGCCAAAGAGAAAAATAAATTAGAGGATAATTTTTTGTAGTTAAAACAATTATTTCTGATATTCTAGCTTCTTCCTTCCAACTCTTCTACCTCCCCAAACCCTGTTAATGGACAAGAAGTTAAAAAAAACAAGTGATAATGAGTTGGGGTTGTGTATTAACTCTTTTTTTTTTTGGTACCGGGGATCGAACTTGGGTCTTTGCACTTGCGCAGCAGGCAGTGAAACCACTGAGCTAAATCCCCAGCCCAAACTCTTATGTATTACTAAAGAAAAATGCTGTCAAATGGTCACAATGCTTAATCGTTTACAATTTTCATTTTGCATTTATTCAAAGAACTTTTCTATTGTTTATATATTTGTATGTTTTTGTTATGTACAAAAAAAACCCAAATAGTTAAGGTATTTCTATAACCTTTTTACATTTAGAATCTAACTGTTCTGTACCACTTAATGTAGTTGGTAATGTCTTTTTGTATCCTGTATTAACCTCAGTGCCAGCAAGAGGATTTGTGAGCCAGCATTTGTTTAAAAAATTGGTCTCATATTGTCTTACACGCTATTGCCACTTATTCTGCAAGTTTAAAATTGTGTTTTATCTTACCAGAAGAAAATCAGTAGATTGTTTTCAGGCAGCAATCAGGATTTGTATTCCTTCCTTGAAACAGTTCATAGTATGACCATTCCAACTGGCTAGTCATGCCTTGAAATGATCTGTAGGATGATGTAGTTGCAACTGCCTACCTGTGCTACTAGGAATAACAACCTAGGTCACATATGTACTGGTTCTGAGAACTGTTATGTTTACTGCCATGGCTGAATATAAAATGTTATCATTTGCAGTAATTAACCCATCCTGATTTGATTTATTATTCTATTTTTTTGAGAGAGGGTCTCACTATGCTATGTGGCCCTCAATTCATATCCTACTACCTCAGCCTGCAGAATGCTGGATTACAGGTATGCACCACCATTCCCAGCTCCAATTTTGTATATATTTAAAAGTAGATAATTGCAATTTTATAATTTATACATATATATATATAAATGTGTATGTAATAATTTGTTAATAATTTTTAAAAATCATCTTAATAAGGCATTAACAATAGTGGTGAAATTAATAGAAGAGACTACAGACTCTGGCTTCTCTAATTTTAAACATGGGAGAGTTGAAACTATCTTTCAACTCCCTGCCATATCCAACCACACATTTTAGGTGCTCATCATTATTTGCTGAATAAATAAAAAGCACTTGAGAATAAGATCCAGAATCATTATTGTGAACTACAGTATAAGGCTTTAATTGATTTGTTCCATGATCTACCTTTTCAATTTCATTTTTTTCTTGCTAAGTGTCCCCTTCACTAACACCAGCTACTGTTCTGTTACAAGAATAAAGGGCTTCCTGTCTCCTGGTCTTTCTTTGTGCTTGTTATTTGTTCTGCCTGGACAACTAAGTATCTCCTCCTTATCCTCAAAATGCGTTTTTGGTCTTTCAGGCTATCTTACCCTGTTCCTTCCTACATGGCTTTCCTCGTCACTATAACAGATAATTCCCATTGCACATCCCCATTCATTTTCTTTATATGTTATTTTGTTACTTTCTTGCCTGGCCTTTTCCACTAGGATTTGTTACAGATGTATAAGGACCTATTCTATCTTGTTTATTACTGTATTTGAAATGCCTAGAAGAGTCCTTACTACACATAAATAATCAAGTGTTCTGAATTAAAAAGTAGATAAAAAGATAAAAATCTTAAATATGGGCCGGGGATTTAGCTCAGCGACACTGTGCCTGCCTTGCAAGCGCAAGGTGCTGAGTTCGATCCCTGGTACAAAACCAAAAAACAAAAACATAAAAACCCTCAAATGGTCAGTAATTAGGAAACAGTTAAAGTAGTGGCATATTAGCATGATGAACAGAATGCTTTCCTTGGTTTCTGGTGTCACACAGTCTAAGATGTGATAACTTCTTAATATGCCCAAATATTAATATACACCAATAGGAAAGGTGTCAATTTTTTGAGATGTTCTTATACTAAAAGGTAGACATATTTTTTCAGGAAAATCTAAGCTATCTTACTTTTTAATGAAAAAACAAAGTAGTTTTTTAAATAAAAAAAATTGTAAATTGACTCTCATGGGAAAAAGGCTGTTACTACGTCAGAGCCAGCAATGTTTAGAGTAAGGGGAGTATTAACAACTTATTACCTTCTTATTTTCCCCTCTAAAATGTAAAGTTTCCATAGTCTATTCTGAACTAGTTCATGCTTGGGAGAAAAAAGAAAATGATCTTTAAGCCTTAAGCCTTTTTTAAACCTTTGGATACAGAATTAAAGAGAAAAATCCAACAGAGAACCCATTAAGAAATAAAGTACACAGGATATTTTCTACACAAGGTGCTAATATTAGCTCTTATATTAGAAATGATAAGGAAATAAACAACAACTTATCCAGCACCTATTCTATCAGCTATAGTAGAGATTTAAAATAATATATGTGTGAATGTACTCACCACAAATGCTAAGTATATGGTCTATAATATTATTTACCTTTTTTCCTTGATTATATAAAATTATAGGAGTATGCAGAAATATCTTATCTGGAAATTCTTTTTTTTTGGCGGGGGGACCAAGCTCAGGACCTTCCACTTTTGAGGCAGGCGGTGGCACCAATGAACTAAATCCCCGGTCCTCTATCTGGAAATTCTTATATGAAAACCTTAACTACCTGGAAATGTTCTAGACAACCCGAAACACTTCATCCCAAAACACTAGCCCAAAACAAGTATCTGAGTGACTGCTTTACTAATCCATGTATTTTATTCACAGGCAAGTCTTTTTAGGTTCACATCCAGAAATTATCCTAAAATACTGGTTAACTGGATTTCCAGTCCACCGACTAACAGAAGCAGCAAGTAAGAAATTTTAAGGGCAACAGGAGGTAGGTGTTACACTAGTGGGTACCATAGTATTCTTACTTTACTTCCTGTTCCCAGGGGTTCACTAACATTATATAGACAAAATTAGAGTTAGAAGAAATACTTAAAAATAAAAAGGTGAAGAAAGTGAAATGGTTACAAATAACTGGTCCTCAAAGGCATAGAGTACTTTCAAATATAGTAAAAATAAATATTAATGGATTAAATTTACATGTCTGACATACATTACTGTGAATTATGATTTTTTGTTTGTTTTTTTGAGACTGGGTCACACTTGCAATGCAGGCTGGCCTTGGACTCATGGCAATCCCGTCTCAGCCTCCCAAAGTCCTGGGATTAGAGACATGCGCTATCATGCCCGGCAAGCTACTGTGAATTGTAATTTTAAAAAGTAACTTTTCATTAATCATCTGCATGTTAATTTATGAAAAACTGACTATTTCACTAACAGATTGGGACTTTCCTCTTCCTCAATTCAAGTAAAGAATGACGTGATGATACATGGGAAGCATGGAAAAGATGCCATGATCTTTTAAATGAAGTGCATTATAGGCTAGTGCTTCAATTTTGATTAGTTAAAAGAAAAGATTATACAGTACTTATTAAAAACAAAAAGACACCCTTCAAAGAACAGAGAAATCATATTCCCCCGATATTTTTCGACATAGGTTTCACCATATTGCCCGGGGTAGTCTTGGATTAGCAGGTGTAAGTGATCTTCCACAGCAGACTCTCAAGTATCTGAGACCACACAGGCACATGCCACAGTGCTTGGCTTGAAAACTTATTTTTTTTTCTGTAGTGGAGGTTAAACCAAGGGCCTTGAGCACACTAGGTAAGCACTCTACCACTGAGCTATATCCTTAGGCTGAAAACCCATTCTTAATATGCACAAATAGATGAAAAGTCTAGGGCAGATTTCCAAATTGGGACTGGAAAAAAAATTTATCAAATGCCATTAACAATACAAAGTACACACAAAAATGATGAAAACACATATAAATTTTATGCAATGAAATATAATCAGGTTCCCATAACATTCCTATGCCCAAAGTAAACTTGGTATCACATAACTTATATAAAGAAAAAGTATAAAGTCTACATTTGCTTGTTACAGAATATACAGAACTCTTCTGTTGAACTGTCACAGACATTCCCTAACTAAACCCTGGGGCGGGGGCAGGAGGGATTAAATCATGCACATGTATTTTCAGTTTAAAAATATGTGTGTGTACAGGAAATAAATGTGTGTATAGTTCAAAATTTAATCTGAACTGGTTTTAGCTATAGGCTAAAAATCAAGCACTAATAAAATACACTGCTTTAACGGAAACAAAGAACTTAAGATGATTTCAAACTCACATACTCCATAATGCTAAGTCACATAAGCCCCCAAAAAGTATAATACAGTGTGAAACATGAAGAGTATTTAAATAGAATTATTCTTTAATAAAGTCCACACTGATCATACAGCAGAAATTCAAAGCAAAACCTCAGAAATTAACATATTCAACTAATAAAAGTACCAGTTATGATTAAAATGCTATATACATAGTCATAGGAGCCTTGTGATAGGATTTCTACATACCACATCATCTTTGTTTTCACTCTTAAATGAAGTTTCTGTTTCCATAGAAGCATCACTATAATCCCCTTCCAAATTTTGCTTCTCAATTACTGATGCACTAGCCACACTGAAGATTCCATGGACGTTAACACGAACTTTTACTTTTACTTTGGAATTATCACCATCAGATTGTGGGAAAACATTCTGAATAGTAAAGATCCCTTAAGGAAAAAGAGCTTTGATCAGTATCAATTTTTATTCAATAATTTGGATTGTCATCTAAATATGATGGCAAATAAATGCAAAATTGTGATCAGATCCTGATTAAAATTACTATGGGGCATGCACTTTTTCCAGGGTATCTCAAACAAACCTGTTATTAACACTCAAAAAGGTCAAGTAACTTGCCCTAAATCATCAATGCTATGAAAAAAACAGTTGGTGTATGATGCTACTCTAAAACCAAAATAATAAAATTCAATTCCTGAACTTGAGAACAGAATATGCATTACCTTTTTGGTGTTAAATTTACAAATTATAATCATCCTGGTAATGCATAAATAAACTAAAAAACATTTTTGGATTCCTAAGAAAAATTAAAAAGAGAGACTACCACACAAAGAAATTGGGTAGTAAAAAATTTGGCTGACCTTTTTTGAGTTGTAGCCCAACATCCCAACATTCATATGTTGAAGTTCTAACCACCCAGTAACTCAGGATGTGAGTGTTTATGAAGATAGAATCTTCAAAGAGGTAACTAAATTGAAATGAGATCATTAGGGTGGGCCCTAATTCAGTATGACTGGTGTCCTTATAAAAGAGAAATTTGAAGAGAGACATATACAAATGTGAGAGAATGTCATGAAAACATGAAGATGGGCATCTAGAAACCAAGGAGAGTGAACTGGAATGGATCCTTCCTTTATAGCCCTCAGAAGAAACCACACTTGCTGATAACCTTCATTTCAGAATTCTAGCTTCCATAACTGAGACAATACAGAGTCTGCAAAAAAAAGTATACATAGGAAAAGAAAAACTTTATAAATATTTTAATACTAAATTTATTGAGAAATCATGAGATTAATAGAGGTTACCTTTGCCCTCTACAATTACAAGAGGTGCTCAAAGTGGCAGCCATTAGCTTCCAGACATTTATTAGTATGGTGAACTACTTAAGTGTGTATACATTTTTTTTGGCAGACTCTATGTTTACTGTTTGATTAACAGCAATCTTAGTGAACTAAAATAACTTTCAATAACTTCTGCTTTAAATAATGTACTTGAAAATATTTAGTCTCTTTTGTTTTTTTGGGTTTTTTTGGTACCGGGGATCGAACTCTGGTCCTTGCGCTTGCGCAGCAGGCGGCAAAACCACTGAGCTAAATCTCTGGCCCTTTAGTCTCCTTTTTAATCTATCAGTATATAGACAATTTTAAAATTTAAAAACTGCTTCTCTTTAAATGCTATAAAATCGTATTTTGTTTTACAGGTTCTGAAATGATTACTCAGTTAAATGGGTATTATAGTCTCCTGTTCTCACTTTCAGATTAATCCAAGAATACTTATTATAGCTGTTGCCTGTGAACAAATTTCAAAATTAGAAGTTAGTATGGTAGTACAATTTGACTTGAGTTTCCTATCAAAAATATACTCACAAACTTTTTAGGTCAATTGTAGAGCATTTTAAGTATAGAAGTCAAAATGAATTAAGAATACTCAAATTATGTGCACTTATTCTAGAAATAAAATGAGCACACTCTTTCTTAGAAAATCCAGGGCTAGTTTAGCTGAAATGTCACTGTTTCCTTGATTCTATATATTATTCATAAAAGGCCAAAAAATTATGGAAAAATTTTTTCTTGAGTTTTCTTACCAATTCTTGGATCAGGATAAGGCACTTCAAATAAGTCAGTATAAAATGCTTCTAGTTCAAATGGCTCCTTTTTGTGGAAAGTAATGACTTTTGAGAACGGGGCAGGATGGTTCTTACAGAATACTTCACATTCCCTAAAATGCAGTGGGAATGACACTCAAACACAATAGAAAGCTGCTCATGAACCTAATTACAGAATCCATTCATCTTTAATTCACAAAGAGCAATTACAAAGATATCTATGTACAAATGTAAGAAAAGACAATCACTGATTTCGCTACAAACATGCATTTTGCCAAGTTTCTGGCTCAAAGTTCTCAGAATGTCTACAATAGTGAAACAATTCTATAATACTAAAAACAAACATTACCTGAGAGTATGTGTATTATAAGGTCAACATGCAGGGTCCTCATACCAGGTTCTGCCCATTAACCTCCAAAAATACTTGCCATATGTAACCCTCTTTAATTCTAGCTACCTTTTTAAAAAGACCTTTTATTTGGAAATAAGTTTAAATTTACACAGGGTACAAAACTATAGACAGGACAAGGAACATCTGTGTATCTTTTATCTAAATTTGCTGAAATATTTTACTCATTGTCTCACTTGGATGCACAAACTATCTGTATTTTTTGTGAACCAACTGAGAGAAGTACATACATTATTCTTCTTTCACCCTAAATAGTTCAGTGTGTACTTCCTAATAGGGATATTTTCTGATACTTTACTATTGATATTTTAAAATTTTTAGTTGATATAAATGATGTCCTTGGAAGTATTTTCTACTTTGTAATATAAGAAGTTTTAAACCCACACAAATTAAAATTCTTCAAACACTAACAGAAATGATTTATGACTGTTGTTTATAGTGGCCCATAAACTTACTCTTTACCACTATATATCATCATCCTACTTATTTTTTTTCCTACTAACTTAACTATACAAGGTGTGAAAAATCTTCACATTTATGAACCTTTTCCCCCATCCTTATTGTCAAGAGCCTAATAAATACCATCTTTTTTACTGTAATCATTAAGATATACTTACTTTTCAATTTAGCTCCCCATACATTTTCTTAGGATTTTTTTCTAGATCACTTATACGTTTAACTGAAATTAAACTTCACAAAATAATACTCATCTTGCCTCAAAACTGACATTAAAACAAGCCATTCAAATGCTCTACAAGTCATTTAGATAAAGCTCATAATCCACATTTTTGAAATTTGTACAATTTCAGAAACTCAGTTTCTTGGAGATATTGATATATAGAACACAGAACAAAAATTTGAGAGGAACTTCAAAATGTAACTACAGCTCTAGCCACTTCACAGGCTGTACTGCTGAAAAGAAGGCAAGTAAAATATTCAAACACCAATTTTGATTTTGGTAGGGAAGCAAGGTACTTCAGTCGTGGGTAGGGCATGGTGAATGAAATGTAGATGTCAACAAAAGATTTCAAGTTTGCAATAATAAGAAATTCTTTTTTACTATCCATATGTTACATTTAAAAGTGAAGGAGAAAATGAACCATGACAGGTAATCTCATGAATGTTACAGAAATATACATTATAACAATTTTTTTCTGACTTTAAGTTGGCAGTATTAACAGGCATACTCTAGGTCAACAATTCTACTCTTTTACTGCTTACCAGACACAACTGGACAAGGATATATGCTCAAATATGTTTCCAGTGACATCACTTAAAATAGCAAAACTATGAGTTAATACTATTTTGGTTAAGTTTATTACAGCATACCAAACTTGAAAAAGTTATTATCTGTTAACAAGGAAAGGTAATATACAAAAATGTTTTAAAAGCAAGATGCAGTGGAGCTGTAAGATCATGTATATACTAAATAGGTGCATGCTTTTATTTATGGACATTCAAAGACAAGGCCTGCAGAGATAACCCTATTAAAAATGGTAACCTCTGTAAAAATGGGCTAAGGAAGTTGGGGTGTGGTGAATACAGATATTCAAGTTTTAACCTTTGTATTCTGTAATTTTCATTTTAAAACAAACATGTTTTATTTTTATAATAAAATATGAACTTATAAATATGCCCATCATAGTTTCTATCATTTTTACATTCTAACATTTTATTTTGAAGTCTTTGACAGAATTTTAACAAGTATAAATGACTCAAACTCAGAAAAAGTAGGTTAAATTGGTTAAAGATTTATGATAAGCTCTAACCAATTTTAAAAATAACTCACCCAGTTCCGTCTTCAAAAGAGGTCTTCCATCTTAATGTGACTGAATAGGGAACAATGTCTGTTATAGAAAATTCACGCACTTTAAATGCTGGTGAGAGAATTGCACACTGAAAATAAGAAGTATACCATATTTGAATCAACAGATACAACCTTATTTAACCCTGACTGAACTACTTAATGAAGTCCTTCTAATAAAACTGTTAGATTTAGAAAATTCCTGTTTTTTGTTAAGAGCCAGAGAATTTTTTATGTGACCTTATAAAAATTAATGTAACAACATTTTCAAATCTCCAAAAAGAATTTTAAATGGACACAGTTCCAAGAATTTATAAAATAAATGTTCTTTCAGTGTAGATATAAAATCCTATTATAGTTTAAAATATAAAATGATACAAGAATGTACTAGGAATAATTTCAGTTTACTCTGGCTTATTGACAGGTGATTGGAATATTTAAAAGGGTACTTTAGACCTATCACCACTTCTAGCAAAATATAAAGACACAGAAAAACCTGTAATGCACATCCTCTTGCAACAGCTTCATCAGCATTTAAAGTGGTACTTATATCTTTAAGAAAGAATTTAGTAATCTGTTCCTTCACTGCAGGAATTCGCGTTGTTCCTCCTACAATTTCTATACTACTTATGTCTTCACGTTGTAAGTCTGAAAAATAAAATATTTTTCAATGAGAAAAATATAATAGTCTTGAAAAGTCTATGAACAGTAGGCTTTGGAAATTTTTTTTGGTGGGGAGGGTTGGGACAGCATCTTGCAATGTAGCTAAAGCTGACCTTGAACTATGTAGCCCAGGCTAGCCTCAAACTCCCAGTGATCTTCCTGCCTCAGCCTCCCAACTGCTGGGATTACAGGTGTGTGTGCCACCACTCTGGGAGCTAGAAAGTATTTTTTTAAAGGTGGACTTTTTAATATGCACACAAGAAGATAAAATAGACAATTAAAAACAAAATTTGAAAATACTCCAAATTTAATAAATATTGTCTATGCCATAGGCACTGGACTTGGTCCAGATTCTTGGAGAGACATTAGGGACCTACTGAATTTTAAAAAATCTCTTTAGAGTCCTTCAGTTTTCTTTTACCTCACAAACCTCTACTCAAAAGTGTTTTTAATTGGTTACTAAAACCATTTTTTGTGTGTGGTGGGCCTTATACATTCTACATAAGTACTCTACTACTGAGTCTCAGCCCTTTTTATTTCATCCCAGCCCTTTTTAAAATGTGCATTTTTATTGGTAAATGTTTGATACATGATAATTACAATCATCTTGGGGAATTTATGTATATAAATATATAACATATATATAATGAATATAAATATATATATGTGTATGTATATATACATCACATCTTAATCACTTTTAGTTTCTCTTCTTGTTTCCATCTTCCCCTCCCTTCCATCCCAGGTCCATTCCCAACTCCATAAAGTTTATGTACCTGTTCCCTATCATCTCTCTCTTATTTTGCTCTTTATTTTTATCTTGGCATTTTCACATAAGAGAACCCATGCAATATTTAACATTGTGTACTTGGTTTATTTCACTCAGCATTATGGTGTCAAGATCATTCATTTTCCTAAAAGTGACTAAAATTTATCTTTATGAGGCTGAATAGTCCTCATTGTGTATATATACCACATTTTCTTTATCCAGTCATCTGTTAATGGGCATACAGACTGTTTCCAAAATTTAGCTATTATTAATTGTGGTGCTATAAACATAGGTATGCATGTATCACCGTAATATGATATCTTTAACTCTTTAATCTTGAGGGAGATAACCAATAGAGGTATACCTGGGTCAAATGAAATTTTTGCTTTTAGTTTTAGGGGGAATCTCCATTCTGATTTGTATAGTGGTTGTAGTAGTTTATACTTCCTATTTCTTATTTGAGACAGGGTCTTGGTGAGCTTCCCAGGCTACTCTCCTGTGTAGGTTGGATTATAGGCATGTGCCACTCTGTCTGGCTTTGATTACTAAAAGTCTTTCCCCATTTCTACTTTAATTTCATTTTACAATCTTCTAATCTGAATATAAACACCTCCAAATAGAAATACCATAAGCTTTATGATGTAAACAATAAAATACTCAAGAAAGAAATCTCAGAAAGCCAGATTTCCAGTGCCCTAGCTTATGAATAAAGAATTTAATATCCTCTTAAAAATAAGAAATATCTTTTTTTTTTCCCCCAGTATTGGAGATCAAACTCAGGACTTTGTGCTTGCAAGGCAGGTGCAGCGCCACTAAGCTAAATCCCCGGGCCCGAGAAATATCTTTTAAAGAAAATGAAGTTTTTACCACAAAGTTCACTTTTGACAGAAATTTCTACTTACTAGCCTGTTCCATTACTGCTTTTAAAGGTGGTTCAACTCTGGCCAAGAGGGAAGCACATAACTGTTCATATTGAGCCCTGTGAGAAAATGAAATAAAAACACTGTTTTGGGATAAAAGATTGAGCACAGCTTCTAAAATACCAGCATAAAAAAGAATCAGATGAAATCTAAACATTATAAAATACACAAATACTTTTCGAACTGAAAATATACATGGTACCTGTTCATTTTACTAGAAACATCAAGGTCATTCATGAAACACTCAATATTCAATGGAAGATCTGATGCATTTGCACTCATTAGCTTCTTTAGTTTTTCACATTCCTGATATAAACGTAACAAGGCCCGAGAGTTTTCTTTCACATTTATCTTATATTTGGTCTTGAACTCATCACAGAAGTAGTCTACTAAAGCCTCATCAAAGTTCCTGCCACCCAAATATGGGTCAAAGGTAGTAGCCAAGACCTGTTTAATTGAAAAAGCAGAACTGAATTTTCAGAAATATAGATTTAAAAAGCAAAAGCAAAACCTCTAATATGATAATAAAAAAACAAACCTAAGAATAACTCACAGTGGTGACAAATTTGGAATCAGAGTTATATTATCACCTACATTTACCTAACACATTTCCTTACTTTCAGTTATATGCTTTATAGTTACAGATCTATATATCATAACTTCAAGAATAATTCTAATTTTGAAATAATTAAATTACAACTTCATTATCTCATATTCTTTGATTCCACAATTACACTGTACTAAAAACCAATTTAAGAGAGTAAAGAAACATGTCTAAGATATGAACAAGAACAAAACATTTTTAAAAAGTAGATCTAAAGATTCAATCTAAAGTACTGTAGCCGGGGATTTAGCTCAGTGGATCTGCTGCCTGCCTCGCAAGCGCAAGGTCCCGAGTTCAGTCGCTGTACCACAGGGAAAAAAAAAAGATTACAGTACTGTAAATGTTCAATGTAGACAGATCAGTAATTAGGCTTGCTAACTATTAATTAAAATAAGAAACAAATAAAACTCTGGCTTATTTTTACAGAAACTTAAAAGATTACATGAAGCCAGGCATAGTAATGATCTCAGATACTCAGGAGGCTGAGATGGGAGAATCAACAGTTTGAGCCCAGGCTAGGCAATATGAGATTCCATCTCAAAGGAGGGGGGAGAAAAAGAAGAATACATGAGACAGCAAAAAAGAAAACAAACAAACACAGAGATAGAATTAAATAAGGTCCTTGAGGAGCCAAGCATGGTGGCACATGCCTATAATTCCAACACTCGGGAGGATGAGGCAGAAGGATCACTGCAAGCTCGAGGCCAGCCTGGACTGCACAGAGTTTAAGGCCAGGCTGAACTACTTAGTGAGACCCTGTCTCAAAAAACAAACAAAAAATAAGCTTGTTAAACAACAGGCTCCCAGCTGATAGTTATACAGAAGAGATAAATAAGTCCCAGAACTTCAACACTGTGGACCAAGACATCTAGTCTCTTGAGGGTAAAATGGCTACATATAGTCACTACAAAAAAATGAATCCCACTGCTGATGTGGTTCATCAGCCCTTTCTTCACAAGATGATGTGTATTTGTGAGGGTATGGGGAATGAGAAATATCACAATAGGATGTGAGCACAAGTGTGAGTGTGTTGTCTTCCCAACAGACTAGCGTGAAGAATCAATGAATCAATTGCTTGTGAAGTCCAGTAATATCTAAAATTAAATGCTAAAATTATCTTGGTATGTGACTAGTGCAAGTGTGCATTCTTCTGGGACAAAGGGCCCATAGTCTTTAACAGACTTTTGAAAACCTCCGTGATCTAAAAATTATTATGTTACTGCACTATTATCTACTAAAATGGAAGGGAAAAATACTCTTTAAATTATGTGTGTTAGCTGGGCATGGTGGCAAACACCTGTAGTTCTAACACTCAGGAGGCTGAGACAGGAGGGTTGCCACGAGTTTGAGGACTACATAGTGAGTTCAAGGCCAGCCTGAATTACATAGTGAGACCCTGTCTCAAAAAACCAAAAAAAAAAGGGGGGGGGGCTTTAAAATGTAATGCTAAAGGCAAAGGAGTAAACCCATTTATACTAAAAAAATTTTTTAAAAACCCAAAACTCCCCTGCATTCAGCTTGAGTCATTTCTCTTTAATGTTCTGATTATAGATGTTATTATATAAAACTGTAGGACAAAGGCTCTTGCAGTTGGATAAACCAAAGCACGTTATCTTCTCAGTAAACGCTACTCATAATGTATGTGGAGAGAGCATAAGTATAGACAAATCCACACTTTCACAATAGTAAAAATGAATATAAAACTAAATATAGACCATAAGAACATAAACACGTAGACGTGCTATATTATAGAAAATTTATAATTAGGACTCCTAGAAAGACTTCTAAATAATAGGAGGAGTCATTTTAGAAAACATTTCCTGTAAGATTATTTATGCTCCCTGATAACTGATTTAAAACCTCAAGAAAAACAGTAAAAACAGCTAAGAAATATTATAGCAGGTATTATATGCTAGGCATACCAAGCATTTTATATACATTAACTCACTTTTTCCTCAAAAAATTCTAGGAGATAGTTACTGATATTATCCCCAGACAGGGAAATTAAGATTTAGGGAGGTTAAGAAACTTGCTCAAGGTCAGTTTTTAAGGGGCAGAGCCAAGGTTAAAGCCCATGTACTAAGGTTCTCTAGATAGTCTGTGCTCTTAATAAGTTAAATGTAGCAAATCATTTATTTACTTACTTTAAGTTTTCCTTTGTTAAAAGCACAAACTGAGACCTGATAGGCAGAATGTCCCATATCAATAAATACTACATTTCTTGGTTTCTCATCTAACGAGGGAAGATCCTGTTTATAAATTCCATACGCTAGTGCAACTGTGTAAGAAAACAGAATCAGGTTAATTCTAGTATCACAATTACTTGGAAAACAAGAGATAAGTTACTCTGATACTATACTTTAATACACAGTACAGTAATACAATTATTAGTTTAAAAGTAAATTCACTTTTTGTAAAGTTGGTTTTTTTAATGCCCTACTCATCTGTAAGTCTGTAATAGTAACTACTCTTATAGTCAACAAGACATATTCAACTTCTGCCAAAATCTTCTACTCCAAAGCAACAAGCTTACAAGAACCAATACATAGCAAGAATTTAAAATAATTCTATTATTAGACAGAAACAAACTTTCTGATAGTAATTCTCTAAACTGTAGCGTGCTTACCTGCTGTAGTTTCATTCATTAGTCTTAAACAATTTAAGCCTGCAACCTGGGCTGCAGCCAGTACAGACCTTCTCTCAGCATCAGTAAAAAAGCTAGGAACCTGATATTTAAAAAATAAAGTTAGTTTGAGGTAATAGATTTACTTAAATATTTCATCAAAGAAAAATTTTTTTTCTGATGACACAAGACTTAATATCCATATTAATACATTATGTAAATTAAATACTAGTTAACAATATTCAGTGGAATTTCAAGAGACAAGCTAGGTAAATAATTGTTTTGTTAAAGATCTTTAAAGAAAGAACTTTTTTCTGACATAGAATATAAAAAACCTCAGATTCCCAAATGGGAACTTCATACTGTACCAAAAATATTAAAATTCTTGGAGGTGGGAAGTTAAGTGCTACTTAGTAAGATTCTTATATAAGTGATGGGTGCAGTAGCCCTAAAAATTCACATAATTAGATCTGCTGATTATCACAATGATTTTATGGGAATTTCAATCCTATATTTTTACCAGAGAAGTTAATTTTTTTAAAAAGGAAAAATCCTAAATTAATTTAGATTATTTACTAGATAAGAGATGAAAGTATAAAGGGAAGAAATATATTACTATATAATATGAATACACTGGAAAATATGATTTACTGAAGTAAAACTTACTGAAATCACACAGTCAGCTACTGGTTTCTTTAAAGCATTTTCTGCGATTTCTTTAAGCTTGGCCAACAGCATTCCACTAACTTGCTCAATTGCAAAAGGTCTCTCTTCTTCGAGGTATCGCACCTAAAATCAGAAGTGAAGATTGTCATTTATTCTGTTCATCAAACAAATATTTAGTGACCTTGTGCTCTATATGTAGTAGATATACAACAGTGAAAAAGACGAAATCCTGGGCTCAAAGTTTTATTCCAGAAAAATTTTCTAGGACCATGACCTAAATGAAAACACTTATAACATCTCTCATTTCTGAGGTCCACTATCTCACAACCAACTAAGTTACTTTCACGTGCCCACTTTCCACAAAAGCAATTTTTGTCATTTATTCTCCAAGTGTGATACAAAATAAACAATGAAGGAGAAAAAGATCGAATTTTTCTTTTGAAACTTTTAACTCTGTGGGTTTAAAATAAAAGCTTTAGTTAGGGGAAAGGAAATGAAAATATCAGAAAAAGATTTTCTTAAATTTAACATATATAAAACTCCAAAATTTCTAGGGACAACTATTAATTAAATATAAAATTAAATATGTTATTTAAAAGTTGCTTTAGAAAAAGTGTTACTTTTTTCTGGCTTAACTAATCCCTTGATGGGTTAGTTTTATTTAAATAATAGATTACATTTTTATTAACATTACAAAATGTTTAAAGACACTGCTACATTTTATACTTAGGTTTAAGACTGGGCTATAGATAGGCACATAAAATCAAACTTTACAAAGTGCTTCCTGACCAATAAACTGAGATACCTGTACTTTAATCAAGTAACTAAAACTTTATTACAAAATATTTAAAAGTGACACAAAAGCTGCCTTAAAACTCACATAATTTTTTAATTTACCAAGGAAAGGGGCATGTCTTTTACCTCTGGGTTCCAAAACACTAGGCTTTTTGGAAGAGTTCTGGAGAACTCTCAAGCAGCACAATGTGTTTATGCATAATTATGTAGGTACAATAATGTAAGATTTACCTTGAATCAGATCTAAAATTGATATCCATTTGTTTCCAAATCCACTTACAAATAAGTTTATAAACAAGTGCTATGTCAAATGACTGCCTTTAAACCAGGGAAAAATAGAGGTAAAGCACAGTGAAATAGGGGGGAAAATCAAATACCATAGTTTTAGTGAGTATAAGGGTACAATAATATTGTATTTCTTTGTGTAAGACCTTTATAAGTTAGATGAAACAAACATCAAAATATATTCAAACAAATGTGTAAAAATAAATGGAGAGATTTCACGAGGTTTGAACACTTGTCAGTCTTAAAAAGATGAATAATAATAATTTTCCCTTCCCCTCTATTCCTTCCCTCCCTCTGTGACAGTTAACTTACTGTGTCAACTTGAGTAAGAAATGCCCAACTAAATTGAATTAGCATAGTTGTGGGTGTTGGCTGCAAGGATTTTACTGAAGACAGCAGACCCACCCTGGGTAGGCTTGTCACCTGAATGGAATAAAAGGGAAATAAAGAAGGAAGGCTGCTTCGGTTTCTTCGGAGGAGCTCTAGTCTTCACCTTTACCTTGTACATTGTCTCCTAGCTTCCGGCACAGACTCTTCAGCCTTCCAGTGCAGAAGCTTCAGCCTTCCATCGCAGACCTTTCCACCTCCTGTTACAGACTCACACAGGACATTACAGTGTCCTGTAATTACAGGCCTTTGAACTTGACTGGATCCATCTCTATTGTGCAGACAGCTTTTTGTAGTCTTCCACACCTGACTCTGTGGATGGCCTACCTTATGAGCACTGACTGATACAACCTCCGACTGTGGGTCCCCTTCCTATTGGGTACAAGGTCTACCTCTCCCTATTTCCTATCATTTTTTTTTAATTAAAATCTTTTTTTTGTTTTTGAGACAGGGTCTCACTATGTAGTTCAGGCTGTCCTTGAACTCACTATGTAGCCCAGGCTTGTCTTGAACTTGCAGCAATTCTCCTGCCTCAGCCTCTCAAGTGCTGGGATCACAGGCATGCGCCACCACATCCAGCTATCATTTCTTTTAATTTGCTCTTTAAATTATTTATACTTTGGGTTTCTCACATAAGAAAAACCATGTGATATTTAACTATGTCTGACTTACTTCACTTAGCATGATGATGTCAAGGTTATCCATTTTTCTACAAATGACTCAAATTTATCCTTCTTTAATAGCTGACTAGTACTCTACTGTGTATATATACATTTTTCTCTATCCATTCATCTATTGATGGGCACATGGGCTGTTTCCAAGATTTAGTTGTTCTAAGTTGTGCTGCTATAAATATGAGTATGCATGTATCATTGCATATAATGTCTTTAACTCTTTCAGGAAGATATTTGAAGAGGTAAATCAGGTTCAAATAGAATTTCTATTTTTAGTTTTTGGAGGAATCTCTATACTGATTTGCATAGTGGTTGTGAGATAGGAGATTAGGGCATGGCAAGAAGACAGACATGACCTCGTTAATTATATGATCCCAGAACACATGTGTAGAACAGTTCCCAAAGCCCTGCATCTGGGCTTCTCTCGAGAAGGGTTTCCATAGGGTGGAATGGACCTGATCTCAGCCTGAGGCGCAGGACCCCAGCACCCACCTCTACATATAGGACCTGTATGTAGAAGTTCTCACAGGTTTCCTTGAGATTTGGACAGGTTAAAAGACACAGATGCCAACAACTTGCTATCATGACTTTCCTCACAGCAACTCGCTGTGCTTTCTCCAGGGAGGGTGTCCTTTTATTACTTTTTCTTTTACTCAGCCCAAACTTGCTATGCAGAGCCAGTTTTTGTCCCTCACTCTTCACTTTTATTTTTTAAAGTAAACTTGTCCACTGCTTTTTGCTCATTTTGTTCAAGTCTTTTTTGAGATAAGAAGGACCTGGAATCTAACTCCAGAGGAAGAGACAAGCAACCCAAAACCTGTTAACATTTAATTGGTGAGACACTTTTAGAAGGAGCAATTTGGTAACATTTGTACTAGTTTACATTCCCATCAACAATGTAGGAAGGTTCCTTTTCCCCACAACCTCACCAGCATTTCTTGGTTTTTGAGTTCATGATACTCATTTTTTCTGGGGTAAGATGGAGTATCTCAGTACAGTGTATTATTTTGATTTGCATTTCTCTAATGGCCAAAGATGTTGAACATTTTTTCATGTATTTATTGGTTATTTGTAGTTGTCTTCCTGAGAAGTATCCATTTCAATTATGCATTTTTGCTTGGTTGAGGGTTTTTTTGAGTTCTTTATATATTCTAGGTATTAGTCCTTTGTCTAAGGAGTAGCTAATCAAAAATTTTTTCTCATTCTGTAGGTTGTCTCTTCACTCTGTTGTTTCTTTTGCTATGTAGAAGTTTTCTGATTTAATATAATCCCATTTGTTGATTCTTGGTGTTATTTCTTGTGCAACTGAGGTTCTGTTCAGAAAGTCCTTGCCTATGCCTATGTCTTTCAGAGTTTTATCTATTTTTACCTTCCAGGAGGTTTGGTTTTTCTATTTTAATATCTAGGTCTTTGATCCATTTTGATTTTTTTTTTTGGTACTGGGGATTGAACTCAGGACCTTGTGCTTTCGAGGCAGGTGCAGCACCATTAAGCTAAATCCCCAGCCCTTGATTTTTTTTTTTTCTTTTTAATGTAAGATGAGAAACACAGCCCTAAATCCAGTCTTCTGCACATAGATAACCAGTTTCCCCAGCATAATTTGTTATAAGAAGCTATCTTTTCACCAGGCTATGTTTTTGGCCACTTTGTCAAAGGAATGATAGCTGAACATGCCTGAGGTTGTTTCTGTACCTTCTAGTCTCTTCCACTAATACACATTCTGGCTTTTTGTGCCAGTATCATTGTTTTATTTTTATTACTGTAGCTTTGTTATATAACTTGAAATCAAGGATTGTTTTTGCTATTCTAGGTCTCTTCTGGATCTGTATAATTATTTTTTCTAGTTCTGTGAAGAATGCTGTTGGTATTTTGATTAGGCCTGCATTAAATCTACATATCAGTTTTGGAAATATGGCCTTTTAAACTATTTCTTCTGCCTATCCAGGAACAGGGGATGTCTTTCAATTTTCTGATACTCTCTTCTCTTCAGTATACTGTATTTTTCATTATAGAGGCATTAACTTGCTTGGTTAGGCTAATTCCTAAGTAGCTGTTTTTGAATGGGATTGTTTCCCACTCAGAGATGGGATTATTTTCCAGATTTCTTTCTTGGTGGGTTCATTTTCTTTTTTTTGGTACTGGGGATCGAACTCTGGTCCTTGCGCTTAGGAGGCAGGCAGTGAAACCGCTGAGCTAAATCCCCGGCCCCGGTGGGTTCATTTTTGATGCACAAGAATGCTACTGATTTCTTAATGTTTATTTTGTGTCTACTACTTTAATGAATTTCTTTATTAATTTTAGGAGTCTTTTGATGGAATTTTTTGTGTCTTCTACGTAAATTACCATATCATCTGTGACTAATGATAGTTTGACTTCTTCCTTTCCTATGTTATCTTTTCTTTCTTTCTCTTCCCTAATTGCTCTGGTCAAAGTTTTAGGTAGCACATATTGAACAGGAGTAATGAGACTGGACACCTTCATCTTGTCCCTGACAAATGTTGTACTTCTATATCAGGTTTCTTTCACTTAAAATGTTTTAAAGCTCATGCATATTGTAGGACATATCAGTACTTCATTCTTTTTATGGAAAAAATTCCATTGTAAAAAAGTGTCATATGTTGTTTATCCACTCATTAATTGATGGATATTTGAGTTGTTTCTACTTTTTGGCTATTATAAATAATGCTATTATGCTAGGCATGGTGGTGCATGCCTCTAATCCCAGTACTTGGGAGACTGAGGCAGGAGATTCACCTCGAGTTTGATGCCAGCTAGGCTACAAAGTGAGTTCAAGGCCAGCCTGAACTATACAAACCCTCTCCTTCCCAAAAATGATGTTATGGATACTCATGTACAAGTTTTTGTGTGCACGTTTCAAGTTTCTTGGGTACTGACAAGAATGGAACAGTTGGGTCATTCAGTAACTCTATTTTGAGATATCCCACTACTTTTGAAAAAAAATCACGTTTTTATTAACCAATTTCTAACTGTTTGGGTATGTAGAATTAAAAGTCCAGAATCCATCTCATAGAAGAAAAGTTTTCTTTAATACAACTAACATACTCTTTGGGTCTATTCTTTTAAAACACATATACTTTTGCCTTTATCCTTTAGCTCATTTATGTGCAGCATTCCATTTTTGGAATCCCATGGCAATGGAAGATAGAAATTTTTCTTTTCAAATTCTTGTTCAATGAATTTTTCTAGGTAACATGTATGAATTTCATACAAAAATTCAGAAAATTGCAATCTTCTGCACAAGCGGTTCAGCTATTTTTACAAATAGTTTTACAAATACTAATAATTTCTTCCTTGTCAATAAAATTAGCATTTGAATTGAGAAGTTATTAACTAAATTAGAATTTTTTTGGCATTAAAATTATTACAGACTGCATAATGTCTTGGGTGTGTATGTGCCACATCCAGAGGGGGAAAAAAACCACAAATAACATTATCATATTTGGTTTATTTTGACGATATATTTGTACTATGGAAATATAATGCTTACCTTAACTCCTGCACTTCCATTAGGCATCTTCTGCAGTTCATAGGGAAGTCTGATTCTTTCCGTCTGCACAACAGGATCATCAAATGATCTCCCATGAAGCTTTTTGAAGCCATGAATTGTATTTCTTACATTTGTGACTATCTGTTGGCAGTAAACACATACTTATCAATTACTTAATGAATGTAAAATAAAATACTATGCTAATACTTAAAGGTACCAAGTCCCCTTACCCTACAGATCCAAGTTCAGAATTATAACCAGTTTTCTGATTTCCTAATGATAGTAAAGTGATACAATGAGAATGCATACATTTTTAAATATTACCTCCTATATTCTGCTCTTATCCTAGGGATTAACACAGTATCTTCAAAAGAGAACACAAAACCTCAGAATTTTTCAAATAATATGAAAGTCTGTCTATAACTCCTCTTTGTTTTTCTCAACACTTTTGTTCCAATGTATTGGTATCTTTTTTGATGTTATTTCTTTCCCTTGGTTTTTGTTTGTTTGTTTTTTGAGACAAGAGCTTGCTATGTATTCCAGACTGGGCTTGAACTGAAGATCCTCCTGCCTCAGCCTCCCAAGTGCTGGGATACAAGCATGCACCATCATGCTTGGGAATTTCTTATTTCTTTCTACTTTCATGTCTGTGTTTTTATTCAACTTTTGTTTTATTGTCAAATATTTTATTCTTCTCAGTATCTAATTCGTGAAAATTTATTATGCACTAGCCAGTGATAAGACATGTTTCTAGGCTAGTAAATTAAAACCCCTTCCATGTAACATAGTGCTAAGTGAAAGAAGCTTATTTTGTTAGTGGCTTGTATTTTGACAAAGTAACTTTTTCTTTAACTAGAACATGTAGTTCAAGCTACATAGTATTGTATATTGTGATCCAACATATGCCCTTGTTGGGACCTTTAAAGCCAAACATATGCTGATCTTCAATTATGATATGAAAAGTACCAGAATGCTCAATAACTATGTTGATTTATATAGTTCTAAGGAAAAATGACCTATGGTTTGCTTTTGTAAATTCTTTATTTTTTGAGGCAGGCTCTAACTGTGTAGTCCAGGCTAGCATAGAGCTTACTATGTAGCCCAGGTTGACCTTGAACTTGCAGCAGTCCTCCTGCCTCAGCTTTCAAAGTACTAGGATTACTGGCATGCACCATGACGAGCATCACTGCTTTCTTTATACACTCTAATTATTTATGATATACTTATAAGATCTGCCAGCATATGAGATGTAAACTTAAGTGAACCATTTTAGCCCAAACTCAATATTTATATAGAAGATAAGTATCAATATTTATGTAGAAGAAGATAATGTAGAAGATAAACATATTTTTCATATATATGACAATTATAAAAAACAGCCTTGATAAATACATAAGCAAAAATTTCTGGGTAAATGAGTCAGTTATCCTTATAAAGTTATAAGGAAAAAGGCCCTATTAAAATTATTTCAAAAGGAAGAAAAGATCCAGGAATATATGAAATAAAAGAAATAACTGAGGGCTTTTAGTTTAGTAAACAAAGTCCTAAAGTATCAAATGTTAAAAGTTAAGTGTTCTAGCAGGGCATGGTTACTCAAGCTTATAATCCCAGCACTCAGGAGGCTGAAGCAGGAGGATCACTGCAAGTTCAAAGCCAGCCTGAACTGCATAGTGAGACTCTGTCTCAAAACACAAAAGCAGTAACAAAAATAAAAGTTAGTAGTTTATTCATAAGCCTTTCAGAAGTCTACATACTTACCTACACAGGTTCCATAAAAAAGTAGTGGTAACCACAATGGGCTACCCAGAAATTCATTCCTCCATTTTCCCACCTTCTTTTACAAAGGCATTGGTTACTTGTCATGAAATGCATGTTCTAGAGACTATCCCTCATAAAAAAGTGACAACATAGGGAAAAATTAATGGTAACTTTGTTAGCATTATTCAGTTAATTTTGCCTCTAAGTCAAAAATTCCATATTAACAATTTACCTGGCTTTTAGCTGCATTTCCAATGGCTCGAGTTCTTGAGCCCAAAGATATACAGGCCCTAAATAAAGGAAAAACAAAAATACTGTTTGTTTCCATAGCATCTTTATGTTAATGTGCTCTTATTTTGCTTCTTCTCATAAAAAATAAATTTAAAAGGCTTAATGCAATCATGTTATTTAAAAAATATGTAGTGTAGATAAAGATTTACATAATTTTATTAAATTTTTCCTAAACAGGACAGTGGTCAGAATATGTTAGAATTTTTTTTTAAAAAAATGTTGCTTCCCAAAATTGTTTTTCCAATTCTATTTGTCTATGATCTGTTAAAGAAATTACTGTATATAGTAAGGCAAGGCTGCTTGAATTTAAACCCTGTCTTTGCCACTTTAACAGCTGAGTATAGAAATTACATAACCGTTATTTGCTTCAGCTTCCCATCTGGAGGGTAGTGATGATAGTACCTGTTCACAGTATTATGTGAGGATTAGTAAATATAGTTAAATGCTTTGAATAACTGGCATATGATAAACATTATACAAATGATTTTTTAATTATTGCATTTAAATATAACAAGGCAAGTACAGAATAACATTCACATCAACTACCATTTCATTGTGCGATTCAAGAAAATGTTTTTGTGAGTGCAGTTTTAATTACAGAAAAATATTTAACCAACAAACATTTATAGATATGATGTATATACAGTAAAAGATACAATAATCCCTGTCAAAATTTAGTTTATAAAAAACATCAACATAGAGAATGTTTAGTATTAAGTATGACATTAGCAAAAGGTAGAATAGTCACTTCCAGATAACAGGACTTAAGAAAAGCAAGAAGAGGTGATTTATGAATTCAGACAAGAAAGGTGATGGAAATTTTTAAATATGTGTCCATGTTCTAGAAAGGGACATTATTGATATACAGATACTGGTATATTAATCTGTTCCCCAAAGTTTTATGTGCAGGGAAACTTGGTTCCTGATGTAATAACACTAAGGTGTAGAACTTTTAACAGGTAGGGCCTGGAGGGAGAAGATTAGGTAGATTTTGGGGCACCATCCTCAGAAATACCCATTTCAAGAAAGTAGGTTAGGTATCATGTGACTGGATTAGTTTCCGGAGAATAACTTGTTACAGTGTGAGGCCCAACCATGTGCTTGTCCCCTTGTGCATGTGGCTGGTTTCCTACTTCTCTGCTGTTTTTATACAGCTACCAGACACCGTTGCCAGAACCCTGTACCACACTGTTTGAACCCTCCAGCTATCACCGTTGTGAGCCAAATAGACCTCTTTTATATGCTACCCAGTCTCAGGTATTTTGATACAGTGACACAAAACAAAGATATATAATTTTGTTCTCAACATGAAGGCCAATATAATCCTCTTGAAGACTAAGAGCATGAGACGCCTCTGCAAAAACTGTCCACCAGTAAAAACTTAAGTCTTTCTGACAACCATTAAGCTCTTCAAGGTCCCATCTTCAGCTGCTCCACCTTGTAAATTCAATCCAGGCAAACTAGCCTGCTGCCATTTCTACATGATATCCACCACATTTGTACCTCAAGACCCTTGTACATGCTGTTCCCTCTTTCTGAATACTCTGAGTATAACCATCCATGTGGCTGTGCTCTCTCTGCTCAAATGACAGTATATCAGAGGCACTTTTTCTGGAAATCCTATATAAATAACATTCTTGCTCCTCCCCAACACTGATACCTCATTATTTACCCAACTTTTCTCTATACTATGTATCACCATCTGATAGAATTTATTGTTTCTCCACACCAGAATGTGAACTCCAGGACGGAGACATAATATATGCCCACTGCCTTGGTCTGTACCATCTAGTATGGTAGCTACTATCCATATTTGGCTAATAAAATCTAAACTGAAATGAAAAATTCAGTTCTTTACAATTATTCTTTTTCTGGTACCAGGGATCAAATTCAGGACCTTGAGCTTTCCAGACAGGCGCAGTGCCACTGAGCTAAATCCTCGGCCCCTCAGAATTATTCTGACTCAAGAGCTTAATACACATATGTAGCCAGTGGATATACAGAAACAGAACATACATAGAACAGATACACAGAATAGAAAGTTCTACTGAGTAAGCACTGGTCCAGCTCTTTGGTACATAGTAAAGGTACTTACTGAGTGAATAGAATGATAGCTCCTCAGGGTAATGCTTATTTATAGAGATTAGGAAGAATATAACTGAGCTAGTTTCATAGGACAGTTTGCCAACAGAGTATGGAGGCCAGATTATATAAAGTCTCACATGTCAGATTATAAATCTGAAATTTATTCAGTTGGTAATAAAAATTCATTAAAAGTACAACTTTTAATGATAGGACAGAACAATGTATGCTAATAGATAATACACACTGGAAAGGTAATATTCACAGTAGTACTTTTCAGGGGCTGAACACGACACTATTATGTTGGAGACCACTGGATTTTCAGAGAAGTCACTCTGGAAAGGTGAGGCAAGAGGTAGGAGGATCATAAGCTCAAACTCAGCCTAGACAATTGAGAGAGACCCTGTCTCAAAAAGGGCTGAGGATTTAGCTCAGTGTGAAAGGTCTGGATTTAATCTCCAGCAATAATGGGGAAAAAAGTTAATTTAGTATATTTAACAGATGTTTGTTGAATAATTACTATGTGTCTTGCACTCTGTTACTTATTGGAGATAAGATGGTGAGAGAAAAAAGATAATTGTCTTGGTTCTTTTGGCTCTTACAATGGAACACTGTAACATACTCATACAAATATACTCGTGAGTATAAACATACTATATAAAATGGAAGTAAACTAAGTGTTTCAACACAGGGAGCACATAGTGCTATAACAGTAGATAAGAGCTGGAACTGACTAATAGAGGAGGGTCAGGAAAGAATTACTCATAGAAATGATTAGATTTGAAGGGTAGAGTAAACAAATGATGGGACAGAAGTGGTACAGGATTTGTGGGAATTCATACTACAGTATGAAATGAGAGGAAAGCAAGAAGTTATCAGTCATCTATATCAGAATGGTGGCAGTAGAGACAGAAGAAGGAACTTCTATGTAAGAAGTAAAACTAAAAGGACTTAGTAACAAACCAGATCTTCACTGTTCAATATATTACCCACTAGCCACAAGCACATGTGGGTATTTAGCACACAAAGTGTGGCTAGTTTGAATTGAGATGTTTATTTATTATAAGTATAAAACACACCCTGGATTTTTAAGATTTAATATTTAAAAATAATGTATCACATTATTTTGAAAATAATGATTAAACTGAAACAGGATTTCAGATATACTGAGTTAAATAAAATACATTAAAATTAATCTCACCTGTTTCTTTTTATCTTTTTAGTGCAATTAGTAGAACATTTAAAATTACTACGTGGCTCACGTACTTTTATTGACAGTACTGGCCTACATAGGAGGAAAGGGCAAGTGGCAACAATGTCTAGGTTTCTAGTCTGCATACAATAGATGATGGTATTATTCCATGAAACATAAAACATTTATAGGTGGGACATGATGGGGAAAGGAGAATCAGAAATTCTATTCTGGACATGCTAAGTTTGGGGAACCTTTGAGACATTCAAGAGGACAAACGTATTTAGAACTGAAATGTTAAAAGTGATGGTCAGAAATAGGGAATTCAAGTTACTGTTGTCTAATGAGATCTAGTGAAAAACAGGAAAATCAAGATAAAGCAGGAATCACTTGGCCTGATGACATCTTCACATATCTTTTAGTAACTCCTTGATTCAGTATATTTGTGACAAATTAAAAATTTACATTTCTAAAACAGTAACCTGTATGGAATGGTATTCCATCCTAAAATTTGTAATATTTTCATACTATACTGTTATAACTTGAGTGCACAGAAAATTTTTTCTTAGATTGATTCTGAAGAGTTTAATTTCTTTTTTCTTTTTTTTTTTTGTGCATGGTACCAGGAATGAAACTCTGGGCCTTGCGCTTGCAAGGCAGGCAACAGCACCAGTGAGCTAAATCCCCAGCCCTGAATTTAATTTCTTTTAGAAATGTGTATCTAAGTAAGACTCATTTTCAACTATCATTTATAAGTGCTAGTTTCTTTGAAATACACTTCACACATAATATCACTTCATAAAAGAAAGCCTGAGAATTATCATTATCAGATATTCTCAAAAGTAAAAAGCAGATGACTTTCGTTACAGTTTAAGATATCTAGTGTAACTAGACTTGGAAATGCTCAGTTTCAAATACATAAGATAAACTACCTCACAAAGCTAAATATCTTCAAACTCTTTCCTTCAGTTTTCTTTCAAAAAGATTCTAGAATGTTATAAAACCATTAACATGTTCCCACCAGCCTATTCTTCAAAATGTCTATATAACTTTGTAATAAGGGAAACAGACACATTATACTACATATAACAATGATATAAAAGTTTTTACAGAATAGAATATAGCTTATCCAAATGTAGATGGAATAATATATTTAAATACTTTGTATAGATTATTTAAACAGCTATTCAGAAATTTCATTTTCTACCTAAGAAATGGGAGGGGGATTTACAATGTAGTTTAAATCTCAAATATCCAATCTGACATTGCCACTGTTGTGGTAATCCCAGAGTCTCAGAAAATGCCACAAAATTCAATTTATACTTCTAAATATTCTATGTTTCCTTTAGTAGGGAAGGGGCATAAAAATCAAGTGACAGGATGTTACTTTAATAAAGTTGTATTTGTATTTTCCCATAAAAATTTATTATTAGTTCTCTAATTTTTATATAATTTTTATAAGCCTAATAAGCATCACTAGAGAAAACATACTGTGAAAACACTAAGAAATTTCTCACCTAGGAGGTCAGCAATCTACATTTGTTTGTTGCTTTCTTTTCAGTTTCCAAGGATCCAAAACCTCTCAATTTTACCATTTAGCTTTTAAATTAGCTTTTTTCTTTTGCTTTCCTTTGTCAGTTATATAAGATCACAGTAGTTTTAGCTTTTCTGCTATCACTGAATTGATGCTAAGAAACATAACTGGATTAATGATGATGAGAGGGGTACTCAAGTTTAAATTAAGGGGTCAGTCCTTTATATTACCAATTTGGTTCTGAATCATATTTTCAACCACTGAGCAGCTTGTTTCAACTATTTGCCAAGACATCTATAGAGTAGGATTTCTCAACCTTGGTACTACTGACTTTTTGGGCCAGATAATTCCTTTTGGAAACAGCAGGTTGTATTGTGTACCATAGGATTTTAGAAGCATCCCTAGCCTCTACCCACTAAATGCTGGTATTATCTTGTCCACTACTCCCCACTCATCAAGTTGTGACAATCAAAAACGTATCTTCAGCTATAAGATGTCTTTTGGGGGCAGCATTGCCTGTTTTGAGAATGACTGTCTTAGAGCATTTCTGAAAACAGTATTCTGTGAAATATAATTCCTCAGAGGATCAAATTAGATTGGGAAAATGCATCCTTATGAACCAATTAAGGGATCTGAGAAGTTCTACAGTGAAAAAAGTATCTATTGTTTCTCAAACTTAACTATTTGTAAAAAATGTTGTCCTAGAAGAGGGAGAAAGTTGTTTGTTAGTTTTTTTAGTACTGGGCATTGAACTCGGAACCTTGCGCTTGCGAGGCTGGCGCTGGAACCACTGAGGTGAATTCCCGGCCTGAGAAAGTTGTTTTCAAAAGGACTTATTGTTGCTATTTGCTCTCTAACTTGCTATGTAGAAAGATAAACTTCTAGACATATACGATTAATGACACCATAAAGTTTCTAATCTTCCATTATGGACAAAGACATAAGCATGTTAAGAAATATAACTTGAGGACTGGGGATTTAGCTCAGTGGTGCCACCACCAGGCTTGCAAGTCAAGGTCCTGAGTTGGATCTCTGGTACCAAAAAAGAAAAACAAAAAAACCCCAAAAGAAATGTAACGAGTATTAAATGCTCAGGAAACATAATAAAACATAATTTTATTAATTAAATTCACTCATAACTTGTAAACATGAACAGAAATCACACAAATATTCACATAGCTAGATCCAGTACTTTAAAAGCTGATCAGCGGTTTCCTACCTACCGTGCCACTGTGAACTCTTTCTCCTGTCAGGCTCCTCTGCTATGCCACCCTGCCTTGGAGCCAGACAACTATGGACTGAAACCTCTACAAACCACTCCCAGGGCAGAGAAGCTGAGCGGGTCCCAGCACCCGGAAGGAAGCTCCCTGCCTCCATCCCAGGCTCCTAGGGCAAAGAAGCTCAGCTGGTCGAAGCACCTGGAAGGAAGCTCCCCCGCTGCCATCCCAAGCTCCTAGGGCAGAAAAGGTGAGCCGCATGGGCACCAGAAGCACCTCCCCCCCACTGTGGAAATGAGAAGACACATAAACAAGCCTCAAAAACAGACTTCTGGATCACCTACAGCAACCCCAAAGGGAAACGAGATGGAACAATCGGATACTCAACTACCTGGACTCTGAACTGGCAACAAAAGAGGATCTGGGAAAAATGAAATCAGAAATAATTACTCAGATAACAGCAAAGATTTTGCTCATGGTGCAAGACATGATTAATAAATCTAGAGAGGACACAGACAAAAAACAGAGGATCTGAGGAACATGATGGAATCCCAACAGGGAACAAATGGAATCCATAAAACAGATACAAACAGATTTCCAAGAGATTAAAAACTCCATCGAAAGTCTGTGCAGCAGAATGAACCAATGTGAGATAGAATTTCATACATAGCAGATAAGATTGCAATTAGTGAGAAGGAAAAGAAAAATTGCTTTAAAATTGTAAGAGAACACGACAAATTAATCCACCAGTGGCTAGACAATGCAAAGAAGAATAAGGTAAGACTGATTGGAGTCAATGAAGAAAGAAGAGAGAGTGCAGATGACATAAAAAAAACAGTTCACAGAAGTGATGGCAGAAAACTTCCCAAGGAGGGGAAAAGAACTGGACATACAGATAAGTGAGGCATATAGGACTCCAGCTAGCTTTGATCAGAAAACATCTACACATAGGCATATAATAGTTAGGATTCCAGAAATCCAACAGAAGAACAAAATTCTACAAGCAGTGAGAGAAAAGAAAAAAATCACATACAAAGGAAAGCCCATCAGAATCACAGCAGACTTCGCAATGCAAACCCTCAAGGCAAGAAGAGCTTGGAGTGATGTATTTCAAGCCCTAAAGGGAAACAGCCTCCAACCCAGATTGATGTACCCTGCAAAACTATCTTTCAAAATTGATGGAGAAATAAGATACTTTCATGATAAAGAGCACCTCAGGAATTTCATGAATACCAAAACCAGCACTCCAAAAAATTTTAGACAATACCCTAGGAAAAGACAATGAGGATCACAACACCAGGAAACCCAGCAGAATGAATCCATTGGGTGTGACAAATTAAATGCAAAGGGGGAGAATCCAACAAAAAGAAGAAGTCATGACAAGGCTTTTAAAACTTTTAACTTCATCTCCCTAATGAGTGTATAATTCAGTCTTATTATTGTATTCATTAGTATTTTTCTGATTCTAGAGTTGCACACCTTTCCTTGAGCTATACTGGCTATTTATCATCTTCTTATGTCTACTTTTTAATTGGGTTGTCTATTAATGAGCTCTAAGAATTCTTTATATATTCTGGTCATAGGTTATATGCATTGTAAATATGGTCTGTTTAAGGACTACTTTTCATTTTAATGATGTCATTTAAAGTTCTAAATTTTGATGGAATCTCATTTATCAGTTTTTTTCTTTTATACACCATGTCTTTTGTATCCTAGGTAGTTCTTGCCTACCCTGAATTCATAAATATTTTCCCTTATAATTTCTTCTTTCTTCTTTATACTTTTAGGCTTTCTTATTTAGGTTCATAGATCCCTTCAAATTATTTTCATGTATGGAAAAAAAGGGTTGAGGTTAATTTTTTATATATGGATACCAGGTGTTCTAGTGTCATTTGCTGAACCAACTATCTCTTCCTCAGCTCTTGAATTGAGTCTATATTCTATAAAATGCTAATGTTAAATAATCTTTTAAAACTCAGTGGACCATATATATGTGGTTCTATTTCTAGATTCTCTGTTTTATTCAAATGATCTATATGTCTTTCCTTACACCAACACTCCCTTGATTACTGTAGCTTTAGAAGAAGTCTTAAAATTAGGTACTAAACATCTTCCAACACTGTTTTTGCTTTTAAATTTTCAAGGTCCTTTGTACTCCTACATAACTTTTAAATTTCAATATGCAATTCTTCATTTATAGCAAGTATACATAGTCCTGAATTTTTATATATACCTTGTGTTTTCTAATCCTGCTAAATTCAAGTACAAGTTCTAGGGGCTCCTAGAGATTTCTTAGTATTTTCTCTGTAGATGATCATTTCATCTACATATAAAGATTTTGCTTCTGTCCTGCCAATCCTATCCTAGTTGTGTCATTTTATTGCCAGACTATTTTGGTGGGGACTAGGTTTCAAAGTTTAATGGACAGATAAAGAGTAAGCATATCTGCCCTTGTTCCCCACCTTAAGGAGAAAGCATTGTATCTTCTCCATTCATATAAGGCACTCTCGCTGGAAGTATGGAGTACATGTCTTTATTCTGTTGAGAAGTTTCTGTTCTACTTCTAGTCTCCTGATAGCTTTTACCATGAACAGCTGTAGAATTTAGTCCAATACTTTTTCTCCAACTAGTGACAGGATTATATGGCTTTTTCCTTTTCTCTGTTAAAAATGATGAGTTTTGGGGGTGGATCGTCCAATGCTGAACCAACACTGCCATCTCTATAACAAAGGCACTTTCTACATCCTGCCACATCTGACTTTTAATAGTTTGTTTTGTTAAATTTCTATCTCTGTTCATACTTTTTTCTTCTATTATCTTTATCCAGTTTCAGGATTAGCACAATGTTGAGTTCCTAAAATGAGGGGAGAAATGTTCCTTCTTTTTTCTGCTTTAATTGTTTGATATTATTTATCAGTTAAAATGTTTATGAGCCTGCTGTTGTCATATAGGTAGGTTTTCAAGCTAGGAATATACTTTCTTTAATAGGTGCTATTCAAATTTTATATTTCCTCCAGAGTTAGTTTCATTAATTTGTCTTCCAAGTTACTTCTTAGAAGTTGTCAAATTTATTTCAAAAAAGATTTTTGTAATATGCTTTCTGTATCCTTTTAAATTCTGTAAAATCTATGATAATGTCTCCTAGGTCTTGATATTTTAATTTTAAAAATGTATAATTGATATTGTGTAACAGGAAGAAAAGGTCTAAAAGAGCAGGGGAATTGGGAGGGGTAGGGGAAGGGAAAAAAGGGAAAGGAAAAAATATGAGAAGAGGAAAAAAATGGAAACAAGGTCTTTACAAATAGGGAAGGGTGGAGGGTGTGAAGGGAGGGCAAGGGAAGGGGAAAAAAAATAAGAACCAAGAGACTCATGTAATGGTACAAGATCCCAATGATGAATGTAACTGTATTTTATACCTAAAATGTAACAATAAATTTAATGGGGGGAAAAAAAAGAAAAAGAAAAAGAAAAGCTGATCAGCGATAGTACATATATATTTAGCAATAAGATTAAGGTATATTCGATTATAATAATAAATTAAACTATTACATTAAAATTATAATAAACTATAATTATATTTTTAAAAACTGATCTTACATAAAATTCACCCAGTTCAAACAGAAATATCAACACATAATAATTTAGTTCTTTTGATTATGACTGCCTAGGACCAAGAATTTTCAAACTACCACCTACTACCTATTTTTGTTGTTTTATCAGAACACAACTCTCATCATTAATTTTTATTATGACCATATATTAAAAAGACTATTAATGGTATACTAGGACATTTAAATTCATAATAGATAATTTGTAACTTATATTTCCGTGGCTTCTAGGAACATTCCATTCACAAGAGCAAGGGCATAACTCAAGAATTCATTTTTTTGTGGCTAATATTTATAATAAAATACTTTTATTTTCTTTGAGACAGAGTCTTAATATGTAGTTCAGGCAGGCCTTGAACTCACTGTGTAGCCCAGGCTGGCCTTGAACTCATGGCGATCCTCCTGCCGCAGCCTCTATTCTAAAATACAAAAGTAAGTCCCTTTCAATTTCATCAAGGAGTTTGAGGAGTATTGGTATTAGATCTTCTCTGAAGTTCTTATACAATTTAGGGGTGAATCTATTGGGTCCTCGGCTTTTCTTAGTTGCCCAGAGGAGGCTTCCTGGCTGCTATACAAATGCTCCGAGCACAGAGGAGGTGAGCAGTGGGGGCACCAGCAGCACCCCACACGCCTCCTCAAAATGAGAAAACACGTAAACAAGCCTCACAACCAGACTTCCAGATCACCTACAGCAACCCCAAAGGGAAATGAAATGGAACACTCTGATACTCAACCACCTGGACTCCTTGAACTGACAACAAAAGAGGAACTGGAAAAAATGAAATCAGAAATAATTTCTCTGATAACAGCAGAGATTGTGCCCATAGTGCAAGACATGATTAATAAATCTAGAGAGGACACAGATAAAAAAAGAGGAGCTAAGGAACATGATGGAATTCCAACATAGAAAAAAATGGAATCCATAAAACAGATGTAAACAGATTCCTAGATTAAAAACTCCACTGAAAGTCTACACAGCAGAATGAGCCAAAGTGAGGACAGAATTTCAGATATATAAGATAAGATTGCAATTAGTGACCAGAAAAAGAAAAATTTCTTCAAAATTGTAATCACGAGAAATCAATCCATCAGCTGCTAGACAATGCAAAGAAGAATAACATAAGAATGATCAGAGTTAAAGAAACAGGAGAGCATGCAGATGACATAAAAAGAATGTTCACAGAAGTGATGGCAGAAAACTTCCCAAGCAGGGGAAAAGTACTTGACATATGACCCCCCAGGCATGCCCACTAGCTAACCCTGGAGCTGCATGGGCAGAGCCGTGTGGGCAGAGCCCCCAGGACTGACTGAGCCCAGCTCTGTCCGGCTGGCTATGCCTACTTGCGACTAGCAGCCGGTAAGGACACCCGGGCACGGCCACAAGCCACCCCTGGAGCCTCATGGGCAGAGCTGCCCAGGCAGAGCCCTCAGGACTGAGCCCAGCTGTCCAGCTGGCCACGCCTACTTGCGACCAGGAGCCCAGGCACAGGGGACATAAAGGCCACTGTCCTGAGCTGCAGAAGTGAATAAGAGAGGGCCTCTCTCTCAGGCTCCCTGATGATAACTGAAGCCCACTGGAAAAGTGAAGAGAATCTTTGCAATTAAGGCACACCAGACCACCGTACTTGGTAAGTTGGAGGGATCATCACCTCCCATAGGAACCTGGACTATCTTTAGGGGAAAGCCAGCTGGAAACTGCAGTAGAACCTTGCACAGTTCAACCCTGCAGGAGGACAGGGAGCTCAACTTGGGATTTGCAGCCAGAAATCTGCCTGACTCTTATGGGTCTGTGACTGGCTTACTGAGACTCACTGACTTATAACTGCACACTGCAGCCCATGTTGTCTATTGGGACAGAAGAGACATACCCTGAAGGAGTCCCTTCATTTTTCTTTTATTTGTTATTTTCAAAATTACCACTATTTTTTTTGCTATTATTTTTATATTTTTCCTTCTTTTTCTACTCTTTTAAAATTTTTATTTTCCTCTTTTTTCTTTCTTTTCTCTTTTCTTTCTTCTCTCTCTCTCTCCCTTGCTCCCTTGCTGTCCCACATTATTCTTCATCTCCCTTTGTGTTCTGTTCTGGCCCTAATTTGTATTTCTTCTTTATTTTTCTTTTCTTCCCTTCTCTCACCTGTGTCCTCTGGCCTCACTGCTAACCTTCGCCTAACCTTTTACCTACCTATCCCTCCCTCCCCAACTCCTTCTAACTCCCCATCCCAAAGGGTAAAGTTGCTATATTGAAGAGTTTATTCACTATAAACATATGTTGGGGTGGTCCTTGATTTTGAATTAATTCACAGTTAAAGGTGACAGATTAATAACTACCACAAACTGTCATTTTCTACGAGGTACTTGATGCTACTGTGTTGCTAATTGTATCACTTGGGCTAAGGTGTTGTGATTGATCTAATCAGTTCTCTTTCCTGGTATAATGAAAATGAGAAAGCCTCAGAGTCATTAGGGACTCATAACCTAAAGACCAGCTATATCTGGAAGACACCTCTGCGAAGCATTCATTCCATAAGGGTTCTAAATACATCAACAAAGATACTTATAATGAGCAACTTCAAATGAGCAACTAAACCAAGGACAGTACCAAAAACAAAAATGAGAAGACATTTAAGTAAGGCACAACCTCAGACTTCCACTGCACAAAAGGCAAATTCTGGGGGAAATGAGGTGGAAAAGTCTGATAATCAACCACCTGGACACTTGAACTGATAGCACAGGAAGTAACAATAACAGATGCATGAGGCTCTAGAAAAATTCAAAACAGAAATAATCTCCCAGATAACTACAGAGATGGTGAGCAGAGTGAAAGATATGACTTGAGGCTCTAGAACAGAAACAGATAAAAAAAATAGATGAGCTCAGAAATACACTGGAAACCAGGAATGCCCAGCATAACAAAGAAATGGAAACCATGATCTTCCAACATAAGAAAGAAATGGAATCCATGAAACAGATCCAAACAGATATTCAGGAGATTAGAAACTCCACTGAAAGTATCCACAGCAGATTAAGGGAATCTGAAGACAGAATATCAGATATAGAAGACAGGATTGCGGTGAAGGACCATGAAAACAGAGATTTAATAAAAATAGTAAGGGACCATGAGAAATCAATCCAGCAGCTGCTAGATGATGCAAAGAACAACAATGTAAGACTGATAGGAGTCCAGGACAAAACAGGAGAAAGTATAATTTACATAAAAAACTGTTTACAGAAGTAACAGCAGAAAACTTCCCAGACAGAGGTGGACAAATGGACATACAGATAAGTGAGGCATATAGAACTCCAACTAACCATGATCAAAAAAATCTACACCTAGACATATAATAGTCCCACAAATCCAACAGAAGAACAAAATCCTACAGGCAGTTGGAGAAAAGAAACAAATCACCTACAAAGGAAAGCCCATCAGAATCATGGCAGACTTCTCAACACAAAAACCCTCAAGTCAAGGGGAGCCTGGAGTGAAGTATTTCAAGCCCTAAAAGAAAATAGCTTCCAACCTAGACTGTTGTATCCTGCAAAACTATCTTTCAAAATCGATGGGGAAATTAATACTTCCATGACAAAGAACACCTGAGAAATTTCATGAACACTAAACCAGCATTCCAAACAATTCTAACCAATATCCTAGAAAAAGACAATGAATGTCACAACTCCATGAGGCCCAACAGAGGGAAGCCACCAGGCAATGTAAGACATTAAAGGGAAAGGGGAAAAAAATAAGAAATAAAAGAGCCAATAACAGTAAAACATCATGAAAAGGATGAATCAATATCTATCAATTATAAGTGTCAATGTTAATGGCCTCAATTCACCAATCAAAAGAAATAGAATGACAAAACAGATTAAGAAGCAAAATCTAGCAATATGCTGTACACAAGAAACACACCTAATTAAAAAGGAAATTCATAAACTGAAAATAAAACGATGGAAAACAGTTCTCCACACAACAGGAACCCAGAAAAAAGCAGGCGTAGCAACCTTATTTGCAGACAAAGTAGATTTCAAATCAAAACTAATTAAGAGAGACAAAGATAGTCACTACATCCTTGTGAAGGGAACAATCTAAGAGGAAGAAATGACAATCCTAAATATATATGCACCAAATACGAATGCCCCCAACTATACAAAACAAATATTAATGGTCATGAAAAACCAAATAAGCACTAATACAATTATAGTGGGAGACCTCAATACCCGACTATCACAAATAGACAGATCATCAAGACAAAAAGTTAACAACAAAATTCTAGAACTGGATTTAATAGATGATTACAGAGTGTTCCAACCCACAAAATCAGAATACACATTCTTTTCAGCTGCACACAGGTCATTCTCCAAAACAGACAACATGCTAAGTAAATATAAAAGAATTGAAGTTACCCCCTGTATATTATCAGACCATAGTGCAATAAAATTGGAGATCAATAACATAAGAAACTGCAAAACTCCCACAAACACATGGAAATTGAATAACACCCTCCTGAACAACCAATGGGTCACAGAGGAAATCAAAGAAGAAATTAGACAGTTTCTACAAGTAAATGATAATGTCAGTACAACATACAGGAATCTATGGGACATAATGAAAGCAGTTCTACACGGGAAATTCATAGCAGTGAATGCCCATATTAGGAAAACAGAGAGAACTCAGATAAATAATCTAATGCAGAACCTCATGCTCCTAGAAAAAGAAGAGCACAAAAAACCCAAACCTCGTACAAGAGAGGAAATTATAAAGATCAGAGCAGAAATCAACGCAATGGAGACTAACAGAACAATACAAAAAATTAATTAATCAAAGAGTTGGTTTTTCAAAAGAATAAAATCGATAAACCTTTAGCCAACCTTATCAAAAAAAGGGAAGAAAAGGCTCAAATCCATGCAATTAAGAATGAAAATGTGAAGTCACGACAGACCCAACAGAAATCCAGATGATCATCAATACCTACTTCAAGAACCTGTACGCTAATAAGATAGAAAACACAGAAGAAATGGACAGATTCATAGATACATATGAATTACCAAAGTTGAACGAAGAAGACTTAAAAATTCTAAACAACTGAGTATCAATCAATGAAATTGAAAACATAATTAAAAACTTACTAAGAAGAACACGGGTCCTGATGGCTTCACTGCTCAATTCTATAAGACATTTAGAAAGGAACTACTCACAGTACTGTTTAACCTCTTCAATGAAATTAAAAGGGAAGCAATACTCCCAAAATCATTCTGGAAGCAAGCATCACCTCGATCCCCAAAGCAGAGAAAGAGCCAACTGAAAAACAGAACTATAGGCCAGTCTCACTAATGAACATAGATACAAAAATCCTTAATAAGATATTGGCAAATAGAATGCAGAAGATCATCAAGAAGATCATACACCATGACCAAGTGGGATTCATCCCAGGGGTGCAGGGATGGTTCAACATATGCAAATCAATCAATGTAAAACTCTATATCAATAGAGCCAAGGACAAAAACCACATGATCATCTCAATAGATACAGAAAAAGCATTTCACAAAATTCAATATGCATTCATGATAAAAACCCTACCAAAAATTGGAACAGATGGTCTCTACCTCAATCTGATAAAAAAGACATCTATGAAAAACCAACAGCCAGTATAATTCTAAATGGTTGAAAAGTGAAATCCTTCTCAATAAAATCAGGAACAAGACAAGGATGTCCACTATTAATGTTCAATATACTTTTGGAAATATTAGCCACAGCAATTAGAATAAAATAAAAGGAATAAAGATAGGAAATGAAGAAGTCATATTGTCATTATTTGCAGATGACATGATACTCTCTATAGAAGACCCCAAGAATACCACCAAAAGTCTTCTAGACTTAATAACCAAATACAGTCAAGTAGCTGGATACAAGATCAACACACAAAAATCAATAACTTTCCTCTACAAGGACAACAGACTCACTGAGAGAGAAATAGAGCAAACAATTCTTTTCAAGATAGCATCCAAAAAACTGAAATACCTAGGAATCAACCTAACGAAAGAAATCAAAGACCTCTTCTCTGAAAACTATAGCACTCTGAAAAGAGAGATTGAAGATGATATCAGAAAATGGAAAGACATCCCTTGCTTCTGGGTAGGAAGGATCAACATAGTGAAAATGTCATACTTCCAAAACTGCAATATTGATTCAGTGCAATCCCAACTGAAATCCCAGCAGCATACTTCATAGACCTTGAGAAAACAATCCAAAAATTCATTTGGAACAAGAAGAGACCCAGAATAGCAAAAGCAATTCTAGGTGACAGAGCCATGGCAGGGGATATTACAACTCCCAACTTCAAACTATACTACAAAGCTACTGTGACAAAAACAGCATGATACTGGCAAAGAAACAGACCTGAGGACCAGTGGAACAGATTAGAAGATGCAGAAACAATTCCAGACACACTCAGCCATCTCATCTTCGATAAAGGAGCCAAACACCCTCACTGGAGGAAAGATAGCCTCTTTAATAAATGGTGCTGGAACTATTGAGTTTCAAATTGCCAAAAATTAAATCTACACCTGTACCTCTCATCACACACTAAACTAAAATCAAAGTGGATTAAGATCTAAATATTAAACCAGAAACACTGAACCAGCTGGAACAGAGGGTAGGTAGAACTCTCGAAGACATTGGTGTAGGAAAAGAGTTTATGAACAAAACCACAGTTGTCCCTGAACTAGCACAAACAGTCAACAAGTGGGTTCTCTTCTCATTAAAAAGCTTCTGCATAGCAAGAGAAACCAACAGAGTGAAGAGACAACCCACAATGTGGGAAAGAATTTTCACCTGCTGTTCCTCAGACAAAGGTCTACTGTCTAGAATCTATAAAGAAGTTAAAAAAAATCAGACTTCCCAAATTTAAAGACCCAGTCCAAAAATGGGCATCTGAAATGAACAGACATTTCTCAGATAAAGAAAAGCAGCAAATAAACATATGAAAAATTATTCAACATCACTGGTCATTTGAGAAATGCAAATGAAAACAATGCTGAGATTCCACCTCACCCCAGAAAGAATGGCTGTTATCATGAAATCAACCAATAACAAATGCTGGTGGGGCTGTGGGGAAAGAGGAACACTGCTCCACTGCTGGTGGGAGTGTAGACTGATGCAACCACTGTGGAAATCAGTATGGAGATACCTCAAAGAACTAGAACTAGAAGTCCCATTTGACCCAGCTATTCCCCTGTTGGGTATCTTCCCCAAAGAATTAAAAGAATCATACCACAGTGATATATGTGCACCCATGTTCATAGCAGCACAGTTTGTAATAGCTAAAACTTGGAAACAGCCCAAATGCCCATCAACTGGAGACTGGATAAAGAAAATGTCATTTTTTAAAAATAAAATGCAGTACTACTCAGCCACAAAAAATGAGAAATTAGAGACATTTATAGCTAAGTGGATGCACATCGAGGCGATACTCTTAAGTGAAATAAATGGGACACACATGTATAAATACTGAATAGTTTCTCTGGTGTGAGAAACTGAAAGTGTAAATAAGGACTAAATGTATAATCGGTAATGTGAAATAGGAAGAAAAGGGGCAAAGGGGAAGGAAGTGGGAGGGCCAGAGGAAAGGATAGAAGGGAATGGGATTAATATGAGAAAATGGAAAAATAGGAACAAAATCTTTGTAAATAGTGAGGGATGGAGGGGTTGAAGGGAGGGCAGGGGAATGGGGAAAATATAAGAACTAAGAGAGATTATGTAAAGGTAGAAATTTCCAATGATGAATGTCATTATATTGTATACCTAAAATATACCAATAAAATTAAATTTAAAAAAATACTTTAAAAAATAATCTTAGCTTTGGCTCCAGTACAGTTTGAGCCATCTGCCCTTCCATTAACTTCAGCAATTTTGATTAAATAAAAAAAAAGGTAGTCATCAAATTTTTATTGTACAGTATTTGTCAATAGCAAAATAATGTTCACCTTCAATAGCTTAGCTATCAGTGGAATACAGTATAGGTATTAAAAAGAATGAGGGAAGTGGACCATATATTGTATACAAGCTTGAGATATCCAAAGTATTCTGAGATGCATAAAAGCAAATTGCAGAATGTGTAATGTAACTGTACTTTTGTTAACAGAAATATCGCAGTTATGTACATACAATCATCTACTTTAGAAACATGTACACTAAACTTCAGGAAGTGTAGTTAGGCAGGGACAAAGGGAAGACTTAACTTTCTATTATTCTGCTTTTAAGATATTTTAAATAAAAATTAACTTAAACTTACAGTAAAACATACACACCCAACTCATACAGTAAAAAAAATATTTAACAAAAAGATATAAAAGCCTCCTTTTCCCCTAAATCCACCATCACCATCGTCATAAAAAGTTCTACTACCAATCTATATCCTCTGGAGTTTGACATTTTCTATATCTAGTTTATTTTTAAATACACCAAACTAACTGATTTCTATTTGTAAGCACTGAAGAAATATTTCACATATCTGAGAAAGTGTTTAAACAAAATTTCCCCATATTTCTAGATTATCCACAAACTTGAAAATAAACAGGGTAAAAGGAATCAAGATAGTAAACTAGAGAACTGATAAGTCCAATATAGAATTCTGACGATAAAGCTAATAATATACCTAGCAATAATATTTGAACTAGTCATTACATTTTTTAAAATCCACACTCCTTACTGTAAAATATAGTCATAAAAATTGAAAAACATTACGTGTCATGTATTAAACACACACACTACACAATTCTACCTCCAAAGAAATTTCCGTTATTAAGTTTGTTCTTCCATACTGCTTTCTTCCATACTTACATTTGTGTATTTTTGACCTTTTAAAAAATTTTTACATGTCCTTAAAAATAACTTACAAACATTATTAAAACATTTTAAAACAAGGTTTCTTAAAAACTACCCAAAATTAAATGTTTTATTGCAAAGCAAAAATGTTTCTCTATACAATAACTGTTCGGCCAGGTAATCTGTTCCTTCAACTGCTAACATTTCTATCAACCTAGTACATTCACATTGTCCTTATTCCAATGGCTAATGGAGATATTTTGGTTCTGTAGGCAGAGAGTATTGAAATGGGCTCTTTTATTACTTATGCAGTTCCTAGCTAAGTTACTTTATTTTATACTTTACACTTCTTAGAGGAAAAAAGATACCTAGTATGACTAAACTCATGTGCAAGTTCGAGCATAGTGCTTAACACATAGCAATCATTAGTATCAACAGTTACAGCTGACCAGATGCTTTAACTTGATATTGAATGACGATTCTTCGCTGTAGTTTTACTCCCCATGTGTAAAACTAATCACCTTGATATTGAGCCTGGGATAGAAATTCTGATACCCATACATCTATACACTTAACTGAACAATATGAACATGTCTAAGGCCTTAAAAATGTGTCCACTTGGTAACTATACTTCTAGGAATTTAGATGAATAAATTAAGGATTGAAAATTTAGTTTAAAAGGTACTATTACATCGTTATTTGCAAAAATATAAACATGAATGTCTAACAGAGGATGGATTAAATTTAATGATTATAGAAACTTTAAAACTGATAGTATAGATACATTTTACATAGAAATATATTATCAAACATAACACAGTATAAAGTGTATCTTTTCTTTAAAACAAATACAACCACCTGGAAGTTATATTTCTAGGTAGAGGAATTATAATTTTTAACTTCTTTTAATGTGCCTATTATTTTCCAAGAATGATACATTATTTATGTAATATATTTTAAATAAAAAATTGCAGAAAGATTATCTTTTTCTTTTCATTCATAATGTTAACTTGTTTCTCTTCAACTTATGTAGGAGATGAGTCTATTACAAGCACTCTATTTTGGTTTTTGGTGCTACTGTGCTAGGTACTGAACCCAGGGGCATTGTATTACTGAGCTAGACCCTCAATCCCTTTTATTTTGAGACATGGTCTCACTGAATTGCCAAGGATGGCCTGCAGTTTGCAATTCTCCTGCCTCAGTCTCCTAAGTAGTAGGGATTACACGAGTGTGCACCATGTGGCACTCAGATTCAATCTTGAGTGTCCCTCAAAGGCCCATGTGTTGAGGGCTTGGTCTCATACTGGCACTCTGGGGTGTCAGGAGAACCTTTAGGAAAAAGGTGGGGTCAAGAGGAAGGAAATTAGGCCATCTGGGGGTGTCTTAGTTACTTTTCTCGTTGCTGAAATTAAATACCCACCACCACCCAAAGTTAAAGGACTAAAGGTTTATTTAGTTCACAGTCTGTAGAGGTTTCAGTCCATAATCAGCTGGCTCCAAGACAGGGTGGCACATGGCAGAGGGGCAACAGTTCATGGTGGCGGAGACAGCAAAAGCAACAAAGGGAGTCTTTCTGCTCCTTTTATCTTATTCAGACAACTTAGCCTGGGTAGCACTCACACCCCTAATACTAGTGCCCTCGGGCCTAGCACTGCACCATGAATCAATCACATACTCTATGTTCAGACACCTCTGAAAAAGCCCCACCAAAGAGTACACGAGGCTTTGGGGGTACATCTAAACACAAACCATAACAGGGAAATGTGCCCCTGAAGGCAATATTGGGACCCTCCTTCCCCTTTCATTGTTCTCTCTTGGCTTCCTGGCCACCATGAAGTGAGTGGCTTCTTCTGCCACAAGCTCCCACCATAATGTACTGCCTTATCACAAGCTAAAAATTAATGGACTAAAATTTTCCAAATTGTGAGCCAAAATAAATCTTTCCTATTTAAAAGTTCATTTATCTCAAGTATTTTGTTACAGCAATGGAAAGCTAAGATACACTCCAACTTCAGAGAAGGTGAATCTGAAGAATAGGATGAATTATGTGCCCTTAATTTTAATCTGAAACTTAATGCCCTTTTTCATTACATTGTCCTTCCTGGCTTATACACAAGAGATCCCCCTATGTGTACATAATCAAATGTTAAAGAATGAAACAATAAAGAAGTATGCATACTGAAATCAACTAAATTGAACACTTCCTTCCTCTACTCACAATCCATTTATAATGTATTTGTATCTTAAAAATACTTGTCATACTGACATCAGCAACTGGACTGTGCAATTTATTTTTTGCAAAGCTAGTTTAACATGATTAAATACTGTGATGTATGAGAGCAGTCAAAGATTCTATAATAGTAATATTTTTTACCATAATGGCCACACTTGGCAAATGAATAAATATTCTACGACTAGGAAGAGCAATGTTTTCCCTCAGTAAGTTAAGCTTTACTAAATAAACACAGTATAAGAGCACTACCAGACTTCTGTCAAGTATCTGTGTTTAGTAACAATAAAAGATATACTCCTGACGTAAATGACAGAGTACATAAAGTCACAAAGAAGATCAAAGTCACAGATGCAAGTTAAATGAGAAAACAATCCTTCCACCTCAGAAACTCTGTAGTTTAGATTCGGCTCATTGAATCTAAACACTGTATTAGTATTAGCTTTCAAACACATAAACCAGAAATATTACATTAAATCTCAATCACACAGAACAAGCGAATAGTAATGGAAATTTCTGAAAGTCTCTAGTAGTCTAATTTTTAAAGAACTTGTTTTGTAAGACCCACCAGGCTCAGTAAAGTGTCACCTCCTCACTACTAAAGAGATTTCCAAGCCTGGAACTGCAATATCTTTCTTACAGTCATGGCTTCTGACATGAAAGAATACGGCTTTAAAGGACTAGAAGAATGTCCACCTGATCTTTCACTTTTTTTCTACAGGTTGAATCAGTGACGTTATATTGTCCCCAATATTTTCTACTTTGATGAAAGAGTTTAATTTCCTGGGTTTTTTTGCTGGCAAAAGCCGTATTTGTTGTGATGTAAAATCATGAAGAGATGAATACAGAAGTAGTTCATAATCACTGTTTCAGCCACTTATTATACATAAAAACATCAGGAAAAGATGTAAAAACGACCAAAAAAATAGTTCAAACAGTACTGTGAGGAGTACCTGACTTGAGGGTGTAAACATCCAAAATTTCAACTGAAGACATGTAATGGGTAATGGTATAAAACATTCTAGAATATTCTTGGGAAAGAAATCAAAGCACATTTAGAAAAAAAATCAAAGCACAGACTGCATCAAGTAAGCTATTCTTCACGAAACTGCTATATATTTTAACTACTCAAAGAATTTTGGGTCATTTAAAGATCATTTAACACTGATCCTAGTTAACATTAGTCTTGTATTTAAAATATATTTCTGGACCATTCAGAAGAGTCAAATATATTACTTTTCATAAAAAGCAATGCATGAACAAAATTTTCCTCATAAAACTACATGTAACAGGAGCTTACAATGAGATACTTGTATGAGTTTTTCATATCCCAGTATTATTAGTCATGTTCTTTGCCAACAAACTTCCCAGGCCAGAGGAACAACGGAACATGTGGCAACATGTGTTTCTATGTCATAATGCCATTCCTAAGTCTTCCATCAAGTGTTCATAATAGCAGACTTCACAATCATGTTCATACAGGATAGTCACCTCTGACTCTGCAACAATTTAGTCTAGAAATATGCTTTGGGCTGAAGGACCTAATCCCACTAATTTCCATTAATTTACTTACATGACCAATACCTAAGGCCAAATGACTCCCATTTGAGTCTCTCCTTATTAGTGCACTATTAACCTGCGCCCTTGGAAACTGGTCAGATGATCTCATTTCTCAAGGCGGGGTGGGGGGGGGGGGTCAGGGTCAGAGGAACCTGCAGTTCATCTTCTCAAGTGTGCAGTCTAAGCCTTCTCTCCTTACATTTCCGAGCTGTCACCCAGGAGACGCGGGCAGGAGGAAGGGCAGAGTGGAGAGCAGGGGACAATCCCGAGCGAGCCCCCGCAGGCACTGTGACGAGGCAGCCTCACGGCAGCCCCCGACGCAACTTGCGGCGGGGTCGGCGACGGCGGCACGGAAGGGAGATGCGCCAGCCAGGGAGTCCCTCGTCCTCGAAAGAAACGCAGCTGGCGAGAAGTCCGACTGCACCTGGGCCCGCGACCTGCGGTGGCCGGGCACAGGTCGAGGGGCTGCACCTGGCAACTCGGGGCTCGCGCCCGGAGGGGACGCACAGGGAACGGGCAGGCAGAACGGACCCGAGGGCAGGACATGTGTCTTAGGGCCCGGAGACTACCAGAAGGGGCACTTACGGGGTACACCTGTCGCTGTACTCGTTGGCGATGGTCTCAATGCCGCCACTCCTTGCTACAGCGATGTAGCAGTTGAGAAAGCCGAGGTCAATGCCAACCACAGACATCCCGCCGACTGATGGTCGGGCTGTCGGAGCTGAAGCCTCGGGTACGGGGACCACGTCCTCTGGTGGGCCGTTCCTGCTGGGACCGCGACTCCTACGAGAATCAAAGAGACAGGACCCCAGGTCGCTAACTCTGAAAATAGAGCAGGGCGTCAGGAAATGCGGAGGGGGTAGACGCCACCCGCGCCACTGCCTCTGCCGCGTCCCGTCGCCCGGGTCTTTTCACTGCGGCTCGGACGCCTCCAACCGGCAGTTACTGGGATCTGCGCCTGCGCTCTCCGCCGCCGGGGAGGATCGCGAGCCGTAGCTCGGAGCTGGAGGCTGCTCTCAGCCTCGATTTCGGCCACTTCCGTCAGCACTCGGGCAACGGCTGCCGAAGGGGCTGCGGGTTCGAGAAAGATCTAGAAAGAGAAGCAAACGGGGGGGGGGGGGGGAGGGAAGAGGAGGCGGGGCGGGCCGGAGGAGAGGCGGGGAGGTGGAGCTGGCTTGCTCGCCGCCACCGCCCCGAAGCTCGGCGTCCTTGGGCTGTACTCTCTGAGTGGCTGCGTTGGGCAGTTTGCAAAGGCGTTGGGAGACAGCCTCCTGGTATATGTCGGTAGCCAAAGGCTTGCGGGTCCCGCCACCGCCGCCTCGGCCCCTCCCGCGCAGGGCCCGCCCGCAGCGCACGCACCCACCAGCCCCCCCCAGGGGCCTGTGTGCGGCTGGGCGCGCTCCCCAGGGACGCGCGGGACCCCGCCGCCCCCTCTTGTGAGGTGGCTCCCATTGTGCGGCGCTCGAGATGTCCTGTTCCCGAGCCCCAGGGGCCTTCCAGCTTCAAGAACTCCGCCTTTCAAATTATCCATTATGCATTTTAATCCTTCTTTACACTTTCAGTTTCTCACACTAGAGAAACTATTCAGTATTTACACGTGTCCTATTTATTTCACTTAAGAGTATCGCCTCAATGTGCATCCATTTAGCTGTAAATGTCTCTAATTTCTCATTCTTTATGGCTGAGCAGTACTCCATTTTATAAAAAAAACAACACACATCTTCTTTATCCAGTTTCCAAAATAGGAAGAAAAGGTCCAAAAGGGTAGGGGAAGTGGGAGGGGTGAGCGGAGGGAAAGAAGGGAAAGGAAAAATTATGAGAAAAGGAAAAAATGGAAACAAAGTTTATGTAAATAGGGAAGGGTGGAGGGGTGAAGGGCACACAGGTAATGGGGAAAAAATAACCAAGATACATCATGTACAGGTACAAGCACCCAATGATAAATGTAAACGTATTGTATACCTAAAATGTACCAATAAAAGAATTTAAGCAAAAAAAAACAAAAAACAAAAAAACTATGCCTTTCTAGGGTTTTCTTTCCAGTTTGAAATAGAGCCAAACTTGTGTTAAAACAAACACACCGACAACTTTCCATTCACTTAGCTTCCTTCACCTCAATCTAAAAGATGCGGTCTTCTCCCCTTTCCGTTACCTCTGACAGTTTTGCAGGAAACTGACCTTAGGCTTGTCACTAGGCCCAGCCAAGCCTGTGCATTGGCCTCCAGCTGCCACCCTCTGATCTCCCCGGAAAGGAGCTGGTGTGATATTGCCTCTTCCAAGTTTGACATCTTTTGCCAGTGTCTACAGTTTAATCAAGTTATATTTTATACTCACAAAGTTTGACTGCCCTGTTCCTTTTTGTTCACTTTGTGCAATTCCTGTTCCTTTTCTAGTTCTTGGGACTCTAGTTCCTTCCCATCCAGTTCGTCATGTGTCCCTTGTTTCTTCTTCAATTTTTTGTCAGTTTCCTGTTCCACATTGGTTGCCATCTTGAAAATAGGTGTGGGCTTTTCACCTGATTCTTTGGTACCCTCATTGTCCCTAGCTGTCTTCTTCTTAAAAGAATTTAGACGTTTTGCTATTAACAATCCTGCTATAGCAGCAGCAGCAGTGTGGTTATAGCTCCTGCTACTGTTGCTATGATGACTGTGACATTCATTTTCATGGCCAGTACTAAGAAAACTGGAATACAGTACTGCTTTGACTCTTGTCTCTGTAAAGAATCATGCCTCTTCATTTCAGATTACACAGGAGACAAGCTATGCCCTCTGGGCCTCAGCAAGATTCAGCTTCCTAGCGGGAAGTTCGAGAGTAGAGTCAGGATTTGATGCTTCTGTCCCTGACAGAACCCTGGGCTCTGCTGGATTCCATCACTTAACTGCCTCTTCCAGCCATTATCTTCCATGGAAGGATGATGATTCTCCATCATTTAGATTTGTTCCTGGATATCGTCAAATTCTCCAGGGACCATTTATTTAACTGATTCCATTTACTTATCCATGATGTCTGTAAAACCTGAGGCATAGAGATTTTTCAATTAAAATAACTTTTTTTTTGGAGACAAGGTCTCACTACATAGTCCAGGCTAGCCTTGAACTCTTCAAAATCCTTCTGCCTCAGCCTCCCCAGGGCTGGGATTACAGGTATGTGCCACCACACCGGCCAAAAGAACATTTAAAACATCAAAGTAAAAAAAATAGTCAATGCCAGGAGTGAGGAATTATTATATTCCTTAAAATTAATGGAAGGACATGAAAGTACCTAGTATCTATGAACAGGTCAGGCTTTGGAGTTACGTGGATTTAGGTTCTAGTTCCAGGCTTACCTAACTTACTATCTGTAGGAACTTTGGCAAATTTACTGAACTCTACAGCCCAAGGTTCAAAGTGTGATAAAATGATAAATATATCCACTGGACTGTTTTTATGATTAAATAATGTAAGCATATTCACAGTGTCCCTAACACTAAAGAAAACATTTTTTGTGTCTATAAGAAAGGTGGCTGGGTGTGGTGGTGCAAGCCTATAATCCCAGCTACTTGGGAGGCTGAGGAAGGAGAACCCCAACTTTGAGCCTAGCCTAGGCAACTTAGTGAAATAATAAAAAAATAAGAAAGACTGGTGTTTAAAAATAGTTTGGTAGCAGTGTTTAAATGGATTAGAGCAAGATGAGGTTGTATGCAAAATGATCACCTGGGAGGCTGTGACAGACTCCTAATTTTCTTTCAGTCAACTACAAACTGTATTTTCCATCTTCTTTATAACTACATATGGCCATGTGACTTAAGTCTCACCAATATGTGAATGCAATACATGCAACTGCCACCTCACCTGGTTAAAATTCCTCCTGCTCTGTTTCCTCTTTCTAGGCCTTGAGTTTTTACTATGTAAATAAGTAATTATTAATGCTCCAGGATAGTGGTTCTTCATCTGAGGTTACAGATCCTTAAAGGGTTCATAGAATCAAAGGAAGGGGAGGTCTTGAATTAACCTTTAACTGAAATGTAACATTTCTTTTGTTAGGCACAGATCACAGTAGTATTAATATCGCTGATTCTTCCTATCAATAGAAATCAGGTATTTTCATACCACCTTATTATAATTGTTGGATGTATCTTTAAACATTGTCATATTAAGTTTCAAATTATATTACTAGGCTTTTCTTACTGTGTTAACAGTACATATTTATCAGTAATTTTTGATATTTTTAATAACTATATGTCACATATTGTTTCCTTTTTAAGTATTTTATGTATTTGAAAACTTCGTTACAAGAAAGGGTTCAGACTCTACTAGGTGGCCTAGGATGTCCATGGCACAAAAATGGTTCCAAATCCCCGCTTTGGGGGATTAGAGCCAAAAGACCTATGGGAAAGTGTCTGGAGTTCATTTGTGCTGCTGGCTTGCATTGCCAACTTCCCAACTATTATATAAGAGAAACATCTGTCTTGTTTAAACCACTGTTTCTGAGTCTCTGTTACAACTTAGCATTACCTTCACTACATTAGGCTATTAAAATATAATTTCTGTAAGTCCTAAATAAGGCAATAACAATCAAAATGGAAAGAGGAAAAAAATATTTAGGAGGTAGAATTTATAAGACTTTTTGATCTGTTTGCAATATGAACTAAGGTAGGAGGAGAGCAAGGAAGACTTCCAGGACTCTAGTGTTGGGTGACTGGGTAGACAGGGTATACGCTACTAAGACAAGGGAAAAAGAAACAAGTCTATAGATTAAGATGAGTTACGTTTTAGAAATACTGGGTTAGAGAAACAAGTCTATAGATTAAGATGAGTTACGTTTTAGAAATACTGGGTTAGAGAAGCCTCTGCTACGTGCTGAAAAAGAAGTGCAAGAGATAGGCAGAAACATCTGATAATCTAGAGGAATCTAGGCTAGAGAGAAATCTGAGCGTCATTGGCATACAGATGGTGTCTGAAACTAAAGATAGAGAGAAAACGGAGGTAGGGAACAAATATAAAGTTAGAAGAGTGAGCTGGACTGGCCCCTAAAAACTACTAACATTTAAACAAGAAGGGGAAAAATCCCCTTTGAACTCACATTTAGGTCAGTCAGCTGTAAGGAATGAAAGTATGTATCTATTTATGTAGCAAAATTCTTATATATGAACAAAGGAACTATTTTGGAAATTTTAGTTTTGAGGATGCCAAAGTCCTATTTTTAAAAAGCATCATCCCAGAGTAGGAATATAAAATTTTTTTTCTTTTCTTTTTCTTTTTTTAGTCCATTTATTTTTTTTTATTATTATTAAATTCTTTTATTGTTACATTGTAGGTATACAACACAATTACATTTCTCATTGGGAATTGTACCTTTACATAATGCATCTTGGTTCATATTTTTTCCCCATTCCTAGCCCTCCCTTCACCCCTTCCACCCTTCCCTATTTACAAAGACTTTGTTTCCATTTTTTCCATTTCTCATCATTTTTCCTTTCCTTTCTTTCCTTTCCCCTGTCCCTCCCACTACCCCTACCCCTTTGGACCTTTTCTTCCTATTTTGCATTATCGATTATTCATTCTAATCATTGGTACATTTTAGGTATACAATGTAATGACATTCATCATTGGAAATTTGCACCTTTACATAGTCTCTCTTGGTTCTTATTTTTCACCCTCGCCCAGTCTTTCCTTCAACCCCTCCATTCCTCCCTATTTACAAAGATTTTGTTCCTATTTTTCCATTTTCTCATATTAATCCCATTCCCTTCTATCCTTTCCTCTGGCCCTCCCACTTCCTTCCCCTTTGCCCCTTTTCTTCCTATTTCACATTACCTATTATACATTTAGTCCTTATTTACACTTTCAGTTTCTCACACCAGAGAAACTATTCAGTATTTATACATGTGTGTCCCATTTATTTCACTTAAGAGTATCGCCTCGATGTGCATCCACTTAGCTATAAATGTCTCTAATTTCTCATTTTTTATGGCTGAGTAGTACTCCATTTTATAAAAAAACCACATTTTCTTTATCCAGTCTCCAGTTGATGGGCATTTGGGCTGTTTCCAAGTTTTAGCTATTACAAACTGTGCTGCTATGAACATGGGCACACATATATCACTGTGGTATGATTCTTTTAATTCTTTGGGGAAGATACCCAACAGGGGAATAGCTGGGTCAAATGGGACTTCTAGTCCTAGTTCTTTGAGGTATCTCCATACTGATTTCCACAGTGGTTGCATCAGTCTACACTCCCACCAGCAGTGGAGTAGGGTTCCTCTTTCCCCACAGCCCTGCCAGCATTTGTTATTGGTTGATTTCATGATAGCAGCCATTCTTTCTGGAGTGAAGTGGAATCTCAGCCTTGTTTTCATTTGCATCTCTCGTATGATCAGTGACGTTGAACATTTTTTCATGTATTTATTTGCTATTTCTACTTGTTTGTCTGGGAAATGTCTGTTCATTTCAGATGCCCATTTTTGGATTAGGTCTTTAAATTTGGGAGGTCTGATCTTTTTAAGATCTTTATAGATTCGAGATAGTAGACCTTTGTCTGAGGAAGAGCAGGTGAAGATTTTTTCCCACCTTGTGGGTTGTCTCTTCACACTGCTGGTGGTTTCTCTTGCTGTGCAGAAGCCTTTTAATGAGAAGAGATCTCACTTGTTGATTGTTTGTGCTAGTTCATGGGCAACTGAGGTTTTGTTCATAAAATCTTTTCCTACACCGATGTCTTCAAGGGTTCTACCTAACCTCTGTTCCAACTGGTTCAGAGTTTCTATTTTAATATTTAGATCTTTAATCCATTTTGATTTTAGTTTAGTGCATGGTGAGAGATACAGGTCTAGTTTTAATCTTTGGCAAGTTGAAGTCCAATTTTTCCAGCACCATTTATTAAAGAGGCTATCTTTCCTCCAGTGAGGGTGTTTGGCTCCTTTATCGAAGATGAGATGGCTGAGTGTGTCTGGCGTTGTTTCTGCATCTTCTGATCTGTTCCACTGGTCCTCAAGTCTGTTTCTTTGCCAGGACCATGCTGTTTTTATCACAGTAGCTTTGTAGTAGAGTTGCAGGTTGGGGATTGTGATACCCCCTGCCATGTCTCTGTTACCTAGAATTGCTTTTGCTATTCTGGGTCTCTTCTTGTTCCAAATGAATTTTTGGATTGTTTTCTCAAGGTCTATGAAGTATGCTGCTGGGATCTCAATTGGAATTGCATTAAATCTATATAGCAGTTTTGGAAGTATGGCCATTTTCACTATATTAATCCTTCCTACCCAGGAGCAAGGGATGTCTGTCCATTTTCTGATAACATCTTCAATCTCTCTTTTCAGAGTGCCATAGTTTTCAGAGAAGAGGTCTTTGATTTCTTTCGTTAGGATGATTCCTAGGTATTTCAGTTTTTTGGATGCTATTGTGAAAGGAATTATTTGCCCTATTTCTCTCTCAGTGAGTCTGTCATTGGTGTAGAGGAAAGCTATTGATTTTTGTGTGTTAACCTTGTAACCAGCTACTTGACTGAATTTGGTTGTTAAGTCTAGAAGACCTTTGGTGGAGTTCTTGGGGTCTTCTATATAGAGTATCATGTCATCTGCAAAGAATGACAATTTGACTTCTTCATTACCTATCTTTATTCCTTTTATTTCTTTCTCTTGTCTAATTGCTGTGGCTAATGTTTCCAGAACTATATTGAACAAGAGTGGTGATGGTGGACATCCTTGTCTTGTTTCTGATTTTAGTGTGAAGGATTTCAGTTTTTGACCATTTAGTATGATATTGGCTGTTGGTTTTTCACAGATGGCTTCTATCAGTTTGAGGTAGAGACCATCTATTCCAATTTTTGTAGGGTTTTTATCATAAATGCATGTTGGATTTTGTCAAATGCTTTTTCTGCATCTATGGAGATAATCATATGGTTTTTGTCCTTGGCTCTATTGATACAATGTATTACACTGATTGATTTGTGTATATTGAACCATCCCTGCATCCCTGGGATGAATCCCACTTGATCAGGGTGTATGATCTTCTTGATGATCTTCTGCATTCTGTTTGCCAGTATCTTATTAAGGATTTTTGCATCTATGTTCATTAGTGAGATTGGCCTATAGTTCTGTTTTTCAGTTGGGTCTTTCTCTGCTTTGGGGATCAAGGTGATGCTTGCTTCCAGGAATGACTTTGGGAGTATTGCTTCCCTTTCAATTTCATTGAAGAGTTTAAACAGTAGTGGCAGCAGTTCCTCTCTAAATGTCTTGTAGAATTCAGCAGTGAAGCCATCAGGGCCCAGGCTTTTCTTAGTTGATAAGTTTTTAATTACATTTTCAATTTCATTGGTTGATATTGGGTTGTTCAGAATTTTTAGGTCTTCTTCATTCAACTTTGGTAATTCATATGTATCTAGGAATCTGTCCATTTCTTCTGTGTTGTCCATCTTATTGGCATATAGGTTCTGGAAGTAGGTATTGATGATCCTCTGGATTTCCGCTGGATCTGTTGTAGTTTCACCCTTTTCATTCCTAATTGCATGGATTTGGGTCTTTTCTTTCCTTGTTCTGACAAGGTTGGCTAAAGGTTTGTCAATTTTGTTGATTCTTTAGAAGAACCAACTCTTGGCTTCATTGATTTTTTTGTATCAATCTCTTAGTCTCCATTGCATTGATTTCTCCTCTGATCTTTATAATTTCCCCCCTTGTAAGAGCTTTGGGGTTGTCCTGCTCTTCTTTTTCTAGACGTTTGAGGTGCAGCATCAGGTTGTTTAATTGGGCTTGTTCTGTTTTCCTAATATGTGTATTCACTGCTATGAATTTCCCTCGTAAGACTGCTTTCATTGTGTCCCATAGATTCCGATATGTTGTATTGTCATTGTCATTTAATTGAAGGAACTGTCTGATTTCTTCTTTAATTTCCTCTGTGACCCATTGGTTATTCAGAAGTGTGTTGTTCAATTTCCATGTGTTTATGAAATTTTTTGAGTTTCTTTTGCTATGGATCTCCAATTTCATCGCACTATGGTCTGATAATATACAGGGGATAACTTCAATTCCTTTGCACTTAAACATGTTCTATGTGTGAGTATGTGGTCTATTTTTGAGAATGACCCATGTGCAGCTGAGAAGAATGTGTATTCTGATTTTGTGGGGTGGAAGACTCTGTAAACATCTGTTAAGTTCATTTGTTCAAGAGTTCGATTGAGTTCTAGTATCTCATTACTTATTTTTAGTCCAGTTGCTCTATTTGTGACAGTGGGGTGTTGAGGTCCCCCAATACAATTGTATTAGTGCATATATGACTTTTCATGTCTGTTAGTATTTGTTTTATATAGTTGGGTGCACTAGAGTTTGGTGCATAGATATTTATAATTGTCATCTCTTCCTCTTGGATTCTTCCCTTTACAAGGATGTAGTGTCCTTCTTTGTCTCTCTTAATCAGTGTTGATTTGAAATCTACTTGATCTGCCAAGAAGATAGCTACTCCTGCTTTTGGGTTCCTGTCACATGGAGTATTGTTTTCCACCTTTTAACTTTCAGTCTATGAGTTTCCTTTTGAATTAAGTGTGTTTCTAGTATGCAGCATATTGTTGGACTTTGCTTCTTGACCCATTCTGCCAGTCTGTTTTGATTGGTGAATTGAGACCATTAATGTTGATGGTTATAACTGAAACGTATTGACTTGTCATTGCCATGACTTGTTCTTTTTGTTGGATTCTCCCCCTTTACATTTAATTTCTTTTCATGCTAGATGGGTTCATTCTGCTTTGCTTCCTGGGGTTGTGATCCTCAATGTCTGTTTCTAGGATATTGTGTAAAATTCTTTGGAGAGCTGGTTTGGTATTCACGAAGTTCCTCAGGTGCTCTTTGTCATGAAAGTATCTTATTTCTCCATCAACTTTGAAAGATTGTTTTGCAGGGTACATCAATCTGGGTTGGAGACTGTTTTCTTTTAGGGCTTGGAATATGTCACTCCAAGCTCTTCTTGCCATGATGGTTTGTGTTGAGAAGTCTGCTGTGATTCTGATGGGCTTTCCTTTGTATGTGATTTGTTTCTTTTCTCTGACTACTTGTAGAACTTTGTGCTTCTGTTGTGTTTCTGGAATCTTAACAATTATATGCCTATGTGTAGATTTATTTTAATCAAGGCTATATGGAGTCCTATATGCCTCACTTATCTGTATGTCAAGCTCTTTTCCCCTGCTTGGGAAGTTTTCTGCCATTATTTCTGTGAAGAGATTTTTTATGTCATCTCCACTCTCTCCTGTTTCTTCATTGAGCCCAATCAGTCTTATGTTATTCTTCTTTGCATCAGCTAGCAGCTGCTGGATTGAGTTCTCATGTTCCCTTTTAATTTTGAACCAATTTTTCTTTTCCTGGTCACTAACTGCAATCTTATCTTCTATATCTGAAATTCTGTCCTCACATTGGCTCATTCTACTGTGTAGACTTTCAGTGGAGTTTTTCATGTCCTGGAAATCTATTTGCATCTGTTTTATGGATTCCATTTGTTTCTTATGTTGGGATTCCATCATGTTCCTGAGCTCCTCTCTAGATTTATTAATCATGTCTTGCACTAGGGGCACAATTTCTCCTGTAATCTGAGAAATTATTTCTGATTTCATTTTTTCCAGATCCCCTTTTGTTGCCAGTTTGGTGGGTCCAGGTGGTTGAGTATCAGAGTGTTCCATCTCATTTCCCTTTGGGGTTGCTGTAGGTGATCTGAAAGTCTGGTTTTGAGACTTATTTGTTTTCTCATTTCGACTGGGGCGGGGGGCTGTTAGCGCCTGCACAGATTACCTCGTCTGAGCTGGGAGAGGTGGGACAGGGGCTGGGAGCAGCAGTAGGGATGGTGACCCAAAAGCCCTTTCCTGTGGGCTGGGAGCAGGGGGAGGGATGGTGGCCAGGAAGCCCCTTCGTCTGGATCAGGAGCAGTGGGATGGCGGCTCAGAAGCCCCTACCTCTGGGCTGGGAGCAGCGGGACTCAGTACCTTGGTCTGATGGTCTGGTGTCCTCTGTGTCTTTGTAGTGTGGAACCAGGTGGCTGCCTGTCTGCAGAGGGGTGATTCGGCATCTTCCGCATGACTCAGGACCTTGGTAGGCCGTGCACAGACCTGCCTGTCTGCAGTGGGGTGATTCAGCATCTTCTGCATCACTCAGGAATATAAAATATTAAAAACTCTTTGAGGGGTCTCTGGCCTCTCAGTACATATTTGCATTTCCCCACCCACCAGCAAAACCTGAGAAAAAAACCAAATAAGAATAAATGTATTTTCAGTAAGTATAAATTACTATCAAAAGGTTATCTTGTCTTATGAAAGATGTATTTTAATGAACTAAATACAGAGGAACTAAAAGAATGAAGTTCTGAGAATAGAAATTTTTTTTTGGTAGCGGGGATGAAACTCAGGACCTTGCGCTTGCAAGGCAGGTGTGGTGCCACTGAGCTAAATCTCTGGCCTCTGAAAATGGAATTTTAGATATTATTTGGGGAGATAATTTTAAAGCAGGAAATTATATCTTACATAAGACTCTCTGGAAGATATAGACCTAGGGGGCCAGGGATTTAGCTAAGTGGTTCTGCCACCTGTCTCGCAAGTGCAAGGACCCAAGTTCGATCCCTGGAACCAAAAAAAAAAAAAAAAGATATAGACCTAGGAATTTAAGATAAAAATCATATTCATGTTAAATGTACTTTATGTATTTGCCAACATTAGTGTTAACATTTAGCAAAATTACTTATTAAATGTCTGGTTTTGCTCACTGTAAGTCATCTCTCATTAATACTTTATATTAATATATAGTTTTAGCTCAGCTCAAGACACTAATGTTTTTCTTTTAACTATACACCTCCTAGACTTTATAGATTTTGGTTTACCAATTTAGAATATATTTCTTTGCCCTTTACCTGTGCCTTTCAGAATTTTAGTCTTCTTTTGCTGGGAGTGATGGCACATACCATAATCTCAGGTATTAGGGAGGAGGATCCCAAGTTTGAGGCCAGCTTGTGTAACTTAGCAAGACTCTGTCTCAAAATATAATTAAAAGGACTGGGAATGTAGCTCAGTATTTCCTGGGTTAAACCTATATTACCACTAGTACAAAAAATGACTTCTTTCCTCCAAGCATTGGTTTGTACAAACTAAAATTCTTATACTATTTTCTTAATTTTTATATGAGAAAATAATTTGGTTAATTTTTGTGGACGTGATAGTTTAGAAGGAAAGTATTTTATATTTTGTTTCTATAACTTGTGTTATGTTGATCATCAAAAGAAATCACATTGAGAGTTTTCAAGAGTTATTTTTTCCCCTTGTGTGATACCACTAATATATATATTACTACTAATATATTAAAAAGTATAGTTTGGATTATTTTCTTTGAAATGTACTTTGCACCTGTACACCAGCAAGTCTGCCTGCTCCACTACACTTTCAGCCTCACAAAATCTCTGTTTATCCAACTAGCTTAACGTTCTTTTACCATTCAAACTCTGAAACACTCGGTATTTCAAATGCACTGTCTTCCACATGTCCGAAAAAAAAAAGAGTCTTGTACAAAACTTAGAGATGCTTATATTTTTCCAGAGAAACATCTTTTGTTCTCTCTAAGCCAGTTCCGACTCATGACAAAAGTTTTACTATCTTCTGCTTACTAATAAAGTTAAGGGTGATGGAAAAAAAGGCTCATTTACAACTTTAAATTACAAGTTTTAAACTTCCTTTATTGTTGATATGGAATACAAAAACTAACTTTCAAGGGGATATTTTTGTTACAAGAGAAATTCACACTTGGTAAGACTTTATTGTAAAGATAAAGATTAGCAGATAAACCATTTTAGGTCTTTTATTTTCCAATTAGTTTTACAGTGTCACTAAAGTCTTTATCAAATTTTAATGATCAGATCTATAATCTGTGCTTACCAAAGCTATATGACACTGTAAGTAACATACATAATAATACCTGAGTTGTCTTGGAAGAAAGCTTATTTATTCCACAGACATAATGATGACATCATCTCTTGATAAATTTCATGAAATATTTCTTATACTGTATGATTTTTTAAAAATGGGAAAACAGGTATATTAAATGAGTAGAAATTTAAAAGAAGATGCTTTCATTTCTTAGATTTCAGCATTATATAATTAAATTTTCATAGCAAATGTAAGAAAATAATTTTAAACAACATACACAATTTATAAGTAAAATGTCTCATTACAGTGAGTTTAATATAAGTGGAAACATACACTTATTTGTTTTTCAATAAAAGAAAGTCTATGCTTTATTGCAGAAATAGCACTTTAAGATACACTGACAGTAATAACGTCCTATCAAAATGTATACAAATGGCAGCATGTAATTTGTATGTGCAACAGGTTAGATGGATGCATTTTTCAATTTAATCTCCTGATGAACCACCTTTGATATCAATATTAAACAATTCTTTAATTTTATCATATAACACCAACACCAAAGCACCTCCTGTACCACGAAGGATGTTGGAAAAGGCACCACGAAAAAATGCATTGATTCCCTCATGTCGGTATATCTTCACAAAGCAATCTAAGGTTCCTTTGTACTGCCGTTCAGCCTCACCACTCTATATAAAGAAAAACAGTTTTACATCATTTATCTTAAAATACTTTTTGATCAGTAGTAAAGTTAAATAAGACTAATATTATGTTGAATTAGCTTATACTGAGTACTGTACCTTGTGCTCTGAGAATATTCATACTTTTCAGACATATTTGAAAACTGACCATATATCAGGATTAACAAATGTCAAATGATGGCATTACATAGACCACACCACAATTAAGTGAGAAATTAGGAGCAAAAAAGATGACTAGAAAAGTCACCTTTTTGAATGTTTGAATTAGGGGAAAATGCCTTAGAAAATACTGAAAACCAAACAATTGTAACACTCCTTAGCTAAATTTGTAAGATGCTGCTTGAGTGTTAATTTATAGAAAAATTAATGACCTTAATATTAGAAAACAAATTAATGAACCTAGACATTTAAAAAACCCTGAAAAAAGTACAGATAAGCAGATATAAGCAGATAGCCAGCAGTTAAAAAAGGGAAATAGAAAATAAATACAACAGAGTATATAAAAAGTCAATAGCTAATAGAAAATAAACGAAAGAAAGCATGCAAAGTATGCAACTCTTGAAATACTTTGTGGACAAATTTCTGGAAATAATTTTGGAGGGAAAAAGAGAAAAGGCCAGAAGGTTGTTAGAAACGGCAAAGGTCGGGCTGGGGATTTAGCTCAGTGGTTCTGCTGCCTGCTTCGCAAGCAAGGATCCGAGTTTGATCTCTGGTACCAAATAAGAAAAAAAAAGAAATGGCAAAGGTAACATGAATGAAGATGACCCACAGATTAAAGGTGCAAGATATGAAAAGCTTCATGACAACTCCCTTTGATGAAATGGATAAATTCCTAGAAAAGTGTAATTTTTCAATAGAATGGAATAATACTGTAACTGTTCATGAAATTTAGTTGTTCAAAACAGACTCATAAGGAAAATCACACATCCAGATAGTGAGTTCTACTCAACATTCAACGAATGTTTCCTTATAATCTTAACAGAAATTATTTTAGAGAAGAAGTGGGAAGACTTCCAACATATTTTGTGAGGCTTGAATAGCTTGATACAAAAGTCAAACTATGATAATACAAGGAATTAAAATAACAGTAATGTTAATGAAGTATGGATACCAAAGTCCTGAACAAATCAAATTGTCAAAAGGATACAAAACATAATACATTATGACAAAGCTAGGTTTACTTCAGGCATACTAGGTAAATTTAGCTCTGGAAAAGAGATTAGTGTAATACAATACAGTAACATTAAAAGAAAAATGACACAATCATCTCAATAGATACAGAAAAATAAATGTCATTCATGATTAAAAATTCTAACTTAGGAACAGAAAGTAACTGCCAATAAGATGGCAGTTTAATTATTAAAAAATCCTACATTTAGCATTAAGTTATGTAACACTAAAGGAATTCTTAGGATATCAGCTATTCTTTAGTATAAAACTGAATTAGGGGCCAGGGATTTAGCTCAGTGGCTTCGCCGCCTGCTGTGCAAGAGCAAGGACCCGAGTTCAATCAAAAAACAAACAAAACAAACAAACAAACAAAACTGAATTAGAGATCTCAATGGGTGAAGAAAGGCAAGAAAAAAGGTATAAGAATTGATAAGGGAGAGGAAAATAGAGTATTAACTGATCATCTATGTAAATAATCCTCAGAAGTGTGTACATATAAATTAACATTCCTAATAGGGTTAACAAAGTTGTAGAGCATAAAATTAAAATACAAAATTAAGCCTAACTGTCATAGGATATATTATGTACCCCTAAAATCATGTGCTGAGGAATTAAGGGCCAGTACCTCAGAATGTGACTGCATTTGGGGATGGGGTCATTAAGGATAATTAATGTTAAATAAGATCACCATAGTGGGTCCTAATCTAATAAGATTGTCCTTATAAGAGGAGAAAGAAAGAAGGACCATGAGAAGACAAAGGAAGAAGACAGCAAACTAAAAGCCAAGGTGAGAGGCCTTCAGAAGAAACCAACACTATCAACATCTTGATCTGAAGACTTCTAGCATTCAGAATAGTGAGAAAATTTGTTAAGTCATCTAGTTTGTGGTACCTGTTATATCAGCCCTACCAAACTGATATTCTCCCTCACACTCCCTCCCACACACAGTTTTTTTCTGTACCACTGTAAGAGTTAAGTTGTAGACGTCATGCTTCTTTATCCTTGGAAAAGTAAAGTATGTTAAATACTACTACCATTTTTTTTTTTTTTTGGATGGTACTAGGGATTGATCCTAGGGCCTCTGAAACTAAACCGAATCCCTAGCACCCTCTACCTTTTTTTTTTTGTTTTAAGACAAGGTCACCCTATGTAGTCCACGTAGACCTTGTACTCACTATGTAGCCCAGGCTAGAACCCTGCTTAGCATCCCAGAGTGCTGGGATTACAGGCATGTACCACCACACCCTACTTCCATGTATATTTTCTTAAAAAAAAAAAGAGATTATTTTTCAGTAGTAGGATTGAACCCAGAGCATTTGAACTGAGATATATCCCTAGCCCATTTTCCATTTTTAAAATCTCCCAATGTAGGATTTTGATGTTTGAGTTGATGGCTATGCCAATTATCCTGATTTGATTGGTACACATTGTATACATGTATTAAAATATTACACTGTACTCCATAAATCTATATAATTACTTGTTAAAATGATTTTTTAAAAATGTGTCAGTGTAGTAAACTAGAACTAGAATAGGAAGAAGAAACACAGATGTTAAAGAATAACTCTTAGGACTGTCTACGAGTGAAGTAAAAAAGGTTAGCCTTACCCTTCCAGGTGACTTACTGGATTCTTCTAAGACCATTTTATAAATAATAAAAATAAGAACCAAAGTTTGTAGAATTGTTTTGACAATTTAATGAATCAAAATCTAAAATGTTTGAGATAGTATATGGCACATAGGAAGTGCTATATTACTATGCTAGTTTTCTGGCCTCATTATTTTCACTTGGCCTCCTGAAACTTATGATCTGGCCAAAAGAATACTTTTCAAGCTCTACCTCAATCATCCCCCCACCCTGCTCCATGTTACGAATGTTCTCTCACTGTCTGGAAATAGCCTACTCACTGAGACTTTGCTCTTCAAGAAGCCACATCTAATCACTTTAAACATCTGGGTGCTCCTTCTCTATGCATTCCTAAAACCTATGCACATTTTTATTTAAACCATTAATTGTATATCTTTAATACTAGATTATAAATTTGGGTAAAGGATATGTCTTATTTATGTCACCAGAACTTAGGATAGATTGAACACTCAACTCAAAAATTTACTGAAGGAATTACTGTAACAAGTAACAGCAACGGAGATGGGATGTATCAAAATTTGGACTTAGGAATTTGTATTTAGATCACAGGTCATTATAAACAAGTTCTCATCCTTGGAGTTCAAAATTATTTATATTTATCAAAATGTAATAAATGATTATGTCAACGTCTTGTAACTGGGCATAATTCTACTTAATCTATCATTTTAGTTAAAATACACATACTCATTCAATCTCTGCCATCTCCCTCAACCCCTCAAATATATTTCTACAGAAGGTATTTCTGTTCTGATGGCAGATGAGTAAGAAGATTTGCTGGATGGTGACTATTTCATCTGAAAGAATATAAGGCAGAATATATCATAGTATTTACTTTAGCTAATTAAAACAAATGACTTGCCTTTCTGCTACAATTTCTCTAATATTTGAATAAATTACACCTAGATATCAAAGATATTGGAAAACTCAACTAAACTTACAAATTAAATATAAAATACCTGCATCATCATGCGTCTTCTAACTGTGTCAAAGGGATAAGACAGTATTCCAGAGCATGTGGTCACAACTTGAGCAATGAAAAACGAGACAAGAAATGGGGTTTCCTTTGGTTTTGGTAATAAGCCCTAGAAAAGAAAAATATGCCAAGTAACCATCTAAATTTCTGAGATATCTTAAATTCTAAACTCATGGGATAATTTTTATAAATATATGAAAGAAGGTACAATTATATTTAAAATGCAATGAAAACTCTTTGGATTTAATAGTAGCAAGTTCAGTAAGAAAGGCCAGTGACACACATTACCTTATTTCAAAGGTATAGTTGAAAAAATGGCGTATCTTCTGTTAAAGGGATATGTTTTTAATGAAACCAATGACTAGAAATGATGGCAGCCAATAAGCAAAAGAATTCTTCCATGGCTCTTCCTTGCGGAGTTGAAAAAATTGAAAGAATGCCTGCCATTATCATAAACAAATAATTTGATGAGTAGCTGTAAAGCTCTAAACTGGGAAGAAATATTCCTACATTTTTAAAATAACTATTGCAGGAGATAATAGAGAAAAGCAGAGGGACAGTAGATATACATTTTTCTATGATTATATGTACTTAGATGCTATAATTTTCACTAGTCTGTCTAAAAAATACACTAAAAACTGAAGTAATATGTCCACACCACAATAAAAATGACACTCAACTACATTTATACTAATGAGATGGTAGATATAAAATCTTCCTCAAGTTTAAATTTATTCAACAAGTAATGTTGACATCAGTTTCAGTGCTTCCTTTTGGAGGCATTTTGGTGTAGCAATTAAGCGTATGGACTTTTACATGTTATTAATAAATAAATTATTTAACTTTCCCAGGATATTTATCTTGAAAGTGAGGGTTTCAAACTATGCCAGAGAAACCTAAAGTGTAAGTAAGGCCCAAAATGTATAACAGATATTGTGAAATAGTAAGGAAATGTTCAACTGGGAAGGGGGGGCAGGGAGGAGTGGGGAGAAAAGAAGGAAGGGAAAAGGAGAAAAAGATAATAAAGGAAACAATGGAAACAAAGCTTTTGTAAATAAGGAGGGGGAAGGGGGTTGAAGGGAAGGGAGGGAAGGATATATCATTACAGGTACAAATTCCATATGATGAATGTTATCATCATACATATCTAAAATGTACCGATAAAATTAATTTAAAAAATAAAGTATGTCAGAACATTGAGAGGATGTAAAATACTTAACAAGCTTCCTAGAAATGAAAAGGCAAATTGCAAAGCAACTTGTAGAACACAGAATTTAATAGTATCTAATGGATAACCAAGGTATAACAACAATTAGGCTTTCCCACAATAGTAATAGTAAGTTATTAAATGCATATAAAAAGTGATAATAAAGTTTAAAAAAGCAGAAAAACTGATAGATGTTTTTCTATATGCTGAAGTTTTGATGATACAAGCCTAATTAGTATGTTTCCATGTGTCACATGGTGTACACTGCAAACATCATGAAAGCCTACGAGTTTGATACATGCTTTATATATAGTCAGATCCATAATACTTATAATTTAATTAGGTCATTGCAGTAATGATTAAATACAATTTCATGTCTCTGTTATCATTTATTTCGATTTGCATAATTAAAAGTAACATATATATTGAGCACATTACTAATAAGAATAAAAAGACATGAACATTTATTTAATATAACCAAGGTAAAGCCCCAAATTACCTTAACTGTGTCATAAGCTCCAAAATAAGAGGCTCGGTACACAATGATCCCCTGAACTGAAACACCAAACCCTTGGTATAAACCAACAATTCCATCTGATTTTGCTATTTTCACAATACAGTCACCTAAACCCTTGAATTGTCGCTCTTCAGGGCCTAAAATAAAGCCATTAAAAATTATTAGCAATGTTATATATCAAACACCTTAATCAAAAGTAAAGCAAACATTTTAGAGATCTAAATAACCTGAAACTTTCACCTAGAAAGAAGGTACAAATCAAAATCCTTCTTCTAGTCATGTAAGATATTCGAGATTTCAAGTAGTATTTTAAAAGAAATTAACTGAAAAATTAATCTCTCATAAAAGCAATCTAATTCAAGCAATCTGACTTAAAATACCTCATTATAATTACCACAAATAACTGCTTGGTGGCACACACCTGTAATTCTAGCACTCAGAAGGCTGAGGCAGAAGAACTGCCACAAGTTAGAGGCCAACCTAGGCTACATAATGAGTGCAAGGCCAGCCTAAACTACATAGTGAGACCCTGTCTCAAAAAATAAAAAATAAAGTTAAAATAAAATAAAATTACCAGAAGTTATTAGAAAATACTTAGGTGAGGCAAAGGGAATTTCCAAGATGAAAGTTATACATCTAACTTGGACAAGAATAAGGTACATGGAGAAATCACTCAGCAAAAAAAAAGAAACTGAGTTATAAGCAGCCTCTGTGTTCATTTTTCTATTAAAATGGGCCTTCCCCCTTTCTCTTTTAAGGTAAAAGAAAAAAAGTATACTTTAGGTGCTACAACTACCATTTGGTTGAGAATAAACTCATAGGCTGTATTTGATAACACTATTGATATAGCATAATTATATAATAAATAACACAAGGAAAAGTTAATATACCTAAAATTCCATACCTTTTCCAATATCAACACCTAACCGGGTTCGGGCAAAATCTAGTGGATACACAACACACAAGGATGTTGCCCCAGCAGCTCCACCAGAAGCCAGGTTTGCCAAAAACCATCTCCAGAACTGAAACATAATTTTTTTAAAAGTCCTTATTAAATTACAGATTCTGTTTAAAACATTTAGAAAACTATTTTTTGTAAATGTTAAAAACCAAATTTACAAGCTGCATTTATACAATTAAGCATGAATGATGATACATTACCCGTAGCTGTTTCTCCTCCATTCCCCTTCCCTTTCCCTCCCTCCCTCCCTCTTTTCCTTCTTTCCTTGGGAGTGGGGTGGGGTGATGAATAGAACCCAAGTCCTGGTGGATGACAGACATGTACTCTACCACAGAGCCACATCTCCAGCCTATAGTCTGTTTCTCACTAGGCAGCCTGGGCGATACACTTTAGATGCTGATGTACTTAAGTTCATGGATATTTTAACGTTCTCCAGTGAAAGAGGCCACATGAGATAATTAGCACTTTAGACTGCATACATTTTTTGTTAATGCTACTATTATTTTCTCCCGAGAAAAATTACACATGTACAAATACAAACTTTTAGTGTACTTAAGGTCTTCCTGAAAGAATCCATGGACCCCAAGTTAAGTACCTCTGACTCATAAAAAGGCCATAAAGTCTCACTAGGATACGGACACTGAACTTAAACCAGGTAAGTTTAAAAAAAAAGGTGAGCAATAATAAGAAAACAGAGTAAACACACAAAAAAAGCAGGTACAAACACAGACCAGGTGACTTGGGAGAGAAAGACAAAATCTAATTTGCTCCCTACAGCTATTTTTGGTTCAAATTCAAGTGTCAGTTATCATTACAATTATTCTCTTTTTTCCTGAAGTAATCAGAGTCAATTTCTTTCTGAAAACCCACATCAAACATGATATGCAGCATAAAGGTACTTGTATAGTAGATCATAAGTTCCATTTAACATCAGGCTTTAGTTTTGCTCTTGTTTTTGGAGGGAATTGGTAGTACAGTATTTTATTTTTTATTTATTTATTTATTTATTTATTTATTTATTTTGGTACTGGGGATCAAACTTGGGTCCTTGCGCTTGTGAGGCAGGTGGCAGAACCACTGAGCTAAATCCCTGGCCCTATAGTACAGTATTTTATAATGTCCCAATTTTATTCTGTAATTTTAGGTGAATTAAATTTGAATAGTTCAGAAATATATATTTAATTACGGTCAGATGATGACATGAAAATTGGCAGACACCAAGAATAATGTAGTTGAGTGGCATGTAAATTAAAGCTACTACTACTGGTCTACTAGTTCATCTGAGCTGTTGAAGAATAATTTTTTTTTTTTTTTTGGTACCAGGGATTGAACTTGGGTCCTTGAGCTTGCGAGGCAGCCAGCAGAACCACTGAACTAAATCCCCAGCCCCAAGAATAATTCTTTTTGATAAATATTTAAAATGAGCACTTTTAGGTTTAGCAGGTTGCTTTTCAACATTGAGGGCTCGTGGAAAAAGAAATAAGCATTTGAATTGAAACTGTTATGGAAAACCCAGGGAACAACATCACTGTAACCATTAAATATATTAAAGTAATATTCTGGTCAAGTTTAGGTTCTTGATATATTCTCCTGCTCTTATTTCTAATAATAATTTTAGATCTCAGATAGCTTTGGAACTTCTAATTTTCTGTTGGCCTGGAATGTCCTTCCTAGTTTATTTTAGGAAATGCTTATTGTTTTATGCTCTAAATTCAGGTTTTCCTTCATGAAATATTCTCTGATCTTCAACCCTCTAAAACTTTATATAATCATACCCTCTTTCTGTAGAAACTTAATCTGTCAGAGAAGTAAAGATGAATCACAGCACCAATACATATAAAGTGTCAACATGCCCTAGACTTTAAATAGTACTTACAACCATTTCCTATTTCAATTTATAATTATCTGTATACATTCATACTTCTATAGATTGTGAGTTTCTTGAGGTTAGGATTATTTAATTCTTTAACTGAGATATAGTTCATATAATTTATCCATGTAAAATATGTAAATCAATGAATTGTTAGGATATTATAAATTGTAATCATTACTATAGTTTTAAAACTTTCATTATGCCAAAAGAAACCTCATACTTGTTTTGTGTCACTAATATCTACTTTTGATCTGTATAGATTTGCCTATTCTGGATATAGTATATGAATGGAATCATATACTATGTCATCTTTTATGTTGTTTTTGTCTCATTTAACAATGTTTTTAAGGTTTATTCATGTTGGAGCATATAATACTACTTCACTCTGTATTACTGCAAATACAGTGGACTCTTGAGTTATGACTGGCCTCACATACAAACAAGTTGGGTAACGACTGGAATTTTAGTTTTAACTTACGACCAAAGTTACTACCCGAATGCCAGTCTTTCCTATGTGAGGTTGAGAAATCCTGGGCCAATGGCTCTCTAAGAACACTGAGATCTCCTTGGGAGAAAGTGTGGCATAAAATTATACAGGAGAGAGACTTTGAAGGCTGTGTAGAGGAGCCTGAACCTTCAACTAACCCTGTGGTCAACTGACCCTGATGACACTGTCACTATAACAGAGGCCATAAGCTTTCGGGTAGACAGTGGTGATGTTTAGGAACTGGTGGAGGAACACTCAGAGGAACTGTCTATAAAGAAACTTCAGTGACTTTTTGCTAAGCAGCAGTGAATGGCAGCTGAGGAGCTTTCTGAAGAGGAGGGGGAATATCAACAATCAGTGCAAGCAAAGTTCTTCTGAAAAAAAGGAAATCCTGAAAAAATGGACAGACCTCCAAACATTTGTAGAAAAGACCCACCCAGACAGAGAAAAAGCCAATCTTTGCATTCACTTGCTTAATGACAATGTCATGTCATACTACAAAAAGGTGTTAAAAGTCAGAAAGAGACAACCTTAAACCAGTTTTTACATCTGAAAAGGTTGGGACCTAATAAGCCAGAAGCAGGTCCTAGCAGGCTACAGACTTCCAAGGAAAGAAAGAACACCAGAGAGCCAGATTCCTGATGTTCTTATTGAAGGGGACTCTCCTTCCAAACAATAACCACCTTCCATTTCATCCTCTCTTCCTGCAAGCCAAAAATGTCAACTTGAATGGTGAGTACAGTATGAAATTGTTTCTGGTAAACAAGGCACATTTTATAACTTTTTAGTGAATCCTTTTTTTTTTTTTTTGGTACTGGGGATCAAACTCAGGACTTTGCTCTTGTGAGGCAGGCAGCAGCATCACTGAGCTAAATCCCCGGCCTTTTAGTGAATACTTTTCAGTGAATAACTTTTTAGAAAAATTATTTGTGTTCTGGTAAATTATGCACATTCTATAACCCTTTTTGATTACAAAAAGTTTAGTCAGGGGGTGCTTTGAGAGGTTCAAAATGCATTATGGGGGGTGGGCCAGGGATTTAGGTCAGTGGTGCCACTGCCTGCCTTGAAAGCACAAGGTCCCTAGTTCGATCCCGGGTATCAAAAAAAAAACAAAAACCAAAAAACGCATTATGGGTATTCCATTATTTCTTATGGGGAAAAATAATCTTGACTTACAGCCAACCTAAGTTACAACCAGCCCTTGCAAACAAATTGAGTTTGTAAGTCAAGGGTCCACTGTATTATTCTTTATTATGGATATACAGTAACAAATTTATTTATCCACTTATCAGTAGAGAAATCTGGAGTTGTTTTTTTTTTTACTTTTTGGAGGCCAACAGTCTTCACTCAGAATCTGTTTATTTCACAAATAAGTCATAGGCTCTCACCCAGAAATATGTATTCAATCAATACTATTTAATAAAGTACAAGTACACTGGTGACACCACTTAATTTTTCCAGACTCTGATGGCTCCTTTTAAGTGAAGCCCCTCAGTTCTGTGTAAATATCTATGATCATATAAGACAATTAGATCAAGAGATTGCCTGTGACATCAGGGTAACTAATCCATAGAAATCTGGCAAACCAAGATGAGCTAGGCAGAGTCATCTCTCTTTTGGGAATCGAAGCATGGGTATCTAACCTTTTGGCTTGCCTGGGTTGCACTAAGTAAAGAGGAATTGTCTTGGGGGCAGTCTACACTCAAGTACCGTGCAATCAAGACATGAAAAATTTCAGTAAAAGTCACATAATAATGTTAAAAGTTTATAATCTTTTGGGGCCACATCACTAGCTGTCCAGGACGCATGCTGTAGGAACAGAAATGGAAAACTTACTAAGTAACTTAAAAAAAACACTTCAGACTTCATTGAGACACTGAAAGCTGCAGATAGATCCCCTACTAAGAATAATCACACATGTATAAATATATACTTTTAGTGTGTTCAGGTATTCCTGAAGCATCAATGCATCCCAGGTTAAGATGCGCTGCTCTGCAGAAAGATCTTAAAAGATGACTATGATATTATTCTGGAACTTAAAAGGAATAAAAAATAAGTTAAAAGTGAGCAATATTGAGAAAGAATGAATATACACACAAAAATCAGGTAATTAAATCTATAATAGGTAACTTGGATGAGAACAACAAAGAAACTTTGTGCAGTAGCTTTATCATAGTCAATGAGGTTTACCTGAGGTGTGATTTTTGCTAATTTGGTCCCTAGAGCTGACTTTGGTTCAAGGTCAAACTGTCAGTGTATGATTACAATAAACTCTTTTTTCCCTGAGGCAATTCCAATCATTCTCAGCTTCTTAAAATTAGTACAATAAGTCAAACCAAACATGGTATGTAGCATAACGGTATAGAGTAGATCTTAAATTCTATTTAATCTTTTTTTTCCTTCCTAGGTGCAAGAAGGCAGATTACTGACTTTTTGGGTAGATAACTGGGTGAATATAATTTATCATTCAAATCAGGACACTTCCGATAGTGAAAATCAGAGCTATGAAAAAAATGACACAATTAGGCCGAACATGTATTAATAGTATGGCCAATCTGTTGACAGAAGATTGAGAAGGGAGAATACAAGGAAGGAAAGAGAGGAAAGAAGGAGACAGAGCATGGTGGCAGAACTTGTTTATGCAGAATGATTCTGAAAGTGTTTGTGTAATAAAACCTGCCCCATCATTTTAAAACTGAAAACAAAATAGACTCAGGACAGGCAATGTATAAGTATTAATGAGTTTCAATTATTATGTTAATAATTTAAACTATTAATATATTATAAATTCCTCCTGTTATTTATTTCTAGTTTCACTCCATTATGGTCAGAAAAGATATCTGATATGATTTCAATCTCCTTACATTTGCTAAGACTTGCTTTGTGGCATAACATGTGATCTATCTGAAGAATGTTTCACGTGCATTCAGGAAGAATGTGCATCCTTCAGCTGCTGAATGGAATGTTCTGTATATTTCTGTTGTTACGTCCATTTAGTCTAAAGCATAGTTCAATTCCAATGTTTCCTTACTGGTTTTCTATCTGGAGGATCTGTTCATTGTATAAATTGAAATACTGAGATGGTCATATGGTTTTTGTCCTTCATGCTGTTGATGTGCTATATTTATTGGTTTGTATATGTTGAGCCATCCTTGTATCCCTGGGATGAATTCCACTTGATCATGGTGAATAATGTTTTGAATATTGTATTAGTTACCTTTCTTGTTGCTAAGACAAAATACCCAACATCCAAGGTTTAAAGGGAAAGGATTTATTTAGCTCACAGTTCGTAGAAATTTCAGTCCATAATTGGCTGGCTCCAAGGCAGGATAAACGGCAAATAGGCATTGCAGAGAAGAAAAACATGGCACACACAAGGTAGCAAAAAGCAATAAGGGATCTTAACAGTGTCTTTCTGCTCCTTTTATCTTATTCAAACAACTGGGATTAGGACATAGGTATCTAACCTTTTGTCTTGCCTGGGTTGCACTAAGTGAAGAACTGTCTTGGGGGCAAGTCTACACTCGAGTACTGTGCAATCAAGTAATGAAAAATTTCAGTAAAGGTCACATAATAATGCTAAAAGTCTATAATCTTTTGGGGCCACATTACTAACTGTCAAGGGCCAAACCAATCCTCACATGTAGTGGTTTAGTAATCATTGCATGCCCTTAATCCAAGCATCACACACTCTAGATTCACCCACCTCCAAAAAATATTGCATGAGCTTTGGGGGGACATCTAGACCCAAAGCATAACAAATGTGCTGTTATATTCAGTTTGCTTGTATTTCATTGAGGATTTTTGTATCAGTGTTCATCAAGGACTATGGCCTATGTACCCGTCTCATAGAATGTGTTTGGAAAAATTCCCTCCTCTTCCATTTTTTGCAATAATTTAAGAAAAACTGGTATTAGTTCTTTAAATGCTTAGAAGAACTCAGCAGTGAAGCTGTCTGGTCCTGGGCTTTGCTTTTGTAGATGTTTCACTACTTGTTATTGGTCTGTTTAGATTTTTATCTTTTTATTTTTCTGTATGGGTTTTTTTTTTTCTTTTTCCATTCAGGTTTCCTATTTCTTCATGATTCAGTCTTGGTAAGGTGTGTGTCCAGGAATTTGTCCATTTCATCTATGTTATAAAACTTGTTGGCGTTTAGTTGTTTGTACTAATGTCTAATGGTCCTTTGTATGTCTGTGCTGTCAGGTGTAAAGTCTCCATTATCAAGTCTGACTTTGAGTCTTTTCTTAGTCCACCTTAGGGTTTGTTTATCTAGATATTGTTTATCTATTCAAAGAACCAGCTCTTCACTTATCTTATATTTTTTAGTCTATCTTTTTATGTCTGCTGCGTTATTATTTCTTTTACTAATTTTGAGTTTGGTTTGTTTTTGTTTCTTGAGATGTATCATCAGTTACGTACTTGAGGTATTTTGGCTACAAGTGTTGCTTATACAAACTCAGTTGTAGCATAACACATTACTCGTGTTTATGGTAATGCTGTGTAAAACACTACACTGCTAACTGTATAAAAGTACAGCCCACATATTATGTGTAGTACATATTAGTACACACTTGATAATAATAAATGACTAGTTTACTTGTGTATTTACTACACTTTTTATTATTTGAGTGTACTCTTATTTATTTAAAAGCTTACATAAAACAGTATGCCATTATTACAATCAGCAGCCTTATACATCTTATGATTACTACGTCTCTTGATCACATCACTTTTTCTTATTCTTAATTTAATCTGTTTTCTTCTTTGTGTGTGCTGTGTATTGGACCCAGGATCTTACAAATGTAAGACACATATTTTACTACTGTGATATGCCTCCAGGCCTTCCCTTCTGCTTGATTTAATCATGTGCTTTGTTCAACATGGTCCTATGAGTAATAAGCCTATAAAAATATACACATACATATATCACATATCCTAGGTGTGTGGTAGCTACACTATCTAGGTTTGTGTAAATACATCCTGTTACCAGTGACGAAACTGCTTAATTATACATTTCTCAGAATGTATCCCCATTATTAAGCAATGTGATCTATTTTAACGTTAGTCTTTTAACTTTTATATTTGAGTTAAATGTGATGTACAAATCATCTTTACAGTATTAGATTATGAACTTGACTACATAGTTGTCTTTTCCAGTGAGCTTCCATGTTTTCATATTACTACTTAGTGTCCTTTAATTTAAACTCAGAGAATTCCCTTTAGTATTTCTTTTAAGGTTGGTCTCATGGTGATGACATCCTTTAGATTGTTTATCTTGGAATATCCTTATCTGTTCTTTATTTCATTTATTTATTTATTTATTTATTTAGGCACCGGGGATCGAACTCGGGTCCTCATGCTTGCGTAGCAGGCAGCGAAACCACTGAGCTAAATCCCTTGCCCTGTCCTGTATTTTAGTAGGACAACTTTGCCAGGTATAGTATTCTTAGTTGGCATTTTTTTGGCATTTTTTTTTTTCTTTTAGCACTTTAAATATGTCACCCTCCTCCTCCTGGTCTTTATATGTGATGATTTCAAGATTTGCTGCTTTCAAGATTCTTTGTTTTTGGGCTGGGGATTTAGCTCAGTGGTTCTGCCACCTGTCCCGCAAGTGCAAGGACCAGAGTTTGATCCCCAGTACCAAAAAAAAAAAGATTCTAGCTTGAAGTCCTCTGGGCTTCATCCATAGCCATCCCAAGGTTTGAGAATTTTTAAAACAGTTTTTTAAAATAAGTTTTCTTCCTCTTTTTCTCCTCCTTGTGCTTCCATAATTTTTATGTGCATACATTTGATGGTATCTGATACTTCCCTATATTTTCTCCACAATTTTTCATTTTTTTTCTTTAATTGAATAGTTTCAAATAACCTGTCTTTGAATTCAGTAATTCTTTCTTCTGCATGATGGAGTCTGTTGTTCAAGCTCTCTAGTGGGTTTTTCAGTTTTGTCACTGTATTTTTTAGCTCCTGAATTTGTTTGGTTCTTTTTTATGGTTTCTATTTTGTTAAGATTCCCATTTTGATCATATATTCTTTTCCTACTTTCATTTACTTCTGTGAACTGAGGTACCATTACCTTCTTTTGGAAGGGCCCTGGATCATTAAATCCCCCCAAACCATAAGCCAAGTTAAACCCCTCACTCATCCTTTAAGCTGTGTTGAGTATTTTGTCCCAGTCACAGGAAAGCGAACACAACAGGTAAGACAAATCTAACCATTTTTAAATTTTAGAGATGTTGAAATATAATTACCTGTTTTTCTTTATTAACTCCAGACATGAAGATTTGCTTGTATTTGTCCTTAAAAGCAAAGTTTAGAGCTTGTGTTGGAAAATATCGGATAACATTTGCCAGATTGCCTCTCCAATAACTGAAGAAACCTACAAAAGGAAACATACAAATATATAAACCCACATTGCATTGTTATTAAAGAATTTCCAGTTTTAATAAATTTAACTATTTGAACTAAGACATATTCTTATGAGAAAAGTTTTCTAAAACATGCATGTCTTCACAGAAAGAAGAAAGGTCGTGTTAACTATGCAGTCTACTGCAATTAGTGAATTTTTAAAAAAGCCTTGAACACTTAAAATTCATAGAAAGCATTAACAGTTGAATACAGAGATCTTTAAGAGTAGAAACACAGAGTTTATTAAGATTTGACAGAAGTTAATAACTGTCAGCCTCATTCCCAAACCTTGATGTACAACTCCTATGATGACAAGGCTGTTACAAGTGAGTATGGTGAAAAGAACAAATATATCTACTTACTGGTTTGTACATATACCCAAGAGAATGAGAAAAGGATTTTTAAAAAGCTAAAGTGCCTTTGTTTTTATATCATGGAACCATTTTTTTTTTAAAGGCAGAGAGGTTTAATTTGTCTCATGTTCTGGAACCATTCATCATAAATGGGGGCTGGAAGTTTGGCCAGAAAAGGGATCCACTTCAATTGAAGGCACTTTCCAAAAATCTGAAAAATACTGGAAAAAACTAAGGTCAATAATCTCGCCACCTCAATTTTAATGGACTGACACCTGTCACAATTCAGTCACTGTGTAACTGTTGAAATTCAGAACTATTATATTCCAGAATGAAACAATCACCTCACACCTGTTAGAATAGCTATTGAGAAATGGGAATCCTTATATGATGTTGGTGAGGATGTAAATTAGTACAGCCCTTTTGGAAATCAATTTGGATGTTCCTCAAAAAGCTAAAAATGCAACTACCATATGATCCAGCAATCTCATTACTGGATATATATTAAAAGAAACTGAAGTCAATATATTGATGGGATAGCTGCATTCCCATGTTCCATGCAGCATTATTCACCATATTCAAGATATGAGATCAACCTACACATTCATCAGCAGAAGAATGGATACAGAAAATCTGGCATGCATACACAATGAAATACTATTCAGCCTTTTCAAAGAAAATTATGTTATTTGCAATATGTGTGAATCTTAACATTATGTTAAACGAAACAGTCAGGCACAGAAAGACAAATGCTGCATGATCTCACTTATGCATGGAATCTAAAAAGGTTGAACTAATATAGTGGTACCTCAGTTCACAAACAAAAGTGGCAAATTATTGTTTTTGTTGGCAAACTACACTGGGTGACAAACATGACAGTGGCCACTTCTCCCTTACAAACACAAAAGTGGCCATCTTTTCCAAAACCATGGAACAAATTAAGTTCATGAACCAAGGCACCACTGTACCATAGAAACAGAGTAGAATGGTAGGTACGAGAATATGGGGGTTGGCAGGGAAAACTAACAGTGACATGTTTAAAGGCACAAAATCTCAGTTATGCAAGATGAGTAAATTCTTGATGTCTAATGTACACCATGGTGATTATAGTTATTCTTAAATAGTCTATGTATACTTGAAATTTACTATAGAGTAGATCTTAAATGTTCTAACTACACACAAATATAATAGATGTTAAAAACCTTGATTGTGGTAATCAATAAACAATGTATACATGTATCAAATCATCATGTACATAGTAAATATACACAAATATATTTGTTAATTTTCTCCAATAAAGTTGAGAAAATTATTCTTTAGGCAGTATTTAAAAAATGATAATTTGCTAAAATGGTGATATCTTTCTCTCTAAAGCACAGGATCTGTTAAGTGATCTAATTTCTAAGAAAAAAAAATCTCTTCAAAATTTAAGACAATTGAAAGAAATTCACTTCGAACTTAATTCTGGAGAAACAAGTTAAGACTTAAAATGGAACTCATAAGAATATGTCCAACTTGGGGCCGGGGATTTGGCTCAGTGGTTTTGCCGCCTGCTGCGCAAGTGCAAGGACCTGAGTTCGATCCCTGGTACCAAAAAAAAAAAAAAAAAAGAATATGTCCAACTTACTACCCAATAATAGGAATGCTAGGCATGTTTGGATACATAGTCTAGACTGCAAAGCTCCAACATGTCTTGATGGTGTCAGTGTTAAAAAAAAAGTGAGCATAACTCCCAAGCACTATATATTTTTCAAAAACATCTACCTTTGCAACTATACTATTATGTACACTTGTAAAACATACTCAACATATAAGTAAAAGGAGATAGTGACTCTTTTAAAGCCTTTTATTTGATATCTAATGCATAGGAGACACTGTTCTATCCACTGGAGATAGTACTAGGAACTAATTTCTTGGCCTTACAGTGCTTATATTTTAAGGGAAAGGGGCTGGGAAGACAGAAAACAAGTATTTCTAACTGGTATAAGAACAAAGCAAAATAATATAGTATATGGATAAAGGAAATGAAGAGGTATTCAGACAGAATTTTCAGGGGAAACTTAAAATGTTAGTTGATACTAAAGCTTAATTGAGCATTTATTTGAGGTATTTTGTTTCAAGTATCTTGCTAGTCATATTTCAAACTACAATTTGCTATTATCCTAAAGCACAGGTAAGGTGAGTTTCATTTTTGAGAACAGTATTTATGAATTTGTATTTCAAGTAGTCTTCTTATCTCATGTCTGACTAGATTATCATCATTTCTACATTGAATGACCAAGTAATTCTCAGAGTAAATGGAATCAGCTGTTATTCTTCATTCTTTGTTTTTTGGCTATGTTATTTTCTTGTGATTCATTTGATAGTATTATCCTCAATTTGCTTTGTTTTGGAAGAATCTTAAAAGTTTTGTTATGTTTTCAGGATTTAATTATAACTTGATAATAGAATCTATAAAACCACTTAATTGGGTAAACATCCTTAGGATGGAAAGAATGAGATAAAGAAGATAATAGAGAACATATACTTGTGTCTTCTGAGATTTCATTTCACATTTCCTAAGTAAAGGAAGTCAATAAAATTAGACAATATTAAAAAACAAGAGAAACTTTAGAACACTTGAGATAAACATGTGTCTTGATTTTCCAAAGTGATAGAGAAGGTGAATCCCAGAAAATATAATCTCTGACTATAGATTCGACTAAAATTCCAGAATGATCTAGCATGGTTATTTTCAACCCAACAGACTTGACTCCTATAAACAATAAATATTTTATTCCTTGTGCTATCCACAAATGAAATAAAGTCATTAACCACCTTGTCAATTTTTTAAAAAATCAAGATAATGCCCTCAACTGTCATATAAAGAGAAATGAAAGGAATTCACTTATTTTAAGGAAATAAGGAAGTTTTTATTCCTTTAATTTTTATTCCTAAATTAAGGAAATAAGGAATTTAAAGGATTTACTCATTTTAATAAATTGGTAAGCTATCACCATGTTATAGATATGACAGTCAAATACTGTATTTGCCTCTACTTATAATGAATCTGTTGTAATTAAGACACATTGAATTCTGATAGTCTGACAGGAGTATCACAAGTTCAAGCCTGGGCAATTTAGCAATTTAGTGTGACTGTGTCTCAAAAATAATAGGCTGGTAAGTAGCTCCATGTAAAGACTCTGGGTTCCAATTCAAAAATGGGCATCTGAAATGAACAGACATTTCTCAAACAAAGAAATAAAAGCAGCAAATAAATATATGAAAAAATGTTCAACATCACTGCTCATTTGAGAGATGCAGATGAAAACAACACTGAGATTCCACCTCACCACACAAAGAATGGCTGCTATCAAGAAATCAACCAGTAACAAATGCCGGTGGGGGTGTGGGGAGAAAGGAACCCTTCTCCATTGTTGGTGGGAGTGCAGACTGGTGCAACCACTATGGAAATCAATATGGAGATATCTCAAAGAACTAGGGCTAGAGGTCCCATTGGACCCAGCTATTCCCCTGCTGGGTATCTTCCCAAAAGAATTAAAAGAATCATACCACAGCAATATATGTGCACCCATGTTTATAGCGGCACAGTTTGTAATAGCTAAAGCTTGGAAACAGCCCAAGTGCCCATCAACTGGAAACTGGATAAAGAAGATGTGCTTTTTTAATAAAATGGAGTACTACTCAGCCATAAAGGAGAAATTAGAGACATTTACAGCTAAATGGATGCATACTGAAGCCATACTCTTAAGTGAAATAAATAGGACACACATGTGTAAATACCTAATAGTTTCTCCTGTGTGAGAAACTGAAAGTGTAAATAAGGATTAAAATGAATAATTCATAATTTGAAATAGGAAAAGGTCCAAAGGTGTAGGGGTGGTGGGAGGGGAAGGGAAAAGGAAAGAAGGGAAAGGAAAAATTATGGGAAAAGAAAAAAAAGATGGAAATGAAGTCTATGTAAATAGGGAAGGGTGGAGGGGGTGAAGGGTGCACAGGTAATGGGGAAAAAAATAAGAACCAAGAGACATCATGTACAGGTACAAGTACCCAATGATAATGTAAACGTATTGTATACTTAAAATGTACCAATAAAAGAATTTAAAATAAAAGACTCTGGGTTCAATCTCCCGTGTAACACACACAAAAGATACACAGACATCGACATTTTAAAAGAAGGGCTTATTTAGTAAATACATTTGGACATATACACAAACAATGATTGTGAATGAAGTGATGACAAACATTATATAACAGGTAGACAAATTTTAAAAGTACAGCTGCTGACATAGTTTTCACAGTAATGACCAACTCTTCATAAAGTTCTGAACAAAAGTATAATTTTTCCTCCACTTCCATATATGGTAGTTGTAATACTGGAATCAGTGTATAAAGCTATATTCCATATAGTTTGCATTTCTAAGTAATTCAGAATTAAGTGCTAGGATTAGATAATAATAAACAAGCTTTACTGATACTGGGGATTGGACCCAGGGCCTCATGCATGCTAGTCAAGTGCCCTGTTGCCGAGCAACATCCCCAGACCTTCAACTGTTACCATATTTAGTTTCTCTCAGTAGGTGAATCTCATTTGCTACTTCATGGGAAAAAAATACAAGCCATTCCTTTCCTATATCTCACAGTGAATGTTGTTTTTCTTTCTCCTCTACCTCAACAGTGCCCTCATTCTTTCCCACAGCTAAATTCTACAAATTGTATTGTACTCTCTGGCTGCTTGTCATCTGTCCATTCTTGCTCCAGTGCTCACTCGCTCTCTTCTTCCCTTTGTGGTCAAAATTTTAAAAGAATAGTCTGTATTGGTCACTACTACTTCAGCCCTAATGAATTATTCAGTACCATATATTGCACTTTTAAGCGCTTCACAATGTGTTATTCAGTAAAATAAGTATTAAAAAAAATAAACAGATTTACTGCTATGCTGATGTCCAGTGGAAGATATAAAAGTCATTCAGGTCGCAGGGTGAGTCTTAATTGTGTAGGACTGGACTGTGCCTAGCCATAGATATGTACAGCATTTCTGACCCTTGCATTTCCTATCATTGCAATTTAGGATTATAACTCCCTTTGTACTAAAGAAACTTTCTCTATACGTTTCCGAAATTGCCTCTAGATGGCAACATCATCCTTATTTTGAATTACCAATCCCTTAGCATAAGCTATATTAGGGTGTATTTGTAGTAATGCCTTTGTACATAAAAATAGAAAACATTTTAAAGCTCTGCTTATGATTATCTCATCTTAAAAGGTAAAAAAGCAGAGATTAGAGGAATATTTAGCATTAACTCAAGTTAGAAGAGTCATATTGACTATGTTTTGGTTTAAATAGTTTTAAAAAAAACATTTAAATTACAAAAATATAGCACTACATTTTAAAATTTTTTATTTATTTTTTGGTACCGGGGATCAAACTCAGGACCTTGCACTTGCAAGGCAGGCGGTGGCACCACTGAGCTAAATCCCTGGCCCAATATAGCACTATATTGACTATGTTTTGGTTTCAATAGTTTAAAAGCATTTGAATTACAAAATAAATATTGCACCGGTCAGCACAATCCGACTAAAAACTTCACTTCACTTTATCTGACTAATTAAAGCAGATGAGCTAACCTTAAAAAGGCCTGTATTTCTGAGAGGTCTTAGAATAAATATAGGCCAAGGAAGATGGGTTCTTACTATTGTAAAAGCTTAGGGGCATTTACTTTGCAAAATGAATGAGAACGGGGAGAAGCAAACCACTTGCTATGAAGTATCTGAATTTAACTCACAGATAGGGATTCTAAATGCAATTTGCCTTAAGACTGTACTCCACCTCTACCACCACATAAATTCTACCCAACAAAGCAGAAAAACCTGTAACATCCCTGGGGAGAAACTTGTTTTCTTTTTCGTAAAGGCCAGGGATCTTGCTACTTGCCCAGTCTGACCTGAAACTCCCTGGTTCAAGTGATCCTCTTGCTTTAGTCTCTTCAGTACCGCAGACCAAGACTGGCTAAAAAAAAATGCTTTTTTATGAGAGGATCCTACCCTAGACCTAGGTGTACAAGAAAGGATTGCTCTGGACTTGAAGGCACTTCAACTGTTCACAAAGTGTTTTCATTACTTATTTCCTCAAGCCATTTCAATATTAATGGGAAAAAAATAATATCCAGCAGTGTGCCTAATAACATCTCCCTCAATTCTGGGAAGTCAGTTACTTTCTGGGACAGTCCAGGTGTACCAAAATGTCAATCGTGCTGCAAAAGAAATTTAGGGAAACAGACGATGGTCTGGTCTTCAAGAGGACTGGTTAGGTTTAAAGCCTTTTTGGCCCTGGTAAAGCAGAGCCTAAGGTTGGTCAAGTAACAAAATTCTGGAAGGTTAAGACATGGCTAACAGTCGTGACCATGTCCCCCACCCCCCACCCACCGCCATTTAGGAAGAGGGGAGAGGCGGTCTGGGTCTGCCATACGCACCCTGTTCGCGAGGAATCCGCACCAGGCAGTCCACCATGCCTTTGTACCGTGCTTCGGGACTGATCTGCTTCGACGACACCTGCACCTGCAACAGCAGCTTCACTCGCTCTATGGGAGCCACGGCTGTCTTGGACACAGCCGCGGCGATCCCGCCAGCCAGCAGGTCCTTCCGAAAGGATGCAGCGTCAAACAACGGCTTTTCTGCCTTCTTCTCCGGCTTCTTCTTAGCAGGCTCACGCTGCATTGTGGGGTGACGAACTTAAAATCCCACAGCAGTCGTTTAAATCAAGGCTGAGACGAAGACCCAGCGAAGGAAACCGCATAAGCCGTTTCCTGGCGGCAAAGTGGCGCTAAGGACGCTGGGAGGCAAGCACGCGGGGAAGGCCCCACCCTCCGGGAGCTGTGCAGGTGCGTTCAACGGCCTTTGCGCAGCTGATTCCTGACACGTGACTGTCAGCACATGGCTCTTGACTGATGGATCCTAGGCACACTATGCAGTCATGCACATAGGTGCACACATCTAGGTGCAGGGGCTCTGTTCTGGTACGCAGGGTTGGGTGGTGGCAAACTCAGAACAGCACAGAAGTGGCTCAGAGAGTGGGTTGTGTGAGGAAATTTAGCAGCAGAAACCAGGACAGACCAGTAAATGGGAAAGTCAATCAAATGGGAAAAAACAAATTTGATTTTAATTCCCCTTTCCCCTTTACTTTTTGTTGGAAATCACATAATCTTGTTTAATTTAGCTTATCATTGGCTTTGCTGGTTGCTAATCCACTAGGATAATTCAACATTTTGGGGGATTTTTTGTTGTTGTTGTTTGGTTTTTTTGAGACAGGGTCTCACTATGTAGTCCAGGCCTTGAAGTCATGTAGCCAGGGGTGGCCTCGATCTCACAGTGATCCTCCTGCATAAGCTTCCCAAGTGCAGACATTACAGATGGTCGCCACTACACCCAGGCAAGTGTCTTATGGTACACCTTTTCTAATATTGTCACTAGCCAAAAAAAAAAAAAAAAAAAAAAATTCATGTAGGCCAGTAGAATTCTAGACAAGGAATCTTGTTAATATTTTTATTACCTTATATAAAACCAGTTGGCAAGTTATCATATACTGTACTTGGAATTGCTTCCTTTCCACAGTTCATCTGTCCTTCCTTCCTCCCTCCCTCCCTCCCTGCCTGCCTCCCTCCCTCCCTCCCCCCCTCCCTCTCTCCCCCCCTCCCTCCCTCTCTCCCTCCCTCTCTCTCTCCCTCTCTCTCTTAGGATTGAAGTTAGGACCTCTGGCTTGCCAGCCAGATGGCTATATCACTGAGCTTTATCACCTGCCCTTTTTGAGACACAGACTCTAAATTGTTCTGCATGGCCTGGAATTTGTGATTCTTCTACCTCAGTTTCCCAAGTAGCTAAGATTACAGGCATGGGCCATTGCATCTGGTTTATTCATGTCAACAGGTTTTTGAGTGTCTCTGTTTTGCATGTTGCTGCAAGATGAACTGTTCTGAAGCAATTGCTTTAATCATCATTCCTAGGCTTAAAAACATTTAACCTACTGCACTGGCTTCAAAGGGCTTTGTGAAGTTCATTACAAATTCCAGAAATGACAGTCTTTTTAAGTGCAAAAATCTGAAAAGTGAAAATGTTCAGTCTCCTTTAAGGCAATCTGAAGCATTACCAAACACACAAGGGAAAATTTAAAGAGGAATTAATTGAATCAGGTAAGACTGATTTTTTAAAAAGTGCCAAGAGGAACCATCTCTAATTACAAGGAACTTAAGTATCTCTAAGGACAGAAATGTTACTTTCTTACCCCTCCAACCCCCACATTTGACTTGATAGTTGACAATACTATAGCATAATCTTTTATGATATTAAGCTTATTTATGATATATATTCACTGACAAGACAGAAGTGAAAGCACCTCATTAGAAATGAAGGTTTTTAACTTTAAGAAATCTGAATCAACTCTTTAATAGATGGGAACTAAAATGTTTAATCTGATGCGTTACATTTTATTTATTTATTGAAGGAAAAAAGTTCTAGCAATTTATGTTAATATTAAAACTACAGTCTCAGGACCTTTGCAATATTTACTCATTTCTCATTAGAAATCAGCACGGTTAAGTTTCCTCACATCAGGGCTGGGGTCCCATCAGTAACCTTTTCCCTGGCCACCATATTTGCTGTAATTCATCTCCCGTTTTCTTGCTTCACTAATTTTTGTCTCTTCGCATTTACTTGTCTGTGGTCTGCCTCTGCCATTGGAAGATAAATTCCATGATGGAAGAAATCTCAAGCTATTTTGTTCATTGCTATATCCTCAGTAGCAAGAGGACTGCTTGGCAGAGAGTAGAAATTCAATAAATATTTGTTGGATGTATTCATGAAAAGGCAACACAAATGCAGACAAGCCTACAAACTGTTTTATTTAAAACTATCAACACAGTATAAAAATAGCTTTAATTATAAAGAATATAGAAATAAAATTCTACAAAATTAAATTATTGCATACAGTTAGGTACATACAGATTAAAGGTTTAATACCACTTAATGTTTTAAAATATTCAAATCTTTGTTCTCAAAACTGGTTAGTGATGAATATTATTTCTCAGTTTCTTTCCAACACAGTATACAGCAGCAGATATGGTTTAGCTGACTCCTTTGGTTTTCAACCAATGTATATTAATAAATAAGAGTAATAGCTAACACTTTTATAGCACATAATATGTACCAGTCATTAGAATACAACAAACAAAAAATAATGTTCAAAGAAGACAAATCTAGTAAATTGGTCTTACAGCTTTCTTCATTTAAATTAGAAATATAAAAAGGCAGGTACTACAAAATTACTATCATGTCAGTATACATCATCATCAATAGTCCCTTGGCACAAGTAAGAAATATTCCCTTGCTATAGAGTTCTCTGACATGACAAAAACAAAACCTAAACAAAGAAAGGGGAAGAGAAAAAGAGAAGGAAGGAGAGAAAAATATACAGTCTAACGTAATTCTCTAAGGCTAAAAAATATTTGATAGTACTTGATATTAAAAAATGCTAGTTATACATATTTTTTCAAATAGTCTTTGGTGGGAGAGAAAATTAAAAGGATGCTAATAAAATGCATTTTTATTTTCTGCTAAGTAATGTCCCTGGGGTATCTGCACTATCACTATTCCCCTAAATACTTTGTAAAGTAATAAATAGCTACTTTATTATCCAATAATAAGATTTATATACTTTCAGATGTAAATTTCAACATATTTGGAAAAGTGGTCAGCTAAATTTACTTAATGCTATCTTCAGTGTTCATTTAGAGATGAAAAGCAAGATGTTTAGTTTTACTTTTTTTTTGTTGGTACTGGGGATTGAACTCCGGTCCTTGCGCTTGCAAGACAGGCGGCGTAACCACTGAGCTAAATCCCTGGCCCTAGTTTTACTTTTTATGAATGCAAAAAAAAAAAAAAAAAGAATGCAATGCCAGCTAGATGTGGTGGTACATGCCTGTAATCCCAGCACTCTGAAAGGGTGAGGTAGAAGGATCACAAATTCAAACTCAGCCTGGGCAACTTAGCAACTTAACTAGACCCTGTCTAAAAAAAGAAAAAAAAAAATTAAGGCTGGTATGTAGCTCAATGAGAAGGCCCCAGGTTCTTCACCCTCTCCCAAAAGCACTGCCTCTGGAACATGGAAATTACAGTACATATATACAATATAGCAAATGATCTTCCTTTTGTTAAGATCATCAGTCTACTTTGCATTTTATTTTATTCACTAAGGAGAGGACTCATGATTCTTTGATGCCAGGAAAGTATCAGCAGATCAAACTATTAAATGAAGCACAAAGTTCCCTATATTAAGATTCCAAGTCTTAATTCTGTCAGTGAAAACCTGAGGTGCTCAACAGTTACGTTTAATAATTATTAGTATTAGAAGTAGTTCATGGTGTTTTGGGGGCCATATCCAGAATTTTAAGACATTTAATAAATATATTTAAACAAAGTACCTTAATACAAATATATGCACACATAAGACAGTAGTCTACCACTTATTCAATATTGTGATCTTAAGGGAAAAATACTTCAAGATATATATCTATAATAGTTCAAAAACTAAAGTTTCTTATCCTGACTTGGATGCCAAAATAAAGGCCCACAAGTCTCTAATGAAATAAATGTGCTGTGGTTTACATCTTAAACAACTGGGTGACAATCTCTTAAACTGATGACAGAGGGATAACACTGCTTCTAAGACCAAGCGACTCAAGTGTTGCATCTACTATGTCTTGCAGTTAGTTCAAGCTAGTGGTCTCTTGTGAGGGGGAAATGTGGAGAATGATTTTAGATTGGCTGGTATAATTTATCTTTCAACAAACAACCCAGAATCGAAGGAATAAACAACCCAGTATTGAAAAGTTTTGAGGGAATATGAGTCTGCAGGAGGATCCACTGGGTGACTATCAATTAAAAATGCAGTATTTGTTTTATTCTTCCTTTCTCTTATCTACCAAATTCTCAGAGCCAAAGAAAATTTTCAACAGATTTTTTTCTATTAAAGGTGAAATAAACTATTATTCATTAAAGTACTCCCCCTTTAGAAAAACCCTATACATAATGATCTGTATTTATAAGATAAAACTTAGTATTTTACCAAAGAACAATTGTGTTTTTAAAAGATTCATGTACAACCTTCCCAAAACTCATGAACCGTCTAAAATACATGTGTCTACCTGAATGTACTTCAACAAAAAGAAACAACAATGGAAGTTAACAATTTAAAAAATACATCCTAGTAAAAATGGAGCTTACTTAAAAGAGCAAACAGAATCAAATAAATAAAAAGTTTACTTTTCATCTTTCCCATCCTCCCCTGCAGCTGAGGTATCTATTGAAATACTTTAATGAATTTGATCTGCTAGGAAATCAGTACTTGGACATTACAAATTTAGGTACTGACCACTAGGCAAGAAAAACAAAACACAACACAACAGCAGATTTTACTTAAGAGGATTTTCAAAACCTCAAGGCAATAACGTTACTGGTACCTGAAAACTCTGAGCTCAGAAAAAAACAAATACTTGCTCATGTCACCACACTGATTAAGTACAGAACCTGGTCACCTCCTCCCAAAATCATGATTCTTTCAACAGATATCAATTAGTTTTGAGAAAAATAAACAACAAATTGGGTATGTCCCCATAATAAATATGTCCACTATATATTTTATATGAAACACTTCACATTACTTCAAATTAGACAATAAATTAACATTATGTACCAAGATAGCAATAAATAATCCCTTCATATTTTGATCATCTCACAGTAAGATTTGATGCATCAAATGCAACAGCACTTCATCTTAATATTTAACAAAATAATATCCAATAATGAATAGTGAAAAACTAAACCTTTTCTCTGTATATCAATTTCAGCAATTCTAACACTATTCTATGATCCATGCATGTGTCGCTATATATCATAAAAACACAACTACAACGTTAATCCAAAGAATAATTTAAAAGCCATTTCAATGGCAATTTCTGTGACTGAGTCATGAAAACAGACATAAAGTTCCTGAGGTTTTGGATGAAGAAAGAGTCTCCTGCAGAAAAAAAGAACACATTTGTTTGAGAAATTAAAAGGAGAAAAAAACCCTTCCAATTTATTTTATTTTTTGTCTTGGAAAGTAGTGGTAGCAAATTTTAAAAAACACTAATTTACATCTTTAAAGGAAGAATGCAGCTAGATTTCTTTTTTTCTTTTTGTACTGGGGATCAAACTCAGGATCTTGCGCTTGTAAGGCACCACTGAGCTAAACCCCCAGCCCTGATTTATTGTATTTCTAAATAAACAGCATATGCCTTAGGTCAGTGATGGTGGACCTTTTAGAGACTGAGTGGCAGACTGCAGCCCAAAACCCATTTATTGATCGCAAAGTGCCAACACTGCAATTAAACCTGAACACTGACATTTTAGTTTAGAAAAAAACAACTCATATATTAACATCTTTTGTCTTAAAAGAAAAACACAATAATGTGTGTCATAGGTTCACCACTATTGTCTTAGGTTATTTTTATAAATATAAAAAAGTATAAAAATCCTGTATTACCAATACACAATACCATATCCTTCAGTTTTAAAATATAAACTCTAATTATTACAGTATAATCAATAGTATCAGTATCATTTTAAGCACAATGGTTATTAAACATTTTATTGCCACTTTCTAAAGTTTATTATTAAAACATTAAATATATGGTGGCTCATATAGCCATAGATCTGGGGTTAACATTACATTTTTGTTAACTCAAGTTAAATTTGTAATGTATTTAAACAAATACTAATGTATATAGAACAATTTAGATTGGGGAGTAGTTCTCTCTGACTTCCTTAAAATTTCTTTTATGTAAAGCTACACCATCATAATTCAACATGCTTTGATTCTTTCTATTCTATTGTGAGCTTAGTTAAAGCTCCACTGCACACCTGCACAGGTGTCTAACTGGTCTTCTCATTTCCACTTTCTCCTCTGTCCACACCATCCCATTGACTGCTCCCAGCTTAATCTTCCAATAGCATACCTCTGATTACACTACACAGAATCAAATTTGTGCTGATGATCTCAAGTCTGGTGGGTTATGTATCTCAATCACAGGGGAGCTAAAACAGATTTCTACTCCCAGAGATTCTGATACAGGCATGTCCGATGCTAAGCATCTCTGATTCCCCCTAACTTTATACTGGGGATTGAACCCAGGGAGGCTGAGCTATATCTCCATCCCTTCTTTATTATTTTAAGACATAGTCTTGCTAAATTGCCCAGATTTGCCTTGAACTTGTGATCTGCCTTCTTTAGCCTCCCAAGTGGCTGAGACTACAGGCATGCACATCAGTAATTTTAACAAGTGACTCAGGTAATTTTAAATCCAAAGGACCAGCATATGGGAATTACTGCTTTGGATAGTATTTGTAAAGTGTTTGTCATACAGCTTAGTACTACATGGTAGGTGTCTTTAACTTTAGTCCTACTTAATTCTGTGCCCTTTCCTTTTTAGTTCTTTATTGCAACTTGAAGAATCTTTAGTATTTCCATTAAAATTCAATTCTTTAGATAGTAAGCAAACAAGAAAATAACAACAGGTTGATATAGAGAATAACTGAATAACTAATGGGGGGAAGAGATTATGGAACTTCAGAAGATGACCTATTAGCCCTGCTCTGACTATCAAGGAGCCAGATATGCAAAGGTTAAGGAGGAGAACATCCCTCGAAGGAGGAACAGAAGAAACTAGACTTGACTAGTGGCAGACTAAATGATTCATAATGGACAGAGGAGGAGAGGGAGAGGGGACAGAAGCAGAGAGGTGGGCAGGAGTCAGGCTGAGCTGGGTCTTATTGGGGGAGGGAGAGGAAGGGAAGAAAGACAAATGGAAAAGGGGAAAAGAAAGGAGGATAGAAAAAAGGAAGTCAGGAGGGAAGGAAAGAAACTAGAGAAAAATTGTGGAATTACTCTTACTGATTTTGTAAGATAACAGCAATCTTTTCTTAATAGAAGAGACAGGAAGGATTTAAAGAAGCTACTTAGCAAATAAAATTATAAAATATGTTAAAATGTTGTAGGTAGAGTAATAATGTCATGCTGTTATAACTTGTATCTAGATGTCCCACCAAAGCCTCATGTACTCATAGGTGGGGCTTTTTGGAGGTGGCTGGATCTAGGGTGTGGAGATATGGATTAAGGGTGTGATAACTAAATTAGCCCACTGATTGGTTTATCACAGTTCTGGGTATGGATAATGGGAAGCCCCACCCTGGGTGTGGGTAGCACCACCCAAAACGTTTGTAGCTTGGATGAGATAAAAGGGAAAGGGAGGCTTGCTGCTGCTTTGCTGCTTTCTGCCTGCCATACCATGAACTGTTTCTCCTCTCTCTGTTTCTTCTCTGCTATACCACCCTGCCTTAGTGCCAGCTGATTATGGACTGAAACCTCTATAAACTGAGCTGAAATAAACCCTTTCTCCTTTAATTTGTGGGTGTCAGATTTTGAGTCTTAGTGACAAGAAAAGTAAGACACATGCCTATATTTAAAAAATTAATCTCCTTTACTACTTTCCTTTCACTTTTCTAACATTTTATCTTATTTTCAAATACTTTTCTCCTACTTACCCTACTACCCAGTAAGCCATAACTGGTGGTGTTTTTTTCTGATCAGTCCAGTTTTCAAGTGAGTATTCAAATAACACACCATGTTCTTTCACAGGATTCAAAGAAGACGCTGAATTTGTAGACTCCAAATGATCTGTGCCATTTAGTGCTTTCTTTTCCTATAAATTAACAGACATAATTAACTGGTATTAATAGTGTTACTTTAACAAGTTTTCACATATAGGATTTGAATTGGCAGATGCTAATATGTAAGTGCCTTCAATGCCATTCACTTTCCCTCAAAACTTAGTTTAAATACCATTTCCTGGAAGTTTCTTTGTCTCTTTCAGGGAACACTTAATTCACAACTCCATATTATTGGTATTTAATTACATTATATTACCAGTATATAGATCTGTGTTCTCCAGTATAAGACAGAGAATTATTAAGTCTTTTTTCCAGGGCAGAAGCAATATACTTTTTATCTCTGGGTTTCTTTCTTTTTGTGTTGGGAATTTAGCCCAGGGCCATCATACTGATCTATATCCTTAGCACCCCTTCCCTCCCCTGCCCTCACTTCCTCCCTTCTCTCTTTGGAGTTCTACACAAATGTTCTATTTCTTCCAGAAAAATGCCTAAAGTTTTTGTCATAGGCTCAAGCCAGGGATGATCTGGCCCTGCCACCCCTGAGATCTAATCACCTTTCACTCTCAGACCACTCTAGAATTCTCCCAGCCCCACCTACTTCTTTGCCTTTGCACTTGCTCTTCCCTTGTGTGGAGGCTGGGCCTCCAGATAGCCACATGGCTACCTCCTTTGCTCAGTCTCTGTTTAAACATTACCTGGTATGATCAGAGGAACCTTTTGTTATAGTAACTCCCACCTCTCACCCTTATTAAGTATTCCTCTTGACACTCATCCTAACTGACATAAAATGTGCTAATTTCTTAGTCTTCTCCATTAGAAAATAGGCTATAGTTGTCAGTTTTGTTTTCCGTTTTTAAGACCTAGAATACTGTTCAGTGCAAAGTAGGTACTCCAATATTTAAAGAATATAGAAAAGGCTAATTTAAATTACTAAATATTGTGAAATAAATTAATGAAATATTCCCTCATAGAATTGACCAGTTATGTTAAATAGGGAAGAAGGAACATAACCCAAAGCATAAGGGAGTGTCTAGCTAAACATAACCAGTTTTGCTTAATAACAATTTCTGAAAACTTGAAGAAGAAATCCTACATGGCAGAATTTTATTACTAAGTAAACCCTGGGAGATGATAGCATTCGCTCTGATAGCTTATTTTATCACTGAGGAAATTGGTAGAGTTAAGGCTCAACCTAGGACTCCTTATTCCCACCCTAAATACCTCACAAATTTGGCATCCTTACACACATATTGCTCTATACACTGAAACCATCTTCAGAAGTTTTTTTGGGGGGGAGATTGGGGAGGTTTGGGGAGGGAGTGGCTGTTTGACCAATTATTAGTAAACTTCTACGTGTTTATCCTTTTCACAAAATCAGCACCTATTTTTCCCTGTAATCAAAACAACCTAATTGATATTTTAATTATATACAGCATTACTACTTATCCAGCAGGTGCAACATTAAATAAAATTTGCTCCTGGGTTGAAAAGCAAGCAAGCAATCAACGAAGTACTAAAATATTTGCAATAGTATTGTATCTGTAGTTAAACCTTAACCCATCTTGTTCCAAAATACTTTTTATTGTTGGCTGAATACTTAAAACATTATCAATGTTATTTTAGCAATGAACTAGTAGATATTATTGACCAAGTAATGGTTGGGTTGCAGATAATCAAACATAGATGGTTAATTTACTTACAAACTATATTCTACTTTGCTATAGAAAACATAGGCCTGGCATTTCCTGAGGTAGTATTCTAGGATACAATTTTGAGGTTTAGCACTGTAAGTATAATCCTTTTGAAACCAAATTAGATTGCCTAATTAAGTGAAAACACTGCTGGGGTGGGGATTTAACTCAGTGGTTCTGCCACCTGCCTCGAAAGCAAAAGGCCCCAAGTTCAATCCTCGGTACCAAAACAAAACAAAAACAAACCACTGCTAAGCATACTGACTAGATAACAAAGTGTTTAGACATCTGGAAATGATCTTAGCAGAAAATTTTACCAGTATACTTATAAAACTGTATTTACCTCTTCTACCAATGTCTTTTGGAAAAGCGCACGAATAGAAAGACAACACTGATGGAAATTCTTTATTAGTTGAGAGTGCACAGAGCCACCTAGCTGTGCCACCTCTTCATGGGTAGGTGTAATGAAGATTCCTTGTACTGTTTCTAAGGCAACATAGTGGAAAAGTGTGTTCTCAGGACCAGATGTCAATCTTGGAAAAAACAGAGTGAGACAAAGGAAAGAAAAAAAAGAAATTTAAGTAAATTTAAACTTATTGCTCCATTTTGAATTTTGTAGAGTTCATACAAGCTTTTATCTACAAAGGGAAACTCGGACAAACATTTAAATCACTCCTTGTCCTTAACTAAAGTATAGGTGAGGATGATTATTAATTTTCTTAATGGAAGCAAACACTACATTGGGTGAGAATAAATAAACACCAATTCATTTCCAAGTAACTTAATCATCCCTTTGCTAAACAACCCATATTGGCTAAGCCCCCCTCTTTTCCATGGTTAGTAATGAATAACTCGGCTCATGTTAGGCCTAGAAACCATAAGCAAGGTATCAGTCTAGGATAGATGATATATAGAAATATTTTCCAGCAAACTAAGCAAATTTAAATCAGTAGCATTTAAGTCATTTAAGTCATTTACCAAGAGTAAAATTGATTATCCTGAAGAAATATAAAACTATTATTACCAATTGCAAAGTTGGATTAATATTTTATAATACTGTGGAAAAACTGGTAGTATGCTACCACTTCTCTTAATGATAATCTTCCTTCTCTCCTATGTATTCTTACCATTTTCATTTTTCTTCTCCATCTTTTCCTCCCCTATTTAATCTCAGATATGTCCACAGAACTTATAAATACTGCTAATTTCTACCAGTAGTGAGAAAAGCTAAAGAACAGTAACAGCAAGAACAAAATAATAACAGTTACCATATAGTGAATATCCCCCTGTGCCAGGGTAACTGTTTTAAAGTACCTTAGTTTAAATTCTCATAATAACCCTGAGAGATATTAAATGTTAATATCCTCATTTTAATATGAGGAAATGTTTAATGGACTTGGATTAGATTGAGGTCCCATAACTAACTGCCAGATCTTAGCTGATTCTGAAGCTTGTTCTCCTATACCTTATTTTTTCCTCTCCACTGCTGGTTTTTTATTGGAAGTTTTAAATATATAGACAGAAATTCTACAACTGCATCTCAAACACTCAAGTTGCCCATTCTAAGTCTTCTGTGATAAAGGCTATCTATACTAAAAAATACTGGCAGTTGATTTTTTTCCCCTAGTCATAGGAACAAAGGCAAGGAAAAGGCATATTTTAGCTATTAGCCCTGGTATTATCTCAATCATCCATGCTATTTAAATTCCCATTAACCAGTTAACTAGGCAGAATGATCTGAATAATCCTCTTATCACTGAGACCAGAGATAGGGAGGAAAGAAAATCATCTACAAATCCTTCTCAGACTGATTCACAGGATAGCTAGCTCATTAACAACTGGTAGTTGGCATCTTTCAAGAAATAAAAACCTAACAATCAAGATGAAAAGAATTATAATGATTCAAAAAAGAAAATAATTTAAAACACACACATTTTAATTCAGAGGTCTTCAAATTCAAAAGAAGGTAAAGAACCGAAATTCTTTTAAAAAAATCTATTAAAATTGTTTTGGGGGGAGGTTGCAAACAATATTTTTGTTATCTATATTTTCTTTCAAAAACAAACCACAACACAATGAACAAGTGTAGCTTTTGAAAATCTTAATTGCTCAATGTATGGTAACTGAAATTTTAAAAATCACCAGACCAGCAATTACCCAATAGGAAAACAAAAGATTTGTACCCAAAAAACCAAAAACCAAAAACCAAAAGCCAACAGCAAAAAAATCAAACAGTAGATAAAATCAGAATTTTTCTTCAGAAAAGTTGCTGCCGCTGCAGAGAATGGATTTAAGGTGGACTGGGAATTGGGAGGCTGTTGCAATGGTAGCTTGAACCAAGGGAGTATCATCAGAGGTTGACTGGACTCAAAGACACTGAAATCCAGAATGGGCAAGAATTGGTTACCAAATGAAATATTTGGTGTGTACATATTATTTTAAATGCATTATATATTTTTACTTTATAAAAATATGTTCATGTCAGTTAGAATAATATACCATGTTTTAAAAATACATTACATAGTATGAAAACACCTTTCCATGTCAATGAGAATAAGTACACATTTTTGGCATATCTTTAAATAGGCCAGCCTATGAGTTACACCACATGTGAATTTGTTTAAGCTACTGAACTTTAAAGAGATTTTGCATTATGTTTACTAGAGATAATACCAAAATAACATACATACTTTAAAAATATGGTAAGAAGGGAGTAAAATTTCAGAGCAGTAGTTCTTGTTAAATTAAACACTCAAGTTTCATAAAGGTGTGTTATGGTTCCATAAAAGGTTTGATTCAGATTTTTAAAATATTTTCACTATTAAAAGTTGAACATTCTTATGCAGAGGTATTAAGTAAACCTGTTTGTGCACTAACTTTAAAAAAAGTTTTTTACTGGCAACTCTTACAAATTTGAACAACTTATAAAATATTTCAGTGACTAAGAAGTTTGTAGTGGTGCACTCTTTGTGTGAGTTCCATTTGTACATATCTAGCTGTTGAAGGAAAGGTGTCCAACTGAGTTTATTACACCAATTAATCCTACAAACAACATCATAATTAAGTACCAAGCAAGGCTCAGGGCAGACCTGCTTGTCAACCACACAGTAATTACAAAAACAAGAAGTTAGTATGTGACATTTCATATTGTTGATCATTATAGATGGTTTAAGTTGCTAAACATTCTCCTTCACTTCATCTCTTTTATGTCAGAATTCCCTACGCGATATAAATTTAAGGTATTTTCTAAAGAAGAGCTATAGGACTTGTCCTAAAAGACTGGTTCCATATCACCCAGATGCTGCTGAGTGGGAGATAACACAGGGAGGAAGTTTAGTGGGGAGTACTTTGGGAACAACACCTATGGGGGAGATGTGGTGAAAGCAGGATTGAGCAGAAGTTGTAGAACAGAGGTTTGCAGCTTTAAGAGATCTCAATGGATACTACTAGGAACTACGAAGTATGGTGGCCTTTCAGAATTGTCTTGAATTTAAGCAAGGAGTCAAGCCTTTGTAGTCACTAATCAGTCATTAGAGATGGGCTGCTCAAAAGGGTAGGAACTCAGCTGTGACCCATTAGCAGCCATCACTCCCAAGCAATGGGAATGAGTACATGGGGTTAAAGAATAGCTGGCCATCCAATAACGAGTCTAAAATTAGTAAACTCTAATTTAAAAATTACATCAGACATACAAAAGGAAAGTTACCTGTGGAAAAGAGCTGCAAGGAGACTTAGTTTTGTTTTGGTATGGGGATCTAACTAAGGACCTTGCTCTTGCAAGGCAGGCCTGGTGCCACTGAGCTAAATCCCCATCTGAGACTTACATTTTGAAATAGGACTTTGCATGCTTTTATCTCCCTCTTTTTTTTTTTTTTTTGGTACCAGGTATCGAACTCGGGTCCTTGCACTTGTGCAGCAGGTGGAGAAACCACTGAGCTAAATCCCCGGCCTGAAGCTTTTATCTCTTAAAACATGAAAATATTCAAATTTCTAAATGTATAGTGAAACACTACAGAAATACCATAGCTATTGTCTCAAATAAGATATATTATATTTGTTGAATAATCTCTAGGTTATGGAATTGTACTTTCTCCCTGTAAGATTTCTTCAAAGACAAAGTGAAAAGGAATATTTAGAAAGAACTTTCTTACTTCATTGTGTTATATATTTCTAATTCTTTTTCTGAAAGATCCTTTTTTGAATTTCCCAAATGAAATGGATTTGGAAGAGTAGACTTCTTTTTAGTACCCTGAAAAACAGTTAGGGAGATCAGTTTATATCTAAGAATATAATCAAACAGCAGAAATGATTTAAACATTTAAAACTCCTCTAAGAGAACTACTTACTATTTTGCAGTGTTTCCACTGAGTATTTTTGATACTAACTTGTACCTCTTGGCTTATCCTTCACTAACAAGGATCCTGGAGCCATGTCATGGGAAGGCATGATGGTGTTCTCTGAAAACTTTCTACGACAGCCATTATGGAGCCATTACCAAATTTTGTTTACATACTTGTCTCTCTCCATAGACTCTGCATTCTTCAATTCCTACTCATTTTTGGATCTCCTTCGTGTAACAGCCCTCAGCATTTAGTAGTTATTCAATCAACATTTGTTGAATGGCTGAATTGTAAAAGTTAATTCAGTTTCTCTTAAGAGCTATTTATAGCTTTGTTATTCCTAAATCTATCCAAATCCTCTTTAAGACTGTATTTCCCACCAATTTCACTGACTGAGATTATGGGTACAGTTATGAAGTGTACTTCATAAATACACTGCACTCAGTGCTCTGACTCTTATTTTGTTGTTGAGACTGAATCTATGGTTATTTATGCTGTGCCTCTCAGAATCTCTTATTTTATTGGTATCTCTTCTCAGACTCCACCTTTTTCATGTCTGGGACCACCTCCCTACACTTACATAGGCAAGTTTCAAAAATGTTTTGAAAACAATAGCACCCCTCGTGTAAGTGCAAAGCCTCCCAGGATGATTACTTTGATAATCTCTTGAATATTTTATGGTATTTTCATGGCAAAAATCAAGAAAACAAAATAAACAATCTGAAAAATGAACATCTTTGCTTTACAGCCACATTTTGAATCTTTCAGTTTGGAGACCAGAACTTCACAAATGCAGTTAAAAAAAATATTTACCTACAAAAAGTAACTGTATACACACGTACACATTTTTAAAATTCTGATTCCCTTTTTGTTTCCACTGAATGTTTTACTGGCTATTTAGTCAATGAGCTCCCCAACTACCCCACAGCTAAGATGTTTTCTGTAATCCCCGTGAACAGAGAATAAAGAGATGAATATGACCAGCAAGATTAAAGAGTTTCTCTACCAATAAGTACTATTAAATAGATATCCCAGATGTCGAGAGGCTCCTGTCTTATTACTTGATATTTCTGCTCTTTTTGGTTCTAAATCTTTGATTTGTCAATAGTGACTAAAACTACCACTATTTCAAATAAGGACTGACCTACCATTAAAAAAAACCCTCTTACAATTATAAGATAAAGACTAGAAAGACAAGCTTAGCTCCCAGAATGTACAAATCTAAATGAAACTCACACCTTAAGCAAGGCTCCACTTTCTTCTGAACCATCAGAGCCCTGAGATTCTCTCTGCTTCCGTATTGCATCCGGTGTAGGGTGGGGGCTAAGGCCAACACCTTTTATAGCTTCACAACCATTGTCAGATCCTCCACTACTTCGGGAGGGACTAGGCTTCCGTGTCTTTAAGGAATAGTCACCAAAAAGGGTTCTTCTGCATGTTGGAGAAGTTGCAGCTTTGGAAGTACCTTGTAGCCTACTAAGGATAGGTGAAGTGGCTAAACCATCTGTTTTTTCACGTGGCCCGGCAAGGAACCAGTCAGCACAGGACAAACAGGGACTTGGAGAAGATGTTAGCCGCTCATCTATGCGGGAATCTGTCCCTTCTAGCTGGTGAAGAGTAGTTCTGACTTGATCCACATATATACAGTCTGGGCCAGGATTCCCAATAGCTTTGGATGCACAGCCTCCAGCTTCTAATAGTACACATAACATATAATGTCTCTAGAAAAGAAAATTGTTTTCATAGGGTTATCCATCATAAAGTGTGTACAAATAACATGCATGTATAAATTTATACATACAAAGGACATATAGGCATTTGTCATAATCATCTGATGATAATTTAAAATTCCTCTCTTCTTATTATCAATGCTTCCTGATCTCAGTTGAAAACAATCTCACACTATCTTATTCTGATAAACTATCAACCACTTCTCTTGGTACATGGTATATCCTAAGATATCTTTCAAAGAGCCTCAATTATTAGAAGTCTTTTCATTTGCAATTACATATTTATTCCATTTTGGATTCTATATTCTTTTCATGTCTTCTTCTATTTACCCAAACAGGCCAAAGGATAATATAGGAAAAGGATCAAAAGATTTCAGAACCTGCTAAAATTGTCTTTTGGATTTTATAAATATTTCTTCATTGAGTATTAAAGGGATATGAAAGAAAAGGAATGAAAGGGTATATAATAGTTTTTTGAATACTGGTATTTGATATACTCATAGTTTTAAATGGGCATGTTTGTAAATTTACTAAAAGAGTAAGTACATGGCAAAAAAAAAAAAAAATCAACAAACTTCAGGTAAACTTACCAATCCGACAATTAGCAAAAAATATCTCCCTTCAGGTTCCTGAAAGACTTCAGTGTTTGAGGATGAGGAAGGTTGGAGGTGATGATGAGGAAACACTTCTCTCCATATTATCAACTGACCAATTCTCTGTTTTGCTGCTAAAGGCAGCAGCCCGTAGTAGCGACAGTAAAGAGCAATCTCAATAAGGTCATCCTTAGGCAAATGACTGCATATCAAGTAGCCCTTGAATTGAACCACAAAGAGCAAAAGTCAACTTTAATTGGCTTAAAATATTCTGGTTTTAAATAGAATACATGAAGATATAGCAAAAGTAAATTTTTTTTTCTGATGTCAAACTAGAGATCAAATGATAACTTATAGGATCCAACAGATACACTTTAGCTAAAAGCAAGATTACCTCTGGGGAGTGTCAGCCTGAATGTTTAGTAGAACTAGAAAAGAAAGGAATTGTCAAAATGGAAAGTGAAGAAGCAAGAGTCGAAGAGGAGACTGAGTTTTCACTGTGTACCTTCTACATCTTCTGAGTCCTTGTTAAATGTGTTATAGATCATGTTTAAAGATTTTTAATAAATAGAAATACTTAAACTCATTTGATGCTTAATTTGTTTTACATGGAAGTCAACTACTTAATGTTATGAGACTTAGTTAAAAGATGCATGGTTACTTCTGAAGATAGGATTAAAAAAACCACACTATTATGAAAGGAAACTAAGAGCATTGCTCTTCTCTCTTAGATACTTGGCCCTTTTGAGTATTGTTTCTCATTTGTGCATTTGAAAATGCTTTACAACACAATGAAACCATAAGTATATATTATATTTATAAGTGTGTAAGTACAAGTCTTGTTTTTAAGGTATAAATCTTATGGTACTTACATACAGAGAAAAAGAGATAAAAGTATTTTTCATGGGGCCAGGGATGTAGCTAAGCAGTGCAGTGCCTGACTGGCAAGTGTGAGGCCCTGAGTTCAATTCCCAGTACAAAAGAAAAAAAAAGCATTTTTCATGTATATCAAAGTTTGAGAAAATTTACTTTAGGTCTATGGCCATAGCAGTTAGATATTTATAAAGATTTCCAAACTTCAACTTACCTTGTAAAATAGAGAAGACCCCAAAATTGTATATAGCCGTCTCATGTCATAGTAATCTTCAGACTAGGGGGAAAAAAATCAGTGGATTTATATCATGGTTTTGTGTGTGTGTGTGTTAAACTATAATAGTTAAAAATGGTTAAAACGGATATTGTGTTCTTTAGAAGTTCTTTGTGAAGTTTTCATAGTACTTTCTTTAGAAATCAATATACTCCCTCTACCCAGAACTTCCTGGACCCTGTGCATGCAGATGGCATTACCTGGATCTTAAGGAGCATCACGCAGATATCAAGGACAATGGCCAAGAACAAATTAAGAGGGCAGAAGTCCAGCAATGTATTTCACATAGCCAGCCAAAAGAACTTTAAGTCCAAAAACAAAGCAAAACCAGTCACCACTAATCTTAAAAAGATAAACATTGTAAATGATGAAAAAATTTGTAGAGTGAATAATGCTTTTGTAAACATTCAGAAGGAACTTGCAAATTTCTCAAAAAGGCTTACTCTTGAACCACTGGAGAAAGAGCTGAATCAGCAGCATCATGAAAATGAACCAGTTAATGTTGATGAAGCTACAAGATTAATGGCTCAATTGTAATACAATGGAGATATATCAAATTCCCCCCAAAAACTCAATAAAATAAGTATTTTATACAAAAAAATCAATATACTATAGTATTAGGGTGAATATAATATGATTATATATTTATTTGACTAAGAACAATCTTATTTTTGGTTCTTATAAAACTCTTGATTAGAGACATCTAAGAATGGAACATAAAAATTTGTTATTCTATGAGAGATTTCTTAAAACAAATCTGGTAAGATAAAAAGCATCTACTATGTATCATCTAAAATATTCAATATTAAAGAGGAAGAAATTGCTGGGCATGGTGGTGCACACCTGTAATCCCAGTACTTCGGAGACTGAGACAGGAGGACCACTGCAATTCAAGGCCAGCCTGGACTACATAAGGAGTTCAAGACTAGCCCAAGCTATAAAGAGAGACTGTGTCTCAAGAAAAAAAAGAAAAAAAAATATGGCAAAGAAGGAGGGAGAGGGAAGGGAGGGAAGAATGGAGGGAGGGAGAGGAAAATGGAGATAAAAACGTAGTAGAAAAGCACTATGTTCAAACTCCAGGACTGCAAAAAATGGGGGTGGAAGGATGTAGCTCAGTGACACAGCACTTGCCTAGCATGCTCCAGGTCCTGGGTTTTATCCCCATATTGTGCACAGACCAAAACAAATTAAAACCATTCTGATAATTCCAAATTAAATTCAGATCTAGCAGGAATTCAAGTGGCAGATTCTCAATCACTACTACATCTCAAAAAACATTCATAAATATACCAATGTTTTATTCTTATACATTGTGTAAAAAATATTTTCAACTGAGTGGACAATCTTAAGGCAAACAAAATAGACTTTTTTAGTGCCAAAACAGAAGCTTAATGTTGTGTATTTCAAGATTATTTTAAGTCTACTTGAGAAATACTTAGAATAGTGACTGGTTTACAAAATAAGAAGTCAACTTTGAGCCTTTCCTAAAATCTCCTCCTCTTACCAGTTCTGCAAAATCTGCAGCCTCCAAGTCACTTAATGCTGTGTCTAATTCCATCTATGAAAAAATAAGCACAAACATTTGACTCTTCAATAATGCTATATAAAAAGTGCTTAATAACTACTTGAAGAATTGAGTATTTTTCTCTTTTGCATCACATTTAAAATATCTCAAAATTGAACATCTTATTTTTAAGCTTTCAATTATAAAAACATTTATTTAACATATAGGCATTTTTCAACTAAATCTTAATTGTTTCATAATGGTCTTCACCAACTGTGTTCAATACAAAACAATTTATGAGGTTAAAGAACAGCTTTCTAGTTTTAAGTTAGAAATATTTTAGCCCATTCCATTTCTTAAAAGAAAATGAAAATCAATATTAATGTAGCTAACCTATTTTGAGTTGTTTTTGTTTTTCTATTTCCTGTATTATTTCTCAACAGTTAGATTCTTGGAAAATACCAACATTCTTCCTTGTCTCTTTCCTGGACACAATGTTTTGAATAAAAGGGTTGTCAATCTTTATTCATAGATTAAAACATGAAGGCAAGTGTTCCCCTGGAATCTGGCATACTTTAACTATCCCACAGAGTTATTAGAAAAAAATCCTTTACATAGGATTTGCCTTTTGTTTCTATGGAAATTGCTTGAACTTTTCCTTAAAGCATTCATAATTGAAAAACAGTGTGAATTTAATCTGTAATGCATGTATACATACACATATACATATATATACATTGAAAATTATAGCATATACTATGTGTAAGTAAGAATCCTTTCTTTTTTCTCTCTCTCTTCTTCCCAAGGTCAAAACATTCTCTGCAGGACTAAGCTTTTCTCACTATGTCTGACTGAGATGACAAAAGCTTTTGAAACATTAGTTATGCCTTTCAGTGCTTTTCACACAGCATGACTTAAAACTCATTTGTGACCTACATTTTTCCACATCTAGCAAATATTTCACATTCTCCTTTTTGTGGCTATAGCTTATCTTGTGAAAAATTGTGGGACAAAGAGATTACAGAATTGTGATTTTTTTATCTCAAAAACAGTTTAATGAGTTGCTATTTCTGCTACTCAATAGGCTACAGTACAAGAATAATACAAATGTTTATTCATATTACTTAAGAGAAAAAGTAAAATATTTTTCCTCTCAACTCTTCCAGTGTATCCTAGAAAAATATGACTAAAAAGAATATCTGATAAAGAGGAAATCTGTAAATACCTGGGAAAGAAACTGAAGTGAGATGTCATATATTAAACTCGGAACAAATAAGTCATTTTCATGTTAAAGGTAACTAATTCCATTTAAAAATTTCCAGGGACAAGTTACAAAAACACATGTTTTACACATGTTCTTGGACATTAAATTCCTTAATATTTTGCATTAGGAGATAGTCAATAAAACTTATTTAAAGACAGTGAGAAATCTCAAAGAGAAAAAGAAAAGCATGTAAGTTTTTTGAGCTTGTTGGTAAAATAAAAACTTTGGGGACTTTTTGTTTCTGGTTAAACATGTAAAGAGCTTGAAGTTGCCACTCTGTCCTAATAAGTAAAAAGCTTAAGAGAATAAAAATCAGTAACTCTTGGATGTAAGAGAGGTAGGACACAGTAAACCACTGTCCCCAAGATGGGAGAGACAGATGAATTCAGGGATTCATGACTGACTAGAATAGAGACTTATGTGGAGAAACTGGTAAGAAAAGCAGTGCCAGGACAAGAAAATCCAGATTGCAACTGACAAAATACTGAAGGCTCCATGTTAAAGAACTAAAAACTCCAGGGGAACCTGAGCTTGACCAGGTGGTCACTGTAAATATGGAAGAAAAATCCCCTCATGCTTCTGGCAAGGGGAGAGTGAAAGGAATCTTTCGGAAATACTCCTAAGCACTCTGTTGCTCTTAACAAAGCTGCACTCAGGACAAACTAATTAATGATGGCCTAACCTAGTGGGGTGTTATTACAGCACAACTGACCTAGAGGAGGACAATACAGAGGCAGTAAGCAATAGCCTTTCACACTGGAGAAGAAAAACATCGTGGGCCAGGGATTTAGCTCAGTGGCACCGTGCCTGCCTCACAAGTGCAAGGTCCTGAGTTTGATCCCCAGTACCAAAAAGAAAAAGAAAAACATCCTAACCTTTTATTTGGGGGAAGGAAAATACCCAACTCAAGCTCACTCTAGGCATCCTATCTCACCAAAGGAGAAAGAATTAAAAATTTATGCCCAAAGAACTACACAAGGATGTTTATACTTGGAAGAAATCAAGATGTCCTTCAGTAGGTGAATGGATAAATAAACTGGCACATCTAAACAAAGGATATTATTCAACAACACTAAAAAGAAATGAGCTATAGGGCCAGGGATTTAGCTCAGTGGTTCTGCCACCTGCCTCACAAACCCAAGGCCCTGAGTTCAATCCCCAGTACCAAAAAAAGGAGAAAGAAATGCGCTATGGAGGGACCTCACATGCAGAACAATAAGTGAAAAAAGCCAATCTGAAAAGACTGCATATTATATGATTCCAACTATTTGACATTTTGTGAGAGACAAAATGCTAGAAATGTTAAAAGGTCATTGTTTCTAGGGTTTAGAGAATGGGAGGAATGAAAAGGAGGAAATGGAGTGCAGAGGATTTTTGATTGGGAATTGAAACTACTTTTGATTCTATAATGGAGGATACATGTGTCTAAACACATAGAATGTACACCACAGAGCAAAGCCTAATATAAACTATGGACTTTGGGTGATTTTGAAGTGTTAATGTAGGTTCATAAACTGTAACAACTTTTATCACTCTGGTGTGTGATGCTGATAATCAGGGAGGCTATGTGTGTGTGCTATAATGTCTGTCTCAATTATGCTGCAAATCTAAACTGCTCAGATAGTAACTGAGAAAGGAAATTGATATATATCAATTTCAGTGAATATTAAATTGTCAAGATGGCATTTATTTAGTCATATAATGTACAGTTTCATGAAGAGTAGACTCCTGAATTAGACTTTTTTTCTATAACATAGCCTAAATTTCTTCACAGACAAGAGAAGTGGCTATGGAATAATGCTTCATTTAATACCAATATAAATGCAGTAACCAAACAGATTACATAATGATATACACTGATGTAAATTTCTCAAATTATCTTGTCAATTATTCAACAGTAAAACTATTCTGGGTATAAATATGATTAAAGTTAAATTGACAATATTTAGCCATCCTGAAGTCTTATACTCAGTAAGTGATGTATGGGACAAAGCAAAAACTAAACCCAAATGTTCATGTAAAGAAAGATTTTGCTGGGCTGGGCAGGTAGCTCAGTGATGGGTAGAGCACGTACTAAGCATTGTGAGAAGCCCAAGAGTCAATCCCTAGCACCAAAAAATGAAACAAAACAAAACAAAAAAATGACATTTTAATTAAGAATACTGAATGGGGGAAAAAGAAGAAGAACCAAGATATATCATGTAAAGGTACAAATTCCCAATGGTGAATGTCATCATACTGTATACCTAAAATGTACCCAAAAAATCTACATTTATCCTCCAAAAAGAATACTGTTTGTCATTGTGTCCCCTTTTAATCTTTATACAAACATATCCTGCCCTTGAGTTACAAAATCAGTCAAAAACCTCCAGAGTAAAACATACAACTTATGATTTCTGAAAAGAATTCTAAGTTTAAACAAAGTTTGAACTTAAAGTAAGATGAGAGAGCTCATTTTTATGTATAAAAAAATCATTTGTCTTTCTAAGTTTACTATACTGGAGCTCCTACTTTGTCAACCAATTGCCTCTTTAATTCTTAGCCATAATGTTGAAACGTATAAAAAGCCTAAGGGGGAAAGAAAGAAGATAAATGATTATAAAGTGACAGGTTCTGATTTGTATTTATGAGACCTCAGATTACCTTGATTTCCTGTGGAAGTGTGAGCCACCGAACTGCAGGGAGATTGTCTAAGAGTACTGCACTGGCGGCATCATACTGTTGAACAGTGGGACTGGCGCTGGAATGTAGTTTAGCAGGCTGAAGTGCTCTTTGAAAGAACAAGTTGAAAAAATGATCCAAACGGGGAACATTCTCAACCTGGCAAAAGGCACTGAAGAAATGACAGCTGTAAGTTAGAACAACGTATGGAAATGGTGGTCACTTTTTTTGTATGCCCCTAAGGGAGCTGGCTCTTTCCCAACTACTAAGCTTTTCCTCCCTCCATTTAGTAAAAATCATTGCTATAATGTTACTAATGGAGTGCTTAAGAAATTCACCCTGTCTATTTTTTCCCCCTAAAACACACTCACAAATGTACTGAAGAGATGATATTACAGAACAGTGATGGCAAACCTTTTAGAGCTTTCAGTGATAACAAATAGCTGGCTGCAGCATGTGTGCTATAGGTTCGTTACCACTGCTACAGAACAACAGAGCCAACACACATGGCATATGTACAAGAGAAAGGGCTGAAGAACTTATTTTATTTTTGTAAAAAATGAAGTTGCTTTTACCTCTGATTATCTCTTAACTATTTATAATTCCCAATATATCAGGCAACATTGGATAGTGAAGAGATTCTGGACTTTGTAATAGAATAACTGGCTTTTAATCTTGTCACTGCTCTCACTAGGTAGCGAGCTATCAGAAGAAATTACCTAACCTCTCCCTGGACTTTGGTTTCCAACTCCATAAAAATGGGGTTAAATACAACCTAACTCACACCCAAACTACCTAGTACATAAATACAAGTTTTATTATGTTTATTACTTACTAGTAAACAGTAAGTATAAAACAAAGAACAAAAGTTATTCTTTCTTCTCTTCACTATTGAAAGTACAAGTATTGAAAGAGAAAGACAAAGTGAAAAAGAGAGGGGAAAGGTGGGGAAAGAAGACAGGGAGAGACAGAAAAAAGGACAAGGTGGGGGTAAATTTTAGATATAGAAAATCTGAACTCAGATTTCTTTTTTTTTTTTCCTTGGTACCAGGGATCAAACTTGGGTCCTTGCACTTGGGAGGCAGGCAGTGGAACCACTGAGCTAAATCCCCAGCCCCATGGGGGTAGATTTTAAATGGTTGGTTTAAGCCATGTCAAAATAATACAGCATTAACTCATCCAACAAATATCTGAGTGCCTACTATTCTCATGACTAGCTAGAAGTACACCAATAAAAATGCCGAGACATTCTAATGGAGAAAGACAACAAATAAACAAACAATAGAACCGTGAGTTCATACAAAGGAGTATGAAAAGAACAGGATGAGGTGAATGGGTGGTGTCACTGGTTTGTTATTTTATTGTTAAGGCAGGATTTTGCAATATTGCCCAGGCTGGTATCCAACTCACAGGCTCAACTCCCAACTCCCAATTCTCCTCCCAAGTAGCTGGGACCACAGGCATGCGGCACTATTTTAGATTAAATGATTAAGGAAGAAAGAGTCTCTGAGAATGGAACATTGAAGCTGAAACCCAAATGTCAAGAAGATGCAGCAACAGGAAAGAGAGTGGGCCCTATATGGTTTGAGATCTGAAGGCAAACAGGAAGGAGCCAGATAATAATGCAGAAGGATCATTTCAATTTCTCTATGGAAATTAATTAAAGGGGCAAGAATGGAGGTAAGGAAACCAGTTAGGAGACTATTTCAAAAGTGCAAAATAGTAGTGGCTGGACAGGGCAATAGTGAAGATGGAAAGAAGTGTGTAAACTGGAGATATGCTTAGGATGGTAAAGGAAAATGCCATATTTTTAAATTGCTCACAACACTAAACTGTTAATATATAGTCAGTTTTCTACTAAATCACAACTTAAAAAGATAACTGCCTTTCAACTTGTAAAAAATCCTTTTGTAATTTTTCACAATGGGCACTTAATTTCTCCATTATCAGAAAAACTTATTAAAAATTATTGTAAATGTCTATTAATAACATCTTGGATCCACATTGCTTGTTGGTTTTAAGAACTCAATGGATCTTCACATTTATTATCTAAGATTGTCCTTCAAATTCTCACTTGAAAATGTAGAAACTAATTAAATTTGCTGCCATCTTGGAGATACTTCCAAATCAATGCAGGCTTAATTTCAAGACAAAATTCAGAGAAATTGAATCCCTGTGCCTCCAATCCACATCACTGAAATTTACAGAGAAGCAATTGGTTGTTTTCATGTATGAAATTCATTAGAGAAGTTTAATCTTTGAAAAATCTACCATTTTATGGAAGCAGAAAGCAAGAATTAAGGTATAATATAGCAAAGTTTGCTTCTCTAGTATCAAATTTTGTTTTGTTTTGCTTTTTGAGACATGGTTTTACTATGCAGTCCATGCTGACCTTGAACTCATAATCCTCCAGCCTCAGCTTCAGGAATGCTAGATGTAATGTACATTTTTTTTTTTGGTACCGAGGATCAAACTTGGGTCCTCGCACTTGTGCAGCAGGCGGCGAAACCACTGAGTTTAATCCCCAGCCCAGATGTAATGTACATTCAGCAATTAATTTATAACCACCCACACCCTTACTCCTTCATTGCTTAGAAACAGTCTTAGTTACTAAAAGGTAAAAGCATTATTTACAGATGCCCAGACTTTTGTAGCTCACTTATTTGAAAAATACTGTCACATAGCTAGCTCCTTCAGTGGAGAATGCAAACTAGATAAGTTTACCAAAAGAGTTAGTCACAGAAAATTCCTCCATGATGCTTTGAAAACAAATGACAATAAAAATTCACTATAGATAAACAGAGATACAATACTACTGGGGGTTGGAAAAAGTGTATAAACTATTCTTGGAGTTTTATTCTGACCAAAGATACCATTTTAGCTCTTAGAAGTACTACAACTTATAAAAATCCCACAAAGAGAAAAATTTATTTTCCATCTATAATTATGTGCTCAAATGTTGAATCATTATCTCAAAATTCCTCCTTGAAATCAAGAAATATGCATCATATTACAAGGTTTAAAAAAGCCAAAAGCAAAAACAGATACATATATGGGCTCACTGTGTAAAAAAGAAAGCTTGTATATTCATTTGTACAGAACAATTACGGAAGAATACATATGAAACTAATCAATACCTTTTCTACCATGTAACTTATTTTTTACAACAATAGTGCATTTTCTTTACTAAAATTTTTTGAGAATAAAGCATATTTTAGGATAGTGAATCTGACAGTGGTCTTATAAAGCAAAGAAAAGAAAAATTTATTTCAAGTTGTATTCTTTTCTCTGTTATGAAGGTCAGTATATGGAGATCACTATATAACAGTACATAATGATCACTATGTACCATTATTTCACTAAAAATTTCACTGAAGTAATATATGAGATCAAAATAAGAAATATAAAAAGAAATGGATCAAGAGAAAAACTACTTAGCATTATGAAATAAAAACCAGTAATGAAATAGAAGAAAATAAGAATAAGGACTAAGATGAACCAAACAATATGGAAACAATACTAAGCAAGAAATAATATTAAGAACAAAAGGTGACAAAGACTCTTAAAGCTTGAGTTCAAATAAGCACTTACCTATCTAAAGAACCATACATAAATTTTAAGGTTTGGGCAATATCTCGTATCATATTCCTTAGTTGAGGAAGAGGAACTCTAAAACAACCAAAACAAAAACACATTTATTCATTTATAATATAATGAAGAAACCAAACATTTTTACATTTTACACATAAGATATATGTCAACTATGAGTAAAACTGTGAAAAATGGTTGGTTACTATGTAGCAACTGATCACCTTAATCAATTAGGCTTCTAGCATTAGTCAAATATGGATGTTTAATATCACCATTTATATGTAAATAAACCCTCAGGAGAGTTCAGCTTATTCATCCTTAAAACTGGGGCAGTTATTACTAAGCCCTCCTCAGGTTGATTTTGAGGATTAAATGAAATAATTAATTTGAGGATTAAATGAAATTAATTAATGCACTCAATGCAGTTAGAGCAGTATCTGGGACCAGGCCCATACTAAACCTCCCCCTCAACCCCTCATGCTAAATTCTTGACATTTTTCAGTATTATTGGAATCTCTAACTTCTTTGGCAAAACATACTGAGAAAGGAAAGATAGTAGAACAGAAAAAAAGAAATAGATTTACATTTTCGTAGTGAAGGCTGATAGAAATTCTACAAGGCAGGTCATTATTTCCATTATATCAGTGGCTAAAGTCCGAGAAGTAAAGCAACATGTGCAAGGTCACAAAGGGAGTGGAGCCTACTGGCGAGCATTCATCTTCATAGCTCCAAAGTGATTCTTTTCGCTAGCGCACACTGTCTTTCTGGTTAGGATCCTGCTGTTTGTTTGCTGTAGCTCTCACGGGGGGATAATTTTCTTAACTGAAAACATACCTCTGGATCACACTAATTTCTGCAGGATGGCACTCTTTTCACTCTTACCATTATGAGGTGAGAAGGGAAGTACACTGGCTATGGCATTAAGATAGATGAGGGGAAAATTCCAGGGCAGTCAGTGCAAATACAAATCACTCGCAAAATGATGAGAATACAAAGATATATAAATGGGTACTGGTGAGGTGCTTATGCATGATCTCTCAGTACTCTTTCTCAGTCTCAACAAATGACAATGATAATAATACATCTTATATAAAACAAGATGGATAAGGAAAAGATGCTGGTACAGTGACGGTCATGAGCTATAAGAGAGGGATAAAGAGGTGCAAGAGGGTCAAGTGGGGTACAGAGGGCTAATTTTTTTTTTTACCAGAAGATCAGTGTAGAGAATAAAAGAGATCTCAAATTAATTCTAATTTATCAAGCCTAGTTTTCTAGGATAGGAATGGCATAAATACTAGAGAAGATGACTTATGTCCATCTCCCTGAGTATTAAAGATTGAGAAATTGCCTAGACCATCCCCCTTTTAGAGCTCAGCAGCCAGCATAAAACTGCTCCTGGAAACTGTCTTTGTCTGCCTAAATTGGCTAGTGTCATCAAGAGTATGCATGGATGAACAGCTTCTGCTCAGTTGCTTTGCTGAGCTTTTCTTTCTCCTCCCTAAACTGTTTATGCTACCCTTGTCTTTAACATTGTGTTTTGTTTCTCCTCTTTTGCCTTTTGGGCTATACAAAAGTCTTACAGACAAATGTTTAAATGATCTTAATCTGGATGTTCTCCAATTCCTGTAAACCCATACTTTCAGAACAATCCCCTAGTTTTTCATAATCCAACCCACTGGCATAGGATAGTCTCTTAGCACTGTTCACAATAACCTCTTTTGAGACAGCAAAACATAAAACATACATTAGCTGGTTAAAGATCACCATTGTCTAGTATATGTCAATACACCATTATACTTTCATGTTAAAAAATTTGAACCCAGGACCAGGGATTTAGCTCAGTGGTTCTGCCACCTGCCTTGCAAGCGCAAGGTCACGAGTTCGATCCCCGGTACCAAAAAAAAAATTTGAACCCCACATTTATATTGTATCCCTTTCTGTCCACAATTAGTCACCTTCAAAGCATAACCCATTGGTATTTTTCACTGCAGCCACTTTTGGAATTCCTGTTTATGATGGTAAAACACACAATTCTTCAATATTCTTTTCCTCAGTAAGTGGCGCTTAATTCCTCCCCTTGAGTGTGATCTGGACTTAGTAACTCACTTCTAACAAACAATATATGGTGGAATGACAATGTGTCACTTCTCAGATTAAGCCATAAAGTCCTACAGATTTGCCCTCTTTCTCTCTTTTGGATCCCTTGGTTTGGGGGAAGCCAACCGATATATTTTGAGGACGCTCAAGCAGCTCCCTGGAGAGGTCAATGTGGCAAGGAACTGAGACCTCCTGACAATGACCATGTGTGTAAGCCACCTTGGAAGCAGACTCTCTAGCTTCAGTTAAACCTTCAGATGACTGTATCCCTGGGTGACATTCAGCTACAATGTCAAGAGAGACCCTGACTGAGCCAGAACTACCTAGCTAAGTTGCTCCTGGATTCCTGTACCACCACAACACCTGTAAGATAGTATGTTTACTATTTAAATTATCTCCCAAATTTTATAGTTTTCTTTTTTTCCCCAGTATAGGAGATCAAACCCAGGGCCTCACATATGCTAGGCCAAAAGTGTACAACTGTGTTACATCTCTACCCCAGAATTCTCTGTAAATTTGAGGCGGAGATGATTTGTTATATAACAATACATAACTAATACAATATTATGTAATGAATGAAAGCTAGTTAAAGTCTATAGTAATAAATAATAATGATATTTTGTACAGATTGGCAGGATAAAATATTTTTTGGCCCGTCTTTTTCTTTCTTGGATAGTTTAAACATTAAGAGAAACCATCAGGGCAATTTTATCAGAACTGATATTCTCTAAAGTTGTGTCAGTCACACACTATAGTACTTATTTTAATATTTGGTGTAGACCATATGCCATGATTCTATGGACCGAAGAGGAAAACTGAAATGTGTTTAATACTTTAATAATAAAGTTACCCAAACATTTTAAAAATTGTCAAGAATTTATATTACAAGTTTTAAAACTCATTGAACAGGGACATACAACCATTCTAGTAATAATTAAATCTAGCCCCTTGGGGGCTACTCTTTTGTTCTCTATATTTGTACTCAATTTCTCCCTTAATTTTTAATGTCCAGTGACATTATGGAATCACTATCATAAAAAGAATTCAGACTGACCCTCATTCAATTTCAAATTCTGCCCTTCCTAATTGCAACCTCTGTCAGGTTATTTAAGCAACTGAATGTAAAGTATCTAATGCAGTCCCTAAACTCATGGCCAGTCCATGTCAATCCTGTTTTTATTTCCAACATCTAAAATAAGATATATTTAAAATTTTTTGCAAAAGTCAAGAAGGAGGCCATGATAAGATGAACCATTAGAGAAGTCACTTTAGAGTTACATATTCATTATTTTGTCAAAAGTGCTCAGAGCAAAATACCCTTCCTCAGACCCTTAATTCTTAAAAATCTCCAAAAGTGAAAAAAAAGCATGCAAAAGCCAAATCATAGCATTGTGGAGAGTTAAAAAAAAGAGGACAAGATCATCTCTCAGTCACTTCTGTACTTTTGTACAGGCCACAGAAAAGGCAAGTAGGTGCACTGCCAACCTCCAGCCTCACTAATAAGCCCAGGTGGGCATTGATGGCATCTTTTGGGACTACTCATACCAAATGAACTCATGTATAGCTACGTCATTAATGCAATAAATCCTAATCACTTCTAAATCATAAAACTGTTTAAGAAATTTGCCTTTGGGGCCGGGGATTTAGCTCAGTGGCACTGTGCCTGCCTTGCAAGCACAAGGTCATGAGTTCTATCCCCGGTACCGAAGAAAAAAAAAAAAAGTCTGCCTTTGACAAAAATGTCATAATTTTAATAAAATAGGCTTTGTTAGTACTACTTTAGAAATGCTATCAAGGTAAACAAAAATTTTTAACTTACTTTTCAGCAGGCAGGCCAATTAGCAACAACTTCTCAGATTCTTTCAAATAAGCTACATGAATTTGTTTTCCATTTAAAAAGAGGGATGAGCTAAGAAAAAATAAATTTTAAATAAGGTTAGAGCATCTTTAAATATCATAAAATTATAAAAATTACCCCTAAGTAACTACATATGGTATGATTTAAGAACAGAGTGCTTCATAAACAAATTTCTTGGCATATATAACTGCCATACAGAAAAGGCAAGGAATTATGGAAGAATAAAAATACATTCTAAAATACTTTAAAAACAAAACAGAAACAACCTAACAAAACTATGCTAAACAATAGTAGTCATTATTTTAAAAAGTTGAAATTCTTTTGTTAACATTAAGAAGCTATATACATTCTTTTCCAAAAGAAATTTCCTTCCCAGTTGGTTATTTAATACACCTTTTGTGCTTGCCTATTTATGAACATGATTGGCTAAAGGGATCACAAAGAAAGAAAAAAATGGTCCCATCTGAGAAAATGACAACTAATCAAATTATCAGTCAAATTTAAACATGTTCTTAAGGAAACTTTTGGAGTACTGCATATAGTCATTGTAGTAATGGTTTCAGAATGTGTATGTCGAAACTGATTAAATTGTGTATTTTACATATGTGCAGTTTATTATATTTCAATTATGCTTCATGAAGCTGGAAAAGCTTACATACATCCTCAAAAAAGATATAATAATGAACTATGGAAATACAAGAATTAAATGAATAAACATGAATTAATAAACATTTTTCTCAAAAAGAATTACATTTGTCTTAATAAAGTTTAAAAATACATATACTTATCATACCACAGAGATATATGTGCACCCATGTTTATAGCGGCACAGTTTATAATAGCTAAAGTTTGGAAACAGCCCAAATCCCCATCAACTGGAAACTGGATAAAGAAGATGTGGTTTTTTTATAAAATGGAGTACTGCTCAGCCATAAAGAACGTGAAACTAGAGTCATTTACAGCTAAATGGATGCATATTGAGGCCATACTCTTAAGTGACATACATAGGACACACATGTGTAAATACTGAATAGTTTCTCTAGTGTGAGAAACTGAAAGTGTAAATAAGGATTAAAAGGATTAATACTTAATAACTGATACTCTGAAACAGGAAAAGGACCAAAGGGGTAGGGATGGTGGGAGGAGATGGGGAAAGGAAAGACTGGAAAGGAAAAATTATGAGAAAAAAAAAAAAAATGAAAACAAAGTATGTAAATAGGGAAGGGTGGAGGGGGTGAAGGGTGCATAGGTAATGGGGAAAAAATAAGAGCCAAAATACATCATGTACAGGTACAAGCACCCAATGATAAATATAAACATATTGTAAACCTAAAATGTACCAATAAAAGAATTTCAGCAACAGCAACAAAAAATACATATACTTTTAGGCAAATATTAGAGTCTTTTGTAGTCAGATCAATATTACTATACTTTTTAAAATGCATAAGCCACAAGACATACATATTGTTAAGGAGGCCCTAAAACAGTATTTTCTTACTTACTGTTTCCTCAAAAAAGTTGTGACTGTATTTATCTCTTTTTACATGCTTAACTCATATCTAATCATCACTAATAATATCTAATATCTATCCTAGATGGTACAAAGATGAACCTATATGAAGAAACTAAAATTTTCCTTAAAGAAGAGGTCTGTACCTTAAAACATTACGCTGAATCAAAGAAGTCAGTCACAAATAACCACACATCATAAAATTCCATACATATGAAATGACTAGAACAGAGAAATGTGTACAAATAGTTGGGGTTGGCAGGTTGACAATGAAAGGGTACAGGGTTTCTTTCTGAGGTGACAGAAATGTTTTAAAATTGACTTTGATGACGGTCACACATCCCATGAACACACTTGTACACACATCTAATCATACACTTTTTAAATGGGTTAAGTGTATCATTTATGAATTCTATCTCAATAAAGGTCTTAAAAATATGTAAACAAAAAGACGAGCTTACCATATAACTCTATAGCACTTGCCTAGATATGTGAGGCCCTAGGATTGATCCTAACACCACAAAATTCAATCAATAAATAATAATTTTAAAAGTATGTAATGTGCTTTTATTTATTTATTTATTTTGTTTTTCAAGGCAAGGTCTCACTATGTAGTCCAGCCTGGCTTCAAATTTGCAGTGATCCTCCTGCCTCAGCCTCCCCAGGGTTGATATTACTAGGCATGCAATGTGCTTTTTTAAACATGAAAATGTATTCACTAAATGGAACCCCAGGTACTACTGTCTTGAAAAATGAACCTATTTCTGTATACAGTATCATATATTAAAAGCCACAGATTTAAATACGACTTTTATCTAGGAAAACAGAAAATTTCATCCTGTTGTCTTATAGATCTTGCCTCTTTTTAAAATCCTAAGAGTCCTACAAAATTCAACTTGATATTTTATTAGTAATATGAGGCTCTTGAAATTTGAAATAAACTTCTTTTATAAACCCCTAAATTATTGAAGTATTAAGGAAGAAAATTTTTAATATTTAATCTATTTTATTTTATTTATTTATTTGGTACCAAGGATCGAACTCGGGACCTTGCACTTGCGAGGCAGGTGGCAGAACCACTGAGCTTAATCCTCGGCCCAATCTATTTTATTTTTTAAAAATCTGAACTTTCAGTTCTCTTGTCTCATAAGTTAAACATGGCATGTAAATGTTAGGGCTTGGTAAGGCAACGTGGAATAAATAACTATTTGATGTATTCTTAAAGGGGGGACCTTGTACATAGAAACCAGCACTCTACCAATGAGCTACATCCTCAGCCCTAATTTTCAAATTATTTGACAGCAGTTTTGTTTATCCATTACTACATAAGCTTCACAGATCAACAGATGATAATGAATTCTGAATATTCCTCTCAAAGTGCATTCTGCATTTTTCTATCACTGCTGTAAGAACAGAGTATTTTTTTTAAAATTATTTGAACAATTCATTGCTCAGTCATTCTTTCCAACCAAAAAGGTATTAGGTTACTCAGGATAAAAATAAGAGTCAGGCATAGTACAGCATGGCTGCAATCCCAACACTGTGGGAAGCTGAGGCATGAGGATCACAAGTTCAAGCCTAACCTAAGCAATTTAGAAAGACCCTGTCTCCAAAAGTAAGGAAATAAATAAATAAGGACTAGGAAGGCAGATCAGCACAAAGGCCCTGTGTTCAATCCTTAGTACCACAAACGAAAAAAAAAAAAAAAGAGAAAACATGAAGAAGTCAAGACTCATAAAAATGAATGTTTAAGGGCCGGGGGTTTAGCTCAGTGGCACAGCGCCTGCCTGGCAAGCACAAAGTCCTGAGTTCGATCCCCAATACCAAAAAAAAAAAAAGAAGAATGTTTAAAAATGCCACCTTTATAAAGAAATTATAAATGTAGATCATTAGCTCAACTTGCTTAAAATGTGCCAAAACACCCAGATCTACAGCTGTATTGAAAGTTACATTCTAAATTAAATAGATTACTGGTGGAAGTAACTTAGATGAATCAAAAACCGACTGATATCTTATCTACCATTATAAATATCTACATTATAGATACAATTATTGTTTTATACTTACTTTAGCATTTTACTGTATTTGTTACAAAGAAAATAACTTGAACAAAAAGACTTAAAGCTAAGTAAAAATTATTACCTAGTAATTTGTGTCCCCGTTATATTTTCCAGCATGTCACTGAGTGTGAGAAAAATCCCTCTCACACTTTTAAGTTTCTGAGATGCTTCAGACATTGGATAATGATAAAGAATTTCTTGCTATTAAATGAAAGGAAACAGAAATGATTAAACTGCCAAATTTTTCCAATCATTATTTTTGTGATGTAAAGTTGAGACTTTGTATTAAGAGCAACAACAAAAAAGAATTCATTTAGCTTCAGTGAGAATTGTATTTAAACACAAAGAGAGAACTATGCCTGGAATTTTAGCACATTAACCATCATCTAAAACACAATATTTGAAAAAAGTTAGAGTTGCCAGTTGGTCATGATATCACACCATATGGTAAGTGATACTGATTAAGTGAAGTTACAATTAATTTCAAACTGTTTTAAACTTTAATCTCAATAATTTATTTTTTCTTAATAATTTCTAATATGAATATGTTATTATATTTCATTATACAGATATTTTTATCCACCATGGCTATATAGCTATCCACACCACATGTAACTTTTAGGAACCTTTAAATTCAAAATTACCTTCACAATTGACTTTGAAAACCTAATCTTTATTTCTGAATTATTAAATGCTTACTTAAGCCCAAGACCAAAACTGCAGTTGAACTTAAGATAGTGAGAACACAAAAATAAAGTAGTATAGAAAGGAAGGAAAAAGGATCACAATATTATAAAATTTTATCTGTCTTAAATATGAAAGGATTTGCAAATTTCAAGTCAATCTGAATTCAAAAGGTTAGAGAGCATTTATTTTAAATTATAGAAAATACTAAATCTGTAAGACACTTCACAAAATGCTATTTTTTTCTATTTTCAAGAAGAGCATATTCATTTTTGTTTTTTCTGGTACTGGGGATCTAATTCAGGACCTTGCACTTGCCAGGCAGGCGCGACACCACTGAGCTAAATCCCTGGCCCTAAGAAGAGCATATCCCCAGGAAACAAATGGCTTTTTACAAAATAACAAATCTCAAAATTAGGATGTGCACCATCCTAATACTTTTAAAACACAGAGATGAACTATTCACTTTTTTGCTCTTAAGGCAATATATATTTTTCTCATAAGACAAATTACAAGCAGAAAAAAATCAAAGTTTCTAGACAGAAGCCATGGAGAGTTCAGAGTAGTGCATTAATGACTATATCCATAAATATTAATACACTCACAATTGAAAGACAAAACTCCTTAAATACTATGTTATTTTTTTCTAGGCTCTCTCTCTAAAGAATGTTGTAATTCTGCTTTATTCTCTATGCAAGAAATAATTACACAACACTCTCCATATATAAGCAATTTTTACATGACAAATATAAATAATGATAATGTGGGCACATATGCTTTTTATAGTTAGTAGGCACATTCAAAAATATGCAAATTACTGTGGAGTATTAGCCAAACATACTCTGCCTAAAAATTCAAATTTATTTGCAAGATTTCTACTCCAAAAATAGTTATAAAACATTATTTTATCCCTAGAAATTGAGTTAAAGATAAATTAAGATCTCTTATTATGTCTACCAAATAAATTCAACTTTGGCCAATACATTTTTTTTTTTTGGTACTGGGGATCGAACTCGGGACCTTTAGCTTGCGAGGCAGGTGGCGGAACCACTGAGTTAAATCCCTGGCCCAATAAATATTTTTATTATATTTAGCCAAAATACCAAATCAACTTAAACAAATAATCTTTCACTAGTTTTTGAAATCTCCCAGCTTATGGTCCTTTTATTCCAAATCTTGTAACTGGAAGAAGACAAGTTTTTATCAAATATGTAACTCACAGCAAACAAAATAATCCTCTGACATGTCTTTGTAAGTAGGTCATAATAGTGTAAAAGGCCATTTAAGAGTCTCTATTCCAGTCAGTTGTAAAGACCTGGCAAAAACTTCAGCTCCTAACCAATTTAATTAGCTGTATTTTTAAGCACTTGTTAGTAGCGTGCATTTGTGGCACCTTCCACCCTGCTCAATAAGAATAAAGAGCTTCTTTTAATTGCAATTTTGATACATGGCTGGCAAAAGACAGAAACCTGATCATTTGAGAAAAATTTACACACTTTCCCAGGGAAAGAAAGACAAGGATGACAAAAGGTGTCAGCAGTACCCTACTTCAAAATGATCTAGAAAGACTCAACATATTATTATCCATGAATTTGTTGAATGTTTTATTTGCTAAGTGCTTAAATGACTCATTTGTTTTAAAGATATAAGGAGCCAACAATATACATAAGAAATTAGAATTATAAATTCTAGGTCTCTAAGTATTTTCAGAACACATAAGACTGCAAAGACTGTATAAAATAAATCCCTTGTTATTTCAATTGTTAATTTTGAGACATGAAGCATCTCTTGGATAAAATGCCTTTGACATTGGTAATACAGGATGAATGGATTTAAAAAACAAATGCAGATTAGTTAAAAACTTTTAAAATTCATTTCTGCTCAAAGCATTATGGTAGACTGAATGCTCAGAGAGACTGTAACACTATAAGAGATCCAACACATTCTTGTTGAATTGTTGGCATGCAAGAAGTACAGAGGTTTCTAAGGAAATCCTCCCTTCACCACTACAAAGGAAGCCGGAGTGCTGCTGAGTGGTGGGCAAAACAACAAAGGCAGCATTATGCTGAGGGCTGATGCCTACATCAGCTTCAATCAGAAAAGTGAGCACTGGGGTAGTAGCCAGGTAGGCAAGTTAAGCCTAGGACCACTAAGTTAAGCCAGGATCCTTGAGTAAGGCTAACAGGCCCTAAGTTAGTGGCAGAAACAGAAGAAAGTTCTCCCTAGGGAAAATATTCTCACTTTAAAACCACAAGACACCCAAGGCAGTATTAAACAGTACGTTTAGATAAATATTCTTAAGACACAAAAAGGTAAACCACTTGTTATGGTTTGTATTTTAGATGTCTCTCAAAGGCCCATATGCGAAAGGCTTGGTCACCAGCTAGTGGTACTACTGGGAAGTGGTGGAACCTTTAGAGCAGCCTAGTGGGAAGAAGTTAGGTCTCTAGAAGCCCTGAAGGGGATATGGGGACCCAGGTCCTTTTCAATCTCTCTTTCGATCTTGGCCACTGTGAGGTGGATCTTTGCTCCACCATAAGCTCCAGACTATGATGTTCTACCTTGTGACAGGTCCAGAAAGAACAGAGCCAAATAACCATGGATTGAAACCATGAACTTAAATAAACACTGCCTTTTTTTAGGATTAAGTATTTTGTCAATGATAGAAAGCTGACTAACTTATTAGCACTGTAGGTGAAGAGTCTCCTCACATCTTGAGATAGTTGTGTGGGAAAATACAGGCTAGAAAAGAGCTATGTATAAAATGGCTAAGAAACAAAGTATTGAAACAAAGAAGAAGAGAACACTGGGAATACCATGGTAGATTTGAAATGTTGATTCATTAGAAACTTTTCAAGAACACCTAAAGCTAAAAATATAATTGTTTAAATTGAAAATCCAATGGAGAGGTTAAACAGCAACTGGAACATGACAAAAGCAAGAAACTGAACAAAGAGAATAAAAAGGACATTCCTGACAAAAAGGAATGACAGATTCGCAACAGCAATTATGAAAGTCAGAAAATAAAAAGACACTATCTTTATATTAAAGAAAACAACTGTCTGCCTAAGTAGCATAAGCAACACTAGGTGTTCACCTCATCTTCTTCCTGGCCACACAGGAATACTACATTTCTCATCTCCTTGTATCTGGAAAGACCATGTAACTGGTCTAACCAATGGAACATGGGCAGAAGTGATGATCTTACTTCTAAGCTGGGACTCCAAAATGTCCTAAGTGATTCTTCATGCTTTCTTTCTCCTCTCATTGACCAGCTAGATGCAAAGGAGCCAACAAAGGATTCTGAAACCTTGGGAAATAACACAATCATTCTATAAAGAAGGACCACTGACCCAAAGGACCAGTAACATTTACATCAAAACAAGAAATAAATTTTCATCATATTGAGTTACTAAGATGTTAAGGTTGTTTGGCATAGTGATTAGCCTATAGTGATTAATATAATCTATCTTGATTAATGTCATTTAGAATTATGAAGCTACTTTTCAAAAAGGAGCTTTAAAAAGATATCATCAGATAAATAAAAACTAAAAGAACTTAATTCTCAAGAGACTGTCACAAAAAAGCAATGTGTAAAATACACGTTTTTAAGAAAAAAACCTGATTTAATAGAAACAGTGTGATATATGAGTGGTTAGTAAAGAAAATATAAGGTTTACCTGTATGAAATATATAAAATATGTATTTCATAATATATAATTTATATATTTTATAATTTATACACTTTACAATGTATAAAATATAATAGTAATGCTAATAATTAGTAGCAGTAGTACAATTATGCTCAATTTATGGAATTTTTTAAGAGCACTAAAATATTGATGACAGAATGCAGAAGAGAGGTAACTTACAGCAAGGGCCTTGAATTATTTTGAAAAAGTGTAATACAGTATTTAACTTTAAAATCTGTTAAGATAAATATAATGATAAACACTAAAAAAATAACCACTAAAAAAACAGAAATAGGGCAGGGAATGTAGCTTAGTGGTAGCATGCTTGCACATCATGTGCAAGGCCTGAGTTCAGTCCCCAGAACTAAAAAAAAAAAAAAAAAAAAAAAAAAATTAGGATACAGAAAGAATAATGATATAAGCAACCAATAATTGGGTATGAAAAATATGAAAAAAGTAGTTCAAATAGAAAATTTTGAAGATAGCAGAAACAAATTTAAATATTTTAAATATTTTAATAATCTCTATATATGAGCTTGTCAATTAGAAGTTAGATATTGCCAGGTTGGAAATTGAGACACACAAAAATATAAAGATATAGAATGAAAACAAAAAAGAAAAAGCAGACAAACCACTCAAATACTTACAAAATAAAACTCTAATAACATTAAATGTTTAAAAAAGTTTTAAATGTTAATGTTAAAAAAAGACAAGACAGAACAATTTCTGGATACAAATAATCAGATTTTATAAAGTAGTAGAAAACCTGAAAAGACCAATAATGAGCAATAAGATTAAATCAGTAATAAAGTTTCCCATCAAAAAGGAGCCCAGGACCTGATGGCTCACTACTAAATTCTACCATTTAATGAAGAACTAAGTGGTACATGGGTTCACGAATTCAATTCTCTCCGCGATTCTGATTGCCAGCTGAACTAGATGAGAACCAAATCAAATTTCCCCATAAGGTCAACATTGAACCTAACTATTTAATTTGATTCAGTTCTCATCTAACTCTTTGCAACTGGAATTGTGTAAAGAATCAAGTTTGTGGGCCAGGGATTTAGCTCAGTGGTTCTGCCGCCTGCCTCGCAAGTGCATGGACCCGAGATCGATCCCCAGTACCAAAAAAAAAAAAAAAATGAATCAAGTTCATGAACCAAGGCACCACTGTACTACTTTTGTTTTCTTTAAAATACTGAGAAAAAAACCCCACAAAAATTGAAGATGAGAGAATCCTTCCAAATTCATGCTATAAGGCCAGCATTAAAGATAGAATGTGATCATTATATATATCTAAAATGTACCAATAAAATTAATTTTAAAAAGATAAACAGAAGAAAACAAACTTCAGATCAATATCCCCTTGATGAGCATAGATTCAAAAATCTGCAGCAAAATACAAAATGGCATATTAAAGATCATTTACTGGGCCAGGGATTTAGCTCAGTGGTTTCGCCTGCTGTGCAAGCGCAAGGACCCAAGTTCGATCCCCGGTACCAAAAAAAAAAAAAAGATCATTTATCATCATCAGATGAGATTCATCCCAGGCATGCAAGGATGCTTCAAAATATGCAAATTAATGAGACATTACATCAACAGAACCAAAGACCAAAACCATAAGATCATTTCAAGATATGCAGAAAAAAAGCACTTGAATACTAAACTAAAATCAAAATTAATCAAAGATCTAAATGCTAAAACAGAACACAATCTGCTGGAAGATAAAATTGGTAAAACGCTTGATAACATGGGCATAGGCAAGAGCTTTCTAAACAGAACCCCAATTGCACCAGAAATAACATTAAGAATCAACCAATAGTTTAAAAATTTTAGATCAAAAAGGCGGCAAATGCTTTTCTAATAAACAGACAATATATACTTAAAAAAAAAAAGAATCCACAAATAGGATCAAATCAAATTAAAAAACTTCTGCACAGGGCTGGGGATTTAGCTCAGTGGTTCCACTGCCTGTCTCGCAAGCTCAAGGTCCTGAGTTCTATCGCTGGTACCAAACAAAAAACCCCAAAAAACAAAAAAACCTTCTGCACAGCAAAGGGAACAATCAATAGAGTGAAGAGACAATCTACAGAACGGGAAACAATTTTTTGACAGCTATTGCTCAGACACAGGAATACCCAGAATATACAAAGAACTCAAAAAAAAAATTAGGTCCCCAAAATAAAAGACTGAATAAAAGTAGGCAACTGAAATGAACAGACACTTCTCAGAAGAAGTACAAATGGCCAATAAAAAAAGAAAAAATGTTCCACATCTCTGGCCATTAGAGAAATGCAAATTAAAACGGCACTAAGATTCCATCTTACTCCAGAAAGACTATCCTTAAGAAATCAAATAACAAAAAATGCTGCCAAAGCTGAAGGGCAAAAGGGATGTTAGTGGGGATGTAAACTACTGTATGGAAATTCCTCAAAAAATGTAAAGTAGAAATTCCATTTGACTCCACTATTCTCTTTCTAAGTATCTTCTGAAAGAGTTAAAGACATCATATTGCAGTGATACATGCATACTCATGTTATAGTAGCACAATTCATAATAGCTAAATTTTGGAAACAGCCTATACGTCCATCAACAGATGAATGCATAAAGAAAACGTGGTATTTATACACAATGGAGTACTACTCTGCCATAAGAAGGATACATTTGAGTCATTTGTAGAAAAAATGGATGCAACTTGGGACCATAATTGTGGAGATCAGATGGGAAGAATGAGGCCTAGGCCTCCTCCTCTGTGAGCACTGAGGAGAAAGTGGGCATACAAGCATGCTAACATGCTGCAGGGAAAAGTAAAAACACTGGAAGTTAAGTTGTTTGCCCAGAGAAATACCATGGAAGGTGGCAGACTGATGAATCCTGTGGAACTCTAATTGCTCATGCCTGTGTCTGAGTGCATAAAGCCAAGGTATACCAGTCATTTGGGGCTCTATGTCAAAGGGAGAAATGAGCCCCATTGGCCCCCCACATTTTAACTTGTTTCTATGTCTCTTTATTTTTCATCTTTGTCTCCCCTTGGTCAAATTCAAGCTCAGCTTGTAGGCTGGTTCCTACACATAATGTTAAGTGAAGTAAATCAGACACACAAGCTTAACTATTGCATGGTTTCTCTTATAGAAGAAAAGTAAAATACAAATAAAAAGCAAAATAAAAAGATAGGCAATAGGAAACGGGAAGACAGATCTTTTGCAAATAGGAAGTGGACGAAGAGATGGGGGAGAGGAGATGGAGGGAAGGGGAAGAGGATGAAAAAAAGAATTAAGATGTGTTAGACAGATGTAACAACTCCCCACAACGAATATAATTATTACGCATTGCAAACTATCTGAGCAAGAAACAAGACAATCCCATTTACAATAGCTTCAGAAAAATAAAATGCCCAGTAATGAATTTAATCAGGAGGTAAAAGATCTTTATAATGAATAGTAAAAATATTGATAAAAGGAAGCAGATACAAATAAAGGGAAAGATAGTACTGATAGACTAGAAGAATTAATACTGTTAAAATGTACATATTACCCAAAGCAATCCATAGATTCAATATAATCCCTATAGACATTCTTCACAAAAATTTTTTTAAAAGCCCAAATTTATGTGGAAAAATAGAAAACTTCAAATAGCCGAGGTAATCTTAAGTAGAAAGAACAAAGCCAGATGGATCACACCACCTACTACAAAGTTATAATCATCAAAACAACATGCCATTGGCATAAAAATAGACACAAGGTGAAAAGAACAGAATAAAAAGCCTATGAGTAACTTCCTGCATTTATAGCAACTGATTTTTTTTTATAAAGGAGCCAAGAACGCATAATAGGGAAAGGACACTCTCTTCAGTGAATGATGCACTGACCCACAACTCTAGTCCCAGCTATTCCAGGCTGAGGTAGGAGGATCATTTGAGCCCAGAAATGTGAGATCAGCCTGAGGAACCTAGGGAGACCCTGCCTCAGAAAGAAAAAAGACAGAAAGACAGAGGAAGGTAGGGAAGAAAAAACAGAAAAGAAGAGGAGAGCCTCACTTACAGGCACAAAACCTCACAACAGGCTGACCAAATATGGACTGAAGCCTCCAAAACTGTGAGCTAAAACAAACTTATTCTCCTTGTAAATTGATTCTCTCAGGTATTTTGTCACAGGGATGGAAAGCTGAATAACACAGTCATAAAAAAAAGGATGAAATCCTGTCATTTGTGACAACATGGGTGGAATGGAACTAGAGGTCATTATCTTAAAAGAAATAAATTGAATAGAATATTGTTGGAGCAAAGAGGGTCACATCACAATTTAAAAGGTTCAAAGATTTAATAATTCTAAACACTAATGCACTTAATAACATTATTTCAAAATATGTAAAGCAAAAGTGCTTGGAACCAGAGGGGGGAAAATGGACAAATCCCCTAGAGAGTGAGAGCTTTCTATACCTCTCTTAATTATGAATAGGCTGAGCAGATGAAAAAAAAATCAGTAAGACACAGAAAATCTGAGCAAAAAAACAGCCTTAAAACACTTATGATGAAAAGTAATGTAGTATGATAGAAAGGGCACACAAATTGGGAAGCAAAACTCCTCTGTTTAAATAGAAATTCTGTCAGTTATTAGCTATGGGAACTTGAGCATGCTATTTACCTTTGCTAGGATTATTTCCTTATTTGGAAATATAAATAATATATAGTAGTATGCCAAGCATAAATAGGTGTTCAATAAATATTGAGAAATGAGTGAATAAAAAAGAACATGTGATATGTAAAAACTATTTAGAACATATGAAAGAAAGTTAGTACTAGACCTTCCCCCATCTTTCATTAAAAGGTAGCAGTAAGGGATTGATTGCAAAGGTCACAAGGAAACTTTTTCGGGGTGATGAAAATGTTTAACATCATGACTGTGATGCTGCTTATACCACTGTGTATATTTGTCAAAACTCATCAAATTATACATTTAAAATTGTTTATTATATATAAATAACACTTCAAAATAAAGCTAACCAAAAAAAAAAAAAAAGCAACAGATCTAAGCTGCTAAACTAAAAGATATTGTATCAATATCTTTTCCTATTTATTTCCTTTTCCTTCTGGTTCAAATAACTAAATAGTTCATTTACTTTTATTTTAAGAATGTTTGTAACATGAACTATTCATACCCAGAATAAAATATAAAAATATACAATTTTAAACATAGCTAATTTAGGCTGGGCGACACACGCCTGTAATCCCAGCACTTGAGAGGCTGAGGCAGAAAGATTGCTGCAAGTTTGAGGCCAGCCTGGGCTATATAGTGAGTTCAGGATCAGCCTGAATACATAACGAGACCTTTTCTAAAAGAACAAAAAACAAAGCAAAAAAAAAAAAAATAACTAATTCATTTTTGTTTCTTCCTGAAATAAAAAATGCTTATTGTGTACCGGAAGGAATATAAAAAGTAATTTTTCCTTTGCACTTTGGAGAAGACACTCACCTCTTCCTTTGATGTTTCTGAGTCGAGCTGTAGTGTGAGATACATGATGATATGAGGAGCATTAAGGATATTCTGCTGGGTGCCTTCAGCCTCTTCTTCCCATAGAAGTTTGACTAAATCATTTGTGTTCAACTGTGCCTTTTTCTTTCTTGGTTGGGTTGTTTCCTTTTTCACAGCATATGCATTTTCAAATGTCAGTTTCACCTTTAAAAATTATAATATGTTGATTTTTCAAAGAGCAAAATCAGCTGCATTTTTCACAAAGGATCCATGCTTGCTCATGCATTCAGGTGCATATATGTTGGATAAATCATCCTAGAGAGCAAGGTTCCTGATAGCAGGAATATAAATGTGTTCTATTTATATTTGTATCTCCAGCTGCTTGAATAGTATCTTATGAACATTATTACAAATATTTTTTGAGTAAGAATGTATAACACTGTTACGGCTTGTTTCTAGATATCCCCCAAAGCCTCATTCGCTCATAGGTGGGACTTTTTGGGAGGTGGCTGGATCTAGGGCGTGTGATATTGGGATTAAGTATGTGTGGTACTCAATCAGTCCACCCTTCAGCATAGTTCTGGGGGTAGATAATGGGAAAGCCCAGCGTGGATCTGGGTGGCACCACCCAAAAGACTTTTGGCCTGGATGAGATAAAAGAGAAAGGGAGGTTTGCTTCACTGCTCTGGCCTGCCCTGCCATGAGCTCTTTCTCCTCTGCCATGCCCCTCAGCCATACTGCCCTGCCTTGGAGCCAGGTGACTATGGACTGTGACTGTGAACTAAAATAAGCCTTTCCTCCTTTAACTTGTAGGTGTCAGGTATCTTGTCCCAGCAACAAGAAAAGTAACTATGACAGATTTTGGTACCAGAGAAGTGGGGTTGTTGCTGTGATACTACCTGACCATGTGGTTCAGGATCCTTTGGAATTGGCCTGTGGGAAGTTTGGAAAGGTTTGGAGATGCTGGCTGAAGAAGCAGCCCTGGAATGCTGTAACGTGAACTTGATGGGAGATTCTGGTCAGAGCCCAGAAGGCCAGAATGCTGAGAAATGTAACTAGTAAAGACCAGGTTCAGGGGGTTTCAATTAGGAAAAAGGACTGCATCGATGGTTGGACTCCAGACAATGTGTGTTATGTTTTGGCAGGAAATTTGTCTTCATTTTGCTCTTGTCCAGAGACATTGCAGGAGACTGAGATTAAGGGCGATGGACTAATTAATTTTGTGGAAGAAATTTCAAGGCAGTCTAATGTTGAAGTGGTGGCATGGCTATTGTTGGGGGCCTTTTGCCAGCTCTACCATGGTAATCAAGAGCAAACATTCTAGTAGAATGATTTAAGAAGTTTTGACCCTTACCAGAAAGGAAGCTCAGGTAAAGTTATGGCCTACAAAGATGAAGCAGAGAAGAACCTGGTTGCTGAAAAGGAACAAAACAATAGAAAAGATAGCCTAAAGGCATCACAAGAGCCAGCGGGACTTCTACCCTTTGCAGCCTCAAAATTGCAAGGGTGAAAAACTGCCTTGAGAAGAAATCCCCAGGGCACTACATTCCAGAATGGCAGCAACCTACAAAATTTGTTCCTCAGAGCTTGGTTCATAGCACTCAGCAATTCAAGCACTTGACCCCTATAGCCAAGAGAGAAGGAAGTCTGGCTATTGCTCCAGCTGGTAGCAAACCTAGGCATCATCCATGTGGTGCTGGTTTTAGGTGCATGCAGAATGCAAGAGTTGTGGAGTCAGGAAGGCTTCCACCCAAATTTCAGAAGACCTGAGAGGCCAGGCAGTGTGCCCTGAGAGGGTAGTGTGTGAAGCTATGAGTGTGAAGCTAAAGGTGCTGTGGAGATCCTAGAAGGTTGGAGAAGCCAGGAATGTGGATTATCTGAGAATAGCTGCAAGGAGTGAGCAGAGCCAGCCCAAGAGCGAAGGCATGGGAGCTACAACCATCGGCAGTGACGTGGGGTTGGAGATACCTGAGCCCTTCAGAGTTCACATCTTGCCAGACTGTCCTGGATGCTGGACATGGAACTACAAGATTTAACGTTTGCCTTGCTGGATTTTTATCTTGCTTGTGTCCCATTCCTTTCTATCCCCCTATTTGTACCTTTTGGAATGGTTATGCTTATCTTGTGTCATTGTATGTTGGAAAATTTCAATTTTCTTTTCATTTGTACAGGGATTCATAGTTAAATTTGCCTTAAATCTCAGAGGAGACTTTGGACTTGGACTTTTCAGCAAGGCTGAAACTCTTAGAAATTTGGCAACTCTTTGAGATGGATTAAATGACTTTTGCATAAAGGGATGTACATGAGCCTTTTAGGGGCCAGGGCCAGTATGTTATGGCTTGTATCTAGATGTCCTCTCACAGCTTCATGCACTCATAGGTGCAGTTTTTGGAGCTGGCTGGATCTAGAGTGTGTGATACTGGGGTTTAAGGGCGTATGGTACTCAATCAGTCAACGGATTGGTTTAACATAGTTCTGGGTGTGGACAGTGGGAAGTCCCACCCTGAGCCCAGGTGGCACTAGTGCAGATAGCTAAATTAGTTAGAAATTATTATAAGGTAGTTAGACAAAGCTGGGCCCTCAACATAGAAAAACAATTGAGGCACATTCGCTGGTTAGCATGATAAAAAGAAAAGAGGTACTACTTTCCCTAGAGATGAATAGCATTGATTGATATTCTAAACAGACATTAATCTCCCTAGCCCATTTCCTTTCCAGAAATTCCTAGTATGTGACTTGTTTTCCCAATTTGATCCCCATATAATCAATATTACTTGAGTGACTGTACTTGTAATCTTATTGGTTGGTCATGGTGTTGTCCCACCTCACACCCACCTTGTAATTTTCCAGTGGGTCTTATAGTTTTGTCCCACCTTGAACTCCCCTAACCTCATGGCTTTGCTCAAGAAAACACCTTTGAATAGCTGAGTGGGTGGGCAAACCACTTTTGAGTCCCCCTTTTGTCTCTCTTAGACAGAAACTGTCATTCTCTCAATTTTTTCCTACTTTTAACCTCTGTTGTTCCTAGAATTCATTCTTTGATTTTAGAGAGCGCGAACTTGCATTTTGGATATCTAGCAGGTTTGGGAGTTGCATCTATTCCCCCTATATCAACATCATTCAAAAGGCTCGTACCCTGGATAGGATGCCTGCCTTGCCATGAACTGTTTCTCCCCCTGCGAGACCCCCTCTCGTGCTGCCTTGCATTGGAGCCAGCTAACTATGGATTGAAACCTCTATAAACTGTGAGCTAAAATAAACCTTTCCATATTTAACTTGTAGGTGTTGGGTATTTTGTCCCAGCAACAAGAAAAGTAACTAAGACAAATGCTCTGTACAAAAATTCATTTATTTAAACTTAATCATCAGCTACACAAGTAAGAAATCCTATGATAAAACAAAAATTAATATGATATGATACATTATGACTATTGAGAGCTCTGACCCATCTGAGGATGATAAAAGGGATTTAGGATTAAGATCAACCCCACACAACCAAAGTTAGATCTCCTTTCAAATAAGGTAAAACTTCAAACATTCTTTTCTCAGACCTTCTTTGTGGTCCTTCAAAACAAAAGCCGAGAACAGTAAAAACAAGCAAACAAACCAACCTATCAACCTGCTACAGCTTGGACTATGGCCTTAAAATTATTTGTCAATTTTATCAAGATAGTTTTAATTTCAAGGCCTGATGTCAAGATTGGTAAGAATCCAGAATGTGACCATTTTCCAGGTGTTGAAAGGTAGCTTCCACTTCTCAATTACCTTTCCTGGAAAAAGAGATATCCATATAGGCACCAGTGACTAAAATTCATTTCAAAGAAGCATTATTGTATACCTTGACTAAAAGAAATTTTCACTAAATATAGTTAATTTTTTGGTACCGGGGATCGAACTCCAGACCTTACACTTTCAAGGCAGGCGCCGGAACCACTGAGCTAAATCCCTGGCCAAAATATAGTTAATTTTGTGTAATGAGGAAATCACATAAGTTATAAGTACAAAGTATTCATAATGTTTAAAATCTTAGAACCCAGATGAGTAACACGGGTATTCTAATGGTAATAATCTATGTATTAAGGTCTAATGACTTTTAAAATAAGATTAAATTTAAAAGTAAAATAAATAAATTCATTGAGTAAAATAAATAATCCTTATAAAATCGTCAATAAAAAGATGCTCAAAAAAGTAGGAAAAATGAATGCTATAAGAAAATACTGGGCTATTGGTTGATAAAGATCAGCTTCAGTCGGGGATTTACCTCAGTGGTTCTGCCGCCTGCCTCGCAAGTGCAAGGTACCAAGTTCGATCCCCAGTACAAAAAAAACCAAAAACAAAAACAACTTCATAAAAAAAAATCTTACTCAATATTTAAGAGCAGATAAAAATGTTTGAATGTAGGAAGGTACATTTAGGGGGAAAATATTTAAAAACAGACATCAAGACAGTAATAATACTTACTTTTAGTAATTTATTACAAGAGGTATGATTTTCAAGGCCAATATTAGATAATAAATACTAATATATCAATCAATTTTTACAAATAGCTTTATAAATTTTCATTAAAATGTTAAGCTTATTTTTAATTCAGCTGTTAACTATATTAAAAAAATCTCATCTGCCCATCTGTCATTAGTACCATACTGTAAAATAAATGTCTTGATGAATAAAACCTTCCATAACAAAAAACTACATATTCCTTTGTTGGCAAGAGTTACTGTTTATGATTGTATTCAGTTTTGCTTATCTGTAGCTGATGGTGCATTTCAGGGGCATTAATTACCTCTGTCTACCTAAAATGAATTAAGTTAAATACAGGTCTTTCCTAAGTCTTAAGCTTTACTGTATAAACAAGTTGCTCTGGTTTGGATCGGGAATGTGGAAAAGGCTTGGTTCCTAGCAGGGTGCAATAGGGCAGTGGTGGAAATGTTAAGAGGTGGGGCCTCATGGGAGGTCTACCCATCACTGTTGGCTGCACTCAAAGGGGACTGTGGGACTCAGGCCCCTTCCTCTTTCAAATTCCCTCTGATACAGATTAGAAAGCTGAAACTCAAGAATTTGGAAACTTGTTCGGGGAGAGATTTTACTTTTTATGCACGCATGGGGGAGTATTACTGGGGATTAAACCCTGGGCCTTTGCACTGAGGTTGATTTTTTAGTCTGAGACAGGGTCTCACTAAGTAGCTAAGTTGCCCAAGCTAGGCTCAAACAGTTAATCCTCCTGGCTCTGCCTCTCAAAAGTACTGGGATTGAAGGTATGTAGCACCATGCCTGGTCAGTATAAGGCTTGTGTTTTTTTTGGTATCAGGGATCAAATGCCAGTCCTTGCACTTGAGGGACAGGTGGTAAAAATATTGAGTTAAATCCACGGCACAGTATGAAGTTTTTTGTTTCTGTTTTTTTAGTAGTAGTAGCTTTTATTTTTATTTTTTAAATTTTATTTTATTGGTACATTTTAGGTATACAATGTAATGACATTCATCATTGGAAATCTGCACCTTGACATAATCTCTCTTCTTTCTTATTTTTTCCCCCTTCTCCTGCCCTCCCTTCAACCCCTCCATCCTTCCCAATTTACAAAGACTTTGTTTCAATTTTTTCATTTTCTTGTATTAATTCCATTCCCTTCTTTCCTTTCCCCTACCCTTCCATTTGGCCCTTTTCTTCCTATTTCACATTATCTATTATAACTTTTAATTTTTATTTACACTTTCAGTTTCTCACACTAGAGAAACTATTCGGTATTTACACATGTGTGTCCTATTTATTTCACTTGAGAGTGTCGCCTCAATGTGCATCCATTTAGATATGTCTCTAATTTTTCAGTTTTCGTGGCTGAGTAGTACTCCATGTAATAAAACACATTTTCTTTATCCAGTCTCCAGTTGATGGGCATTTGGGCTGTTTCCAAGTTTTAGCTACTACAAACTGTGCTGCTATGAACATGAGTGCACACGTATATCACTGTGGTATGATCCTTTTAATTCTTTGGGGAAGATCCCCAGCAGTGGAATAGCAGGGTCAAATGGGACTTCCAGTCCTAGTTCTTTGGGGTATCTCCATACTGATTTCCACAGCAGTTGCACAAGTCTGCACTCCCACCAACAATGGAGAAGGGTTCCTTTCTCCCCACACCTCCACCAGCATTTGTTATTGGTTGATTTCTCGATAGCAGCCATTCTCTCTGGGGTGAGGTGGAATTTCAATGTTGTTTTCATCTGTATTTCTCGAATGACCAGTGATGTTGAACATTTTTTCATATATTTATTTGCTGCTTTTAATTCTTTGCCTAAGAAATGTCTGTTCATTTCAGATGCCCATTTTTGAAGTGGGTCTTTGAATTTGGGGGATCTGATTTTTCGGAGTTCTTTATATATTCTATAAAGTAGTCCTTTGTCTAAGGTACAGCTGCTAAAATTTTTTCCCCACATTGTAGGTTATCTCTTAGCTGTATTGGTGGTTTCTCTTGCAGTGCAGAAGCTTTTTAATAAGATGAGATCCAAGTTGTTGATGCTTTGTGCTGTTTCCCACACTGAGGTTTTGTTCATAAAGTCTTTTTTTATGCCAATGTCTTCAAGAGTTTTACCAAACATCTTCCAGCAAGTTCAGTGTTTCTGTCTTAATATTTAGATCTTTAATCCACTTCAATCTTAGTTTAGTGCATGGTGATAGGTATGGGTCTAGTTTTAATATTTGGCAGGTTGAAATCCAGTTTTTCCAGCACCATTTATTAAACAGGCTATCTCTCCTCCAGTGAGGGTGGTTGGCTCCTTTGTCAAAGATGAGGTGACTGAGTATGTCTGGAGCTGTTTCTGCATCTTCTAATCTATTCCACTGATCCTATGGTCTGTTTCTTTGCCAGTACCATGCTGTTTTTATCACAGTACCTTTGTAGTATAGTTTCAAGTTGGGGATTGTGATACCCCCAGCCATCTCTCTGTTGCCCACCACTGCTTTTGCTATTCTAGGTCTCTTCTGTTTCCAAATGAATTTTTGGATTGTTTTCTCTAGTTCTGTGAAGTATATTGTTGGAATTTCAATTGGCATTGCATTATATCTATATAGTAGTTTTGGAAATATGGCCATTTTCACTGTATTGGTTCTTCCTACCCAGGAACAGGGATGGCTTTCCATTTTCTTATATCCTCCTCAACCTCCTTTTTCAAAGTGCTGTAGTTTTCAGTGTAGAGGTCTTTTGCTTCCTTTGTTAGATTGATTCCTAGATACTTCATTTTTTTGGATGCTATTATAAAAGGAATTGTTTCCCTAATTTCTCTCTCAATAAGTCTGTTATTTGTGTATAAGAAGGCCATTATTTTTTGACTGTTGACCTTGTATCGAGCTACTCTACTGAATCTGTCAATTAGGTCTAGAAGTCTTTTGGCCAAGTTTTTGGGTCTTCTATGTAAAGTATCATATCATCAGCAAATAATGACAGTTTAACTTCTTCCTTTCCTATCTTTATTCCTTTTATTTCTTTCTCTTTTCTAATTGCTGTGGCTAATGTTTCCAAAACTATATTGAACAGGAGTGGTGATAGTGGACATCCTTGTCTTGTTCCTGATTTTAGTTGAAGGATTTCAGTTTTTGACCATTTAGTATGATATGTTTTTCATAGATGGTTTTTATCAGATTGAGGTAGAGCGTCTATTGCAAGTTTTTGTAGGGTTTTTATCATAAATGCATTTTAGATTTTGTTGAATGCTTTTTCCCCATCTATTGAGATGATCATATGGTTTTTGTCCTTGGCTCTATTCATACAGTATATACACTTATTGATTTGCATTTGTTGAACTATCCCTTCATCCCTGGGATGAATCCCATTTGGTCAGGGTGTATGATCTTCTTGATGATCTTCTGCATTTTATTTGCCAGTATCTTCTTTCTTTCTTTTTTTTTTTTTTTTTTTGGTACCAGGGATCGAACTTGGGTCCTTGTGCTTGCACAACAGGCAGTAAAACCACTGAGCTAAATCCTCGGTCCTTGCCAGTATCTTATTAAGGATTTTTCCTTCTGTGTTCATTAGTGAGACTGGCCTATAGTTCTCTTTTTTGGTTGGGTCTTTCTCTGCTTTGGGAATCAAGGTGATGCTTGCTTCCAGGAATGAATTTGGGAGTATTGCTTCCCTTTTAATTTTACTGACGAGTTTAAACAATAGTGACAGTAGTTCCTCTCTAAATGTCTTGTAGAATTCAGTGGTGAAGCCATCAGGACCAGGCTTTTCGTATTTGATAAGTGTTTCATTACATTTTCAGTTTCATTGATTGATACTGGGTTGTTTAGAATATTTAGGTCTTCTTCACTCAACTTTGGTAATTCATACTTATCTAGGAATCTGTCCATTTTTTCTGTGTTTTCCATCTTACTGGCATACAGGTTCTAGAAGTAGGTATTGATGATCCTCTGGATTTCTGCTGGGTCTGTTGTAATTTCACCTGTTTCATTTCTAATTGCATAGATTTGGGCCTTTTCTTTCCTTTTCCTGTTTGGCTAAGGGATTGTCAATTTTGTTTATTCTTTCAAAGAGCCAACTCTTGGCTTCATTGATTTTTTTGTATCATTCTTAGTCTCCGCTGCATTGATTTCTTCTCTGATCTTTATAATTTCCTCCCTTGTATGAGCTTTGGGTTTGTCCTACTCTTTTTCTAGAAGGTTGAGGTTCAGCATCAGGTTAATTGGTCTCGCTCTGTTTTCCTACTATGAGTATTCACTGCTATGAATTTCCCTCATAAGACTGCTTTCATTGTGTACAATAGATTCCAATATGTTGTATTGTCATTGTCATTTATTTGTAGGAACTGTCTGACTTCTTAATTTCCTCTGTGACCCATTGGTTATTTAGAAGTGTGTTGTTCAATTTCTATGTGTTTCTGATATTCTTGTGGATTCTTTTGCTATGGATCTCCAATTTCATCACAATATGTTCTGACAATATACAGGGGATAACTTCAATTCCTTTGTACTCACTTAAATATGTTCTATGAGGAGTATGTGATCTATTTTGCAGAACAACTCATGTGCAGGTGAAAAGAATGTGTATTCTAGGGTTGGGGATTTAGCTCAGTGGTGCCACCACCTGCCCCACAAGCACAAGGACCTGAGTTTGATCCCTAGTACTGAGAAAGAAAAAAAAAAAGAAGGTGTATTCTGATTTTGTGGGGTGCAACACTCTGTAGACATGCTAAACTCATTTGTTCAAGAGTCTGATTCAGTTCTAGTATTTCGTTATTTTTTGTCTAGTTGATCTATCTACTTGTGACAGTGGGGTATTGAGGTTCCCCACTACTATTGTATTAGTGCATATATGACTTTTCATGTCTGTTAGTATTTGTTTTATATAGTTGGGTGTACTAGTGTTTGGTGCATATATATTTATGATTGTCATCTCTTCCTCTTGGATTGTTCCCTTTACTAGGATGTAGTGTCCTTTGTCTCTCTTAATCAGTGTTGGTGTGAAATCCACTTGATTTGCAAAGAGGATAGGTACTCCTGCTTTTTTTCAAGTTGCTGTTGCATGGAGTATTGTTTTCCACCCTTTACCTTTCAGTCTCTGAGTTTCTTTTTGAATGAAGTGTGTTTCTTTTGTGTGTGTGTGTGTGTGTGTGTGTCTGTAATAGCTTTCTATTATCAGCCATAGTAATAGTCTAAAGATTAGAATCAAGTTGTGATTTAAGCATTTATACCTTAACATAGTTAGCATACACATCTTACTGTGTCCGGTGTTTTAGTAAGCCGGACAGAGGTGTTGGGTGAGGAATTACACATGGTGGTCTTCTCTTACTTAAAGTGTTAATTTCAGGAAATTCACTCTCACTGAAGGTTTTCATAGCAATCCATAACTTCATGTGGCAAATATCTGGACGTAGATGCATTTCATTGATCATGTACTGCTTTCTTACAAGGCATCCAGTTTCCTCTTTTCCCTTCCCCTTCCTAACAATGCTGCTGAGGCTTGAGCATCACCAACGAGTGACTGCACCACATGTGGTTTGAGAAGAAGCACCTCAGACCCCCCGCAGCGGCCATGATTGGCAGGAGCACTGTTGCCCACTTTCCCCAGAAAGCAATATCCACGCCAATCGTTCATGTTCAACATAAGTTACTGGGATATAAACTGTGGTCAAAAAGAAGATACTATCTCTGGAAATAAACCTGTTTATACAATACATGCTTTCATTTTTTAAAGGATGTAGTGAAGAGAAAATCGTTCTTGCTACAGTAACACAAGAGGGCATAGTTCAAGGATGGTAAGATCTGGTTGTGTCCATACAGCTATTAATTATCCTTGTTTCTTCTCGTGTTAGAAATTTAATCACCTTAATAAAGTCAAAAAGTTTATTTCTAAAGTGCAGTTCAATAATTTCACAATCCTTTAGGAAAAGTATCACTAATCCTCTAAAGAATGAAGAAAATTCAGTTTAACTACATTTTGCTTAGATATTCATTGAATATTTCACATAATATTAGAAAAAGTAATTTTTACACAAGGACTCAAAACACCCATATTATAGTTCAAAGTCTTTAAACATGTGTAATACACCGCAATATAACACAATCTTTGTGGGAGGGTCGAGAGAGATCAGTGGCTCAGTTTCCTTAGTAAATTATGTGAGCTAGTCTTTTTAATTTACAGTTCCTATTGTCATCTAGTATCTACAATTTTAACTCAGGGCTCAGGTATATGGTCTTGCCATTCAAAGAGGAAGCATCTCTGACAGTTAATAGCAATGCTTCTGTTTTAACATATTATATATTACAAGGAAAAACCAAAAGCATAAATGTTATGTGAAATGCATGTACCTAGTGAGAAAAATCTAAAAGGTCTATGCATCATATTTAATTACTTTCTGATATTTTCATGTTTTAAAATACAGTACTTGCATATTTCTCTTTCTTACATTCATACTTGCTTGGCAATTTCATGTCTGTACAAATCTTACAACTATTCTTTAATAAATATAAAAGAAAAATCCTTATGAAATTTGGACAAATATATTACCACTCACTATAACCCACTAAGAGTCTTAGTTTAACTTATTACATAGACCTTTATAGAACCAAATCTGTTACTGTACAGCAGCACATCAGTGCCCTCTGACGGTACCCACTAATATATAAATTCAGCAAAGAAAACTTTTATTATAATATATATGTCAATTTTATAAGGTATAAAAATAGACAACAAATTAGGAGAAATTCAATATTTGCTTACAAACATTCATTACTTAGTAAGTTATAAAAATTTAGTGTTCCTTCAGATAAGCCCTTCAATGAATTTTCACGATTTTCCCTGATGATCAGTTTAAAGGCACTAAGTCTTTAAGTGTATGCAAAAGTGTTCACACATAGTGAAAAAAGCCAAACACAACGCTACGCAGCACAACTATAAATAGCGAAGATATTTTAAAGGAGGGGTACATAATTGCAAGTTTAGTATTAGAAATGTATGCTGGGTCTTTAAATGCCATCTGTGTATGCTATATAGATCCATATTTTAACTATGGAAAAATGGCAAATCACTTACTTCCTGCAGAAAAGTAAGTGCAGGAACATAAGAATTTAATGAATGGTCCAGCCATTTTCTAAGTCTGCAAATTGAATTTTTTCCCAATATGTTCAATATAGATTTAGCACTGCAATTAAGGGCACTATTAAAAGTTGATTCTGTGTATTCAAGGAGAAGAAATTAAATGGAGGAAGTCCATTTGATTGCAGATGCTGGACAAAACTGGCAGTAGGCTCTTCCATTCATGTTATGCTTTATGAAATTGTCCATCTAAGTCCACCTGCTGGTGGAGGCCCAGATGTGGCAATTTGTTTTTCTAGTTTTTCCTTTTTCTTCCACAGATCAAACATCTAAAATCCCCCAAGATGCAGCCTCCTTCTGTCTTCTCTCTGCAGCCTCTGCAAGTTTTGCTCTTTTCTCTCCCGGGCTCGGCGACCCCGGCACAGGCTCCATGGGGCACAGGAAGCACAGCCCCATCCCAGCGGCGCACCACGCGTGGGATGCTATGCACAGGGACACCGCGCAGCCCCGCCCTGAAGTGTGTTTCTTGTATGCAGCATATTGTTGGATTTTGCTTCTTGAACCATTCTTCCAGTCTATTTCTTGTGATTGGTGAGTTGAGACCATTAACATTGATGGTTATAACTGATACGTACTGACTTATCGTTGTCATGACATTTTCTTTTTGTTACATTTTCCCCCTTTGCATTTAATTTCTTGTCATAGCTGATGGATTCATTCTGCTTGGCTTCCTGGGGTTGTGATCCTCATTGTCTTTTCCTAGGATACTGTCTAAATTTTTTGGAGCGCTGGTTTGGTATTCATGAAGTTCCTATGGTGCTCTTTGTCATGAAAGTATCTTATTTCTCCATCAATTTTGAAAGATAGTTTTGAAGGATACATCAATCTGGGTTGGAGGCTGTTTTCATTTAGGGCTTGGAATAGGCCACTCCAAGCTCTTCTTGCCTTGAGGGTTTGTGTTGAGAAGTCTGCTGTGATTCTGATGGGCTTTCCTTTGTGTGTGATTTGTTTCTTTTCTCTCACTCCTTATAGAATTTTGTTCTTCTGTTGGGTTTCTGGAATCTTAACAACTATATGCCTATGTGTAGATTTTTTTTTTTTATCAAGGCTAGTTGGAGTCCTATGTGCCTCAGTTTTCTGTATGTCAAGTTCTTTTCCCCTGCTTGGGAAGTTTTCTGCCATCACTTCTGTGAACAGTTTTTTTATGTCACCTGCACTCTCTCCTGTTTCTTCATTGACTCCAATCAGTGTTACGTTATTCTTTGCATCGTCTAGCAGCTGCTGGATTGATTTCTTCTGGTCCCTTACTATTTTAAAGAAATTTTTCTTTTCCTGGTCACTAATTGCAATCTTATCTTCTATATCTGAAATTCTATCCTCACACTGGCTCATTCTGCTGCACAGACTTTCAATGGAGTTTTTAATCTCCTGGAAATCTGTTTGCATCTGTTTCATCGAATATTGGGATTCCATCATGTTCCTCAGCTCCTCTCTAGATTTATTAATCATGTCTTGCACTACGGGCACAATCTCTGCTGTTATCTGAGAAATTATTTCTGATTTCATTTTTTCCAGATCCTCTCTTATTGCCAGTTCAGGGAGTCTAGGTGGTTAAGTATCAGTATTTCATCTTGTTTCCCTTTGGGGTTGCTGTAGGTGATCTGAATGTCTGGTTTTGAGGCTTGTTTACATGTCTTCTCATTTCAATGCGGGGGGGGTCATTTGATGCTGGCACCCCTACAGCTCACCTCCTCTGTGCTGGGAGCAGTGGTACATTGGCCTGGAAGCCTCCTCCTCTGTCCTGGGAGTGGTGGCATGTCCACCCCAAAGCCTGCTCCTCTGTACTAGAAGCGATGGCACCTTGACCAGGAAGCCTCCTCATCTGTGCTGGGAGCGGTGGCATGTTGATCTAGAAGCCTCCTCCTCTGTGCTCCAATATGAGGTGTTAAATGGAGGTAGAGCCTCCTTTTCCTCAGTGACCTTTCTTCCTCATTACACTATCTTACAAAGCATCTTCTGTTGGATGACAAGAGGCTTTCCAAGCACTTCTACACTGAGTATGTATTTAAGATGTTAGTGGTAGGTATTTCCAAATTTAAATGTTAAAAGATCTCTTGCATCTTTATAAACAGCATTCTTTTTTCTTAAATTGCCTAAATCTCAATTTCACAAATGCCACAGATATAAACCAGGTAAGACAACTTTGTCTGGGAGAAGTTCACCTCAACTAGTTCTAACCCAGCAAGAACAAAAAGACACAGGAACTAAGATCCTCAGAGGTTGCCTTTGGGGTCAGTCTGAGTTCCAGTTCTTTGAATTATTAGTTCTGCAATCTTGGGTAAATCAACAAATCTCTCTTAGATTCTCTGTCTTCATGTATAAAAAAGATACAGTAATAATTGCTATCTTACAGGTTTGTTATGGTTTGGATCTTAAATGTCAGCAAATTGTTACAAAGCAGTAGGGCCGTTGCTATTACTATATCTGACAACATAGTTTAGAAGCTTTTGGGAATTAGTTTTCCAGAGGAGTTTAGAAAAGTTTATAGAGAAGTAGGCTAGTGACAGTCTAGAATTTGTAAGTACAGCTTAATGGGCAATTCTGGTAAGGACTCAGAAGACTAGAATGCTGATGGAAACGTGGACAACGAAAGCCAGACTCATTAGGTTTCAGATGGAAATAAGAACTCTATTAGGAACTGGACTAAAGGTCATGCACTTTACACTGTAGCAAAGAATCAGAATGCATTTTGTTCATGTCTTGAGACTTTGTGGGAGGCTGAGTTTAAAAGAGAAAAACTAATTAATCTCGCAGTGGAAATATCACAGCAGCACAACATTCAGGCTGTGGCATGAGTATTACTGGCTGCTTTTGGCCAGATTTGCTGTGAGAATCAGGAGCGAAAAACAGAAAAAAGATTTGAAAATGTTGGCATTTGACAAGAGAATGAGTGATTTCAAAGTTGTGCCCAAAAAGGTGGGTGTGGTGGCACACACCTGTAATCCTAGCACTTGGAAGGCTAGACAGGAGGATCACTGGTGAAAGGTCAGCCTGAAGTACAAAGCAAGACCACCTCAAAAAACAAAACAAAACAAAAGTTGTGCCTAAGGAGGGTATGGAGATTAATGCCATTAAAAAGAAAGGAAGTGCTTTGCACTTGGCCAAAATGAAAGATGCCTTGAAGGCATCTTAGGAACTGGTAAGTCACACTACTCCCAGAACAGCTCAAGGGTTGTAAAAGTGTACTCCTTTCAAAAACTTTCCTTTGAGAACAGAGTCTTGGAGTACCCTGCCTATACAAGGCTGTCTAGGAAATTCTGATATATGTGTGTGTGTATGTTCCATGTTCAGCTAGCAAGGGACTCAGAGACCACTACAGCTGTGGTTGGAGTAGGTGCACGTAGATTTTCCACAGGGCAGTGTGTGGAGGGTTGAACTCTCTGCAAGCAGCCCCTCACAGGGTGATACAGTAAAGCTCTGAAAGTTAAGCTTAAGTTGCAATGGACACCCCAGAAAATTAGAGATGCAGAAGCATGGAACATTTGTTGAGCAAAGCTGCAGGCAGTGAGCAGTGCCAGATTGGGAGTGGCCACATGGGACAGAGCTGACCAAGCAGGGGCTCATACCATTGTGTGCTCCAGATGCCATAAATGGAGCTGCAGGATTTAATGTTTGCTGGATTTCAGTCTTACTTTGGTTTGATCCCTTATTATTTTCCTATTCTTCCCTTTTGGGCTGGGAATGTTTACCTCATGACATTGTATCATGGAAGTACATAACTTGTTCTTTTGATTTTTTTTTTTACAAGGGCTTATAACTGAGTTTTGAGTTTGTCTTGAGTCTCAGAGGAGACTGTGGACTCTGAATTTTGAGCAATGCTGGAACTCTTAATACTTTGAGAACTCTTGGAGGTAGGCTAAATACATTTTGTGCTGTGCAATGGATATAAGCCTTCGGGGTCCAAGAGTAAAATGTTGTGGTTTGAATCTTAAATGTCCTCCAAAAGCCCATATGCTAAAGCTTTGTCATCAGTACATGGCATTATTGAAAGTGGTAGAAACTTTAGGAGATGGGGCCTAGTTGGAGGAAGGAGGTCACTGGAGGTAAGACCTTGAAGGGGATTTTAGGATCCCAGTGTCTTCTTGTGTCTCTATTTGCTTCAGGGGCACCATGAAGCAAGCAACTTTGCTCCACCACACAATTCCTACCATGATATTCTGCCACTCAACAGGACCCAAAACAACAGAGCCAACTGACCATGGACTAACAGCTCTGAAAATCATAAGCCAAAATAAATCTTTCTTCCTTATAAACTGATTTTCTCAGGTATTTTGGCACAGCAACAGAAAACTGAAAAGAAAATGATATAAACAATGAAACACAAACATACTGGCTGGTACACAAGAGCCCTAATTTCCCTCCTAATCCTACTTCTGTCTCCATGGACTCCTAGTTTAAACTTCAGAGAAATTGCTGCTAGGAAAAAGCTTACAGATTACTTCCCATTTTAACACTAACACAGTGTGAAAAATGTGGTCTACTAATTAAATATGGTTTCTAGGGCCGGGGATTTAGCTCAGTGGTTTTGCCGCCTGCTGCGCAAGCACAAGGACCTGAGTTTGATCTCTGGTACCAAAAAATATATATATATATACATATATATATATATGTATATATATACACACACACACACATATATATATATATATGGTATCTAGTTAAATAAAATAATTTAAATTCTCTTACAATTCTCAAGATACATTGTCCTAAATGCAAGAGCATGCTTTTGAGAAAGACATAGCTACAACACCAATCCTGCTAGTAAAACAAATGCATACATGTTTTCCCTCAGAAGAATACTAGATTGCAATACTCCAAAATATTAATAATAGTAGATATCTTTAGTAGTAGGGCTTCTAAGAGACTTTGTCCCTTACTTTTTTGTATTCTCCAAAATTTCTATAATGAACTTATACTAATTTCATAAGAAAATAATAAAAATATTTAAATAATACTTATGATAAGATTATATTATACAGTCGTAGTTAGTAAAATTCCTTTGAAAATAGATTAGAAAAGCAATGCCACGTTGGAGGATAACATAGTCTCTCCATATGATAAATCTAACCCAGTCAATTTTTTTTCCATTTTCAAAACAAACTTGTTTTTTTTTCTTCATGTTTGGCATCAGACCTAACTGGACTGGCAATTAAGAGCTATACTGTATAAAAACATGTATTTTTATGGTCAAAATGACACATAATGCAGCAAGATGCTCATGCCATAAGAAATGAACTGGACAAACACAGATATATGACTCCTATTGCATTTTCAATGAGCACACATTAATTGCAGGTGGAATTGGTGCAAAAGAACTCAAATTGTTTCCTTCTCTTTTTTTCTGTCAAGCGTGCATGATTTAATTTGTAATTGTTAATTAAATATAAGTATAATACAACTATGTCATCAACATAAGTGTGATTAAGCTCCCACAATATTGGCAATCTATCTGCAACCAACATTGGCAAGAAAGGGGGAGCCCTCACTGAGGGCTGATAGGCAATCACTTTACTTGAGGGAAGTTGGTTCAGTTGTTAAAATGGTCCAGTTCTTCATTACTGATTGGTAAGTAGCTGCTGCCTGGCATTGTTAATGCACAATAGGATCCCTAGTGATTAAAGGGGATAACAGTACACCCTACTCTAGCACAATGAGTAACTGATGTCCACTTGATTGTTAATATCTCAGATACAACCCTGTCTCCACCTACATCTCCCTATCTATTCCTAGGCATTGCTGGTCACTGGTTGTCATAATTATTCCAGCACTTTCATTTTACATTTCTAAAGATAGCTAAATTTATAACGTCAGAGTCAATCTGTCTGTCTGTCTCTCTCTTTTTTTTTTTTGGTACCAGAAATTGAACTCAGGGACTCATATTTGCCAGGCAGACGCTGTACCGCTGAGCTACATTCCCAGCCCCTTCTCTCTCTCTCTGCCCAAATGTACATGTGTATGTTTCAGAGAAGTGAGCATAAGGGTAATCTTACTTCTTATGAAACAAGGAATTTTACCATGGGTCTTATTTCAGAATCTAAATCAGATAAAGGTAAGATTCTATCTGTCAGGGATTTTGTTCTTCAATCTGATCAATCCCCAAATTACTTCATCCTTTTACTGCCTGATGGATCCTCTAACTCATTTAAAGGATATCATCTTTCCTACCTCTCAAGTAAAAGAAAAAGCTAATTCCTGATATTAATAAGAAAAAGAATCCTTTAAAAAAGGTATAGTGCTTTCAAAATACATTTAATAGCTTAAAATGTTATCTGTTACACAAAATGTCTATATTTAAAGTATCAGAGTGACTTATTATAAAAAAAATTCATTTTTATGTACAAGGAATGAAAAGTAATTCATTACACAGCTAAACAAAAGTTCAGGACATGTACCTAGATTACGGAAAATGCAAGAAAATGTATAACTCATGTATTAGTCAGTTTTTCAGTGGTGGGACCAAATACCTCATACAGTTTAAAGGAGGAAGGCTTTATTTTTGCTCACAGTTTCAGATGATTCAGTCCATGGTTGGCTGGCTCCAAGGCAGGAACATCATGGCAGAAGATCATGGAGGGGCAAAGGTGCTTAGTTTATGGTGGCCGGGAAATAAAGCAGGAGACTTGCAATAGAGAGGAAGGGGCCAAGGACTAGATACAGACTCTAAGATCACACCTCCATGACCCAACCAGATACCCCATAAATGTGTTTTACTACTCCCCCATGCAGTATCCAAGCCAATAAGTTAACAAGCTTACCTGTCACAATAAATTAAAACTACACTTTTTTAAAAGTACAGCAATAGTGATTACAATAAGTCAGAAAATAAATTCCATGACTATTTAAAATGATTCTTTTTTTTTTTTTGGAACCAGGGATCAATTTGGGACCTTGCACTTAACAAGGCGGGCAGTGGAACCACTGAGCTAAATCCCCGGCCCTAAAATGATTCTTCTAGGAACTAGATTGTCATCGGCACATATGACAGATATATGTTTGGTAGTTATATGTTTTGGTAATTATGTGTTTTCATTATTGTTGTTATTGCTGTTTTCTTAGAATGAGTTTTATTTGTAGACAATTTTCTCTCTTTTTAGAACAATGCCGCAAAGCTAAAAACATTAGAAAGAGCTAAAAGTTTTTAAATATCCCGGTATAAATGTAATGCACCTGTTATACTTGACGGTTTATAGAATCTTAAAAGAAAATAGTACAAGATATACTTATTTTATGTAACTTATTATAGAATATGGAAGAAGACTATTCATACCTGCATAGGTCCAGGAATGCAAGACAAAACTCTTTCTATGTTTTCAGAGGTGACATCAACATCATTTACGGCAACAAGTACATCACCTAAAAACAAAATAATGATAAAAGATAGTGGTGTGGCTGTCCAAAAACCAGAGAGATCTGGAACTGAGACATTAAAAAGTATTCATGCTGAGTTCCTCAAAACACAATGGTAAATGTGTACAGATATTCAGGAACTTGTCCAAGGTTATACAGCATATTGGTGACAGGGCTAATCTCCCAACTCTACTCTTCTCAGTCTATAATACTGCCCAATATTGCAATATGACTAAATACAACCTAGAGATGAATATTCCCATTCTTTTTTTTTTTTTTGCTATCAGGGATTGAACTCGGGTCCTTGTGCTTGGAAAGCAGGCAGCGGAACCACTGAGCTAAATCCCCGGCCCAATATTCCCATTCTTAATGTAAATAGAACACTTATGTAAATCTAAAGAACAAATGGAAAATTTTTAGAATAAATCAAATATTGCACTTAACCAAATTGAATCTAACCACTTACAGCAAAAAAATTTCAGCTGAGATTTTAATTAAAACCATGTGGTATAACATAACTCAATATGCTGTGGTATTCACTGCTATTACTGATTTGTGACTACACACAGTTCTTTGCTTCAAAGGTTCTAACCATATTGAAATACACAGCATATTTCAGTAAAAATTTCCATTTTCATGGCATTTCTTTAAATCTTTGTTTATCAGACTTAGTAATAAAATACAATCCCTGTTAAAAGAAAAATTTACTTTCAGAACCTAATTAAAAGTAATATCAAAATATCAGAAAGCTGTGTTAATAGAACTATAGATGTTATTTTTTCATCATTCTAAAATATATCATTAGAAAATCAAATAATTCACATGCATCCATTCATTCAACAAATATTTATCAAGCATCTACTCGTAGTTAGGCACTGTTTAAGCACCAAAGACAGAAAACAGACAAAATCTCTACCCTCATGAAGTTTAATGTTCTTAGGGGAAGATGAGTAATAAACACATTATGTAGGTAAAACAGTGTGACAGATAATTCTCCATGGGTCTCTCAAGTTTCTGTTCATCTTGCAAGCCATAACACTGAGTCTTTGATCTGGTCAATTTTTTCAAGGGTATTTGTACAGCAAACAGCCTTAGATGACAGAGATAGTATCTCCCTCCAGAGCAAAGGTAAAGTTAAGTTACTATACAGTATAATAAGAACAATGTCTTGCTCAATATCCTATTATTCATCATTGTTCTTTATGAAAGATTGCTGTTCCCCTACATTCAAAATTCCTTTCCTTTAATGCAAACCACTACTAGGCTTCATCTGCTCCTCTTTAGTGTTGGGGAACAGATGAAAATACTGATACTTTAGGTACTGCTGTTCCTCCCCTGCTTCCTTTGCATCCTTGATAGGGTAAGCAGAGTTAGCAGGAGGAGTTTCGTAAGCCCTCCTGTGAAAGCTTACAAAGGCTATAGATGCTCAAAGAATTCTACCTATCGGAGAATTCCAAGTGGGCAGTGAGTCACTATGATGGTCAATTACTGCAGTACTTTGAGTAGCCTAAGAATTTTTCTTAAAAATAACAACTTGTAGACTAAAATAAACTTCCAACTTCAGTTCTATGTGGAAAAATAGAAGCAACAAGCTTCTAATTCCTCTTAAGAAATTAAATGAGTACTATGTCAAATTGCTTATAGCTGTTGTGATTTTATAAAGAAAAGAAATGACGGGCATAGTATAGGAGTACTGATGCAAAACAAAACCACTTTTGGACCGTTCTTACGTGTCTTGTTATCTACAAGTTACATTATCCTCACGGCAATTAGGTAGTGACACCATTTTAAATTTGTTAAACTAAACTCCACTGGATAATGTCCCAGATGACTTCTTCCTCTAAACTTTAATAAATATATTTTGGCTGTTGAGGGTTTTAAGGAATATTACCTGAAAATATCATGTCTAACAAAAGAAAGAATCATGTATCATAACAAAAATATAGGAAAATGAATTCAAAAGAAAACTTTAAAAATTTTTAGAAGACAGTACTTTTCTATAAAAGAAGTGTTATAACCATTTCTTAGTCTCTCAGATATTTGTTTTCCTCTAGGCTTCCTGAATATATCCACGAAGTGACTGAAACAAGCTTGCTGGACATCACATCACCGCAATGGGTACCTGTACTCCAGGAAAGCTCTTTCTCAATACATATGTGGGAGTCATTAGTAAGCTCTGTCCCATTTCAACAGCTAAACAGGAATAAACTCAATGAAGTGTTAAATAAGAAATGGTCTGGGGTTGATAGGTAAAAATAGGAAGAAAATGTTATCAAAAGATATATTCAAGAATAAAATATAGTGCCAAGTGTGGCGGTACACACCTATAATCCTAGCACTTGGGAAGCTGAGGCAGGAGGACTGCTGAGAATTTAAAGCCAGTCTGAACTACATAGTGAGTTCAAGACCAGCCCAAACTACACACCGACACCATGTCTCAAAAAACTAAACTAAAACAAAATAAAATTTTTAACAGAATCAAATAAAATTTAAAGACTTGAGATCAGTTTATCACAATGCTTAAATTCTTCAAAGTAAAGTTAATTGAGAAAATCCATCAATTTCTCAGCATGTGCTCAATATTAAACAACAGGAGAGAATTTAGACCCTCCCAACCAACCATTATGTAAGTCCTTGCATCATGGTAACACACATTGTATCTATCATTCAGAACATTTAAGAAGACTATCACATTTCCTGAGTATCACATTCCCTGATGACAGTGGATTAAAAAAAAAAAAAAAACAGTGCAAGATTTTTATTTCTCATTCAATTAGAAAATAGTATTACAGAAACGTTGGGAAAATTATTGCTGGCTCTAACCCTATAGCTAGATGATTATTTTTGCAAATTAGATTTAGTCTTTACTATGTTTATCCAAATAAGGTGTAAAGGATTTTTATTATTCTCAACCTCTCAAATAGTAAGAATATTTATATTGGTATACAGTTCACAGAATTACAATTTTAAATAAAATAAAATAAAATTTAAAAAGGGCTGGGGATGTAGCCTAGTGCAAAGGCCCAGGTTCAATACCCTGTACTACAAAATATATTCATACATATCTACACACACAAATGTGGCTGTGTTCCATTCAAATTTTATTTATGGATGCTGTTGAATTCTATGTACTTTTCCTATGTCATAAATTGTTATTTTAATTTTTGTTAACCAAACTATAAAAACAGATGGTGGGCCTGGTTTGACTGGCTAGTTGAGATTTGTGGATCTGTTTTAGATTATACTGTATCTTAGGACAAATTTCTCAAGAACAGATTGAATGGGCTAAATGGTACATCGTTGCAGATTTATAATTATTTTACAATTACATTTTGAAAAGATTATTTTTATTTTCTTGCTTCAAAGAAAAATAAAACTTTTGGTGTTTTCCACTACCTACTGAAGTAAGCAAAATGGGAAGTAAGAGAAACATTGAGTAGAAACCCCACCTTTAAAAGCAGGATGTACCATGTATAGGTGCAAATTCCTTATGATAAGTGTTAGCATTATGTATGCCTAAAATGTACCAATAAATGTTTTGCTATAATAAAAAAAAAGAATGGTTTCTAAAATATACCAAAAAAAGTGAGTTCCAGCTTTAAAAATCACTGACCATCTGTCAAAAAGTAAAACATACAAATGCACATCACTCCGATTGGTAACAGTGTACACCCAGTTTTGTAAATGGAATCATCTGAAATACAGTACTGAGACAAGGTGAGTTTTCTGATACCAATCAAAAACCAGATATGCCCCACCATATATGCAGTCATCCAAAAGCTGAGATCTTGAGAAATTTTATCTTCCACAAATGCAGAGATACAAAAAGGACATCTATTTACTGAGAAAGTTTCCATGTTCTTATGTAGACACACACTGCTTACACAAAGATAACATAGTAACAGTGCACTTCCACAGAGTTAAATCTGCAAAAAAATGCATAAAATAAATTTTAAAATCTCCAAAAGGCTTTTTATAGTTTATATTTCCAGTACTGGAAATAATGCCAAAGTATAAATAGCAAAATAAAGTAGCAGAATTGTAAAAAACAATCACAGAAAGTGTTAGCAATTTGAAATACTGGGAAAAAACTAAGAAAAAAAAATCACCAAAACATAAAATAGCTAAAGGGAAAATCTGACATACAACAAAATGTATTACAGGGATATATTTTGGGCAAATGCATGGAGGCTGCCCGTAAGACTGATTTGCCTGGTTATCACTCTATTTTGAAGTCTTTTACTGTGGTGAAGAGCTGCACTTTTTCTTTCAGGGCATAGCTTCAGCTGGAGCTTGCATTCATTTTCTTCGTGGCCCTGCTCCTTTGAAATTCTATGATTCGATACCTACTGACATGAGCACTCCCTATTAAATTCTCCCATCTTCTGTCCCATGCTCTATGTTCTCTTGAGTATTTGGAAATCCACTCCACATGCACTTGCGTACAGACCACAGGTCTGGTAGACACAATACTGATGATCAAACAGCAACATCAATGCATGAATATCTTCTTATCCTACCATGAACATAATTATTTTCAAACTACTCAGTAATGTTGCTGGCTTCCTCAAGTAAATGCAGCTTTAATTCATTACAAGCTCCTAGAATTTAATCAGCTGGAAGGAATACCAACGCAGACAAATAGTTTAGTTTGCCACATTTCACGGCCAATCCTTTCCTCCAAATTTTGCTTTTTATTTCTCTTGTGTAGCCACCTCTCCCCACCATGGAAGTATGGTTTTGTGGATTTCAGCATTTAGGATTTCAATATTTGAAATTTTAAATTCCTGGGACCAGGATTTTTGAGATTTTAGACTTAAGGGATTCTGACTTTTCAGAATTTCAACATTTGGGAATATGGTGTTTGGGATCACGTCTTTCAGGATTATGAGCAGCACCATGGGTAGCAGTATTTCACGGTTTTAATTTGTATTTCTCTGATGAATAAAAAAGTTGAAAACCCTTTTATGTGTTCTTTTATGTGTTTGTCACTTGGATATCCTCTTTTGTGAAGTACCTGTTTGGGTTTCTTGTTCATTATTTAACTGTGTTGTCTGTATTTTTACTTTTATTTGCAGTTTCTTTTCTAAAAGCTCCTTGTCAGTTATAGGTAGTGCCTTTTGATTCTTACAGAACTATCTATTTCTGATGAACCTAAGTTCTTAATTTTAATGTACAATTAATCAACATTACATTTTGTAATTAGTGCTATCTAATAAATCTTTATCAAGTCTTAAAGATATTCTCCCATATCATCTTCTAGAAATTTGATTCTTTTATCTTTCATATTTAGATATACACTCTAATAAAAATTGACTTTTATATATGGCATGAAATAAGGGTCAAATCTCTTCTTTTTTTTGCATGGATACTTTTTTGAGACTCTCCAGTTTAGATATATTGGTCCCTTACCCTTAAGTTTTCTTTTGTGAGGATGAGTCATAGATACTATACATGTATGTATTTGCTTGGAGGAAAATGTTGATATGGTGCTTGGTACATAGTAGGCATTCAATGTTTGTTGAATGAATGAATGACATTTATTTGGATCATTATTTGACATTTATAAGTGATCCCATATTACAACATTTAGATAAAATGATGGACCTCTTTTGGTCTTTTGTTCATGTTTGGTATGTTAACAAAGGTCAAAGAAAATTAGAATCCTTAAAAGATAAGCAGTAGAAAGCTTTATTCTAGTAGAAACTCTATACTTCCCTATGGTCCATTCTCTTTCCTCCACACTAGGCTTAAGAAAAAAAGGGTAAGAAGAATTTTACAGCTTTGTCTATAACCCAGTTCAAATATGTATTCAGAGCAGAAGCCCCAGCCAAGAAAAAAGAGGATGCATTAGCTGACATTTCTAAAATTAGAAACTAAAATCAGTTTGCTGCTCAGCAAACTACTGGGCAGGATCTCATTAAGTAGGAATCCTGGCCTACTACAGAACTAAAAGAACAAACCCTAGAGATAGTTTAGTTCAGTCCCACCACTTTAGAAGAATGAATTGTGATGACCTAATGAATGCAAGTATGCTCCTGTCCATTATCCACTGCTAAATAAACCATCCCAAAGGTGAGCCAGTCCCAGAACCCAGAAGGAAGCTCCCCCACCTCCATCCCAAGCTCCTAGGGCACAGAAGCTGAGCCGGTCCCAGAACCTGGAAGGAAGCTCCTCGGCCGCCATCACAAGCTCCTAGGGCAGGGAAGCTGAGCTGGTCCCAGCACCCAGAAGGAAGCTTCCCTGCCACCATCCCAAGCTCCTAGGGCAGAGAAGGTGGGCCGTGCAGGTGCCAGAAGCACCCCCCACCCCGTGGAAATGAGAAGACTCGTAAAAAAGCGTCAAAAACAGACTTCTGGTTCACCTACAGCAACCCCAAAGGGAAACGAGATGGAACAATCTGATACTCAACCACCTGGACTCTCTGAACTGGCAACAAAAGAGGATATGGAAAAAATGAAATCAGAAATAATTACTCAGATAACAGCAAAGGTTTTGCTCATGGTGCAAGACATGATTAATAAATCTAGAGAGAACAAAGATAAAAATATAGAGGAGCTGAGGTACATGATGGAATCCCAACGTAGGAAACAAATAGAATCCATAAAACAGATACAAACAGATTTCCAAGAGATTAAAAACTCCATCGAAAGTCTGCGCAGCAGAATGAACCAATGTGAGGATAAAATTTCACATATAGAAGATAAGATTGCAATTAGTGAGGAGGAAAAGAAAAATTGCTTTAAAACTGTAAGGGAACATGAGAAATCAATCCAGCAGCTGCTAGATGATGCAAAGAAGAATAACATAAGACTGACTGGAGTCAATGAAGAGGACAGAGTGCAGATGACATAAAAAAACTGTTCACAGAAGTGATGGCAGAAAACTTCCCAAGGAGGGGAAAAGAACTTCACATACAGATAAGTGAGGCATATAGGACTCCAGCTAGCTTTGATCAAAAAACATCTACACATAGGCATATAATAGTTAGAATTCCAGAAATCCAACAGAAGATAAAATTCTACAAGCAGTGAGAGAAAAGAAACAAATCACATACAAAGGAAAGCCCATCAGAATCACAGCAGACTTCTCCATGCAAACCCTCAAGGCAAGAAGAGCTTGGAGTGATGTATTTCAAGCCCTAAAAGAAAACAGCCTCCAACCCAGATTGATGTACCCTGGAAAACTATCTTTCAAAATTGATGGAGAAATAAGATACTTTCATGACAAAGAGCACCTCAGGAACTTCATGAATACCAAACCGGCACTCCAAAAAATTTTAGACAATACCCTAGGAAAAGACAATGAGGATCACAACATCAGGAAACCCAGCAGAATGAATCCATTGGGAGTGACATATTAAATGCAAAGGGGGAGAATCCAACAAAAAGAAAAAGTCATGACAAGGCTTTTAAAACTTTTAACTTCATCTCCCTAATGAGTGTATAATTCAATCTTATTATTGTACTCATTAGTATTTTTCTGATTCTAGAGTTGCACACCACTCCTTGTGCTATACTGGCTATTTATCATCTTCTTATGTCTACATTTTAATTGGGTTGTCTATTAATGAGCTCTAAGCATTCTTTATATATTCTGGTCATAGGTTATATGCATTGTAAATATGGTCTGGTTTAAGGACTACTTTTCATTTTAATGATGTCATTTAAAGTTCTAAATTTTGATGGAATCTCATTTATCAATTTTTTTCTTTTATACATCATGTCTTTTGTATACTAGGTAGTTCTTGCCTACCCTGAATTCACAAACATTTTCCCTTATAATTTCTTCTTAAAGTTTTATACTTTTAGGCTTTCTTATTTAGGTTCATAGATCACTTCAAGTTATTTTCATGTATGGAAAAAAAGGGTTGAGGTTAATTTTTTATATATGGATACCAGGTGTTCTAGTGCCGTCTGCTGAAAACACTATCTCTTCCTTGGCTCTTGAATTGAGTTTATAGTCTATAAAATGCTAATGTTAAATAATCTTTCAAAACTCAGTGGACCATATATGTGTGGTTCTATTTCTAGATTCTTTGCTTTATTCAAATGATCTATATGTCTTTCCTTACACCAAAACGCCCTTGATTACCGTAGCTTTAGAAGAAGTCTTAAAATTAGGTACTAAACATCTTCCAACACTGTTTTTGCTTTTAAATTTTCAAGGTCCTTTGTACTCCTACATAACTTTTAAATTTCAATATGCAATTCTTCATTTATAGCAAGTATACACAGTCCTGAATTTTTATATATACCTTGTGTTTTCTAATCCTGCTAAATTCAAGTACCAGTTCTAGGGGCTCCTAGAGATTTCTTAGTATTTTCTCTGTAGATGATCATTTCATCTACATATAAAGATTTTGCTTCTGCCGTGCCAATCCTATCCTAGTTGTGTCATTTTATTGCCAGACTATTTTGGTGGGGACTAGGTTTCAAAGTTTAATGGACAGATAAAGAGTAAGCATATCTGCCCTTGTTCCCCACCTTAAGGAGAAAGCATTGTATCTTCTCCATTTATATAAGGCATTCTCGCTGGAAGTACGGAGTACGTGTCTTTAATCTGTTGAGAAGGTTCTGTTCTACTTCTAGTCTCCTGATAGCTTTTACCATGAACAGCTGTAGAATTTAGTCCAGTACTTTTTCTCCAACTAGTGACAGGATCATATGGCTTTTTCCTTTCCTCTGTTAAAATGATAACTTTTGGGGTTGGATCTTCCAATGCTGAACCAACACTGCCATCCCTATAACAAAACCACTTTCTACACCCTGCCAGATCTGACTTTTAATACTTTGTTTTGTTAAACAAATTTCTATCTATGTTCATACTTTTTTCTTCCATTATCTTTAGCCAGTTTTAGGATTAGCACAATGTTGAGTTCCTAAAATGAGGGGAGAAGTGTTCCTTCCTTTTTCTGCTTTAATTGTTTGATATAATTTATCAGTTAAAATGTATATGAGCCTGCTGTTGTCATATAGGTAGGTTTTCAAGCTAGGAATATCCTTTCTTTAATAGGTGCTATTCAAATTTTATATTTCCTCCAGAGTTAGTTTCATTAATTTGTCTTCCAAGGTACTTCTTTGAAGTTGTCAAATTTATTTCAGAAAAGATTTTTGTAATATGCTTTCTATATCCTTTTAAATTCTGTAAAATCTGTGGTAATGTCTCCTAGATCTTGATATTGTAATTTAAAAAATGTATAACTGATATTGTGTAACAGGGTCTACGGCCATACCACCCTGAACGCGCCCGGTCTCGTCTGATATTGTGTAACAGGAAGAAAAGGTCTAAAGGTGCAGGGGAAGTGGGAGGGGTAGGGGAAAGGAATAAAGGGAAAAGAAAAAATATGAGAAAAGGAAAAAAATGGAAATAAAGTCTTTGCAAATAGGGAAGGGTGGAGGGGGTGAAGGGAGGGCAGGGGAAGTGTAATGGTACAAGATCCCAATGATGAATATAACTGTATTTTATACCGAAAATGTACCAATAAACTTAATGGGAAAAATAAATAAATAAATAAACAAACAAACAAACCACCCCAACAACTCAGTGGCTTAAAAGAACAATCATGTATTATCTCTCCTGGCTCTGGGCTCAAGTGGAGGTTCTCCATGTAGTTATAACTAGATGGTGATAGGGGCTGGATTCCTCTCAAAGGCTTCTCTGCGGGGTGGAGCCTCAGCTAGGCCATCAGGCACTAATCGCGGCCTCTCTGTGCAGCCTGGCCTTCCTTGCAGAATGGTGCCTGGATTCCAAGATCAAGCATCCCCAAAATAACCAGAAGCAACTGTTCCCACTTCTTAAGTCACACAACATCACTTAACCTGCCGTCAGAGTCCCACCTGATTCAAAGACACAGACAACTCCATATGGAAGGACGATCAACATCACATTGTAAGACAATGTGAAAGTCTTGCTGTGACCATTTGGGAACACACATTTTGTACAGGTCCCCTTTCTACGTGATTCCTTAGGACCCTCTTTATAATGCTGTATTGTGACACTTAAAACACTGTTTGAGACTCTCTGCCTATTTGTAATCTATCTCTTCCACAAAAAGAGCTCCACAGGAGTATTCACATTATTAAAATAATTTCTGTAATTCTGGTGTATAGTAGATATTAAAACTTTTTTATTGTTGAATCAATGAACAAACAAGTGAAATTTAGACTTCAAGTCAGACATATTTAGAAATATTTCTGATCCATAAAAATCCCTTAATCTCAATCTCTCTACACCCCTTCTCCTTCCTTCTTTCCCTCCTTCCCTCTCCTTACTGTAGCAAGAGAAAGACTTTTAGGTATTTTTGGCCAAGAACAGAAGTGAGAGATAAACTTGCAAACTGACTTCTCTACGTTTTTATCTAAATCTCTTAAACTGAGGCAATTTAAAGGACTGTCAGCATAAGGACCATTATAACTTTTATGTTTCATTAATAACATAGTTTGAACTTTAATCAATTTATCTTTAATTAATAAGGTTCCTATCAGAAGTGTGAAGACGTAACAGAATTCAAACATCATGTTTGTGAGCATCAAATATTAAATCCAACATTATATCTAAATTTATCAGCAATAGAAAATGCTCATCTTAACATACAATCAGAATAACTTGCAGAGTTAAGTTTTTCCTCAAAATTGGTGGGATTATTTTATGACAAGCATTCTTAAAAGGAAACATGTATAATACCACTGTTGCTCAGTATGCCAAATGAAACAGTTTAAAACCAGTCCAGGAACTTAGTGTACTCAAGTGCAAACATACAATTTAAAAGTATTTTTACTCATAAATTATATATTTTTGTAAAATCTTACTGGATATAGTCATTCCAGCCTAAATTATCATGGTACAATCAACTTTTTTTTTCCTGTCAGCAAATATAACCATAAATTCATATAATTCAAAACTTGAAAATTAGTTAAGCTATCCTACAGCCTGAAGAGGGCTCACATGAATTCCATACACTAAAGTGCTTATTTTAAGAACCCCTGTGCCTTGTGGTACATGATCGACAATTTCACTACTGTACCAAATGTCATTAATCAGTCCTTAATTTATGGAGACTATGTATATAGACTTTTTTTATCATCCTCTCACAAGGCACCATCATTAATCAAGTCTCTCTACAATCATGGACGGATGTTCATCAGCAACACTTACCAATCAGTATCTGACCGCTCTTCATGGCAGATCCTCCTGGCAACAGGCCATGGACCACAAGCCTCTCTCCATCGCCCTGCTTTCCAGTTCTTCTCCAGCTCCACTTGGTCTGATGGATAATTCCAACCAGCACTTCCAGAAGTTTGAGCTGCTGCTTGGGTTTGGTGACAGTTAGCTTTTTGGGGTTTACATACACACTTACGTCTTTGTACAGCTGGTGGACAATGACCCCTGTTTTCTGATTACACTGATGTTTTAGAATGGATATTGGCCCATTATCATTGCTATTTTTTTTATTGTAGCGCTTAGGTAAAAGTCTTTTGCTTCTTAAAATTTTGGTAAACCGCTTGAGTTTGGGTTCATATTTTTTTCTTTCTTTGTAATCATCCTCTTCAATGATAATTTCATTTTCACTGAATCTGACATGGTTCACAGTCGGTGGTATTACAGGAAGGCGGCTTTCTTCTTCCTCACTCAATTCCAAATAAAACAGCTCTCCATTTTTCTGTACACTATCTAGCCATTCAGGTTCCAGATCACTATGGAAGAGAGAAAAGATGATCTGAATAGCAGTTTAATGTAAGAAAACAGTTTCATCTTCCCATTAGGGAGTGAGAATGGAGGTAAGAAGGCCCAACTTCTTTTACGACTTCAAATTTTCCCTTAGCCTTTATGGTTTATTGTGAACATCAACATTATTTCCAGTAGGGTGCTTTTTGTAGAGTCTTAAAGAATGGGAGCTGGGACTAAGGCATAGTGACAAAAGGAAAACCAGAGGAGGAGGGGCACAGGGAGAGAAGTGTGTGTAGGGGGGACCCTTTCTATAATCTATGGGCTTTTTAAATAAAATTAATTCAGCTGCTGTGTGGTTATTCAGCGTAGACAATTTAAACACGATAATTTACATTAACTCTTGATTATGCAATGATACCCACAGAAACAAACTACTTGGAAGCGGTACATGAAAACACCTTATTTGCATAAAAATTGCTCAGCACAGCTGTTAGGTTAAAATGAAAGCTACAGTAGTGCTGTGCCTGCCCGCCTGGCAAGTTTGATCCCCAGTACCGAAAAAATAAATAAATAAACAAATAAATAAATAAAATGAAAGCTAAAGTTGACCTGCATTCACAGACTTCATTTACATAAAAACTTTCAAAAAAGAAACATCCGTCTCACCATGAACTAAAAATCATTGTTGAAAATGAGTTTATAATCATAGCTAATGATTACTTGCACAGCATATAATTTTTGTAAAACTCCTTTTTATGAGTAATTGTAAGAAAAGTAAAGCACATATTACATAATTCATCATGTGATTATAAAAAAACCTTTTAACAGGGAAGTAGGTCATTGAAAAAACCAAAATTACTGCTATTAAAATTATTGAAACAGTATTTAAAAAAACAAAATTACTCATCTTACAGTAGTAAACCTAATCATAAACTCTATGCTGTTCAATGTTATGAACTGCTTGTCTTTCAAACTGCTATTCTTTAAAGTAAAACTGGTTTCAATAGAGAAACTAAGATGTGGGGAGAGTCTTTTCAGTAACCTGAGCTGTAATATCCTGGGGTGAAAGGGTATAATTTGTGTTCTAATCATTCAGTTAGGTAGAAGACTTTTCTGTTTTCCACAATATTTATTAGCAACTCTGGTTCTTTTAACTTAAATTTTTTTATCAAATGCCTATTTATTTTATTTTATTTTTTTGAGTCTCACTCCCTAGTAGTTCAGGCTAGCCTTGAACTCACAGCAATCTTCCTGCCTCAGCCTCCTAAGCACTAAGATTACAGGCCTATGCCACCATGCCTGACTGCCTATTTTTTAAATCTTTGAAAATTAACCCCCCAAATGTCTTATTCTATACTCCGCTCTGTAACTACTACCCTGATCTGTGTCTGTTCGTTAATAATAGAATTTTCAAATAGATATGAGTTACTTTTTAAAAAAAAGACATAATTAGGTCTAATACCAAAACTATTGCTTCTTTGCTCATTGCTTCTCAGTGCACGGTGTCACTGTAGATGCTCAGCACCACCTACCACAGATCATTAACCACACATTAACTATACCACCACATCTATCTGCACTGACAGAAGTCAGTATTTAGTAACTGCAATACTTCTCTGAAGAGCCTACAGAACTGTGCCTATCATAAACGTGTAAATATTAACTGGCAGGATGTAAATATCATAAATATACCTCAATAAATTACCGATATATATATATATATAAATTTAAATAAAGAGTGAAGTTTATCAGCTTTTTAATCTTACTTTTCTCTTTTGGTATGTTATTTATAGTAGGCTCATGACCCCAAAGAAATTGTCTTTCCATTTGTTAAACACAAAAAGGGTTCACTGCAATCTTTAAAATCTGAATGTGATACCATTTTTTGTTTATGATTCAAAGATCCACACAGGCAGGGCATGGGAAGGCCAGTATTTAATTGTGGAACAAATAAAAAGCACCAGGCATTAATGGTAAGTACCACAATTAAGTGCTGAAAACGTAAGTTTCTGCCTTTGCTTTGGCAAAACTGAGAAAAAAATATAATCAATACACCTGCTAAGTACACAACTGAGGCACACGGGAGTACCCTAACTTAGCTTCATGGGAGCCTAAGAGTGAGGCTGAGGGAGATTTTATGGTACAGATCATGGAACTGAGTTTTATTTGTTTTGTTTTTTTTTGTACCAAGGATCGAACACGGGTCCTTGCGCTTACGAAGCAGGTGGTGAAACCACTGAGCTAAATCTCCGGCGGAACAGAGTTTTAAAACAAGTAAGAAAGGGTTGAAGAAAGAGAACTCCAAACAAAAGCAACAGATAAAGGATGGCCAAGTGAGGATGGTGGTGCAGGCTTGTAATACCTGTGCTCCTGGAGGCTGAGGCAGGAGTGTCTCAAGTTCATGACCAGCCTGGGGAACTTAGCAACTTAGTGAGATCCTGTCTTAAAAGAAAAATAGAAAAACATGGCTGGGGATGTAGCTCAGTGGGAAGGCTCTGGATTCAATCCCCAGTATGGCAAAAAAACAACAGCAACAAAAAAAGAGGGAGTCTCCACTGCCTCTGCAGCTGCCAGAGTCACATGGGAGGTAGGGAATGACAGAAGTAGCCAAGCCCTGGCTCTGTGCACACTGGGGGTTTGGATTTTGTAGTGTAGGTGAGAGGGCATCAATGAAGAGCTCCAAGTAGAGGGTTTACATGTCAGATATCCCTGCCAGACCCATGCTGGGTTGCAAACAGAAGGTGGGTTTGAGACAGTCAAAACTCAAGACAAAGCTTTCCGGGCTGATAGCGCTCCTGCAAGCATGGTGAAAGTTCCTAAAACCCGGCAAACTTTCTGTAATAAGTGTGGCAAGCACCAACCCCACAAAGTGACACAGTACAAGAAAGGCAAGGATTCTCTGTATGCCCAGGGAAAGCGGCGTTATGACAGGAAGCAGAGTGGCTATGGTGGACAGACTAAGCCAATTTTCCAGAAAAAGGGCAAAACTACAAAAAAGATTGTGCTGAGGCTTGAGTGTGTTGAACTCACCTGCAGATCTAAGAGAATGCTGGCTATTAAGAGATGCAAGCATTTTGAACTGGGAGAAGATAAGAAGAGAAAGGGCCGAGTGATCCAGTTCTAAGCTTCATCTTTTGTGTTATTATGAAGACAAATAAAACCTAGCCATGTTCACTTCAAAAAAAAAAAAACTCAAGACAGGAAGACCCATTAAAGGGTCACTTCAGGAGTCAAAGCAAAACTGATGCCTCAGGTATGGAAGAGATGACAAGTAGGGAAAACACTGAGAAATGCTTGAAAATCACTGGAACTTTGAGACTGATTAAGTGAGAAGACAAGAGAGAAGGGATTAATGACTAGATTTCTAGCTGGTAACCATTTTCCCACATCCTTACTGCGTACACATGCACAGACACATTTTGCACACATGGCACATAATTATGACGCAGTCATTTTCCCCTCCTGCCTCTCACTGACATATACAATGTTAAAAATCCATGTTTTTTATAATCATTTAAACATATATATAAATATACTTATATAAAGATATGTACTCACCTTTATAATTTCTAATTTAATCACACAGTTTAGAGACCTATAATAGTGGCATAATATTCCATATCAAGGATGGAGCACATCTGGTCATTTACCTACTGATAAGCTAGGGTTTTACCCAAAAGACTATGCCAATTCACATTTTTCACCAGCAATGTGTAAAAGCCATTTTCTTAATTCTAGATTTTAAAAATATTTCACTTTAAGAAATAGAAGAAATGGGGCTGGGGATTTAGCTCAGTGGTTCCGGTGCCTGCCTTGCAAGCACAAGGTACTGAGTTCAATCCCAGGTATCAAAAAAAAAAGAAATAAAAGAAATGCCAGGCATGGTGGTGCACCCCTGTAACTCTGGAAGTTGAGGCACAAGGATCACCCCGAGTTTGAGGTCAGCCTGGGCTACATATTGAGTTCAAGGCAGCCTGAACTACATAATGAATGAGACCCTGTCTCTAATAAACAAAACAAAACAAAAAAAGTGAGGGGGACAGGGATTTAGCTCAGTGGTGCTGCCGCTTGCCTTGCAAGAGCAAGGTCCTGAGTTTGATCCCCGGTATCAAAAAAAAGGAGGGAAGAGAGACAGAAAGATAGGGAGATTGGAGGGGAGAGGGGAGAGGGAAGAGGAAAGAAGGGAGAGACGAGAGAGAGAAGACAGGGAAACATACATGACACCCCATATAGGGGAGGCAACAGGAAGGTAAAAAGAAAATGAACTGGGAAATCAGAGAGCTGGGTTCAAATTCTGTTCTATTTTGATTTTAATCTTCCTAGAAATGATTCACTCATTTATTGACTCTGTTAGTTTCCTTATTACTGAAAACAGATACATATTAGGTACCTCAGGGTTGTTACCAACAGAAAATAAAATAAGCACCAAATAAATGTCAGTTCCCTTCCCCTTCCTCCACAGAGAAGAAACTGTAGAGAAACACCTTCAGAGGGACAGCTCTCATGCTTCTGTATTCTTCTCACCCTCGGCACGCAATAAAGCTGTATTTAATGACCTCAGTTTACCAGGTTCTGGGCTAGATGCCGGTGATCCAAAAAAACAAAACTTAAAAGAGTGTTTTAAGGTCTCTACAATTCAGTATTCTGGTTCCTTATTCCACTTTAGAAGATTTATTACTAGTGAGGTAAATTTCAAGAGCATCACTGATTAGTATTAACAGAGATCAAGGATTGTCCTCCAAATAGTCTTCTAGTTCTACTGGAAAGAAGTGCATGTATTAAAAACAACTTTCATCATAATTATTCATTTATAACAAAATAAAGAAATTAATAAATGTAAATAATTTCCACTCCAGGAGATGGAATTTCATCTTTCCTCCCCTTAGTGACTTCCACGGGAATATGAAAAGCGGAAAACATTACCTTTACAGTGGAGACACCCACTAAACTAAGTGATTGAGGTTAATCCTGGAACTGAAAAAGGGCATTAATAAAAGTGGTGAAATCAGATAAAGTTTGGAGTTCAGTTAATAGTACTGACCAATATTAATTTCTTAGTTTTGACAAATGAGCAATAGTTGTGTAAGAAATTAACATCTGGGAAAATTGGGTGAAGGGTTTACAGGAATGCTGTACTATCTTTGTAAACCTGTACTAGCAATGTAAACGTAAATGTACTCCAAAATTTAAAAATTATTTAAAGATAAAAGGAATTGCATCCAACAGTTTGCAGATTTTTATAATGCACATCACATTAATCAGCACTATATAAATATTCTTTCAACATTGTCTTAGCCCTTATATTGCAAGCTGCAAAGTTCTCATTGGGTAATTTCTCTCAATCCTTTTTCAATGAAAGTCTGATTTTATTTATTTTGCTTTGCTTTAAAAAGAGAGAAATGTTTGCAAAGTTTGAAGGCACTTTAATTGGTTTCAACACCCTAAATGATATGATCAACATGAACAAACCAATAAGCAAGTTCACTTACACAAGTTGTAACATAAACATATTTTTATTTTGTAACATAAACATATTAAAGAAAACAAACTTTAGGTAATGCTAGACTATGCCTCAATTTCTAAAGTATTCAAGACTTCTAGGCTAACACTAAATCTCCACTCACTCAAAAGTTTTCTGACTCAGGTCTTAATTCGCATTAATGCTAGCATTTTTTCATCATTTATGGCAGGGCCTGGGATTTAGCTCAGTGGCGCCGCGCCTGCCTCGCAAGCTCAAGATCCTGAGTTCGATCCCTGGTACGGGGGTGGGGGTGGGAAATTACCAACCTAAAATGGTATGGTAATTTCCTTAAATACCATAACAGTAACCGAATATCTGAGAAAGGGACTCTCCTTATCTCAGAATCATAAAAACCCCACAGTAGCAAAGATTAGTCATCATTTCGGCTCACACCACTACACAACTGAAGCGTGGTGCAAATAAAACTCATATATTAAAGAAACTCAAATAGTCAATTTTAACTACTCCAACACCCTTGCACCCCACCCCCCAACACACACTCGCCAAGACCACAGGCACACTCTAAAAGAAAAGGACTTATGGTCCCTCTTCAAGAACCTTACTCATAATCACTACTCGCTGAGGTGTATGAACCCGAGTCGCTGACTCGATCTTCACCATTACAGTCCTCATCTTCTTCTTGTAAAGAGGGGCCTCCAGAGAGTTGGTCTGGGCTCCCACGCGAGTCGCACAAAGCCGGAGACGCCATAGTCATGGATGCACCAAGTACAGGAATTCAAATCTTTAAACTACGGCCTACGGGAGCCGCCATGTTGCCTCTGCCAGAGACAGGGCCGAGGGCACGTGACCATCAATGCTTATCTGCAATTGGTGGCGGCTCGGGTTGCCAGGGAAACGGAGAAGCGTCCTAGAAAGGACAATGTGGAGGGCTGAAGGAGCCAATAAACTGAAATTTCCAGGAAGGCATTCCAGTTGGAGCAATGGAGGCAGCTAAAACTTAACCGTTTACTCCACCCTAAACGCTGTCCCTTTAGAGCCGCGTAACTTTATTACACCAAGGAAGAACGACTGTTTTTTGTTTTCCCCTTTTTTTCAAGGGCTAGATGTCTTCTAGTTTGCACTTTGTCCTGTTTTTCTAGGCCAACTTGAGCCTTAGAGGTGTTCAGCCTGGGTTTTTTTTTAGAGCTAAAGGAAATGCCTTTCCTTAGGGACTCTGCATCAGTGCAAGGGATAAACACTTTAAACACCCCTAGGTATGAATGTAAATACGCTCAATTATTTCTATGCATATGCATGTTTTTTCAGTTACATTTTTACAGTTTTCCCAAGTAGATACTATAGAGTGCTTCAAATGGATGGCAATACAGTAATGTTAAATCAACTTCATGTTTATTTTCTAACACAAAATTTATGATCTGATGACATTCTCATCGCTTAATTTGGGAATATAAACAGGCAAATTGTACTGTCGTTTGTGAATACCCTCACCAAGTATTTTTTAAGTACAAAATAAGAGGTATCATTGATTTGAAAGTCAGCCATTGTTCAAATTGTTTGCTCTATCCATATACAGTACTATGTTAAGTATTCACACACGATGAAGTAAATATTTTCTCTATTTTATGATAAGGGAACAGTCTTAGGTAACACATCCTGTTAATGGTTACATGGCTAGCAGGCAACAAAGCCAACCAAGAGATGAATCTCAGCCATTACACTACATTACATTTTCTCCTCAGGACCCAGTAGAGTTTAGTAACCACCTTTTCCATGGTTTTGCTTTCCATGATTTCAGTTACTGGGGTCAACCAAAGTCAGAAAATATGAAATGAAAAGCTCTAGATGCGAACAATACATTAAGTTTTAAATTGTGCGCCATTCTGAGTAGCATCATGGACTCTCAGTCATGTTCCATCTGGCCTGGATTATGAATCTTCTCTTTGGCCAGGATATGGATGCTGTGTACAATATGCCATAAGTAACTTAGTAGCTAACTGGGTTATGAGATATTCTGTCATGTTACTAGTACCACAGTGCTTATGTTCAAGAAAGATCAATAGGGCTGGGAATTTGGCTCAGTGGTTCTGCTGCTTGCCTCGCAAGTGCAAGGTCCTGAGTTTGATCCCTGGTACCAAAAAAAAAAAAAGAAAAGAAAGATCAAAAGATCAATAGTAGGTTAATACTAGGTCAAAAGGCCTAAGTTATTACCTTTCTTCATCTCATTTTCAAGACTCTACTTTTACACCATGATCAATACAGAAACCTTCTGAGGGAGAGAGAGAATTTCTAATCTGAAAATCAAAAATCCAAAGTGCTCCAAAATTGGTACCTTTCTGAACACCAATACGACACCACATGTGGAAGAATTCCACACCTCACCTTACTGACAAGTTATAGTCAAACTGTAGGCAAACTAAAGATATTGTATGAAGTCACATTCAGGGGCTGGGAATTTAACTCAGTGGCACACTGCCTGCCTTGAAAGTGCAAGGTCCTTAGTTTGATCCCTGGTACCAAAAAAAAAAAAAAAGTTACACTCAGGCTACGTGTATAATGTGTATGTAAAACTTAAATGAATTTTATGGGTTTTTTTCTGGTACTGGGGATCGAACAATGAATTTTATGTTTAAACTTGGATCTCATCCCCAAGAAATTTCATTATGCATATGCAGATAGTCCAAAATTTAAAAATTCAAAATACTTGTGCTCCCAAGTGTTTTGGATAAGGGCTACTCGACTGGTATAGAATGCACTAATACTCAAGATTTCAGGTATCCACTGGGATCTTGGAGCATATCCCCTGCGGATAAAGAGGAAAGGGAAACTACTGTAATTCAACCATTAGAAAAATCTATGTTAAGAAAATAAGGGATAGAAATAAGCTATAAGATCTGTAAGAGTTAAAAGCTGAAAGCAGTCTAAACAGGGGAATGTGAAATGAGGTGTTTGTTTGGTTGGTTTTTTTGAGACAGGGTCTCACTATGTAGTTCAGCCTGGGCTTGAACTCACGATGTAGCCCAGACTTGAACTCCTGCCTCGATCCTCCTGCCTCGGCCTCCCTCGGCGCACCAGCGTGCTCTGCCTCGGCCTTCTGTGGTGATCCTGGAGTGCTCCAGGTGTCCGTCCAGGTGCCCGAGGCTGAGTGCCGGCCTCGTTCCTGCGTCCCAGGTCTGGGTCACCCCTGGGGTTGTCTGGCTCAGTCGGGGGCCGTTTGAGGGATGGAGTGTAAGGGAAGAGCCTAGCCCGACCTCAATGCGGGCTGGGGGGTGGGTTGTCATCTCCAGTGCTGTTCTCCTCTGTTCAGGTGGATAGGGGATAGGGGTTCTTGCGTGTGCCACCACGCCCAGCAAAATCACTTATTCAAAAAATGGTTAATATTGTGAGTTGAAGTAGACATATTTTCAAATAGAAATCTATTAGGGAAATGTTTATGTTAAAATAAAAGGATAGAACATTATTTCATAATCTCAAAGGATAGGTGCTGGAGATTCAGTTTAAACTAGACGAATAGATGAATACTGAAAGGCAAATGGGCCATTACAACATATTGTCATAATTTATAAAAAACACAGGGTTCTAATGGAATACCCTGAGAAACCCAAGCTAGCAGGTGAGGATCCACAATGTCTTAGAGGAAGTCTTAATTTATCTTATTATGAGATATTTCCAGCAGAGAAGAGTAGCGTGTGACCTACCCATGGTGGTTATTTACATATAGAACACAAAAAAGCTTGAATAGTAGCAGTCAAACATTGTTTATACTTTTTTTCTTGGTACTGGGGATCGGGAGGCAGGTGGTGGACATTGTTTATACTTTTAAGCTACAATTTAGTTTCATTTAGCACATTAAATTATGTAAGTATGAATTTCCTAGGTTTTATGTTTTAGTTGTATACATTTCTAAATGTGCTCTTTTATAGTTGTATAATTACTATTGAATTTTATTTCATACTTTATTTGTATCAATTCACAAAAATTATTACTTTTTTTTAATCTTATACCAGAACTAAAAAGCATAATGTATAACTTGTTTCTTTAAAATTATAGTAAGTTTAAGTCATCTTTGGAAATCCACAAGAGCTTTTTTTCCATTGGAAGATGTCCACATATTATCAAAGTTGGAGAACAAGAGACTAGTTTGTAAAGGGGTAATAGGCAAAAAGAGATCCTTGATGAGAAGATGGTGTCCCTAAGACTGGAAGGAAGGGCCTTCCAATGGATTCTGAAGTGCCAATTTCCTGCTGGAGGCTGAAGCAGTCTCCATGTGATACAGTTTACTTTCTCTGGTAAGAAGGCAAGCAACCTTGCAGGCCAAAAATGAAGGAGGAAGCAATGGGCTGGACAGTTGAAGTGAGTAGAGCCAGAAAGAAAGGGAACAAAAATGTCCATCAGCATTGTGATCGTAAATAAAAATGTATCATTTTTAAAATCAGAAAATTTATTAAAAAGTTGTAGTCATTATAATAGTTACTTTATGTTTCTGGTAAAACATATGTACTTATTCTCACCATAATCTCAAATGTTAAAAATTAGCTAAGATTCCGTTCCAAAATTTAAAAAAAAAATGCTTCAGGCATCAATTTTTTTATTGGTGCATATTAGAACAGAATAATGAGCTTCATGATGGAAATTGGTACATGTGTATATCATGTTTGATTCTTTTCATGCCCTTTATCTCCTCTCCCTTCCCAAAACCCCTCCTCATCAATAGAAGATCTTCTGGTTTTTTGTCCTCTCTCTTTAGGCACCTCTGTAATAAGTCTTTCTTCATTTTTAAAGCAACTTATTAGGAGAAAAATGACATTTTAAATTTTAGAAAAATATCACAGTTTTCTTCCCACAAACAATATTCTATTATTTCTCTAAGTATCTAATAATTTGGCACTGTACACATAAATCTCTAATGGCAACTCATTAAGTAGAGAATTAAGTCCAAATTCTATATGCAGTATCTTTAAAAAAAATTTTCCCTAATACTACAAATGAATGAGCACCAATTAGGAGCTAGATACTTTATTTCCCCACTGTATCTCAATCAAGATTATCAAGTATGTTCAACTTGCCTGATGGAAAGAATATCTGAGGCTTAATAAATATGCAGATTATGAGGGGCTGCCCCACATCGGTGGGATCAAAATTTCCAGAGGGGACTGGTATTTCTATTTTAAATAAGTGCTCTGGTTGATTCAGTGAACTTGGAAAGCACTGCCCCAAGCTTTCCCATGTATAATGGTGCATTGTTTAACATGTTTCGATATGCAGTTCTGGGCTTCCTAACACAGGCTCACTGTCACCTCTTCAGTAGACTGAAACCACTCCCACCCTCTGAATTTGAGCCTGGCAGACAGACTTCTCCCTGCTCCAGAATCCACTGTCTGTATCACCTTGAGCAATTCAACCTGTGTCATTTTCCTTAACTGTAAGTTCAGATACTGGTACATATTTTACAGGACCATTTGGGATCCAATGAGTTAATGCATGTGCAATACTTAGTACATAAAGTGTCAGTAAAACTTAGCTATTTTATATCTTTTACTCACACAGTTCTCTCACAGGGGACTGATACTTCTCCAAAATTCACTCTTTAAACTATGGAAATACAATAGTGCATTTTCCTTCAAGATCCTATTCAAGGAGCACCTTTCAAAAAGCTTTCCCAGACACCTCTCCTACCTCTGTAAGAACTCCTCTTTCCATCTTCCCCTTTAATATAGCCCATAAGGTTCTGGTGTAACTAACGTCAGTCTGTCTTGTATTTTATAGGAATTAATTTATCTTTGCCACCAAACAAAAATCTGCCAGAGAACAGGACTGATTGTTTTTGTGGTACTGGGGATAAAACCCAAGGCCTTCGCACAGTTACATCCTCAACTTTTTTTAAATTTTGAGACAGGATCTCCATACATTGCTAAATTGCCCAGGCTGGGCTTGTGTTTGTGATCCTCCTGCCTCAGCCTCCCAGAGTTATGGGATTACAGGTATGCACCACCAAGTCTAGCTCTTTATTTTTTTTAATCCTTCACCTTTCAAAAGGTCAAACTGCAGGAAGAAAAAAGCCACATAAAAATATATCTACTAAGAAATGTTCTTCAACTGATATGTCCCTGGCTTATGTCAGTTTTGTTGGCTGATTAACATCCATTGTGTTAGTTTAATGAACAAAAGAAAACAACAAAGAAAGTTGCCACCTTGCTTGATCTTTCATAAAAGAATATGATAATAGCAATCATTTGGTATTCTTAATTCTCAGGGTGTGATATTAGCTAATAATATTTCTAATTTTATATATCATATCTGTACTAACCTTATTAATATATATAATACCTTAGATGTACAGGAGAGAATAAAAAAAAGAAAAAGAATAAAATGCCATTTTCAAGGCCTTTATAAAAAATACTCTCTTTGTCTATCTGTTTCATAATTAGCAATTACAAGAAGACTTAAAAGATTCAGACTCTGGTATTTTCCATCATCAACTATGCAAATAAATGGCCAGCCATCTTCTAAGGCTCAGATATGTTTAGCTGAAGACATATGAGACATGAGGTCCTTATTTCCATAGATTATCATCTCAATTAGGCAAATAATACAATTCTGACATAAAATACACCAGATAAGAGTAGGATTAAATATTTAGTTTCTGTATTAGGTTCAAGAGCTCTTTGGTAACAGGAAGAGTAGCTAGCAATGAGCAGTAAGTGAAAACAGGGCCACAGGAGGTCATTTTCATTGAAAACTTTAAACAAGGGCCAGGGATTTAGCTCAGTGGTTCTGGAGCTTGTCTTGCAAGTGCAAGGTCCCGAGTTTGATCCTGGTACCAAAAAAACAAAACAAAACTTTAAACTGTAGCATAAAAGTTCACTTATTAGAGTTTTGTTAGCAAGTAATTAATAATATCTTAACTGTGAATATAAATAATGCTTTAAGAACTATGTGGCAATACTGACAACCACAATTATTTTTAAAAATTTATCATGAATAAATAACTTGGTAGATCAGCAAAATATCCTTTTAAAATTGAGACTTTGTAATTAGAACTTTTCAAATTTAAGATAAAGTCATAATATATAAAAATAGTTCAGCAATGCCAAATTTATGGAATTAAATTATGATCTAAATTCTTATTTTCCTGTAGAAATTACTTGCTAAAAGGTACAGAATTTAACTATGGTAAGATCATGTACCCTATGTTTGAATAACAATGGAATGGAGGTGAGGATCCATAGGTAGCTATAAAAGTAATATAGGAGACAAAGCTCAAGCCCCAAATCCAATTCATTTACTTTTACTTCACTTTATAGCCTCATTTATAAATTATTAAAAATTTGGTAAACTGTTCTACTGCTGTAAACTAGTAGTTGCCAGCCAGACAGAAAAGATGCCCCTAAAGGCAGGAATGTGACAGCCTCAGAAACTGTTGGTGACTCACAATCTACTAATGAAGTGGAAAGTAGGAAACATAAAGCAGTACAGGAATTAGAAAAAACCTATAGTTTACAATGAGTGCCCAAAGCCCTACTGGCATCTTAAAAAGAATCACAACACTGTCGAACCCTCTAATAATTTGACAATGACTGTCCAGATCCTTGAAAATCCTCGAGCATCATGCATCCCCTTGTCAGAGGATCTGAACTCTTGGATTCTGGCACTAATGACCAAGTGAACATGGACAGTCAGTTTCCTCATCTGAACACAGCAAAAATAGTCTCTGTCCACTCGATGAGAGTGCTAAAATTCAAGTAAGGTAATTTTCAAATCCTAATGCCTTGCACCTTGAAAAATAGGCTGGGGATTTAGCTCAGTGGTTTCGCCACCTGCCTTGCAAGCGAAAGATCCCGAGTTCAACCCCTGGTACCAAAAAATAAAAATAGATCAGTGTATGCTTTATGCTATATTTTCAAAAGCTTTTTATTATTGTTTATTTTAGTTTTTACTTTTAGAGTTTAAAAAGATACTTCATACTCTTTATAATAGGAATATTACTTAACCAGGCATGCCTTTACCCCAGAAAGTTCTAGATATTTGAGATATTTTGAATATGCTTATTTCTCTGTTGGCAAGAGTATGAAATTTGAATCAATGAACATTTTAGGGGACTGAGCTCTAGTTTATGCTGTCTGCTACCTTAAGTGTCAAAAAAAAATCAGCGCTTGAGCCTGGACCAACATTATTCATTAGTGATTAGGCCTTGGGCAGCCACTTAGCTGAGTCTTAGCACCTTTAACAATAGCTCTCTTTTTGTGTTCTGGTTTAGCTTTCTAGGACAGTTGTTAATATAATCCCTTTATTTAACAAGAATTTATTTTTATAGAGCACTTCCACATAATCAAAAATTCATACTACTATCCTACGAAGTGGGTATTATGCCCTTTATGTTACAGAAAAAACAGGAAAGTAGAGACAAGTTAACAGTTTTGTCAAGGGCCAGGAATTTAGCTTAGTGGTGCTGCCACCTGCCTCACAAGCACAATGTTCCGAGTTCAATCCCCAGTACCAATAAAAAAAAAGAGTCTTGTCAAGGCACACAACGAGTATAAAACAGAAACAAGACTCTAAGATAAAGGTTAAATTGCAATAAATAGCCTTGTGCATAAATATTTTAAAAACAGTTGTCCAAATTACTGAGTGCTAACATGATCTTTTGAATACTCCTTATACTCGAGATGACACAAAAACGTTAATTTACCTAAGTAAAAGAAACTGAGAAATGTAACACTGAAGCTTTCCCCTGACTCAGACAACATGAACTTTTTTTTTTTTTCCAAAAAGCAGAATAGCTGAATTTTTTTTTTTGGTGAGCAAGTCTCATTTTAGCATTGACATTTTGAAGTTAACACCTTATGCAGAGAAAAGTTTGCAAATTTGCATCAGTTTTGGGTATGGCTGAAGGATCTTTTTCAAAAGCACAGCAATTTAATGCTTTATATTGTGAAAAACACATTTACAATGGAAAATATACAAATAATTTTTAAAAAGTAAACACTGAAAGACTTACCCTTTGAAATAAAATGTAAAAATAAAATAGTCCAATATTTTCTCTTGTCTTGGAATTCTAGCCCTAAGACCACTGGCCTGTTTAATGAAATTGCCAACATTTATTGGATAACTTACAAAGAAAGAAAAACATTAAAATTTTGTAAAACTAATATTTAGAACATATGCTATCCACCAGTCTAGTTCATAAGATCTATAAGAAGATGTATAAGATTTAAAGGTTATCTGATTTCTCTAATTTCTTTTACATTATGTCTAAATAAATCTATAGATGTAAGCAAAAAAAATTTGATTAAATATGAATATGTGTGAAAATATAGCTTTATCATAGGAAAGAGAAGCTTCTATAGATGTCTCATATTTTTAACAAGCATATTTGAAAATATTAATCACTAATGACAATTATTGCCAAAGCAAAAGATTTTCATATTCTCTTAAAAATAAATCACTGTTAGCCATGATACTGAAACACACATCTATAGTTTCAGATTCCACTGGTTCCTAAAGCATATGGGTGCAATTATTTGTAATTAAGATGAAATAGCCTTTCATTCTAATACTGAGCCAGTTTACTTCAGAAATACTCCACTACTTCCAAAATAATCATCTCAGTTTTGATAACTAGGGTTTAAAGATACTCTTTTCCCCTAGTTCATTCAGACAGGTTTGTGCTTTGGATCTGAAACCTTGCAATGTCACTCAGTTTGGAATTTTTTGGAGCTTGACATTTAAAACATGAAAAATATGAAAAAATTCTGTAAGAGCAAAAAATTCTGTAAGAGCAAAGTCTTAAGCATTTAAGTCTTAAGCATTTATCCCCTCCCAGCTTTGCCAAAGTCGTTCTGTGAACGAGTTTCTAGTTAATGCTTCTTGGGGTGATTTTTGGATTGTAGTTTTATCAAATGCAAGGGGAACTGTCCTTGGGAATTTAACAGAATACTCTTAGCTACTCATTTGATAATATTTTATTATATATGGCAGCAGCTCTCTAGCACTGGGGAGTGGAGTGGAGAAAACCGACTGTAGAGAATTTCAAGTTTCAGAAGACAGTTCTTAAATAGAAGAATCTCAACTTCTCCCTTGAACAATGTCTTTCTTTTTACTCACACTTCTAATAGAACAGGATTTCTACAGCTCATATGGTTTTGTACAGACTTAAAAGGGTCACTTGAAACGTTTACAGATGAGAGAACTCATAAACCTCCCTCTGAAAGATATTTACTAAGCACCACTTACTCCTCACCACAAATGCTTTCAAGAGTTGATATACAGTATTTCTAAACAAGGTTTTTTTCTTCTTCTTTTACTCTATATCATATCTTATGAAGGCCAGGCCTTTCCAAAGTCAGAGCAGCATTAACTGCCTGGCATTTCATCCATTCGCTCTTAAAACGAAAAGAGATTTTATTCTCCATGTGGATTCTTAATTCTTTTCTCGTCTATAAACTCATCACAGTTACCATGGGTCAATGGGTTTTAATATTTGTTAGTCTATTTTGCATAAAGGGTAAGGTTGCACAAAGATACAAACAGTTAAGGCATACACTAACAGTTTACAGAAAGCTGGGTTCGTATTCTTCTTAGAGGACCTCTTAAATTTCTTTTGTGTAGTGTTCAGAAGCGCGCAAGCACTCCAGCGCGTGGGAGGGAGTGGGGTAGAATTAGATGGCTTCAAAAAGAGGCTCCTTCTAATTGCATTGACAACCAAAGTCTAAACAAAACTCTCAGCTATTTTCCCTGGAGGAAATCTATAGATGTTTCAAAGACAGCTTTGTTTAGGCGTTCTTTCCCTTTTTTTTTTTTTTTTTGGTACGGAGGATCGAACTCGGGACCTTACGCTTGCGAGGCAGGCACCGGAACCACTTAACTAAATCCCCAGCCCTGTTCTTGTCCTTCTTTATCAAGCAGTGTTTTCGGGAAGAGATGGGCGATCCCACCCACCCGGGGCTGGCGTCTCCGCAGCGGACCGGGTAGGTGGCGAGTACTCGATTCTGGAAGGGTCTGGGGAAGGAGTACAGCGCCCCTCCCCAAAGAACGCTGCACGAAGAACTCCAAATCAGAAGCTTCTGCAAGACTCCTGCAAGAAAAGCTCTTGTCCTCCCCTCTCCAGAATCCCGGGGGCTCGGAGGGAGGTGCTGCCCGGAGCCCCCGGCCCGCACTGACCTGTGTAACAGGACGCGCTGCACAGAGTCCAGGTCCTCCAGGTTCCGGGGGGCAGGCTTGGGGATGCTGGCCTTGCCCACCTGAAACATGCCCCCTCCGGAATCGCTGCGAAGGCACTTAGCAGGTAACAGAGGTTTGGTGGAGCCGGCCGCGAGGTCCCACCTCGCCACTGCAGCAGCTCCCGGCGCCGCCGCGGATCGGAGTCTGAAGGCAGTGCCCGCCAGACCGCCGCTGCGCAAAATCCTAGGCGCGAAGGCGGCGATGCCCGCGGCCACGGTGCTTCTAGAGCGCGAGGACCTTGGAGCCCGGGACCCCAGGGCAGGGGACTCTCTACTGGCGCCACCGTCGCTGGGGCTCGGCACGTCCACGGTGCCCCCTTCCACGACTGGGTCCCCCCACCGCTCCCACTTGCCTGACACACGGCACGGTCCCGTGCGCCCCTGCGAGCCCGGGAGCGCTGCGCTTTCTCGCCGCCTAGCGCGGGAGGCGGCTCTTCACCCTACGTCCGGGACACCCAGGCGGCCCGGCGCGCGACACCAGTGTCCTGGTACCGCCCCCAGCTGAGGAAGCCGCCACCTGAAGTTTCGAGGGCCACGATCAAGAGAGGAGTGGAGGAGGCTCTAAATGGACTCTGAGGCTCTGACTGCTCCACGGAAGAATGGAAAATGAGTGGGAAAAAGAGGCGAACTGGACGTTTGGTTCTGGTGGGAGTTTAAAACCTGTCTGAAGAAGCCGCATAGTTAGTTTCACTATCCATGTAAACATGTATTGATTACCTGTTATGTACCAGGCTGAGTTCTAGTCCTTAGAAATACAAGGATGAATAAAAGGTCGGTGCTGACCTGCCTGCTTTGGGCCTGTTATCCTCTTCCGGGCTCTGTTTGCTTTAAAATATATTGCATGTGGGGCCGGGGATTTAGCTCAGTGGTTTCGCCGCTGTGCAAGCTCAAGGACCCGAGTTCTATCCCCGGTGCAAATATATATATATACACACACATATATATAAAACCTCAGGAGACAGTCTCCTGAATCAGGGCATTAGATTATTTCCATGGATTCTTTTGGGCCCATGGTCCAGAAAAAGGGAAAGGGAAGGGGAAAAGAAAGGTCAGCTGGGTATTTTTTCCGTTATGGAAAAATGATCCATATGTGACTTTTAAACCACGTGCCAATCAGACAAATGATAAGGGGAACAGTAGAGGGAGAATAAATGAAGAAACTGAAAACTGATACTTTTAAATATGAGAAAACATGAGTATGTAGATTACAGATTAAATGTAAACAGTGATAAATTAAAAATGTAGGGGTTTTTTTGGGGGGGGGAGGGTCAGTTTCTGCAATCTTGCCTGCCAAATGGATGAAGAGGGTGAATGATGGAGGTCACATCTTTTAATATGTAGACTTTTGCTTATTTTTTTCTGTTTTCAGTGCTTTCTTAACTCTGTCCTACAGTCTGCCTGGTGTTTTTCAGTTCATGCTTTTTTTTTTTTTTTTTTTTTTTTTTATGGTACCAGGGAATCAAACTCGGGTCCTTCAGCTTGCGGGGCAGGCGGTGGAACCACTGAGCTAAATCCCTTGAGCTAAATCCCCGGCCCCGTCAGTTCATGTTCTTGAGGACATCTGGGTAGCCACTAGGAGCTGAGATTGGCCCTTGCTGACTGCCAACAAACAAATGGCGACTTTGCCTCTGAAAACATAAAGAACTAAATTCTGCAAACAACCTGAATAAACTCAGAAGAGGATCTCTTCCCCCCACCCACAGACCCTGCAGATAGGAGTTTAGTCCCACCGAACCCCTGATTTTTCCCTGAGAAACCCTAAGCAGAGAACCTGGTTGAGACAACTAGACTTCAGAACCAGTAAATGGCTGTTGCTGAAGACTGCTAAGCTTGTGGCAATTTTAAATGCAGTAATAGAAAACTAATACGGTATGTTTTCAGGGTTGGTAATAGCAAACTGTCTGTGGAACAATTCCCACCCAGCTGGCCCTATGGGTGGCAATATCTCCAGCAGAACTTGGCAGCTCTGATGCAGGCATGGTTTCCAAGACACTACACTCTCCTGACTTTAGTCTTTTGTGCTGTCTGATTCCTCTTCCTTCCCCAAAACACTCAAAAATTGCCTTGAAATGTCAGAAAGGCCACTGTGGAACAGAGATTTTCTTAACATAGCATCTGAGGTTAGAATTAAGTAGTCTTTATACAAAGACAGATTTATACTTAATATGTACTGCAAGTTGGGCTCCTTGAGAAGCTGGCTTTGAGATGGAGATTTCCATGCAGGAAGCTTACTGGAAAGTGCTCTGGGAAGTGAAGAAGTCACACTGGCCAAAGGGAGCAGATGAACTGTAATGCAGTCTCACATAGGCCTGAGTCAGTCTCATGGACTTGAGGTGGAACGGTCTTGCAGAGACAAGGGAGACATGTCTTTATATCCAGAAAAGAGGTGTGACCTTTAGCAAGGTGACTCTTCAGTGAGGGCAGTTATTGGAGAGGGATCCAGGTGAGAGTCTCAGTGGGCAACATCCTCAACTGGGTGAGGAGTGAATGCCTCCCCACTCCAAGGGTAAGATGAGGCCAGGTTTGTAAGTAAGCAATGTTTTACAGCATCTGATCCAATACAGAAGAAGACTCACTAGAGTGACGAGGCTTTTCCTCGCTGAAGGGCTTATCCACAGAGGTTGTTGGATGTCCATGTAAGGATATTACACAGTGGGGTTCACCACTGAGCAAAGATATGAGAGGTGAATTCTTAGTGATTTCCAAAACTTCTTTTCTTCTCTAGTATTTCCGGTGGCTTCAGTTGTCCATGCCAACACTGCCTCACTCTGGCAGCTTTCATGTACTGACCATCTTGTACCCTGCCTTGGGAACAATATGCAACATGGGTCAAAGCATGGAGTGAGGGGCTGGGGTTGTAGTTTAGTGGTAAAGTATGTATGAGACCCTGTATGTGATTCCCAACACTGGGAGAAAAATAGAAGCACAGAATGGAGTCTTAATAATTGACTTTGACTGTCCTTGACACACTGGATTAATTGTGCTCTTCTACTCCCAGGACAATACATACACAACATGTCTAGATTTTAAAAATATAGAAATATTTTGACCTAGTCTTCAACACTTTATCTAGAGAGATCAATTTTCTTCAGTTTTATCATCTTGCAGAGCAGGCTTCTCTGCTTTCTATTATATCACATCATTTAGGAGGAGTCATTTAGCCTAAAAGTAAATCTTAGCTATTATCAGTTATCAGGAAGGAGTTTTGTCTGTTGGATAGGTGCTTCTTGCCGAAGAATTTGAGGATCCATCACTGCAGTAGAAAATGGAACAAAAATTAAACCACAAAGAACCTTGGCCACAAAAACACCAGAATTCTGGGTGACCATGAAGGGTCAGGATGGAGTAAGGGGAGGTGAGGGGAAGACAGAAGTAATAAGGAAGACAGTCAGGGCTCTGAGTACATAGCAGCCTTTGTAATCTTGACAGTAAAAAAATATTTTATAAGACATCATTCTTTCTGCTAATGTTCTGTATCTGAAGTTTCTTCCAAACATTGAAGGGCACAATGGCAAAGTTATAACAATTTAGCATTTCGGACTTTTTCTCATGTATATCATTTATTTAACAGATATGTACTGAGTATTCTTAAACGCACATCACTGTACTGTGCTTCAGAAATGCTTTAAAAATTCCCAGCACACGGTTCTTCTCTCATTCAAATCACAAGAGGCAGCCTCCCACAGGGCTAGGAATCCTACTGATTTTTTTAGAACTTAACTTTTACTGCTGATGCAGCTAGCTGTGTCCTGTCTTAGACTATTCCTGCTGCTGTCCACTGGAATTTAGTAGAGCATCTATACCTCCACCATCTAATATGCTATTGATGTATTCTTGCCAGTGAGTCTATATTCAGGTATTTTCATTCTTTTTTTGGAGAGGGTCTCATTAGGTAGTTCAGGCTGACATGGAACTCATAATGTCGCCCACACTGGCCTCAGACTTGTGGGAGTCCTTCTGCCTCAGCCTCACAAGTACTGGGATCATAGAATGTGCTGCCATGCCTGGCAGTATTTTCATTTTACACATTTAATGTGTGTGTAGCATGAGAGATAGATAGGCAGTTAGGTAAACTTTTATTTCAATCTGAGTCCTCTTTGAGTATAAATCCTTAGAACAAAATAGGAAGAATCCTTCTTCATTCTCTCTGGAGCCTGTCATGTACCTCTTTATTCAGGAGCTGGAAATGACTTAAGTGGAATAGATGATCATGGATGACATGGTCTTCTTGAGTTCAAAGATACAAACAAGTCAGTGTTAGAACACAGGAATGTGTATGTTTTGAACACTCTTGGATTCTGTGTGTTTGTATGAGCCACTCCCTGTAATACTGTAATGCTGTAATCCACTACTCTTCACACTATTTTTTAAGGGTATCAAGCAGATGAAAGTGAAGTAAGTCATAAGAATGTGTAAGAACCTGTGTGGGAGGTGGGAATAGACTGAGACATGAGTCAGCAGGCCCTTCTAACAGCAAAGACAGAATTGAGTGGGATTAACAATTTATAGTTGGTAGAAAGCAAAAATAGGCAGTGATGTACTTGAAAATATTGCTTGTTACTAAGCTACTCTGTAAATTCTTGGCTATGGAATAAGCATAATTATATGAATAAACATAATTATATGAATATTTAAGGAATATTAATTTCACTGATGAGATTTACATGAAAAATTTTAATGTAATATGTATACTGTATGTACTAATATCTCATGATAAATATATTTTATTATGTGTCAAAAATATACAGTATACTGCTAATAAAAATTTTTAAAGAAAAATATATATATTCATATATAGATATATAGATATATAGATATATTAGTTATAAAACACAAAAAGACCTGGGAAACAATTAAAATATTATCTAATATTTTGAGTATAGTCTAGGAATTCAAGATTTCAAACAAAGTATTGATTTTGGACATAAAATAAAGGGCATTACCTACCCAGGTCAAATTCATAGTGCTTGCATAGGAAAATTCCATGCATAGTTTTGGTTAATATCCATAATAAAATTATAAGGAAACCAGCAAGTATTTCCAAGGAGGGAATTAAGTGATCTTAAAGATGAGGGGCTGAAGTTTGTAAGAGATTTATACTACAGTTTGGAAAGATAGGAAATGTAATTTATTAGCATTTTGTTTACTTTTAATTTGAAAAGTTGCAAGCCTAAAGAAAAGTTTGGAAGAACAGTACAATGAAAGCCCAAGTAACCTTCACCTAAGATTCATTAATTAGCATTTTTCCATATTCATACTCTTTCAAAAAATCATTTGAAAGCAAGTAGCAAGATAAGAAACCAGGTTGGTTTTTTTACTAATATTTTAGCATGTGTTTCCAAAGAAAAGGGACATTTTCTTACTCAACCACAATACCATTGTCTTGATTTCACTGATATTCATTGGGATCAATAAATGGCCTGTGTTTTCAAATTTCCAAAATTCAAAAAAAATTAATAGCTAAAAATAATCCAGGAAACAACCATCAACTATTTGTGAATATTCTCTTTCATCTTGAACATACTGCCAATTTTTTTTCTTTTGGTCTTGGTATTGACATTCATGAAGAATGCAGACCAGGTATTTTGCAGACTAGTTCACAGTTTGTATTTATCTTATAGTTTCCTCATTTGACTATTTTGAAGTCAAGGAATTTTTAGCATGACTACTACAGAGGTGATATTGCTCTCCATACATTTCCTCTAAGAGGCATATAACATTAATTTGCCTCATTAACATTAATTTGTGGTGTTAAGTTTCAATACTTGGTTAAACTGTCAGATTTCTCCACTGTAAAATGTTTTCCCATTTAAAGTCAGTGAACAGTTTTTGGAATGGCACTTTGAAGCTGTTTTCCTCAGCAACTTTTTGACCAAGAATTTTGGTAGCCGTTTATGATCCATACCTATTTTCTTGTTCTTTTATTGCTTCTGCACTTTTTAGCTGGCATACTTCAATAAAGGTAACTTCCTTTTACCTTTTAAAAGGATCACTCTGGCCTTGTGGATTCTTTTTGTATTTAATGTGTTACAATAAATTCCATAATTATTCTTTTTGATGCTCTAATTTGACTGCTGTGTTCCTTTGAATGGCTCTATCACTTTTTTTCAGGATTTCCTTGCTTTCTGACATGATAAAATAGTCCAAACTCACTTTGAACTTTCCTTCCCCCCAAACTCATAATCAGCTGTTTATCAAGAATTCTGGGTGCTGGGAATCAGTTCTGGATGGATCTCTCGTGTATATCTTGCACATCTCTTGTACATCTTTTAAGTGAGGCAGTAACTGCCCTTTGTTCTGACTATTTTTCAAAGACGTGTGGTGAACAAGCCTTGGAAGACAGAGACGTTGCCTATCTCTATTGTCTCTTTATTAAAAGATAATCTCTCTATCTCCAGGGCACATCTCAGACAGACTTCCCATTCTGTGGGATGGGGATTTCCTAAATTCATGGTTCTTCTATAACATAACCATTTTGCCATGATATATAGATGTCATCTAGCTGTTCTCACATTACCCTGTTGGAATTGAGGTGGGGGAACAGCCACAAATGTCAGTGCTCTGGCAACTGCTGTTTCTATGAGTACTAAAGTCTTCTGATACTGATCCAGGAGTCCTTTGTGTTCTGCCAGAATTCATGAAACTGAAAGGCTAACTTGTGAAGTTGTATGTAGGATAAAAACTCAGACTCTACAGGTTTTTTGTCTTTTGAGACAGAGTCTCACTATGTACTTCAGGCTGGCCTCAAACTCATATATAGCCCAGGCTAGCCTCAAATTCACAACAATTCATCTGCCTCAGCCTCGAGAGTGCCAGGAGTATAAGTGTGCGCCATCACATCTAGCTTCAGACTCTGTAGTTTTTTTTGTTTTATTTTGGTACAGGGGATCAACCTCTGGACCTTGTGCTTGCAAAGCAACTGGTGGAAACACTGAGCTAAATCACCGGCCCAAGACTCTAGTTTTTGACATTGGCAAATATGTGTATTCTCTGCTACTGGGGTGTATTTCAACAGAGAGAACTAGGAAATACATTTAAAAAAATGAGCTCATAGTAATGCCTACTCTGAAAGAATGCCACAAAATTCCTCCTCTAATCCATATTTACATCTCTCTTCTCCCACAGACAGAAGCTTAGTTCTTAAAAAAAATCAATATACTCACTCATTTTCTCTCTCCTGCATCTCATGTAAATTAAGATTTGAATTATAATACCAAGGCTACTACAAAAGCCAGATATTCTGAGTTAAGTTCAATATTTGTTTGTAATTCCATTTGTCCTAGAATATATCATTCTACTGGTATAGGCAGATTAGTATATATAGATGCTTTAATTTTATTTTACCATGATTATGTCACCAATTTTGGTATTTGTTTTTATTAAAATTCAATTTTATTAATAATCTACATAATACTCTCTGATGTGGATATCCATTTTATTCAACAGGCTGCTAGGCATGGGCATATATATTGTTCCTAATACTTTAGTATAAACAGAATTGCCACGTTGAGCAACCTTTTGTTTTTTTAGGGAAGTGTGCCTTTAGGGTAAATTTCTAGCAGTGAAAATGATGGAACAATGTGTGAATGCAGTTTTGGTAGATATAGCCTAACTCCTCCCAATGAATTGCACTACCAGTTTGCACTAACACCTATAAAGTTTAAGCGTGTTTCTCAATAGCTTCATCAATTGTGTGTATGAAAAGGTACCTAAGTTTAGCCAATCTGTCCATTAGTATTTGTTATATATAGTTGGGTGCACTAGTGTTTGGTGTATATATGTTTATGATTGTCATCGCTTCCTCTTGGATTGTTCCCTTTACAAGGATGTAGTGTCCTTCTTTGTCTCTCTTAATTAGTGTTGATTTGAAATCCACTTGATCTACAAAGAGGATAGCTACTCCTGCTTTTTTTCAGGTTCCTGTGGCATGGAGAATTGTTTTCCACCCTTTCACTTTCAGTCTATGAGCTTCTTTTTGAATTAAGTGTGTTTCTTGTATGCAGCATATTGTTGGATCTTGCTTCAAGTCTATTTCTTCTGATTGGTGAATTGAGACCATTAACATTGATGGTTATAACTGATACATATTGACTTCTCATTGTCATGACTTTTTCTTTGTGTTGGATTCTCTCCCTTTACATTTAATTTCTTGTCATGCCCAACGGGTTCATTCTGCTGGGCTTGCTGGGGTTGTAATCCTTGTTGTCTTTTATTAGGATATTGTCTAAAATTTTTGGAGTGCTGGTTTGGTATTCACGAAGTTCTTAAGGTGCTCTTTGTCATGAAAGTATCTTATTTCTCCATCAATTTTGAAAGATAGTTTTTCAGGGTACATCAATCTGGGTTGGAGGCTGTTTTCTTTTAGGGCTTGGAATATGTCACTCCAAGCTCTTCTTGCTTTGAGGGCTTGCATTGAGAAGTCTGCTGTGATTCTGATGGGCAATCCTTTGCATGTGATTTGTTTCTTTTCTCTAACTGCTTGTAGAATTTTGTTCTTCTGTTGGGTTTCTGGAATCTTAACAATTATAAGCTTATGTGTAGATTTTTTTTTTTTTGATCAAGGCTAGTTGGAGTCCTATATCCCTCACTTATCTGTATGCCAAGTTCTTTTTCCCTGGTTGGTAAGTTTTCTGTCCTCATTTCTGTAAACAGTTTTTGTGGTTTTTTTTGTATTAAATTCTTTTATTGGTACATTGTAGGTATACAACACAATTACATTTCTCATTGGGAATTGTACCTTTATATAATGCATCTTGGTTCTTATTTTTTCCCCATTCCTAGCCCTCCCTTCACCCCCTCCACCCTTCCCTATTTACAAAGACTTTATTTCCATTTTTTCCATTTCTCATCATTTTTTCCTTTCCCTTCTTTCCTTTCCCCTGTCCCTCCCACTACCCCTACCCCTTTGGACCTTTTCTTCTTATTTTACATTATCAATTATTCATTCTAATCATTGGTACATTTTAGGTATACAATATAATGACATTCATCATTGGCAATTTGCACCTTTACATAGTCTCTCTTGGTTCTTATTTTTCACCCTTGCCCAGTCTTCCCTTTAACCCCTCCATTCCTCCCCATTTACAAAGATTTTGTTCCTATTTTTCCATTTTCTCATATTAATCCCATTCCCTTCTATCCTTTCCCCTGGCCCTCCCACTTCCTTCCCCTTTGCCCCTTTTCTTCCTATTTCACATTACCGATTATACATTTAGTCCTTATTTACACTTTCAGTTTCTCACACCAGAGAAACTATTTGGTATTTACACATGTGTGTCCTATTTATTTCACTTAAGAGTATTCCCTCAATGTGCATCCATTTAGCTATAAATGTCTCTAATTTCTCATTTTTTATGGCTGAGTAGTACTCCATTTTATAAAAAAAACACATTTTCTTTATCCAGTCTCCAGTTGGGCATTTGGGCTGTTTCCAAGTTTTAGCTATTACAAACTGTGCTGCTATGAACATGGGTGCACATATATCACTGTGGTATGATTCTTTTAATTCTTTGGAGAAGATCCCCAGCAGTGGAATAGCAGGGTCAAATGGGATTTCCAGTCCTAGTTCTTTGAGGTATCTCCATACTGATTTCCACAGTGCTTGCACCAGTCTACACTCCCACCAGCAGTGGAGCAGGGTTCCTCTTTCCCCACAGCCCCACCAGCATTTGTTATTGGTTGATTTCATGATAACAGCCATTCTTTCTGGAGTGAAGTGAAATCTCAGCATTGTTTTCATTTGCATCTCTTGAATGACCAGTGATGTTGAACATTTTTTCATGTATTTATTTGCTATTTCTACTTCTTTGTCTGAGAAATATCTGTTCATTTCAGATGCCCATTTTTGGATTGGGTCTTTAAATTTGGGAGGTCTGATCTTTTTAAGTTCTTTATAGATTTGAGATAGTAGACCTTTGTCTGTGTGGGTTGCCTCTTCACACTGCTGGTGGTTTCTCTTGCAGTGCAGAAGCTTTTTAATAAGAAGAGATCCTACTTGTTGATTGTTCGTGCTAGTTCTCTATGAACAGTTTTTTGATGTCATCTGCACTCTCTTCTGTTACTTCATTGACTCGAACACTCTTATGTTATTTTTCTTTGCATCGTCTAGCAGCTGCTGGATTGATTTCTCGTGGTCCCTCACTATTTTAAAGAAATTTTTCTTTTCCTGGTTACTAATTGCAATCCTATCTTCTATATCTGAAATTTTGTCCTCACATTGGCTCATTCTGCTGCGTAAATTTTCAATGGATTTTTTTTTGCTTAAATTCTTTTATTGGTACATTTTAGGTACACAATACATTTACATTTATCATTGGGTGCTTGTACCTGTACATGATGTATCTTGGTTCTTACTTTTTCCCCATTCCCTGTGCTCCCTTCCCTATTTACAAGACTTCATTTCCATTTTTCCTTTTCTCATAATTTTTCCTTTCCCTTCTTTCCTTTCCCCTTCCCCTACCAGTTCCCCTACCCCTTTGAACCTTTTCTTCCTATTTCAAATAATCAATTATTCATTTTAATCATTTTAATCCTTATTTACACTTTCAGTTTCTCACACCAGAGAAACTATTCGGTATTTACACATATGTGTTGTATGTATTTCATCTAAGAGTATGGCCTCAATATGCATCCATTTAGCTATAAATGTCTCTAGTTTCTCATTCTTTATAGCTAAGTAGTACTCCATTTTATTAAAAAAAACACATCTTCTTTATCCAGTTTCCAGTTGATAGGCACTTGGGCTGTTTCCAAGCTTTAGCTATTATAAGCTGTGCCACTATAAACATGGGTGCACATATATTGCTGTGGTATGATTCTTTTAATTCTTTTGGGAAGATACCCAGCAGGGGAATAGCTGGGTCAAATGGAACCTCTAGTCCTAGTTCTTTGAGGTATCTCCATACTGACTTCCACAGTGATTGCACCAGTCTACACTCCCATCAACAATGGAGAAGGGTTCCTTTCTCCCCACACCCCTGCCAGCATTTGTTATTGGTGATTTCTTGATAGCAGCCCTTCGTTCTGGGGTGAGGTGGAATCTCAGTGTTGTTTTCATCTGCATCTCTCAAATGACCAGTGATGTTGAACATTTTTTCATATGTTTATTTGCTGCTTTGACTTCTTTGAGAAATGTCTGTTCATTTCGGATGCCCATTTTTGAAGTGGGTCTTTGAATTTGGGGGGTCTGATTTTTTTCAATTCTTCATATATTCTAGATAGTAGTCCTTTGTCTGAGGTACAGCTGCTAAAATTTTTTTTTCCCACATTGTAGGTTGTCTCTTAGCTCTGTTGGTGGTTTCTCTTGCAGTGCAGAAGCTTTTTAATAAGATGAGATCCCAGTTGATTCTTTGTGCTAGTTCCCATGCTATTGAAGTTTTTGTTCATAAAGTCTTTTCCTATGCCAATGTCTTCATCAAGAGTTCTACCTAACTTATCTTCCAGCAAGTTTAGTGTTTCTGTTTTAATATTTAGATCTTTAATCCACTTTGATCTTAGTTTAGTGCATAGTGATAAGTAGGGGTCTAGTTTTGATCTTTGGCAGGTTGAAATCCAGTTTTTCCAATACCATCAATGGAGTTTTTAATTTTCTGGAAATCTGTTTGCATCTGTTTTATGGATTCCATTTTTTTCCTGTGTTGGAATTCCATCATGTTTCTCAGCTCCTCTATTTTTTTTTAATCTGTGTCTGCTCTAGATTTATTAATCATGTTTTGCACTATGGGAACAATCTCTGCTGTTATCTGAGAAATTATTTCTGATTTTTTTTTTCCAGATCCTCTTTTGTTGCTAGTTCAGTATCAGATTGTTCCATCTTGTTTCCCTTTGGGGTTGCCTTAGATGATCTGGGAGTCTGGTTTTGAGACTTGTTTAAGTGTCTTTTCATTTCAATGCGGGGGGGGGTGCTGCTGGTACCCTCCTGGGCACTCAGGGCAGTGGTATGGCAACCCAGAAGGTTCACATCCTCTATGTTGGGGGCAGCTCTGCTCTAAGTTTTACCAGTCTGAAAAGTTAAAAAATGGTATCATTGGGGCCGGGGATTTAGCTCAGTGGTCCTGCCACCTGCCTTGTAAGTGGAAGGACCCTAGTTCCATCCCTGGTACCAAAAAAAAAAAAAAAGATATCATTATTTTGCATTTAATGATAAATGTAATTATGCATCTTTTCATGTTTTATGTTATTCATCTGTTTTAGAAAAGTGGTTCTTTTCTTTTCATTTTTCTGTTGAGGTTTTAGTTTCTTTTCTCTTCCTCTTATTTTTTCAACCTTTATTAAAAAACTAGTTTGTGGGCCAGGGATTTTGCTCAGTAAGTGCTGCCACCTGCCTCGCAAGTGCAAGGTCCTGAGTTTGATCACCGGTACCAAAAAACCAAAAAACCAAAAAAACAAAAAAGAAAACAAATTTGTTTAGCTGTAATTAACATACAATAAATGACACATATATATTTTAAAATATACAACTTTAATTGTGACGTATGCTATGTATACATGTGAAACAAACTGGTTATCTCCAAAAGTTTCCTGAAAGCACTTTGTAATTAATTCATTTCTCCCTTTTCTGTCTCTCATATCCAGGAGAGCACTGACTTTCTGCATTACCGGTTCATATTTTATCAGATTCCCCATTTATTTCAAGGTTTTCTCTACCCTGGATGGTGGAGACATAAACTACTCACAGTGAGATCTCTGGGAACTGCCTGTTCCTTTCTAGTGGTTTTTTCTCTGGCCTCAAGCAGTTTCCTTACATAAATGTGATTACCAGTAAACAGCTGAAGACTTCAGAGGAATCCTTTTCAGATCTCTGGAGCTTTAGATACACAGGCCTGTCCTCTCCATAAATCTTTTTGTATCACATTATGAGTTCCTGAAGATTAGGACTTTAGCATACAAAGTGGGGGGGGGGTGGGGGTCACAATTCAGGCCATAAAAGGAAGATATCAAAAATGAGTTTAAAATTTTTTCAAAGGTTTCTTAGTATTAATTAAGATAATAACTTTTGGGCTGGGGATTTAGCTCAGCGGCATCCCACCTGCCTCGCAAGCGCTAGGTCCTGAGTTCGATCCCCTGTACCAAAAAGAAAAAAAAAAGATAATAACTTTTGTTCTTAGTTTAATATAGTAAATTAAAATACTGGAGTTTCTAATATTTAATTATTCTTATATTACTACAGTAAATCTCATTTGACTTTAGTGTATTATTTTCTTAATACAGTTTTGGATTTTGTTTGCTAATTTATAATTTAGGAATTTTGTATTAAAATTCCCAAGATTTACCTACACTTTTTTGGTTCTATATTTATCAAGTTTGGATATCAGTGTTAAACTTGCTTTGTAAAAAAGAAGTTGGAAGTTTTACTTCTTTTCCTATACTGTGGAACAAAGTATTTGCCATTAGGGTTATTTGACCTTTAAATCACCTGTGCTTGGTGCTTACATGTGAGATAGTACTTTAATTTTTTTTTAATTGGGCATCTTTAAAAAATGTTTACTTTTTAAAGAAAAGTATCTTATAAAGTATCTTAAGCATATCTTTCAAAACTTCCTGTCTTTATTGGGGTCATTTTGCTAATTGCATTTTCCTGAGAAATTACTCAGCTCATCAAAGTTTTCACATTCATTTACAAAGTAATTTCTTATGACTTTCAAGATATCTTGATTTAATAGTTACTCCATTTTACAATTTCTTATTTTATAGAACCCTAAATTTATTGACACATCTCAAATGTTTGTTTTCAATTCTGTTCTTGATGAACACGTATTCCTTGCTTGGTGACATTGTATTATTTTTGAAAACCATATATTAAATAAAACCATACCACAAATTTAAAAAAATTTCTATGGATTTAATGGAAAACCAGTGTGTTCCATTTTAATACAAGATAATCAAACACTTTTTACAGATTTAAAAAAATCAATTGAATAACGTAAAAGTAAAAACCTGGAAATAAATAAATACAGATTGTTCATAAAATGTAACATTATGAAGATTTATTTTATTCTCCACAGGAAGAAGAGATACTTGATAGGACTGGAAGAGGTTGGCAGAGTCATTCTTTAAAAGGTGCATTCTTGGGCCAGGGATTTAGCTCAGTGGTTCCGCTGCCTGCTTCACAAACACAAGGACCTGAGTTTGATCCCCAGCACCAAAGAAAAAAAAAAAGGTGCATTCTTTTTGAATATCTTCATGAACTTTTTTACTTTAAGTAGTTCATGATTATTTTCACTCAAATTGCACATAAAATTAGAGTTTATAACAATTAAAAACACTTGCAAGGCAAGATACAAGTTAAACATTACAATGCTTTGCAACACATGGAAATAGCCATGTGTACCACAAATCTCAGAGTACAGAGCTCTTGGTGGTCTACAAAGCAGAATATTTTTGAATCATCCAAACATGGAATAAAGGGCTGGGGACTTAGCTCAGTGGTGCCACACCTGCCTCACAAGTGCAGATCCAGAGTTTGATCCCAGGTACTGGAAAAACAAAACAAAACAAAACAAAACAACAACAACAACAACAACAAAACACCAAAAACAAACATGGAATAAAGTGCAAATTTGTTCCATTTGAAATTTCCTCACTAGAATTGTATTGAAATAATTGGTGACTTTCCTTTTCTGAAACTGAAATAGCACTTTCTTTCTTTTTTTTTTTTTTGGTAGGACTTTGTTTTTAAACAGTGAATGTACTCAGTATGTTTTGGGTAAAAAGTAATTACAGAAGAAAAAAATGAGGTTATCCAAAGATGATAAAACTTTTCATGAGTTACTAGGATAAACTCATTGAAATGAACAGTTTTATATGAACTGAGTCTCTATGACAATGTTATTATTTTAATGGATAAAAAGATAAAATTATTGTGGTAAATAGTTTAATCAAGATATATTTCTGTTTTACACACTGAACATTTCTTGGGCTAGTTATATCCTTTTGCATTTTAACTCAGAAACTGGATTTATGCTTACCCATTGTTCTTGGTTAAAGTTCAAATTTCCTAATTCTTTGAAAGCTCCTCTATAGCCTGGTTCTCACAAATCTCTCCAATCTTTTATTTTTACTTTATCCTACAATCTGATCTTTCAGCCATGTTAAAATGTGTTACTTCATAGAATTAGAATTTTTTTTTCTTCTAGAATTTTATGATTTTTAGAATTTGACTTACTCTTTTGTACCCTCAGGCCTTTGTAAAAGCTGTTTCCTCATCTTAAGTGCCTTACCTTTTTTTCTCTGCCTCATTCTGTCCTGCTTTCCTGTGGGATTTGGAATAGAAAAAACTGTTCAAAATATTATACTTTATCCTTGTAAACTGAAATCTGCTTTAAACCAAATACATTTCTTATTAAAGAAGTATTTTGGATAAAAAGAGAATGATTACGGAGCAAATTAGGGATTTGGGAGAGCATTTTCAGTGTTTATTGATTTGTTTAAGGATTCACTATGAGATTTAAATCAGATTTTTATTCTTTCCTTTGGAAGAATGTAGACATTAAAGACGTCTACCTTCTTTATTTTAGGGATTTAGCATTATTTCTAGTCTTGATGGCTTTTTATTAACATTTCAGGCTGATCTAGTCTCTGGTATTTGGACAAAATATCAGGTTTACAATGATAATAAGTGTGGTGTGGAAACACAAAAATGATTTTAAAAGATGATTTAAGAGCTCTGAAATATCAGTCCAAACCTATATTAATTTTTTTAAAAAAATGTCTTTTGCTGTTTTAAAAAGCAAAAGAGCTCCACCTGGTGTTGAACAGAACTATTGCCCAATTTTGATAATTTAGAATTGTCCATTTTCTCAAAACTGTATTTCAAATGCTTTTCTCCATACTCTATTCTACTTATAGTAGCGTTATTGGTATTGTGCCCAAATTATATGGAATTAGTTCTTCTAGTGAATTGCAAATATATTTATGCTAAAGGGAAGCCTTTCCTTTAACTTTAAATAGATTTAGAGAACTCCTCTTTCACACTTTCCCTTTGTACTATCTGCGCAGGGTTGAAATTACCTCACAGACCGGCCTGCCTGGGGCTCTGAAATCCGTCCATCCCCTGACTGGCATTTAGGCCACACCTCTCGCCGGCTGCTCTTGCTAATGACCCAGTGCAGCCACATTGCTTTGTCTGCTCACTTTGGTGAGAAGAGGTCTCCAAGGCTTTGTCAAACGTCCACAAACTGTGGAGCAGTCCAGGATGATGCTTCCATTTGACTTTTTCTCCCTCCACCCTCTCTCAGGTTAGACAAGCACAGTCTGACGGTTCTCCCAACCTTCTCCAGCTCCTCTATTTCTTTTTGTGTAGACATTTCTTACTGTAAAATCCTTCCATATTCAGTTCTGTCTTGGTGTCTACTTTCCCAGAGCCCAGACTAACACAATATTACTTCTAAAAGCCTTATGAAAAATGAGAATGTGGAGACATTGGTTTTATTTTCTAATATCTGAGTTGTCTAATATATGGTTCTTATGCATTTAATAAGATTTGGACATTTTAAACTCAGACTTCTTCAGTTTCGGTGATTAGTGAATGGTGTGGAAATGACATGTGTCCTGTGAGATCACTTGGCTCTCTGATGCTCCATGGCCACCTGCTGGACTCCTAACAGCCACTTCTCTATCTCATTGTTTGCACAGTCACAAAAGCATTTGGACAAGAGCAGTGACGAACCAGTGTAAATCCAACACCATTTCTAGAAAAATAACTTCATGGAATTTTTTTTAACTTATGGAAGGAGGGACTTTATTGTCACCTTGTATACACAAACAAATTATATTCAATGTTACATTTCAATATTAAATATTGCTGCTGATTCAAATGGCGATTCAGATCTGACTTTATCACTGAAATAGGATATCCATTAATGGGATATCCAAGAGAATAATCAGTGTTATGGAGGGAGAGACATTTTGCAGGACCTGTTAGAAAGTCCATGAGCACCAGCAACTTACAACTTCTGGAAACGGACCAGGGGTCTAATGTCATGCCATGTTCTTAGTTTGCTTTCACCTTACTGATACACTAGGAGGTAATACAACTCTAGGAAAATAAATCTTCACATTACTTTGCAGAATGATAGAGTGGAAAAAATTAGAGCCTGGGAAACAGAGTCCTATATTTGAGCCTTGGCTTCACTCATGATAACCTTCAAGACCTTCTGCAAGACATTTACTTGGTTTTGGCATCAGTTTTCTTATCTGTAAAATGGAGATACAAATCTCTGATTCTTTCACAGTCATGAAGTTTAAATGAAGCAATCCACTTGAGAACATTCAGTGAACTAAAGCACATTATATATTGTTTTCATTATCATTGTTTATTGTCTTTCTAATAAAGTTATCTACTAAAGAAGATGATCAGGTTTTAAAAAAATCTTTTATAGGAATTTTGAATTTTCTAGTACTCGCTAAGAGATTTCTTAAATAAAAATTGTTTGAGCTGGGTGTGGTGGTACATGCCTATAATTCTAGCACTCTGAGAGGATGAGGCTGGAGTATCAAAGTTTGAGCCCAGCCCAGGCAACTTAGCAACTTAGTGAGACCCTGACTCAAAAGAAAAAATAGAACAGGTAGGCTGAGTTATGTAGCTCTGTTCAGTTCAAAAGATTTAGGTTCAATCCCCAGTACAGTAAGAATTCTGAAACAACTATTTAGATAAATATGATTTAAAATAGACCTTACTTTGCTTCTATCACGTAAGGTATACAGATTACTTAATAATTAAGACAAAGATTTCATAATTTGGTTACTGATTGAAAGGTTGAAAATGGAAACAAGACTAAGTATGAATTTAAAATGAATGAAAGATCTGGATGTGACAAAGACTTCTTTTCCTTCAATCTTTGGGATAGTGGTAGAGGAGAGACATATTTACATTACCTGATAGAACAAAGAATGAAAGAAGCCATCTTTGTCTGTAAACAAGAGCAATGAATAATATTTTTGCTCTAATACTTTTTTTGTGTTCTTTCATAGGTTTTTATGAAACTCCACTGATAATTTGATATCTCCACAAATCCTTTTTTTAAAACTATACTGAGTGTTATTGTAAAACAAATTGTTCATTTATAATTAAAACAGAAAATAATTATGTCATTTTAACTTTGTTCTCATGTTTTATGCAATTATAACTGTGATAAGTGTAACATTATTATTATGAAGTAGTTTAATTATCTTTATTCTGGCTAATTTAAGCAAAAAGAGGAAAAAATAAGCTACTGGCATCTAACAGAGAGGCAATCTCCCCAAAGAAGGCAAAGAGATCCTGGGTAGAAAAACATAACAAATACCCACTACTTGATCTATTTCACTTAACTATATTCCAGTGCTATTTTTCTTTGTGATAGTTATTTTCCTGAGCTACTGAGCTGGCATGCTATAATTAAAATTACGACAAGCTCAGATATCCACCAACATGCTTTTTGATAATTTTGTTTTTTCTAGGTAAATACTCTGTTAGACCAGGTACTGATTCCTGACCACAGAGGCATTGCCCTACATATTCTTGGAATGATTGCAACTATTTAAAGTTAAGGTGAGACATATTGGAATAGTGCAGGTTTGGCTCATGTCTAGGTAATGTATTCCTTTTACTGCTTTCTGTTTTCTCCATGGCCATTAACAACAAGGGGCTCTAATAGAGACAGCAGGTGCCCATGGAAATAGTGTTTTATCTTTCAGAAATAGAAGCTGTGTGTATACATGCACAGATATGGTTTTAAGACAAATTTGTAGATTGCTACTTTAAGAAGGACCCCTGGGCCGTGGACATAGTCTAGTGGTAGAATGCTTGCCTGGCACAATCAAGGCCCTGGGTTTGATCTCTGGGGCTGGCGATGGGGGGATAACGCCTGTAACTACTTTAGTTTGCAGTTAGCCAAAAAGGTAGTATCAGAAAGGAGACAAGATGAGCGCTTAACATCTGAAAGACTATCGGAAAAACTTTGATTTTTTTTTGGTACTAGGGATCGAACTTGGGACCTTGCACTTTCGAGGCAGCAGCCGGAACCACTGAGCTAAATCCCTGGCAAAACTTTGATTTTTATCACCATTGTGTATACATCATAATAATATCTATTTATTTAAATAGGACAGCATTTCTTGCTACTTGCATTTTTTGGTAACACGTAAAACACTTTACTCATCCAATTTCTATTGTTTATGGATTTATTTGTTAAATAGGAAGTATCATTCAGGTATTTAATGTATCATTCTGTTATTAAAACAGGTATTCTAACAAGAAACACTAGAGGGCATTCATTACTCTTTGCAAAGATATTTGTACACCATTTTAATGTGCATTTGCTCATACACAATGCTATTTTGTTCATATATGCGAGAAATGAAATAAAACATTTTCTACAATATCTTAGCATATTACTGAACACTCAGAAATCTAAACAACAACAAAACATGAATGAATGGGCTACAAGGCACAAGGATACCTTATATACATTGAAGTTAAAATGGAAACAAATCCTTGTCATTTTTTTTCCTTAAGTCATTTTTGATGTGATATAATTTCTTTTAAAATGTCAACAAATAATACAAATTATCAAATTTTAAAATTTTTCAGCATAGACAAAACTGTCATAACTTTAAAATTTCCTTTGTTCCAAATGCATGTAGAATTTTAAAACATAAGAATAAGTGATACAGAAGTAGTACAGATAAATTACACATTTCCAAGTTGTCATTTTATTATATCACTGATTTTACCCTGTTTTTATTTCTGTTCTCAGTGTTCTTATTGAATTTTCTTGCTCTTTGTATAACTTAATTTATTTGTTTATGCATTAAACTCTTTCATTACGTGCATTATTTATGTACAAAGTATTGCATTGGGTAATTGTGTGTGTGCCACTGCAAAATATGCCCACACAATTTGAGACCAAGTGTGACTCTTCATAAACTTCTGCTATAGAAATGACAGGAATAAGCAGTTTCTTTTAGCTTTAATTTCTTTTTTGATGAGTTTATTTTAGACCTGTTCTATAAAACCTTTAGCTCCAGCTATTCAGTTGTAGGTTACTGGAGATCACGCCCTTCCTTTTTTTTTTTCCATTAAGTTTATTGGTACATTTTAGGTGTAAAATACAGTTACATTCATCATTGAGATCTTGTACCTTTACATGATGTATCTTGGTTCTTATTTTTTTCCCCTTTCCCTGCCCTCCCTTCACCCCCTCCATTCTTCTCCATTTGCAAAGACTTTGTTTACATTTTTTTATTCTCTCATATTTTTTTCTTTTCTCTTCTTTCCTTTCTCCTACCCTTCCCACTTCCCCTGCTCCTTTAGACCTTTTCTTCCTATTACACAATATCAATTATACATTGTTTTAATTGCAAAATCAAAATTTAGAGGACATTACCGCAGATTTTACAAAATTTAAAAGGATATAGAAAGCATATTACAATAATCTGTTTTGAAATAAATTTGACAACTTCTAAGAAGTAACTTGGAAGACAAATTAATGAAACTGACTCTGGAAGAAGTATAAAATTTAAACAGCACCTATTAAAGAAAGTATATTCCTAGCTTCAAAACCTACCTATATGACAACAACAGGCTCATATACATTTTAACTGATGAATTATATCAAACAATGAAAGCACAAAAAAGAAGGAACACTCCTCCCCTCATTTTAGGAAATCAACATTGTGCTAATACTTAAACTGGGTAAAGATAATAGAAGAAAAAAGTATGAACATACATAAAAATTTGTTTAACAAAACAAACTATTAGAAGTCAGATCTGGCAGTATGTAGAAAGTGGTTTTATTATAGGGATGGCAGTGTTGGTTTAGCATTGGAAGATCCACCCCCAAAAGTCATCATTTTAACAGAGGAAAGGAAAAAGCCATATGATCCTGTCACTAGTTGGAGAGAAAGTATTGGACTAAATTTCACAGCTGTTCATGGTAAAAGCTATCAGGAGACTAGAAGTAGAACAGACCCTTCTCAACAGATAAGATGTATACTTCATACTTCCAGCAAAAATGCCTTGTATAAATGGAAAAGATAAAATGCTTTCTCCCTAAGGTGGGGAACAAGGGCAGATATGCCTACTCTTCATCTGTCAATTAAACTTTGAAACATAGGCCCAAACCACAATAGTTTGGCAATAAAAAGAAGCAATTGGGATAGAATTGGCAAGGTAGAAGTAAAATCTTTATATGGAGATGAAATGATCATCTGCAGAGAAAATACCAATAAATTTCTAGGAGCCCCTATAACTTGTATTTGCATTTAGCAGGATTAGAAAACACAAGGTATATATAAAAATTCAGGTCTATGTACACTTGCTATAAATTAAGAATTGGATATTGAAATTTAAAAGTTTTGTAGGAGTACAAAGGACCTAGAAAAGTAAAAAGAAAAAAAAACCAGAAAAAAAGTGTTGGAAGACATTTATTACCTAATTTTAAGACTTCCTCTAAAGCTTCAGTAATCAAGGCAGTGTTGGTGTAAGGAAAGACATATAGATAAATGGAATAAAGCAGAAAACCTAGAAATAGAACCACACATATATGGTCCACTGAATTTTGAAAGATTATTTAACATTAACATTTTATAGAACATAAACTCAAGAGCAGAGGAAAAGACAGTGTTTTCAACAAATGGTACTAGAACACCTGTTATCCATATGTAAAATATTAACCTCAACCCTTTATTTCCATACATAAAAATAACTTGAAAGGATCTATGAATCTAAATATGAAAGACTAAAACTATAAAACTTTACAAAGAAATTATAAGGGAAAATGTTCATGAATTCAGGGTAGGCAAGAATTTCCTAGGATACAAAAAACATGAAGCATAAAAAAAAAAATGAGATTCCATCAAAGTTTAGAACTTTAAAAGACATCATTAAGAAAATGAAAAGTAGTCTTTAAACAGACCATATTTATAATACATATAACCTATGACCAGAATATATGAACACTCACAGCTCATTAACAGACAACCCAATTAAAAAATAGACACAAGAAGATAAATAGCCAGAACAGCATAAGGAAAGGTGTGCAACACTAGAATCAGAAAAATACTAATCAGTACAATAACAAGATCTAATTACACACTCATTAGGGAGATGAAGCTAAAAGTTTTAGAAGAACAAACGTCAGCTTAGGTGTGAATGAGCTAGAACTTTCTAATACTGCTAATGTGAATGTAAAATGATAAAACCATTTTGGAAAACAATATAGAAATTTCTTGTATTACTGTTAAGAACCAACAGTTCTCTTCTTAAGTTTTTACTTAAGAGGAATGAAAACACATGTTCACATTAGATTTGTACATACAAGTTGACTATCCCTTATCAGAAATTCTTGGGACAAGAAGTGTTTCAGATTTTCATTTGAAATCCACTTGATCTGCAAAGAGGATAGCTACTCCTGCTTTTTTGGGGGTTCCTGTCACATGGAATATTGTTTTCCACCCTTTAAGTTTCAGTTCTGAGTTTCTTTTTGAATTAAATGTATTTCCTGTGTGCAGCATATTGTTGGATCTTGCTTCTTGACCCCTTCTGCCAGTCTACTTCTTTTGATTGGTGAATTGAGACCATTAACATGGATGGTTATAACTGATATGTATTGACTTATCATTGTCATGAGTTTTTCTTTTTTTGGATTCTCCCCCTTTGCATTTAATTTCTTGTCGTACCCAACGGATTCATTCTTCTGGGCTTCCTGGGGTTGTGATCCTTGTTGTCTTTTCCTAGGATATTGTCTAAAATTCTTTGGAGGGCTGGTTTGGTATTCATGAAGTTCCTCAGGTGCTCTTTGTCATGACAGTATCTTATTTCTCCATCAATTTTGAAAGATAGTTTTGCAGGGTACATCAGTCTGTGTTGGAGGTTGTCTTCCTTTAAGGCTTGCAATACATCACTCCAAGCTCTTCTTGTCTTGAGGGTTTGTATTGAGAAGTCTGCTGTGATTCTGATGGGCTTTCCTTTGTATGTGGTTTCTTTTCTGTAACTGCTTGTAGAATTTTGTTCTTCTGTTGGATTTCTGGAATCTTAATAATTGTAAGCCTATGTGTAGATTTTTTTGATTAAGGCTAGTTGGAGTCCTATATGTCTCATTTATCTGTATGTCAAGTTCTTTTCCCCTGGTTTGGAAGTTTTCTGCCATCACTTCTGTGAACGGTTTTTTTATGATGTCTGAACTCTCTCCTGTTTCTTCATTGACTCCGATCAGTCTTATGTTATTCTTCTTTGCATCATCTAGCAGCTGCTGGATTGATTTCTCATGATCCCTTACAGTTTTAAAGCAATTTTCTTTTCCTGGTCACTAATTACAATCTTATCTTCTGTATCTGAAATTCTGTCCTCACATTGGCTCATTCTGCTGCATAAATTTTCAATGGAGTTTTTAATCTCCTGGAAATCTGTTTGCATCTGTTTTATGGATTCCATTTGTTTTCTATGTTGGGATTCCATCATGTTCTTCAGTCTATTTTTTTAATCTGTGTCTTCTCTAGATTATTAATCATGTCTTGCATTATTGGCACAATCTCTGCTGTTATCTGAGAAATTATTTCTGATTTTATTTTTTCCAGATTCTCTTTTGTTGCCAGTCCAGGTGGTTGAGTATCAAGAGTGTTCCATTTCATTTCCCTTTGGGGTTGCTTTAGGTGATCTGGAAGTCTGGTTTTCTGACTTGTTTAAGTGTCTTCTCATTTCAACTTGGGGAGAGGGAGGTTATGTGTAGTGCTGGTGCCCTCCTGGGCCCTGGGGACTGTGGTAAGGCGGCCTGGAGCAGCTCACCTCCTCTGTGCTGGGGGCTGGTGGTGGTAAGGTGGTCCAGAAGCCTCCTCCTGGGTTCTGGGAGTGGCTCACCTCCTCTGCCTCATGCCCTTTCTATCAGGAACTACAAAATGTCTTCATTCTGTAACAATGATTATTCTAAAGGATATTCCAGTAAATAGGTGGCTATATATTTATATGCTTAATTTTAGACCACAATACATAAAACGATAGGAGCAGAGCTGGTGGTATAGCTCAGTGGTAGAGCACTTGCCTGACATTCATGAAGCCCTAGGTTTGATTCCCCACTAGACTGGAAAAACAAAACAAGGACAATGTGAGGAATTCTGTAGACAGGTGTCCTTACTAAAATTTTTTTTATTAGTGCATATTTGTAATACAGAATAATGATGCTAATTTTGGGAAACTGGTACATTCATATAACATACTTTGATCATTTCCCATCCCCTTATCCTCTCTTCCTTCCTTTTCCCTGCCTGTGATCTTCTTCTTCTTCTCCAAGAATCTACCTTCTAGTTTTCTATCATCTCTTATTTATTTTCTTTTTATTTACTTATTTACTTAATTTATTTATGGTTTATTTATTTATAATTTAGGTTTCTCATAAGAGAAAACATGCAAACTGAATCGCTGATTTTACATAGCATGATAGTCTTGAGCACCACCCATTTTCATGCAGATGACATGATTTAATTTTTCTTTATGACTGAATAATCCTTGTATATCAGTCAGTGCTTTCTAGAGAAAACAGATTTAATGCAATACATACAAATATGTAAGAATTTACAAAATTGGTTACATTGGCGGCCTACAGAGTCAGGTGTGCACACTGGGGATCTGAAGATCCAGTCAAAGGCCTGGGTCTCAGTGTAATTACCCATGTGAGTCTGTATCAGGGGGCTGAAGGGTCCACAATGGAAGGGTAAAGAGTTTGCATAGGAAGGCTGAAGGGTCAGTGCTGGAGGCTAAAAGTCTACACTGGAAGCTAGGAGACGACATCCAAGGTGAAAGCTCCTCCAAAGCGAACAGAAGCAATTCTACCTTCTCTGTTCCCCTTTTTATACCATTTTGGCTATAGTCCTCCCTAGGCTGGGTCCTCCACACCCAGAACTATGCTGAGCCAATTTAGTTGGGTGTTACTCAAGTTGACACAATCAATCATCACACCTTGTGTATATATACTACATTTTCTTTATCCATTCATCTGTTGACAGGCCTCTAACATGTTTCCAGAGCTTAGTTATTGTGAATAATGCCTCTGTAGACATGTGTATGCATGTACGTACGGCAATGTGTGTGATACCTTTAATTGTTCAGGAATATATCCAAGAGAGATGTAGCTGGATCAAATAATATTTCTATTTTTAACTTTCTGAGGAATCTCCAAACTGATTTCAGTAGTTGTACTAGTTGACATTTCTACTAACAATGCAGGAAGGCCCCCCAATCCTTACCAGTATTCATTGTTTTTTGGGTATGTTCTTGACAATAACCATTCTGTGTTAAGATGGGATCTCAAAGTTATGATTTACATCTCCCTAATGGCTAGATATGTTGAACATCTTTTTCATATACTCTTGGCCATTCACACTTCTTCTTGTGTGAAATGTCTATTCAGTTCTTTTGCCTTTTTAAAATTTTTCCCCATTCCCTTGCCCTCCCTTCACTCCCTCCACCCTTCCCTATTTACAAAGACTTTGTTTCCATTTTTTCCTTTCCTTTCTTTTCTTTCCCCTACTCCTCCCACTTCCCCTACCCTTTTGGGCCTTTTCTTCTTATTTCACATTATCAATTATTCATTTTAATCCTTATTTACATTTTCAGTTTCTCACACCAGAGAAACTATTTGGTATTAACACGTTTGACCTATTTATTTCACTTAAGAGTATGTCATGAATGTCCATCCATTTAGTTATAAATGTCTCTATTTTGTTGTTCTTTATAGTACTCCATTTTATAAAAAGACCCCACATCTTCTTTATCCAGTCTCCAGTTGATGGGCAACCGAGCTGTTTCCAAGGTTTAGCTATTACAAACTGTGCGGCTATAAACATGGGTGCACATATGTCACTGTGGTATGATTCTTTTAATTCTTTTGGGAAGATACCCAGCAGAGGAATATCTGGGTCAAATGAGACCTCTAGTCCTAGTTCTTTGAGCTATCTCCATACTGATTTCCATAGTGGTTGCACCAGTCTACACTCCCATCAACAATGCAGAAGGGTTCCTTTCTCCCCACAACCCTGCCAACATTTGTTATTGGTTGATTTCTTGATAGCAGCCATTTTTTCTGGGGTGTGGTGGAATCTCAGTGTTGTTTTCATCTGCATCTCTTGAATGACCAGTGATGTTGAACATTTTTCATATATTTATTTGCAGCTTTTACTTCTTTGTCTGAAAAATGTCTGTTCATTTCAGATGCCCCTTTTTTTTTGTATTAAATTCTTTTATTGGTACATTGTAGGTATACAACACAATTACATTTCTCATTGGGAATTGTACCTTTATGTAATGCATCTTGGCTCTTATTTTTTCCCCATTCCTAGCCCTCCCTTCACGCCCTCCACCCTTCCCTATTTACAAAGACTTTATTTCCATTTTTTCCATTTCTCATCATTTTTTCCTTTCCCTTCTTTCCTTTCCCCTGCCCCTCCCACTACCCCTACCCCTTTGGACCTTTTCTTCCTATTTTACATTATCGATTATTCATTCTAATCATTGGTACATTTTAGGTATACAATATAATGACATTCATCATTGGAAATTTGCACCTTTACATAGTCTCTCTTGGTTTTATTTTTTACCCTTGCCCAGCCCTCCCTTCAACCCCTCCATTCCTCCCTATTTACAAAGATTTTGTTCCTATTTTTCCATTTTCTCATATTAATCCCATTCCCTTCTATCCTTTCCCCTAGCCCTCCCACTTCCTTCCCCTTTGCCCCTTTTCTTCCTATTTCACATTACCGATTATACATTTAGTCCTTATTTACACTTTCAGTTTCTCACACCAGAGAAACTATTCGGTATTTACACATGTGTGTCCTATTTATTTCACTTAAGAGTATAGCCTCAATGTGCAGATGCCCATTTTTGAATTGGGTCTTTGAATTTGGGGGTCTAATTTTTTTCAGTTCTTCATATATTCTAGATAGTAGTCCTTTGTCTGAGGTACAGCTGCTAAAATTTTTTTCCACATTGTAGGTTGTCTCTTAGCTCTGTTGGTGGTTTCTCTTGCAGTGCAGAAGCTTTTTAATAAGATGAGATCCAAGTTGTTGATTCTTTGTGCTAGTTCCCATGCTACTGAGGATTTGTTCATAAAGTCTTTTCCTATGCCAATGTTTGCCTTTTGTTTTGATTAGATCATTTATTTTCTGGGGCTTAATTTCTTTGTGTTCTTTGTTTAGCCTAGATGTTAGTCCTCTATTAGCAGTGTCAGAAGAGTAGCTAGAAAAATTTTCTCCCATTCTATAGGTTGTCTCTTCATCCTATTGATTGTTTCCTTTGCTGGACTGAAGCTTTTTTTTTTTCTGTTTAGTTTATTGGTACATTTTAGGTATATAATACAGTTAAATTCATCATTGGGATCTTGTACATTTACATGATGTATCTTGGTTCTTATTTTTTTCCACATTCCCTTGCCCTCCCTTTACCACCTCCATCCTTCTGGACTGAAGCTTTTTAATTTGATGCAGTCACATTTGCTTATTCTTGATATTATTTCCTGTGCTATTAGAGTTCCGTTTAGGAAGTTGTTGCCAGTGCCTATGGCTTCAAGTGTTTCCCCATCCTATCTTCCAGCAGTTTCAAAGTTTCATTTTTATATCTAGGTCTTTGATCCATTTTTATTAGGTTTTAATAAAGGGTAATTGATAGGGGTTTACATCTATTTTGTGCCTTATAATGTCATGTTTCTCAAATTTTTGCATATGGGGATCAGTTTATGGATTTATTCCAACATGTTTTGTACTTCTACTAGTTTCTTCTAATCAGCACTGTTTTCAATCTTCTAAGTTATATATCAGTGGAGGATTAGGAAAAGAAATTACAGAATATATTAAGCATAATTAGAAAAGTAAATTCGTTAGCATTTCCAAAAATACATGACTTTTGCGTTGTTCCACTGGGTGCAGTAGCAAGTGCTTGTGGTTCTAGCTACTTGGGAGGCTATGGGAGGAGAATCATTCAGTGCATGAGTCTGATACCAGGCTGGGTAACAGGATAATATCATTTAAAAAAAGCAATAAATGCAGCAATTCAATGGACTACATATTTTCTTTTAATGTTAAATTCATGGATGGCTTCTATTTTGTTTTTCTTATTGGTACAATTTAGATATACGTAATGATAACATTCATCATAGGGAATTTGTACCTGTACATGATGTATCTTGCTTCTTTTTCCCCATTCTACTCCCCTCCCTTCAATCCCTCTTCCCTCCTTATTTACAAAAGCTTTGTTTCCATTTTTCCTTCTATTCTCTTTCTTTTTCCTTGTCCCTCCCTTCCTTTCCCCCTCCCCCCTTGCTTGTTCCCCTCTCAATTTGAACATTTTCTTCCCATTTCCCAATATTTATTATACATTTTGGTCCTTATTTACACTTTCAATTTCTCAAGTCAGAGAAACCATGTGATATTTGAACATGTGTGTCTGATTTATTTCACTTAGAGTATGGTCTCAAAGTGCATCCATTTACCTAGAAATTTCTCAAGTTTATCCTTCTTTATGGTAGAGTAGTACTATATTGTATACCCCCCCCCCCACATCTTCTTTATTCATTCATCAGTTGACAGGCATTTGGGTTGTTTCCAAGATTTAGCTATTATAAATAGTGCTGCTATAAACATAGCATATATCACATCTGTGGTATGATGCTTTTAATTCTTTTGGGAAGATATCCAGAAGGGGAATAGCTGGGTCAAATGGATCCTCTAGTGTTAGTTTTTGAGGACTCTCCACACTTATTTCCACAGAGGTTGCACCAGTCCACACTCTCATCAACAGTGGAGAAAGGTTCCTTTCCCCCCACAGCCCTGCCAGCATTTGTTATTGGTTGATTTCTTGATAATAGTCATTCTTTCTGGAGTGAGATGGAATCTCAGCGTTGTTTTAATTTTCATCTCTTGAATGACCAGTGATGTTGAACATGTTTTCATATATTTATTTGCTATTTCTACTTCTTCGGGCAAGTGTCTTCATTTTAGATGCCCATTTTTGGATTAGGTCTTTAAATATAGGGGGTCTTAATTTTTTGAGTTCTTTATAGATTCTAGACTTTCTTCCATTGAAGGTGTTTGGCCCCTTTGTCAAAGATAAAGTAGCTAAATATGTTTGGAGTTGTTTCTGCATCTTCTAATTTGTTCCATTGATCTTTGGGTCTGGTTTTTGTTTGTTTGTTTGTTTGTTTGTTTTGCCAGCACCATGCTGTTTTTATCATAGCAGATTTGTAGTATAATTTCACATCTGGGATTGTGATGCCCCCTGCCTTGCTTTTGTTGCTCAGAATTGCTTTTGCTATTCTAGGTCTCTTTTGGTTTCCAATTAATTTTAGGATTGTTTTCTCTAATTTGGTGAGGTAGTCTATTGGTATTTTGATTGAGACTGCATTAAATCTGTATAACAATTTTGGAAGTATGTTAATTTTCACTATATTGGTTCTTCTTACCCAAGATCAAGGGATATCTTTCTATTTTCTGATGTCATTTTTCATCTCCTTTATCAGAGTACTGTAATTTTCAATGTAAAGGTCTTTTATTTCCTTTCTTAGATTGATTCCTAAGTTTTTTGTTTTTGATGCTATTGTGAAAGGTGTTGTTTCCCTGATTTCTCTCTCAGTGAGTTTATTATTTGTGTACAGGGATGCTATTGATTTTTGAATACTGACTTTGTATCCAGCTATCCTACTGAATTTGTTTATTAGATCTAGAAGCCTCTTTGTAGAGTTTTTGGGGTCTTCTATGTAGAGTATCATGTCACCCATAAATAATGATAATTTAACTTCTTCCTTTCCTATCCTTACTTTTATTTCTTTCTCTTGTCTATTTACTGTGCTTAATATATCCAGAACTATATTGAATAGTAGTGGTGATAGTGAACATCCTTGTCTTGATCCTGATTTTAGAGTGAAAACTTTCAGTTTTTGACCATTTAGTATGATGCTGAGTGTTGGTTTGTCATAGATGGCCTTTATCAGATTGAGATAAAGACCATCTATTCCAATTTTTTGTACGGTTTTATCGTAACTTATCAAGTGCCTTTTCTGCATCTATTGTAATGATCACGTGGTTTTTATTCTGTTAATATGGTGCATTACATTTATTGATTTGTGTATATTGAACCATCCCTGCATCCCTGGGATGAATTTTACTTGGTCAGGGTGCATAATCTTCTTGATGATTTACTACATTCTGTTTGCCAGTATTTTACTGAGGATTTTTGCATCTTGTTCATTAGGGAGATTGGTCTGTAGATCTCTTTTTTTTTTGGTACCAGGGATTGAACTCGGGTCCTTGCGCTTGAGCAGCAGGAGGTGAAACCACTAAGCTAAATCCCCGGCCCTGTAGATCTCTTTTTTGATTGGATGCTTCTCTGGTTTTGCTTGCTTCCATGAATAAATTTGGGAGTATTGGTTCACTTTAAATTTCTTTTTTTAAAAAATTCTTTTATTGGTACATTTTAGGTATGCAATACGTTTACATTTATCATTGGGTGCTTGTACCTGTATGTGATGGATCTTAGTTCTTAATTTTTTCCCCATTACATGTGGACCCTTCACCCCCTCCACCTTTCCCTATTTACATAGATTTCGTTTCCATTTTTTTTCTTTTCTCGTAATTTTTCCTTTCCCTTCTTTCCTCTCCCCTTCCCCTCCCATCATGCCTACACCTTTCGACCTTTTCTTCCTATTTCAAATTATCAATTATTCATTTTAATTCTTTTAATCCTCATTTATACTTTCAGTTTCTCACACTAGAGAAACTATTCAGTATTTACACATGTGTGTCTTATTTATTTCACTTAAGAATATAGCCCCAATATGCATCCATTTAGCTATAAATGTCTCTAGTTTCTCATTCTTTATGGCTGAGTAGTACTCCATTTTATAAAAAAAATGACATCTTTTTTATCCAGTTTCCAGTTGATGGGCACTTGGGCTGTTTCCAAGTAGCTATTACAAACTGCTGCTATAAACATGGGTGCACATATATCACTGTGGTATGATTCTTTTAATTCTTTGGGGAAGATACCCAGCAGGGGAATAGCTGGGTCAAATGGAACATTTAGCTCTAGTTCTCTGAGGTATCTCCATACTGATTTTCATAGTGGTTGCACCAGTCTGCACTCCCACCAACAATGGAGAAGTCTTCCTTTCTCTCCACCACCCTCCCCCACACCAGCATTTGTTATTGGTTGATTTCTTCATAGCAGCCCTTCTTTCTGGGGTGAGGTGGAATCTCAGCATTGTTTTCATCTGCATCTCTCAAATGACCAGTGATGTTGAACATTTTTTCATATATTTATTTGCTGCTTTTACTTCTTTGTCTGAGAAATGTGTGTACATTTCAGATGCCCATTTTTGAATTGGGTCTTTGAATTTGGGGGTCTGATTTTTTTCAATTCTTTATATATTCTAGATAGTAGACCTTTGTCTGAGGTACCACTGGTAAAAATTTTTTCCCACATTGTAGGTTGTCTCTTAGCTCTGTTGGTGGTTTCTCTTGCAGTGCAGAAACTTTTTAATAAGATGAGATCCCAGTTGTTGATTCTTTGTGCTAGTTTCCATGCAACTGAGGTTTTGTTCATAGTCTTTTCCTATGCCAATGTCGTCAAGAGTTCTACCTAACTTATCTTCCAGCAAGTTTAGTGTTTCTGTTTTAATATTTAGATCTTTAATGCACTTTGATCTTAGTTTAGTGCATGATGATAAGTATGGGTCTAGTTTTAATCTTTGGCAGGTTGAAATCCAGTTTTTCGAACACCATTTATTAAATAGGCTATCTCTCCTCCAGTGAGGGTGGTTGGTTCCTTTGTCAAAGATGAGGTGACTGAGTATGTCTGGAGTTGTTTCTGCATCTTCTAATGTATTCCACTGATCCTTGGGTCTCTTTGTTTGGCAGTACCATGCTGTTTTTATCACAGTACCTTTGTAGTATAGTTTCAAGTTGGGGATTGTGATACCCCCAGCCATCTCTCTGTTGCCTGCCATTGCTTTTGCTATTCTAGGTCTCTTCTAGTTCTAAATGAATTTTTGGATTGTTTTCTCTAGTTCTGTGAAGTATATTGTTGGAATTTAAATTGGCATTGCATTAAATCTATATAGTAGTTTTGGAAGTATGGCCATTTTCACTATATTAGTTCTCTCTACCCAGGAACAGGGATGTCTTTCCATTTTCTTATATCCTCCTCAACCTCCTTTTTCAAAGTGCTGTAGTTTTCAGTGTAGAGGTCTTTTGCTTCCTTTGTTAGGTTGATTCCTAGATATTTCATTTTTTGGATGCTATTGTAACAGGAATTGTTTCCCTAATTTCTCTCTCAATGAGTCTGTTATTTGTGTATAAGGAGGCTATTGTTTTTTGAGTGTTGACCTTCTAACTGGCTACTCTACTGAATCTGTCAATTAGGTCTAGAAGCCTTTTGACCGAGTTTTTTGGGGTCTTCTATGTAAAGTATCACATCATCAGCAAATAATGACAGTTTAACTTCTTCCTTTCCTATCTTTATTCCTTTTATTTCTTTCTCTTTTCTAATCACTGTGGCTAATGTTTCCAAACCTATATTGAACAGGAGTGGTGATAGTGGGCATCCTTGTCTTGTTTCTGATTTTAGCGTGAAAGTTTTCAGTTTTTGATCATTTAGTATGATGTTGGCTGTTGGTTTTTCATAAAGAGCCTTAATCAGGTTGAGATAAAGACCTTCTATTCCAATTTTCTGTAGAGTTTTTATCATGAATGGGTGTTGGATTTTGTCAAATGCCTTTTCTGCATCTATTGAGATGATCATATGGTTTTTGTCCTTGGCTCTGTTAATAGAGTGTATTACATTTATTGATTTATGAATGTTGAACCATCCTTGCATCCCTGGGACAAATCTGACTTGGTCAGGGTGTATGATCTTCTTGATGACACTCTGTATTCTGTTTGTCAGTATCTTGTTGAGGATTTCTGCATCTATGTTCATTAGGAAGACTGGCCTGTAGTTCTCTTTTTGGATTGGGTCTTTCCCTGGTTTTGGAATCAAAGTAACACTTGCTTCCAGGAATGAATTTGGAAGCCTTGCTTCCCTTTCAATTTCCTTTATGAGTTTAAAGAGTAATGGCAATAGCTCTTCTCTAAATGTCTTGTAGAATTCAGCAGTGAAGCCATCAGGACCTGGGGTTTTCTTTGTTGATAAATTTTTATCACATTTTCAATTTCACTCATTGTAATTGGGGTTTTAGAATTTCTATATCTTCTTCATTTAACTTTGGCAATTTGTATGTATCCAGGAATCTGTCCATTTCTTCTGTGTTTTCCATTTTATTAGAGTACAGGTTCTCCAAGTAGGTATTAATGATCCCCTGGATTTCTGCTGGGTCTGTTGTGACTTTACATTTTTCCTTCTTAATTGCATGGATTTGAGCATTTTCTTCCCTTTTTTTGATAAGGTTGGCTAAAGGTTTATTGATTTTATTTATTCTTTTGAAAAACCAACTCTTTGATTCATTAATTTTTTGTATTGTTCTCTTAGTCTCCATTGCATTGATTTCTGCTCTGATCTTTATAATTTCCTCTCTTGTACGAGCTTTGTTTTTGTTATACTCTTCTTTTTCTAGGAGCTTGAGGTTCTGCATTAGGTTATTTATTTGAGTACTCTCTGTTTTCCTAATATGGGCATTCACTGCTATGAATTTCCCACATAGAACTGCTTTCATTGTGTCCCATAGATTCCTGTATGTTGTACTGGCATTATCATTTACTGCCTAATTTCTTCTTTAATTTCCTCTGTGACCCATTGGTTGTTCAGGAGGCTGTTATTCAATTTCCATGTGTTTGTGGGAGTTTTGCGGTTTCTTATGTTATTGACCTCCAATTTTATTTCACAATGGTCTGATAACATACAGGGAGTAACTTCATTTCTTTTACGTTTACTTAGACATGTCCTATGAGCTATCATGTGGTCTATTTTGGAGAATGACCCATGTGCAGTTGAGAAGAATGTGTATTTTGATTTTGTGGGGTGGAACACTCTGTAATCATCTATTAAATTCAATAGTTTGTTTCATTTCTAGAATTTTGTTGTTAATTTTTTGTCTAGATGATCTGTCTATAGTGGGGTATTGAGGTCCCCCACTATAATTGTACTAGTGCTTATTTGGTTTTTCATGTCCATTAATATTTGTTCTGTATAGTTGGAGGCACTCGTATTTGGTGCATGTATATTTAGGATTGTCATCTCTTCTTCTTGGATTGTTCCCTTCACAAGGATGTAGTGACCATCTTTGTCTCTCTTAATTAGTTTTGGTTTGAGATCTACTTCGTCTGCAAATAAGATTGCTATGCTGCTTTTTTCTGGGTTTCTGTTGCATGGAGAACTGTTTTCCATTGTTTTATTTTCAGTTTATGAATTTCCTTTTGAATTAGATGTGTTTCCTGTATGCAGCATATTGCTGGATTTTGCTTTTTTTTTTTTTTTTTTAACCAGGGATCAAACTCAGGACCTTGTGCTTGCAAAGCAGGCCCTGGAACCACTGAGCTAAATCCCTGGCCCTGGATTTTGTTTCTTAATCCATTCTGCCAATCTATTTCTTTTGATTGGTGAATTGAGGCCATTAACATTGATAGTCATACTTGATATTGACTCATCCTTGTCATGATGTTTTACTGTTGTTGGCTCTTTTATTTCTTATTTTGTCCTCCTTTCCCTTTAGTATCTTACCTTGCCTGGTGGCTTCCCTCTGTTGGGCCTCATGGAGTTGTGACCTGTATTGTCTTTTTCTAGGATATTGTTTAGAATTGTTTGGAGTGCTGGTTTGGTGTTTATGAAATTTCTCAGGTGTTCTTTGTGATGGAAGTACCTAATTTCCCCATCAATTTTGAAAGATAATTGTGCAGGATACAACAGTCTAGGTTGGAAGTTATTTTCTTTTAGTGCTTGAAATACTTCACTCCAGGCTCTCCTTGATTTGAGGGTTTGTGTTGAGAAGTCTGCTGTGATTCTGATGGGCTCTCCTTTGTATGTGATTTGTTTCTTTTCTCTAAGTACCTGTAGGATTTTGTTCTTCTTTTGGGTTTCTGGGATCTTGACTATTATATGTCTAGGTGTAGAGTTTTTTTGATCATGGCTAGTTGGAGTTCTATAAGCCTCACTTATCTGTGTGTCCAATTGTCCACCTGGGAAGTTTTCTACTATTACTTCTGTAAACAGTTTTTTTTATGTCAATTGTACTTTCTCCTGTTTTTTCATGGACTCCTATCAGTCTTATGTTGTTCTTCTTTGCATCATCTAGCAGCTGCTGGCTGGATTGATTTCTTGTGGTCTCTTACTATTTTTAAGAAATCTCTGTTTTCATGGTCCGTTACCACAATCCTGTCTTCTATATCTGATATTCTATCTTCAGATTCCCTTAATCTACTTTGCATGCTTTCAGTGGAGTTTTTAATCTCCTGAATATCCGTTTGAATCTGTTTCATGGATTCCATTTCTTTCTTATGTTGGGAGATCATGGTTTCCATTTCTTTCTTATGCTGGGCATTCATGGCTTCCAGCACATTTCTGAGCTCATCTGTTTTTTTTTATCTGTTTCTGTTCTAGAGCCTCAAATCATGTCTTTCACTCTGCTCACCATCTCTGAAGTTATCTGGGAGATTATTTTTGCTTTGAATTTTTCTAGCACCTCATTCATCTGTTTTGTTACTTCCTGTGCTATCAATTCAGGGTGTCCATGTGATTGATTATCAGACTTTTCCACCTCGTTTCCCCCAGAATTTGCCTTTTGTGGGGTGGAAGTCTGAGTTTGTGACTTGCTTAAATGTCTTCTAATTTTTGTTTTTGGTACTGTCCTTGGTTTAGTTCCTGGGTTGATACTTTGAAGTTGCTCATTGTAAGTATCTTTGTTGATGTATTTAGAACCCTTATGGAATGATTGCTTTGGAGAGGTGTCTTCCAGATATAGCTGTTCTTTAGATTTTTAGTCTCCAACTGTCTCATTTTCATTATTCCAGGAAATAGAACTGATTAGATCAATCACAACACCTTAGCCCAAGTGATACAATTAGCCACACAATACCATCAAGTACCTCTTAGAAAATGACAATTTGTAGTAGTTATTAATCTGTCACCTTTAACTGTGTGAATTAAATCAAAATCAAGGACCACCCCAACATATGTTTATAGTGAATGAACTCTTCAATATAGCAACTTTACCCTTTGGAATAGGGAGTTAGAAGGAGTTGGGGAAGGAGGGATGGGGAGGGAGGGATAAGTAGGTAGAAGGATAGGGGAAGGCAAACAGTGAGGCTAGAGGACACAGATGAGAGAAGGAAAGAGAAGAAAAGAAAAATAAAGAAGAAATACAAATTAGGGCCAGATCAGGAACACAAAGGGAGATGAAGAACAGTGTGGGACAGCAAGGGAGCAAGGGAGAGAGAGAGAGAAAGAAAGAAAAGAGAAAAGAAAGAAAAAAGAGAAAAATAAAAAATTTTAAAAGAGTAGAAAAAGAAGGAAAAAGAATTAAAAATAAGAGCAAAAAATAGTGGTAATTTTGAAAATAACAAATAAAAAAGAAAAATGAAGGGACTGCTTCGGGGTATGTCTCTTCTGTCACAATAGACAACGTGGGCAGCAGTGTGCAGTTATAAGTCAATGAGTCTCGGTAAGCCAGTCATAGACCAATGAGATTCAGGCAGATTTCTGGCTGCAAGTCCCAAGTTGAGCTCCCTGTCCTCCTGCAGGGTTGAACTGTGCAAGGTTCTATTGCAGGTTCCAGATGCCTTTCCCCTGAAGATAGGCCGGGTTCTAATGGAAGGTGATGATCCCTCTAACTTAACCAAGTACAGTGGTCTAGTGTGCCTTTACTGAAGAGATTCTCTTCACTTTTCCAGTGGGCTTCAGTTATCATCAGGGAGCCTGAGAGAGGCCCTGTCTCTCTTGTTCACTTCTGCAGCTCAGGACAATATCCTTTATGTCCCCCTGTGCCTCTGTAGTGTGGAACCAGGTAGCTGCACAGCCAAGAGGCCAGAGGTGGTGTTGGTGGTGGGGCTGTGTTGTTGTAGGGGCCCACGCGGCTCCACTGGAGGTTGTTGGGCATGCCTGGGGGTCCTTACCAGCTCTTGGTCGCAAGTAGGTGTAGCTAGCCAGGCAGAGCTGGGCTCAGTCAGTCCTGGGTGCTCTGCCTGCATGGCTCCACTCCCTTTCAATTTCACGGAAGAGTTTGAGAAGTAACAGCATGAAATCTTTTCTAAATTTCCTGAGAATTCAGCAGTGAATCTGTCAGTTCCTGGGCTTTTCTTTGTTGGTAGGTGTTTAATTAGATCTTTAATTTCATTGACTGATATTGGGTTATTTATAATTTTTATATGTTCTTGATTCAGCTTTGGTAACTCCTATGTATCTAGGAATCTGTCATTTCTCCTGTGCTTTCCATCTTATTAGAATATAGATTCTCAAAGTAGGTATTGATAATCTTCTGGATTTCTGCAGGATCTATGGTGACTTCACCCTTTGGAGGGTGGGAGAAATGAAAGAAGGGACAAGAAAAAAAGTGAAAAGTAGAAGAAAAAAAGTGATTTCACCCTTTTCATTCCTAATTGCATGGATTTGAGTCTGTTCTTTCCTTTTTTTGATACAGTTGGCTCAGGTTTTGTCAATTTTATTTAATCTTTTGAAGAACCAATTCTTTGATTCATTGTATTGTTTTCTTAGTCTCCATTCCATTCATTTCTGTCCTGAGTTTTATAATTTCCTTCCTGTATGAGCTTTGGGCTGGACCTGTTCCTTTTTTAGAAGCTTAGGGTTGACCATTATGGTGTTTATTTGAGCTTATTCTATTTTTCTGATATGGGAATTCATTTCTCTAAATTTCCCTTTTAGGACTGGCTTCATTGCATCCCATAAGTTCCAGTATGTTGTATTGGCATTATCGTTTCATTGTAGAAACTGCCTAATTTCTTCTTTAATTTTCTCTGCAACTCTCAGTGTTGTCTCTGTGCTATTTGTTGTTTCTTTTGGTATGCAGAAGCTTTTTAATTTGATATGAGCCAATTTGATGATTCTTGGTATATTTTTTGTGTCACTGGGTTTTATTCAGAAAGTCCTTGCCTATGCCTACCATGTCTTCAAGAGTTTTACCTGTTTTATTTTCCAGCAGATTCATTTTTTCTGTTTTAATATTTAGGTCTTTGATCCATTTCGATTTTATTTTACAGTAAGAGGCATTGTAATGCCTCTTTTTTTTTTGGTACCGGGGATTGAACTCGGGTCCTTGTGCTTGTGCAGCAGGCGGTGAAAACACTGAGCTAAATCTCCGGCCCCTTGATTTCATTTTAGTATAGAATGAGAGCTATAAATTGAGATTCATTCTTCTGCATATGGATAACCAATTTTCCCAGTGACATTTGTTAAAGAGGTTACCTCATTTCTAGCATATGTTTTGACCCTTTACTAAAGATCAGATGTATAAATGTGCTTTTTTCTTTTTCCTGCATCCCCTATTCTGTTCCATTGATCAGCATGTACATTTTTGTGCCAATACCATGCTTTAAAAAATATATAACTGTAGTTTTGTAATGTAACTTCAAATCTGGAATTGTGATGTCTCCCACTTTGCTCTTGTTGCCCAGTGTTTGTTTTGCTATTCTAGGTCTCTTCTGGTTCCATATGAATTTTAGGATTTTTTCTAGTTCTGTAAAGAGTATTCTTGGCATTTTTATTGGGATTGCACTAAATCTATATATCATTTTTTTAATATGGCCATTTTGACAATATTGGTTCTGTCTATCCTGGAACCAATGTCTTTTCATTTTCTGATATCCTTTTCAGTCTCTCTCTCTTTTTTTCAGAATAGTATAGTTTTCATTGTAGAGGTCTTTCATTTTCTTGGTTAGGTTAATTCCTAAGTATTTAATTTTCTTGAAACTATTGTTAATGGAATTGTTTCCTGATTCCTTTTTTGGTGGGTTCATTGTTAGTGTACAGGAATGTTATTGATTTTTGTATGTTTATTTAGTATCTTGTCACTTTGCTGAATTGTTTATTCTAGGGGTTTGAAGGAGTCTTTGGGGTCTTCTATGTAAAGGATCATGCTACACAAATAGGGATAGTTTGACTTCTTCTTTTTTTATATGTATCCTTTTTATTTCTTCTTTTACCTGATAGCTCTGGCTAAAATTTCAAGCACTATATTGAACAGGAGTGGTGAGAGTGGACATCTTTGTCTTTTTCCTTATTTTATAGGAAACACTTTCAGTGTTTTCCCATTTAGTGTGATGTTGGCATGTCATAAATAGCTTTTATCAGTTCAGTTAATATCCTCTTGTACCTTTGTCAGCATTTTCTTTCATGAATGGATTTTGTCAAAGGCTTTTTCTGTACCTATTGAAATGATCATGTGATTTTTCTGCTTTTCTCTGCTTATGTGATGATTTATTGATTTGCATATGTTGACCCATCCTTTTAGTCCTGGAATAAAGCAAACCTGGTTATGATTTATGATCTTGTCAATGAACTGTTGCATTCTGTTTGCCAGTATTTTGTGGAGAATTTTTGTTCATTAGGGAAATTGACCTGTAGTCTGTTTTTTTTGTTAAATTCTCTGGTTTTGTTATAAAGGTAATGCTAGCTTCCAGAAATGAGTTTGGCAGTACTTCTTCCCTTTTGGTTTCATTGAAGAGTTTAGGTAGTATTGCCTTTAGATCTTCCCTGAAGTTCTGGTTGTATTCTGGAGTGAATCCATCAGGTACTGGGCTTTTCTTTGATGGTGGAATTTTCTTTACTGCATGTATTTTGTTGCCTCTAATTAATCTATATCTTCTTGATGCAATTTTGGTAATTTATAGGTGTCTAGGAATTTCTCCATTTCTTCTAGGTTCTCTAACTTATTGGATCATTCATTTTTGAAGTAGTTTCTTATAATCCTCTGGATTTTGGTGGTGGTGGTGGTGATTTCAACTTTTTAATTTCTAATTGCATTGATATGGGGTTTTTTCTTTTCTTTCTTCTTTTTGGTAAATTTGGGTATAAGTTTATAAATCTTGTTTATTCTTTCAAAGAAGCAACTCTGAATCATTGATTCTTTGTGCTCTTTTTAGTCTCAATTTCATTAATTTCTGCTCTGATCTTTATAATTTATTTTCTTATATAAATTTTGGATTTGATGTTATTTTTGTAGGACCTTAGAATGCATCAATAGGTTATTTGTGATGACTCAGTTTTTGAAAAAAATTCCTTAAGATAATTAGCAACAGTTCGATCCCCAGTACCAGAAAAAAAAAAAGATAATTAGCATCTGCATCATTCATTAGATTGTAAAACTTAAAAATAATACTCAATCTTACCGATTTAAAAAATAAATATTATTTTCCTCCTGAGAAATTAATATTTTATGAAGCATCTACTACTGAAAACATTTTAAGAAATATAAAAATTTGCAGAACAATAGAATTTCTATTAAAACTTCAAGAAGATATGAATAGTTTATATCCTCATGTGAACTAGAAACTATCAAATTATTATTTTTTTAAATTTTATTTTATTGGTACATTTTAGGTATGCAATATAATGACATTTATCATTGGAAATATGCACTTTTACATATCTCTTTTGGTTCTTATTTTTTCCCCCTTCCTCTGCCTTCCCTTCAACCCCTCCATCCCTCCCTATTTACAAATCAGTTTTTAAAAATCTGTGCAGTCACAGCTATAAACTTTCCTCTTAGAACTGCTTTCATTGTGTTCCATAGGTTTTGATATATTGTGCTTCTACTATCATTTTATTGTAGGAACTTTTAAAATTTCTTCCATGATTTCTTCTGTGATCCATTAATTTTTCAATAATGTTTTATCTCCATGTGTTTGTGTAGTATCTATGCCTCCTCCTCCTCTTCCTCCTCCTCCTTCTTCCTCTCCTTCTCCTTCTTCTCCTTCTTCTCCTCCTCCTCCTCCGCTTCCTTCTCCTTCTCCTTCTCCTCCTCCTTCTTCTCTTTGCTGTTCCTTTCTAGGTTCATTCCACTATGATCTGATAGTGTACAGGGGATTATTTCAATTCTTTTATATTTATTTATACATTCTTTATGGCCTAAGATATAGTCTGTTTTGGAAAAAGTTCCATGTGTTGCTCAGAAAAATATGTATTCTGTTGTTGTTGGATAAAACACTCTGTAGATATCTGTTTTTTGGTACCAGGAATCAAACTCAGAGCCTCACACTTGCAAGGTAGGTGCTGCGCCACTGAGCTACATTCCTGGCCCTCTGTTAAGTTCATTTGTTCCATGGTTTGATTTAACTCTGATGCTTCTTTGCTAATATTTTGTCTGGTTGACCTGTTTAACTGTGAGAGTGGGGTGTTGAAGTCCCCTACTATTATTGTATTGTTAGCTGTCCTTTTCTGTCCAGTAGATTTTTTTTTTTTTGTACCGGGAATCGAACCAGGGTCTCGTGCCTGCCAGGCAGGCACTGTGCCACTGAGCTACATTCTGGGCCCTTCTGTCCAGTAGTTTTTGATTGATGAATTTTAACATGTATATTTTCAATTGTTATCTCTTCCTGTTGAATTGTTCCCTTTACCATTATGTAGTGTCCATCTTTGTCTCTTCTGATAAGTTTTGGCTTGAAGTCTGTTGTGTTTGAAATAATATAGTTACTCCTATATGCTTTTGGGCTTGGGTTGCATGGAGTATCATTTTCCATCCTCTTACCTTTAGTCTAGGAGCTTCCTTTTGGATGAGGTATATCTCCTGGAGGCAATATATGGTTGCAATTTGTTTTTTCATCTAATCTACCAGTTTGTGTCTTTTGACTGGGGAGTTAAGATCATTGGCATTGAGAGTTATTATTGTAAGGTGTTTACTGAATCCTGTCATTACATTATTTTTCCAGTACTGATTCCTTTAGTTTCCTTTTTCTTTTTAAAATATTCATTAAGTTTATTGGTACATTTTAGGTATACATTATGATCACATTTATCATTGGGAATTTTTACCCGTACATGATATATTGATTCTTGGTTTTTCCCCCATTCTTCTTCCCTCCTTTCCACCCCTCTACCCCTCTCTATTTACAAACACTTTGTTTCTGTTTTTTCCTTCCTTTCTCATATTTTTTTCTTTCCTTTCCCCCATCCCCTTCCCTACTTCTCCTTCCCCTTTGGACCTTTTCTTCCTATTTCACAATATCTATTATACATTTTGGTCCTCATTTACACTTTCAGTTTTTCACAGATCTCTCTCTCTCTCTCTCTTTCTATCTGTCTCTCTCATATATGTACCTATATATAGAATATATATATTTTTTCTTTGACATACAGTAAATATCTACTAAATACAACAATTATATAACATTAACAATAGAAAATAATTCAGCAATAATGGCAGTCAAATAAATATCTAAAAATTAATAAATCTTACTAGTAATAATAAAAACAGAGGGAGTGGGGAAAGGAAAAAACTAGATTACTAGATAAATAATCCAATTAAGGAATAAAAGAAAGTTAATAGAATTAGGTAAAAGTAACTGAAAACAAACAAGCTCTTAGTATTTGTGCCCCTCTGTGCATCCCAAGCCACTGCTATCTCTGTCTAGCTTTGTGACCTGTGGGCTTGTGAGGGGCTCACTTTGCTTCAAAGGACCCTGTGTCCATACATCCTGGGTTATGGCAACCATCCAAGCATTTACTGTGATCTTATTTATCTGAAAATAAATTTCAAGTAAGCAAAATATTCATATTCCTGATCACATTGGCAGATGCAAAAAGCAAACTGACCTCTGGGCTCTGTGTTGGAAGCAGGCAGTGTAGGGAGAGGTCATGCAGTCCACTGGAGTTAATGTCAGTATTTTCAGACCCATTGCCCTCAGAAAACCATACACAACCTGCCTGCCTCCTTGCCCTGGAAGGTGGGACCACCATGTCTTTCCCACTCTGGGCTCACTGCTTCTTAATCTTTTCAGGGGGTCTAGACTGCCCCACTCTCCATGACTGTCTCTTGTGGCTGTCTCCCAACCAGTCACTGTGGTAGGGTGACCCTAGAAACCCTGAAGTGTAATGGTTCTGTGGCTTTGATTCCCAAAGTAGCTTAGTCTTAAAAACTAACCCCTTCTCCAAATTGCTCCTGATTAATCACTCTCAAATATGACTGCTGCAGTAGATTTCTTCTTCAATTCTAGAAGGCCAGGTAGAAAGTATAAAATTTCACACTATATTTGCAGTTTATGGAAACTATGGGCTCTTCTTGGGACTAGCACTACAGACTGTTTTATTTTCCTGGAGCTGCCAATCATCTCTGGTTGTAATTTGTGTTTTCAGGGTCCTCCCCAGGAGCTGGGGTTGGCATTCCAGAGAATGCCAAGGAAACTACTGAGGTTGGGAAAGACTGACAAGAGAGTATTATAGGAAATGAGCTCAAAGCAGTGAGAAGAGAGGAAGAGATTTCCGTGTGTATTTGACTGTGTATATTCTGTACCTCATTGGGTTAAATGGAAGTTGAAGGCTCAGTTGTTAAATATGATGACATTGCATTTAACTGTGATTTTATTTATCTGTAAATAAACAAGTAAACAAGATATATTTTAAAATTTAAAGTCCTATGATTAAATCTTTCAAGTAGGCACAGCTTTTGTGCTTGCAAAGTATTTAAAAGATATGTGAATTAGAATTGATTTAGAAGAAATTAGTAATCATCAAATACCATGTTTAATTTTATAGATGAGTCAGTTGTGATCTAGAAAGGATTAGTAATGTAACCATGGCTGGCATTCTGTGTCTTGCACTATGCTGGGTGCTTTACACATTATACCCTCACAGCAGCTCTGTGGCAGTAGGTATTAACTTTTTCATTTTAAAGACTAGATAGAACACTCAACTGGGCACAGCAGCACATGCCTGTAATCCCAGCATTTTGGGACCCTGAGGCAGGAGAATTGCAAGTTTGAGCCCATACTGCAGGACATCTTAGTGATTTAGCAAGATCCTGTCTCAAAAAAAAAAAAAAAAAAAAAGAAAGAAAAGAAAAAAAGAAAAAGCTGGTGATGTAGCTCATTGCAAAGGCCCTAGATTAAATCCCCAGTTGTTTTTTAAAAGACTAGAACACTGGGGCCAACAGAGACTAAGAAATAAACAACAGAGCTCTTCAAAAGCAGCTGCAATCTTCTCTCCACAGACCAAGTGACTGCTTTTAAGAGAGGCTTTCTGGAGATTAATATTTTACTTTTAGTTATGAAAAAGTTCTAGTATCTGGGCTGTGTGAGTTTTGGGACAAGGTCTAGTTTTCCTCTGGTTAACTGCAACACTCAGGCTGTTGATCACTTGTTCTACTACTAAGAAATATGTGTTTCAGGCTGATAGTTGGAACATTTGAGTCTTATGCTGCAAACCAATGTGGTGTTCTTTTCAAACTACCTCCCCAGTCTTTGGTCCCCATACCCTGACCCCTCCTACCATCAAGCCTTGGATTGTGCTGTGAGAGATAGTAGTGCTGATTTTCCCCCCTTGGCTGTTCTTGCTGCCACAGCCATGTCTGCAGGTCCCCAGTTCCTCTAATAGAGCCAACCTTGAAAGATCATTTGAATTTTGGTCAAGGTCAACTTTACTGTTTTTTACTTGCCCTAAAGTATTTTGCCATGTTGGTCTAGGAAAGTTTCCAAGTTATAATGCACAGAGATTAAGGAGAATAATTCTATCAGTAAAAAGTTATTTTCTTCTGAAGAATTATGAACTGGTAGGGAAACTAGGAAGAAAGACAGAGCATACGTTATAGTGCTGTTCTGCCAGAAATTCATCCTTATTTTTAATTCTTTTCTCCAGAGACAGCATTTTAAAGAATTTTCAGAAGGAAGACATAAAGGGCAAGAAAAGAAGAAAAGAAAAGATGTGTTATCTAAATAGAATAACCTGGATTACTGTTTGCAAATGACATAAAAACATCATGAAATGCTGAAATCAAGGAATAGAAAACTATAGTGCTCCCAAATTTTCTTTGAATTTTTGCCAGGGCTTTGTTTTGTTTTCCTTCAGGAAGAAGGTCATTATTCATATATCCCAAGGGATTTCAGATATTGGCTTTTTCTTTCTCTATCCACACCTAGTTGAACAGTCTTTGCCCCATAAAGCTTAGGTGATACTTGGATTTGTTGATTGGTAGGGTGGGGGTGACTGTGTCCAAAGAATATATTTTATCACTTTTCAGAAAGCTAAATAAGGGCCGGGGATTTAGCTCTGTGGTTCTGGCGCCTGCCTTGCAAGCGCAAGGTCCCAAGTTTGATCCACGGTACCAAAAAAAAAAGAAAGCTAAATAAGCCAAAGTTTCTGAAAACTGGGGAATCTCAAAAATTTGAAAATAGGCTTGACAAAACTACTCTAGAAATGTATACCATAGAAGTAATGAGACAAGTAAACAAAAATATAAATGAGAACATATAATATTTGTAATAATAGCAAAAATAGGAAACAATGTTAATGTAGAGGAGATAAAAATGCTTTAAATAAATTATGGTTCATATATTTAATGGAATATCACTGAAAAATTAATGCAGAGATATATTTGCTTGGATAAAAAAATTTCATAGTATATTGTTAAGGGACAAAACAGAATATCTATATTTATATCTATTCTTTGAGCAATTATTATATAACGTTTATTTCTGATTATGCTTTTAACTTTTTCTACTGAAAACTTAGATTTAAGAAGCTTTTATTAGTATGAAATCCTTAAAAGTGTCTCCCAGAAGATTTCCTTATCTCCTTTTAAACAGGTATTTGTATATGCAGAAAGAATCTTGTATCATAGTATTTAGATAAAGAAGAGGCTTTTACAAATGAAAGTCAATTGTTTCACTTCTCTACTCCAAACGCTCCAAAAGCTCCATGGATTACTCTGAATGAAAGCCCACAGATCACTGGGGTGCAATGGTGCACAACTGTAATCCCAGAACTACTTTTTGAGCCTAGCCTGGGCAATTTAGCAATTTAAGGAGATCTTAGCTCAGAAAAAGGGTGGTGATATAGCTCAGTATAAAGTCGCTGAGTTTAAACCTTAGTACTGGAAAAAATGAGAAAGAAATGAGAGAGAGAGAGGGAAGAGAGAGAGAAAGGAGAGAGAGAGAGAGAGAGAGAGAGAGAGAGAGAGAGAGAGAGAGAGAGAGAGAGAGAGAGAAAGAGAGAGGGAGGGAGAGACTGATCTTTAAAATGACATAAAAGTCCAAAAATCCAACCTGTGCTGACCTTTATGATGTCTGACTTCATCTCTATCACTCCCCTCCGTCTCACTCTTTCCAGCCACACTGGGATCCTCGATGTCCCTAGAACTCTCTAGGTTTATGCTTTCCTTATGGCTTTTGTACTTGCTGATTCTTTTGCCTGATTCTTGCTGATCCTTTTGTACTTGCGGAATGCTGTTGCCTCAGGTTCTGTATGGCTAACACCATCTCTTTCAAATCTGTGCTCAAATATCTTCTGAATGAGGCCTGGACTGACCACTGCATTTTAAATTGCATCCAGTAAAGAAGATGTGGTTTTTTTATAAAATGGAGCACTACTCATCCATAAAGAATGAGAAACTAGAGTCATTTATAGCTAAATGGATGCATACTGAGGCCATACTCTTAAGTGAAATAAGTAGGACACATGTATAAATACCAAATAGTTTCTCTAGTGTGAGAAAATGAGAGTGTAAATAAGGATTAAAAGGTTTAATAACTAATAATTGATACTTTGAAATAGGAAAAGGTCCAAAGGGGTAGGAGTGGTGGGAGAACATGGGGAAAGGAAGGAATGGAAAGGAAAAATTATGAGAAAAGAAAAAAAAATGGAAATGAAGTCTATGTAAATAGTGAAGGGTGGAGGGGTGGAGGGCGCACAGGTAATGGGGAAAAATAAGAATTAAGATACATCATGTATAGGTACAAGCATCCAATGATAAATGTAAACATATTGTATACCTAAAATGTACCAATAAAAGAATTAAAAAGAAAAAAAAATTGCATCCAGGCTGGAGATTTAGCTCAGGGGCACTGTGCCTGCCTCGCAAGCGCAAGGTCCTCTGTTGGATCCCCAGTACCTCAAAAAAAGAAAAAGAAAAAGAAAAAAATTTGCATCCAGCCTCCTCCTTCTTAGAACTCCTGTTTCCTTTGCTCTGGCCTAGTTTTTTCTAATGGACCATATGGTACTACCTAAGTGGCAGGTGTAGTGGTCATTGTATTAGTCCATTTTCTGTTGTTAAAAACACAAGTCATAAAGAGAAGAGATCTATGTGGCTTATGGCTCTGGAGGTGCAAGGTCAAGGGGCCTCATATGGGGATGGCCTTCTTACTTACTTTCAAGGCAGTACCGGGCATCACATGGCAAAAAGCAGGCGCACAAGTGTGTTTCCTCTCTGGGTCCCCTAAAGCCACCAATATTCAATCATGGGGCTCCATTCTGATGATCTTATCTAATTCTAATTACTGTCCAAAGGCCCCACCTCTAAACACCATAGTTAGATTAAGCTCCATGCTCTGAATATCTCACAATGGGCATTCATTATCTAAACATGACATTCAACACATTTGGGGACACTCAAGCCATGTCCAAACCAGTGTTGTATTAAAAATACTCCAAATTCCATGTGTTATATGGTTGACAATAAAGATGTTGATTAAAGATTTTAGTCAATATGTATGTTCAGTTTGCAGGAAGGCTTAAGAATAATGGAAACATTATTTATGTGTATGTATATTATATTATTAGCTGTTCAAAGCAATGAAGGGTGAAAATGCATAAAAAAGGAAAGAAAAAATAAATTTAGAAAAAGAAAAAATAAAAGCACAAAATAAAGCCATCTATGTGTGTTTTTAGTTAAAATAAATTTCACACACACACACACACACACACATACACTGAGGGCATAAAGACACCAGAAGGTTGAAATAAAAAGGTAGGAAAGGTGGCATATATGTAGGAAATGAAAGCTGATATAGTCATATCACTATTGAAAGAAATAAATTTTAAAGTTAAACAAGGTGAAAGAAGATCAGTACAGGGTTAATTTGTGCTTTTTTTTTTGTTCTTTTATTGGTACATTTTAGGTATACAATGCGTTTACATTTATCATTGGGTGTTTGTAAGTACAGGGTTAATTTGAAAAGATTAAATTTATTTTTCCTAGAATAAATGCACTTAAACACAACTTCAAGTATAGAAAGAAAAATTCATAGTGGGCTGGGGATTTAGCTCAGTGGTTCTAGCTCCTGCCTCACAAGCACAAGGATCCGAGTTCGATCCCTGGTACCAAAAAAAAAAATTCATAGAATTGCAAATAGGAATTGATATATTTGCTATGTATCACCATTTGTCAAATTGTTAAATATTACTTGATGAAATTTTAGTAAACCTCTCAGTAATTTATAGATTAAGCCAATGAAAAATTAGTAAAGTTATGAAAGATTTAAATAACATAATTAACAAGCTAAAGTAGCAGACATATATAGAAAACAGAGCCCTGCAATTGGTGGAGATCCATTCTTCTCTAACTCATATGGATCATTTATAAAAATGGACTATATTCTGGAACATAGAGAAAGAATTCAAAGAACAACCTATAGATCATTTTTTTAGGACAATTATGTTAGAAATCAATGATGAAGTAAATCTATGTTTTGATTTCTTGATTGAACCCAGGGCTCTGCACATGTTGAGCAAGCACTCTATCATGGAGCTACTTCTGCAGCCTTTTTTATTTTATTTATTTATTTTTGCAGTACTGGGGATTGAACTCAGGGCCTTGTGCTTGCGAGGCAGGCACAGCGCCACTGAGCTAAATCCCCAGCCACTTATTTATTTATTTTTAAAGACAAGATCTCGCAAAGTTGTCTGGTATGGCCTCAGACTTGTGATCCATCTGTTTCAATCTGGAGAGCTGCTGGGATTACAGTCATGTGCCACTCTACCCAGCTTGAAAAAATTTTTTTAAAAAGAACTGTAGTTGAAGTGTTTGAGTTTCTTTGTGGCTGCCCACAATAAACTGATTCTTCTGGAAAGCAAAAACCCAAAGCTCCGCAGCCCAGCCTGACTGACTGCATTGCACTGTGGACAGCAGGGCAGAATCTGTTAAGGTTTCCTGATTGGATGCTGAGCTAGTGAAGTACAAGGGTCAAGTCAAAAAATGAGAGAGGGACCTACAAAGCACTTGGCAAGCAGAAACTGTGAGTTTTAAAGCAAAAGCGGATGTGTGAGCAGCAGAGGGACAACCTCACCCAACAGTCCTTTAACATGGAACAAATAAATTATTTCATCTAGTCATTGAAAGACATCGAGACCACGGTGGATGCTATGAAACTGGAAGTAAAGGAAATGAAGAAGGATAAAAGCAGGCAAAAATCTACCAGACTGAGTATTAACATGACCAACCAGAGTATATGATGGAAGATGCAAAGGAAATTCAAGAAGCACTGTGTCCATTATGGACCTCCAGGATTTGATGACGATGACCTAGAAGCAGAGTTGGATGCCCTGGGTGAGAGCTCCTGGCTAATGAAGGTAGTTCTTACTTGACACAGCATCTGGACCTGCAATACTGGAAGGTGTTCCCACTGACTCTAAAGACAAGGATGGAGTCCTGGTGGATGAATTCAGATTGCCACAGATCCCTGCTTCATACCAGCACGATTGAGGTACATCATGTAAAATAAGCATAAATTCTGAGTCCAGGAAATATTTCCAAATTTGCCACAAGAGATTTAGATTTCTTTTCTTTTCTGTTTTCTTTTTTTGAAGGAAAGGTTAATTACACTGCTCCCTGCACTCCCTGCCAAGAAACTCATTGCTTTGGGGAAGATTTTTTTGTATTAAAATGTGATTCTTTTTCTCTTATGGAAGACTAACTTAAAAGAATCCTTGTCTTTGTATGACTTGTTTTCATTCATTAAAAATTGAAATAAAACCAAGGGAATGAGAATTTTTAGTAAGCTCTATGACAGTATGTTAAAATTTGGGTCTAGATTTCCTTCAAAGCCTTGCTCATAGGTGGCTTTTTCAGAAGTGGCTGAATCTAGAGTGTGTGATACTGGGATTAAGGGGATGCGATTACTAAACCAGTACACTGATTGGTTTGGCTCTGCCCTAATCCTGGTAGTCTGGATAAAATAAAAGCGGCAGAAAGATGCTGTTAAGTTTCCCTTGTTGCTTTTGCTGTCTTCTGCTCCCATGAACTGTTGCCCCTCTGCCATGCCACCCTGCCTTGGAGCCAGCTGATTATGGACTGAAAGTTCTATAAACTGTGAGTGAAATAAACCTTTCCCCTTTTAACTTTGGGTGTCAGGTATTTTGTCTCAGCAACAAGAAAAGTAACTAATACACAGTATAACTCTACAGTCTCAGTATGACCTTGCTAAATTGACAATATAAAGATGAGATTTTTGAGATGGTTCATATTATGTTTCAAGACCACTTTCTATTGTGGTATTATTGTTTGCTTAATGATGGCCTTTTGGTAGGATTTGTGGTGTCTTGTGAGCAACTTGTTACTATGGCCAGTATTGGAATGGAATTGTCACTACTGTATTATGAGTGGATATTTTTATTCTATATTTTTCTCAGCCTGACGTGATCAATGAGTATTTCTTATATTTAATGTATAGACATTTATTTATACTCAATAAATATTTTTCAAAAGAAAGTTCTATAGTTCATTGGTCAAAAATGAAATCATATTGATAATGAGAAAAATTTGACTTAAGAGTAATAGAGAATGTGTAGTTATGTAGATGAGATGATGGGTATGTTAATTAGCTTGATTTAATCATCCTACAATGTTTCTATATATCAAAACATCACACTGTACCCCACAAATATATACAACTTTTATTTGTTAATTAAAATCTTATAAAAACAAAAAGAGGACGTATGGGAAACTTACAGTTTTAAATACTTGTACTACAGAAAAAGAAATTTAAAAATTATTGATGCTTCCAGCACTCCAGGAGACTGAGGCAGGAGGATCACAAGTTTGAGCCCAGCCTGGGTGACTTAGTGAGACCATCTCAAAATAAAAAATAAAAAGAACTGAGTAGTTCAATGAGAAGGTCCTCAGTTAAATCCCCAGTACCTAACACACACACACACACACACACACGCACACATACACGGTCTATTCCAATCTCTTTAGACATCGGAAGGATAGTAGAATAAACAGAATTAAAAAGAGAAAATAATATAGCTGGGTATGGTGGTGCATTCTTGTACTCCTAGTACTTGAGAGGCTGAGGCAGGAAGATTGCTGAGAGTTTGAGGCAAGGCTGGGCTACACAGTGAGACATTATCTCAAAAAAAGATAAGAGAATAAGTAATACAATTAAGATATAATAAAGAGAATCAAGAAGTCAAAATTTGACTCTTGAAAGTACTAGTAAATCTATGAAATAGATGGCAAGGTTTATATCAAAAAGAAAAAGGCCACAGATAAATAAAGAATAAAAAAGAGAACATAAATACAGATACAGTAGAGATTAAAAAGATAAGAGAAAATGTCAAACAACTTTATGCTTTAAAAACAAAGTGCACAAATTCATGGAAAAATGTCTCCCCTAGTTGACTTAAGACAAATTTAAAAACCTGAATTCTCCTATAACCATTAAAGAAGTTGAATTGGGAGTTGCATATTTTTTCAGAAAGGAAACAGTACACCAGAGAGTTTTTCTGTTGAGTCCCAGAAAACATATAAGGAAGCTGTATCAGTCTTAAAAAAATTATTTCAAACATTCCCTCATGGATTATATAAGGGTGGTGCAATCTTGATAACAGAACCAAGCAAACAAGAGGAAAAGGAAAATTGCAGACCAATCTCATTCATGAAAATAGATGTAAAAGTTCTAAACAGCTCTTATAAATCCAGCGTTGTATAAAAATGCAGTTATTAATTTGAATCTATTCCATGAGTGCAAAGATTATTCAGTATTATATTTAAATATTTTTCAGGATATAATAGATTAAAATATAACCCATAGAGCTGGGCACGGTGGCACATGGCTGTAATCCCAGCACTTGGGAGGCTGAGGCAGGAAGAAGTTCAAGGCCAGCTTGGGCTACAGAATGAGTTCAGGGCCAGCTTGAACTACAAGGGGGGACGCTGCCTCAAAAAACCAAAACAAAAAAGTGAACCCACAAATGAAAAAGTTAAGAAATAGACTTATATTAAAATTAATATCTCCATATCAGAAGATATCTTAATCAAAGTTGAATACAAGAGCCAACGAGAGAAATTTGCAATACATATAACTGACCAAAAATTTAAATTCCTTTTAAAAATTAGTAAGTAAAAAGCATGCAACCCAATATAAAAATGGGCTAATGACATGACCAGGCATCACACAGAGGAGAGAATTATGAAGAGGTATTCAACCCCACTAGTAATCAGAGAGATGAGGTACAACAATTTTATATTAATGTTAGTGGCAAAAAAATGTATGACACTGTCAAGGGTTACTGATAGTAAACTCTTTTTTTTTTTAAAGATAATAACCCGAATTTATTATTAGATTTCATTAGAAACATCAAAGGGGAATGAAATGTTGTAAATAAAAAAGTAGGCAAAAAATAGCGATATAAAGCAAATAAACAGACGTGCAAGTGTGTCTCCTGGAAGAAGAATTCATGATTGAAAAGACACCTGCCTGAGTGATGCTGGTGGGAACTGCTCAGTGGTCAACCCTGGGAGCTGAATGCATGGTCATCAGCAGAGGATGCCTGACAGCTGTGCTCCACCCCCATGACAGTGCCACCATTGAGGAGGAGCAGTGCGCAGGGATCCCAGGCTGGTGTTACTGCTTGAAGAAGACCTGCCGGAAACATTTATAAGGAATGGTTCCAGCTCCACCCTCTCTACTCCACCAGGGACAAAAAGCATGTGGTCAGCTTGGGATGAGAAGACAGGAGCGGATAGCAGCGCCACAAGAGATGTTCCCAAGTGATGCGTGAAAGTGTTCTGCACCTCCGCTGGGTGGGAGGTTTCACAAAGACTGCTGTCCCCTCACACTGTCTCTGCACTGCATACTGCACTTTGTGTTGCGTTCGGTATTTGTGCTTAAGTAGCTATCCATGTGCACTTGAAAGTTACGACCTGCTGTGAATCCTCCACTCCTGGCCACCCAGGGGTTATCAGCTGAAACTTTTGTATCCTTTAAAGAAAATTATATTGGACATTTTGGGATCATCTCCATAGTCCCTATTGGAATTGAAAGGCGATGGAAGTCAACCCAGAAAAGAAAATCATCCTCAAATCCATCAGATCTCTAAGTGCTGACATGAGCACTGTGTCTTGAGAGAGAATGGACCCTTTGGATGGGAAAGCACACTTCTCTCTGTGCCTGGTGCTTCTTAAGCATCTACACATTTGCCGAATTAAAACTTCTGATTCATCAAACTCTAACTTCACAAGCAGCTTTTCTGGTTTCTCATTGCTGTTTCTAAGGAGCACACAGATAGATGTGCTCCACCATGAAAGGAAGGGGCCCCGGGGTCTTCTCATCAGAGGGGGCATTGCGACCTCACTTCCTTGGCGACAGGTCCAAACAGAACTCGGAACCCTGGAGTCACTGGGCACCACAGTCCAGCGACGGCTGCCTAACAGTCACTTGGCTGGAGAGAGTCAGCAGCGATCACGCTGTGCTGCTTTCCCAGGCCTCGAGGCCTCAGCAATAGGACCCCGCGTCAAGGAAAGCACTTGGGCTCGAGTGAGAGGATGGGTGGCTAAGTCCCCGTGCTTCAGGCCACTCACCAGGAACTGCCTGGCCATCAGGGGCAGCACAGGGCGGGTCTCACCAGACCCAGAGACCTGGGGACCTGAGATGAGTGGGAGCCCAGGGCAGATCTCCCTGGACCTGGACACCAGACACTTGGGGCCACCGAGTCCAGGACAGGTCCAGTTAGGCCCGGCCACCGCTGTGAGTCCCCGGTGTAACTCCCGCCCATCTTCCTCACTTTGAGGAGGGTGGGGGACGAGATCATGAGGGAGGCTCCTCCTGGGCAGGGGCACGTGTGGGAGGCTGTGAGCCTGGGTCCCTGGCCTGTGCCCCCAGGAAGGGGCTGAGAGGAGGAGAAGGGCAGTGCCTAGTGATGATCTGCAGCCCGCAGGGCCTTCTCCTGTCCTCTGGGGTGGAAGCCTGAGACAGAGCTGTTTGTGTTTCAGGAGCACAAGGTTACCCGGGGCAGAAACAGCACAAACTGTGGTCAGGCAGAGCCTTGTGCCTGCTGCCGGCTGCCGGGCACTGTCCCCACAGAGCTGCACACAGGACACTGTGTCACTTCCGTCCTGTCATGGCTTTATTCTGCTGTGTCACCTCAGGGCAATTCCTGGGCAGGGCCCATGTGGTACCCACAGGGGCTATGCAACCTACAAAGGTGGCAGTGAGCAGAGCCAGGCAATCTCTCAGGACCAGGAAGTGGGCCTGACTTTTTCTGAGCCATTAACAGACACCAGGGACAGGCTGGCCTCGCAGGAGGCCTGGAGCCAGGCTGAGCCTCGGTTTCTCCCTCCACCATGGGACCTGAGGTTGAGTGGGCTCTTCATGCCCCAGGCCATGACCTCTCCTTGTTAATGAGCCATGAATCGGTAGCATTTCTGTGTGTCCCTTTTGAAATTACCTTCTAACATGCATTGCTTTTCTGCCGGGCCCACTTGTGCCCCTTCTGGTATGAGCCATGATGGCGACTTGCAAAGTGGTCTGGGCTTTGGCCTCCAGCCCTCCTGATGGCCTGGGTGGGCCCCAGTTCCAAGTCTCCCCTCTGTTCCGTCACAGATTGGGGCCCAACGGGAGGAGAGCTGGGCAGAGGACTGCATGGTGAGGACGGCGCTGGCAGGCATGCAGCGCCCCCTGAGGGAGCCCCCCTGAATGGGACTTCCTGGACAGCTGCCCCATCCATGCAGACTCCCTCCTGGACCCCTCTGGGGCCTGCATTCCCGCCCTGCAGGAGGGGATGGTGCGAAGGTGAGCTCTGTGGTCGGCACCCAGGGGCACTTGGCCACTGTGGCCCCAAGTCTTTGGAAGGTATGAGCCCTGCCTCAGCCTGCTCACAACTCTGAGCAACAGGGTGCTGAGAAAATCGGGCTCTCGGCATCACTGCGGGGCAGAACTGGGGTCTCCAGGGCAGTGCTGACCCAGGCCTGTCAGATTCCCTTCCATCCCTGGCCGGCTGTGCTTTGCGCCACTGAGCCCTGCACAGGGGAAGGCTGTCCGTTCCCTGTAAAGGAGACCGAAGAGTGACTCGGCAGGCCTCTGGTCTTCCCAGAGCAGGATTCTGTGGGGATGCGAAGGGCCCAGGCCCACTGACATCAGGGAAGAGCAGGTGGGGTCCCCATTCCATGGACGTATGTGAAGACACACTGTGTGCAGACCTTTCCCAGGGCTCGGCTGTGATCACCAGTAGCCAGAGCAGATGCAACCCCTGCCCTCTGGGGCTTCAGTGCTGTTTGGGGTCCTCAGTCACCCTGGACAGCTGAGCAAGCATTCCTCGCACTGCAGTAGCTGGCACTTTCCCGGCCTCCCTAGATGTGGATCCACAGCAGTGCAAGAGAAGCCCAGGAGCGTCATAGACACCGGGCAGCACAGCGCTGCAGAGGTAAAGCCTGAGAAGAGGTGGGCGGGACAGATGCCCACTGTCCCCCACGTCTCAGATCGTTACAGAGCAGTGGCCCTGTGCCCTTGAGTGTAGCACGCACAGACACCAGACTCTGTCCTCATGCAGCTGACAGTGGGGACGGGTGGGCAGACGGTATGTTGGGCTGCCCTGGACAAGGCAGAGGCGGTCGCACCACAGAGCACAGAGCCTCCTGTTAGGCTCTTGGGCTGCCTGGGCCAGCACTGCCCCACTGGGCATGGAGAGGGTGGGGCTGGAGCACACGCAGCCGGGCCAGGAGGCCTACCTGTCCATCTCTGCATGTTCCCTGGGCAGGCAGCATGGGAGGAAAGGCCAGGCCTCACACTCTGCCTCCTACCTGCCTTTCCGGTCCTCCTTTTTGGTCCTCCACTTCTTGGTGGAGCTGCACTCCCAGCTGAACTCCTGGCCCAGGTGGAGCAAGCTGAGCCCACTAAGGCACAGCCCACGGGTGAGGAGGACGGGGTGTGGGCCTGTGGGCATGAGGGGAGGGATGAGCCTTTAGACACAGAGACAGCTTCCAGGTGCTGGGGTGACCCGGGATCACTGAGACCTCAGCCCTCACTGTCTGGGAAGACTTCCTGGGGAGGCTTTGTGCGCAGAGCTGTCTGATGGGCAGTGGGGAGGTTTTGCCCTGGGAGGGAACGTGGACAGTTGGTGACTTTTTCTTCTCTTGGAACTGCAGGACCAGCTCCAGCCCCAGCTGAAGTCCCATGTGCAGAGCCCAAGCCAGCTCCACCTGCAGCTTCCTGCCCAGTGCTGGGACCACAGCCAGAGTCCGTGGCAGCCCCTTCACCTGCTGCAGTGCTGGGGTACCCGGTGGTTGCACGGTGGTCAGTGTCACCTCCTGAGCTCCGCCTGGGGCCAGCTCCTGGCCCCCTCCCACTGTTCCCCTCACTTATGCTGGCTCTTGTTTTGGTATTTACAATTGCCCTTATTTCTTGGATTTATATAAATAATAGAACTAGCTTTTAATAAAACTTAAAATTTTAGTATTTAAAAGGGTCAGCATGGTGGCCTGAAGTGCCTTCTCCTTGTGTGTGCCCATCCCCAGAGCACTGTGCTTGGTGGCTCCTGCCCACACCCCTGGCCACTGCTCCTCTCTTGTCCCCATGGGCACCTGGCCTGCAGGGTTCACACCAGTGCAGTTGGACTTGCCTTTGGCCACGCAGTCATGGGAGGGGCTGATGAATCTTGTGCTATGCAGAAGGGGAAACCCTAGAAAGATCCTGTCCATTTTTCATTGGCTTCTTCAGTAGGCAATCCAGGTTGTGTTGCCAGACAGGATGTATTTATCACAGTAAGATAATGTGTGCAGTCTGAACGAAGGACAGGCGAAGGGCACCGTCGCAGGAAACCCACTGGACTGTGGCCTCCCCTAGGCGCCCCCTCCCTGTCTGCATCTCGGGGTTCAGGCTGTGTCTTCTCTGCTGGGAGGGGGTGCACCACTCCTCAGCTCTCCTACCATCTCATTACGTGCGTGGGGAACTGGCCTGTCAAGCTCAACCCCACACATTCAGGGCCCCAGTGACACAGTTGGCTCAGCAGCCTATGCCCTCCTGGTTCTAGGGTCCCCGGTGTCTGTATCATCAATGCTGCTTTTTAGGGTGGAATCCTGGCAGTGGAGACTTGGTCATAGTCACAGGAGTGGGGCCAGTGATGGGCTCCTTTTGCAGAGTCTGCAGGGCAGAGCACGCCATCCTGGCTGAGCTCCAGGTGACCTCCCGGACATCAGCTCTGCAGGTCTTTGGGCTCACCTGGGGAGAGTCTGCTCTGGCTGCTGTCTGTCTCTGCTCAGAGGGCAGAGGGACAGTACAGCACAGCCCCAGCCTGCCTACTTGGAGATGGACGAACATTCTCTCCATCTCTATTAAATTTTACTTTTAAAATATGAAACCACAGAGCATCCTGGCCAGCAGAGGCTGGAGGTTCCTGGGGGTGTATGGTTCAGCCCTGCCCATGGACTGAGATCTTTACAAATCAGTAAAACTTATTTTCAGTACTGGGGATTAAATTCAGGACCTTCTCACTGAGCCACATCAGCAGCCCATTTAATGTGTGATTGTGATTGTCAGAGTCTTCTCATTAAGTTGCTGTCACCCAGCCTGGGCCTCCCAGAGTGCTGGGTAGCAGAGCTGCACCACCTCACCTGGCTTCACTGAGCAGCTCTGAAAAACAAATGGATCCTGATGGCTGGGTGTCCACCATTAACGCTTGGGTCAGCTCAGCATCTCTGACTAGGGCTATGGGCTCCACCAGAGGGGGTGCTGCTCCCTGAGAGGCCAGTGAGTCGCTGCCTCGTGCCAGGTGAGTGACGTCATTCTGGGCGGGTGACCACAGGCTGAGACCTGACCTCCCTCCCACACTCCCCTGGTGTGTGCAGTCCCCGAGTGGTTTCCTCCTCTCCACATGCTGAGCTGGGCAGAGAGCAGGGTGAGTCTGTCCCTGAGTGACCTCACTCCTGGGGCCCCAAATTCTGCACCAGGCTGCAAGCTGCGCCTGCAAAGCTGCAGGAACCCTCTTTCCGGTGTCCACCCACAGCTGCGGCTCCTGACTGCACCAGACTGTCCTGGAATCCCTCCCTGACCGCAGACATGCACCCCATCCTGGCCAGATGCTGCTGGGCCCTCACACTGTGCCCCACCGCCCACTGCACCGGCCACAAAGAAAGGATCATCCAGACAGAGCCAGGCCTTGAGCTGGCAACGCCAGGGCACAGGGACTGTGTGCTCCACAGAAGTGACTTTGAGAGCAATCCACGGTTTACAGATTTCCCCACAAAGCCCCAGGTGGGGACTAATTTGCATTCCATGCTTTAAATGTACCGACTTCACCATGAATGTAACCACTATGCATTGATGAAATAACACAGCGAATTGTAAGCAATAAGAGGAAATGAGGCCCTGATGGCAAAACCAAAACAGAGAGAAGTGAAGTGAAACTCTTCAGGGCCACGAGGCCCTCCAGCTGCCAGCCGGGGTGCGGCAGGTGAGGCGAGCCTGGGGAACCAAGCGGCAACCTCAGAAGCCAAGCACATCTGCTGGGATCTCTGTGGCCAAGCTTGGGACAACAGCGATGCGAAATGTTGGAGTCCTTTTGCTCTGTGCACAGCCGGGTGCAAACACATGGGGAGCTTGCGGGGCACTGGCTGCCCAACAACCCCAGAAGCAGCTCACTCAGCCTTGGGGGAGACAGCAAGCCCACACTCCCAATACCTGGCACAGAAAGTGAGCACCAACTGAGGCGAGTCTTCTGAGGCCGCACTTTGCACACACTGCCTTGGTCTGCTGCTCAGGGCCCTGACGCCTCTGTCCCAGCTTCCTTCCGGGTGCTGGGACCGGCTGAGCTTCACTGCCCTAGGAGCCTGTGATGGAGGCTTGGGAGCTCCCCTCCGGGTGCAGGGACCGGCTCACCTTCTTGGACCTAGGAGCCTTGGATCGCAGCCAGGGAGATTCCTTCCGGGTGCTGGGACCAGCTGAGCTTCACTGCCCTAGGAGCCTGGGATGGAGGCGTTGGAGCTTCCTTCCGGGTGCTGGGATGGGCTCACCTTCTTGGCCTAGGAGCCTGGGATGGCAGCGGGGGGCTTCCTTCCGGGAGCTGGGACAGGCTGTTTCACTACCCTAGGACCTTCTTGGCTCTAGGAGCCTGGGATGGCATTGGGGGAGCTTCTTTCCAGGTGCTGGGACTGGCTGAGCTTCTCTGCCCTAGGAGCCTGGGATAGAGGGAATAGTAAACTCTTATAAACTAATGAAATTGGTACAAAACCTTGGAAAATTTGGAATTATTTAATATGTTGAAAATGTGTAAATCTTACCGCCCTGCAATGACACTTTCATTTTCATACCTTGGAGAAATTTTGCTCCTGTGAACTAGGCACATACAAAAATATTCACAGCTACAGAAGAAGTGGGGGCGGGGGGCAAGGGGATTAAAAAAAGAAACAAGCTCTATCATGTACAAGTACTCACTCCCCAAGATTATTGTAAAATGTATGTGCTGCAAATATGTACTAATAAAATTGAAAAGAAAAAAAGAATATTTACAGTTACATTGTTTATGATAGCCTCAATGGGGAAGTAAGTAAAATGTTCAGTGGCAGGAGCCTAGACAAACACACTGTGGGAATTCATGCTGTGGAATCCCATACTGCAGCGGAAAATGAATGACTTCTATCCAGTTCACATCAATACCAATGTTGCTCACAGACAAAACATGGAGTGAAAAAGCAACTTGTAGAAGACCAAGAGCAAAATTAAGCAATATATTTTTAGAGTAATGAAGATCTGTGCTGAGACATCCTGAAAATCAAAATGGTGATAAAGCTCAGTTCAGGATTGAGGGACGAGAGGGAGGTGGGACAGGGTTACCAGGGACACAGTGCCAGGCACCCACCTACTGTACTCTTTATGGATGATATCATGATGCTTCCTGAAGCTGGAAAACAATAGTCATCCTCAGGGAGGGGAATCCAGGGCCCTCAACATTAATGGTTATGTTTAGGTTCTTAAACTGAGTGGCTGGTGATGTATATCCTTTTGTATGTAAAAGAATTAATCAAACAGAAGAAGTATACAAATTCTGAAGATACAGAATATGAGTTCTTATTCCAGCTGCACTTCTGACATAGAACTATGTCATCTTTGGCAAGTCACTTAGCCTCACTGAGCTTTATTTTTTTCATTTTAATAAATGCTTATAACAAATCCAGCTTTACCTGTTTTATAGGATTGTGTGAGGATCAAGTGTACTTGAATACATTTTGTATGTTATTTGTGAAATGAGATATTCACATGCAACACAGTTTTCCTACATATGAACTCAAAGATTTATCCCTCCAAACTAGTGTTCAAACTCCATGTGATGAAAAGAGAGAATAATCAGTTTAATCCTCTGCCAGTTATAGTGCTCTGTATATTTATTAGCCAAAGACTGTCTAAAGCTGTTAGCTATGAGGCATAGCTGGCCTTGGAGGGAGAATTGGCCTTGGAGTTATAAAAACTGATTTTGAATCCTGGCTTTGTCGTTTACTAACTTTGAGATGTTGGCAGTTTGCTTTTCTCCTCTGCTCTTCAATTTCTTTATCTGTAAAATGGTGACTTTATTGCCAAGACAGCATGGAATTATTTTCTTAAAAGACAGCAGGGCTCCCCTTCATTTTTGTGTCCACATTGGCTGTATGGGAAGCAGCAGCCTATTTCCTCACCCAGGTCATTCAAGCAAGTAGTGGATTTTCATTATGAGGAATAACACACCCAGCCTGATTGCTTTCTTCTGTGTTGGCAGCCCATCCGCAGACAATGGCCAATTCTGCTTCTTAATTTGTGACTTGCTTGTGGACATTTGTGAGGCAGGCAACATATGCTTCTCTTATGAGAAACTGCCACCTGCCCTCTGGTCCCTCTGTGCCTCACGCTCCTGGGTCAGCAGTAGATAACCCAACCAAGATGATTGCTGGTGCATTTGATTGCAATTACATACCACAATGCTGCATCAGGCAGAGATGCAGAGTGGACAAAGTTAACTAGGTTTAAGGATTAGGATTAGTAGATTGCATTATTATGATGTCTGATATCTAGAGACAATTTTTTTTTACAAAAATTAAGCTTCTCATTTTGAGATAATTACAGATGCCCATGCAGTTGTAAGAAATAGTGCAGAGTTCCTGTGTATCCATTTTTCTCAGTTATCCCCGATGGTTTCATCTTACAAAACTTTAGGTAGCACAGTGTCACAAACAACTATGTTTTTATTCAGGTTTACCTGTTCTAGCACGTGTGCATGTTTGGCTCTGCACCATTTATTATCATACATGTAGATTTGAGTAAATACACCAGAAGAAAGATTAAAAGCAGTTGCATCACTGCAAGGACTGATCATGTTACTCTTTGTAACAGCCTCCTCCCATTCTTATCCTTTGGCAACCACAGAATTGTTCTCCACTTCTACAATTCCATCATTTCAAGGGTGCTATATAAGCTGAAACATACAATCTTTGTAACCTTTGGGAATTCATTTTTTAAATTCAGCACAATTCTTTGGAGGTTCATCCACTGCTGCATGTGTCAATAGTTCATTCCTTTTTATTGTCAAGTAGTATTCCATGATAGGAAAGTGCCATGGTTTGTTTAACCATTAATGCTCATCTATTGAAAGATACCTGGTGGTTTCCAGTTTTTGGCTATTATGAAAAAACTTCTATAAAAACATACTATATTTTGTTTTTGGTGCACATAAGTTGATGTTTTTCTGGGATAAATGCCCAAGTGCGTGGTTGCTAGTTTTTATGTAGTTGGATTTCTAGTTTATAAGAAACTGCCCAACTGTTTTCCAGTGGGTCTGTACTGTTTTATATTCCCACTGGCAGGATAAGTGATTATTATAGCAGGACTGCTGTGGGTAGCACTAGAACCAGAATGGCCAATTGGAAAAACTCGTTTTTAAAAAACATGATATTTTGTGTAAGAATGGGCACATTATTAAGGCACATTATTCTGAGCCCATTAGGGGTTTCTGTCTGGATACTAGGGGAGAGAGCATCGCTTTTTAAAATCTAGGATTATAAACAGACTTTCAGCAAATACTTACTGAATGCCTCCTCTGTGACCTGTCACTATGTGTGACTCTCAATGACAATGAACCAGGAGCCGCCCAAGGCCATGTGTGTGGTCACAGGGAGAGGACCTACATAAGAATGAAGTAAATGCAAAGAAAGCCGCAAGGGATAGAAAGGGACAATAATCCTTGTGACCTTAGTTGAGCATCTTGATTCAGATATTCATACTGGAATTCCAGCTAATGAAAAACCATACAATTAACATTTCACTCAGTTTTTATTACTGAAGTGTCATATGCCAAATCCTAATCATTTAAAAATTTCAATCTTTATTTCTGTATAATGGCACTTACTTTTGCTTCTGTTGTTCAGAGCCACTTGAATATGTCAGGATTCTCTGAAATACAATACTGTATATCCCAAAGTAAACACATTATCACAATTTACTAGAAAATAAATTCCATGGGATCAGGGATTTTGTTTTGCTCACTGTTGCATCCTAGTGCCGGACATAGTGCTTGGCAAGTAGTGGGAGCTAGTAAATATTGCAGAACAATAATATTGCAGAACAAAGTATTTAAATCCATCCGAGCAGCAGGAGGATTGCTGTGAGTTCAAGGCCAGCCTGTGCTACATAGGGAGACCTGGTCTCAAAACAAGAACAACAACTCCATGCCCTTTAGAACTCTCAGATTATTATATATTTCTATTTATCTTTGATACGTGCCTTATATCTTAGTTCTAACAAAAGTTAAAATGTGAAGTTTTGAGAATGAGTTTATCAGAATCATCAAGGAAACTTGGTTAGTTGGGAACTACTGCTTGTTAGAGTTATAAATGTCTTTTTAAACAATAAATTGAATAAAGTTTTGCATGGAAAAACTCACCAGTTTTACAAATGCATGTTAGATCTGTTCAGAAAGTAAAGAATCTTATAAACCTCCTAGATTTTTTTAGCCTCATTAATGTTCCAGTTATTTTTGCCATAAACTTAAGCCACTCAAAGGCTTAGAGGCTTAAGATAATGTGTGTGTTATTACGTTTCATGACTTTGAGAATTCAGGCAGGGCTTGGCTGGGTGATTCTTCTCTTCCATGCAGTGTTGACACTGGCCACTTGGTGGTATTCATCTGGCTGATGAGCTGGTCTGGTGTACCTGTGTACGGTGTACAAGACGGACAAAGAAAAAGAAACACTTTTCCTCCAAAAGACAGTAGGAAAATTAATAACTATACAATTTTTTCACATTGAACTTTGTGCAGTATGTATATAATCAAACTAGTTTTATTTTAAAAAGAAAAATGGGGGCTGGGGCATTAGCTCAGTGGCACCTCACCTGCCTTGCAGGCATAAGGTCCTGAGTTTGTTCCCCAGTAAATAAATAAAGAAAGAAAGAAAGAAAGAAAGAAAGAAAAGAAAAATGGATACTATAGTACAAACAAAAACACAGTAGTTTTTGCATATAACCTACTTAGTTTAACATTGATCCCTTTTGTTATAATCCTATATAATAATATTTTAGCTAAATAAGAATCCAGTGGTATTAGTACATTAATTTACTAATTAGTAATTAGTAACTAGTAAATTAATTTTAGGAAACCTGAAAATTCTGCAAAAGATACAATTTATGGGACTCCCAAATTGTACCACTAATACAATATTTTATTTTCTTATTTTTTAGATTTAAAATGAAGCAGAACAAATTTTAATTTTTAGAGATATTATTCAAATTCAGCAAATATTTCAGGTGTTAATTAAAACCTACAGTTACAAAATCTTAATACACACTTTACCAGTTGCTCCTTATGTCACTGCTTTAGATTTTAAATATAAATAAAAACTTCAAGTGGTGTGTAGAATGATAGAAATAAAGGAACTTGAGATCTCTTTTTTGTTTGTTTTTGCAACCATTGCACATTCCTGTTTACTTGATTCTACCATCTCTGTGTAGGAATGTATAGTTCTAGGAGGCTTGAGGAATGAGCTTCCAATAGCTGCCTACCATGTCCATAAAGAAAGCTTGTAACGAATAGGTACTGCTGAAACTAGATGTATTAGGGGCTGACTGTATAACTGGAAGTTCTCTAAATTAACTCTCACATAGAATATAATGTGTATCGTACAATAAGCAACAAAAATGTGCTGATCTCAAGTATATATGTGTATTATGAAAACTCAACAGTAACCATGACAACTGTTCAGAAACTAGATCAACAAAAATTTTTTTTTCAGGTAGTAATAGTTTACCTCTGACATTATTTAGAATTGCCAGCTCATGGTGATAATGAAAAATAGAGCAACTTCCAAATTTAAACTTTAAATTATCTATATACAATGAAGTACTTTATTGCTGGATCCTGGGGCAGATGGGTACACTACAGCTTTGCAGGGTCCAAGATGTTTGTGGCCTTTACGGAGATAGATGAAGGGCTGTGCTCAGTTGAGACTGTCAATTAGAGGACACGCTTGTGCCCTGTCAATGGCAGCCATAGGTTAGTTATTCTTCTCACTTGGGACTGCAGGTTCTCAAAGACAGCATCCTCAAAGATTTAGGCAGAAGCTACAAGACCCATCCTTGGAAGTCAGAACATTATGTTCCATTTATTCTACTGGTCAAACAAGTCACAGTGGCCAGTCCAGATTAAAGTTGGAGGAAAATGATAGCTTCTACTTCTCAAGAGGAGGAGTAGCAAATCATTTGCAAGAATCTTTAATCTTCCAAGATTAATGTACAGTTTCATGCAGGGGGTATGCCTTTTACCTTTGCATTAATTTTTGTTCCTTTCTCTCTTTGTCTCTCTTATAAGTATTCTGTCTATTGATTCTTCCTCTGTCATGCTATTGGAATTTATGAATTTATTATTGTGACTTCTGGATTTCTGACTTTATTCCTTTTCTGTTTCTTTTATTTATTTCTCAAAGGACTACTTCAGGTACTCAGCAACACAACGTAGTGTAGATATACAGGCTCTGGATATAAACATAGTGTACAACATAGTGTAGATATACAGGTTAGATCCAAAAGACAAGTATTTAGCCTCTCAGGGCCCTAGTGTTCCCATCTGTGAAGCGAAGAGGATGTTAATGTATCTATCCTACCCAACTATGTAACATTTACATAGCCTATAATGTATAAAGCAGTTAGTACAATGTGCCTGACATGGAATATCCTTAACAAATAGGTATTATTACCATATGTCCTGATTTGGAGTTAAACAGAATCAACTCCTGAAACATAGATGTAAGTGCAAGTAGTTTATTCTGGAGGTTATCCAGTAAATGCTAGTAAGGAAGAGAGGGTGTGAAACAAGGAAGGCAAGGCAGCCAACCAAGGGTAAACACCACCTTGGAAAACTAGGAGAATATTTCAGAGCATTCTCACTCGTCAAGGGAACAGAGAATTATGTATAAGCTGTCATCATTCATGGATAAGAACTCCTTCCAGAGTGAGTTAATTCCCTGATACTTCTTTTTTGTTGTGTGAAAAGGTCTTCAGGCAAAGAGATTCGATGTCAGCAGTTGGAGATCAGCCTTTTGGGTAGAGAAATGATAAAGCCTGAGGGGGCATAGGAGAAGCAGGACTATACGGTCCATACATAGGGTTTATATTACACCTATACATAGGGTTTATATTATGAATTTACCACTCTGAAAATTGGCCAAACACAGCCTGGAGAAGTGGAGTAAGTACAAGTAAGAGACAAGAGTGTGACGCTACCAATGAGAATTGGCTCACATGCCCACATGGATCATTATTAGATATTCAAGGCCTCTCATCACCTAGGTTTTCTGTATTTAGACACTTTTTTCTCTGCTATTTTCTTGTATTATTCCCCTATTTAGCAAAGCTGAGCTATTTAACTTAGCATACATGAATCTTGACCATCCCTAATTTAAATGTAGAGTGACGGTATCATACATGATAAGGTAGGAGAGTTCTCAGCTCAGTACAGCAAAGCAGAGCAAAACCAAACAAAATAAGTTTGTAAACAGCACAGAGGACAAATTTTACTCAAAATGAATTAATAAATATTAAGCCAGTTGTAAGTTTTGCATTAATACTTTAAAATGTGATGTGAGTTTGTGAAAGGTAAGTCAAGATTACTGCCTGATTGGAACCTTCCATTTAGATTCTCAGGGGTCCCTTCTGAAAGGCATACAACCAAGATAGGAAGCACTTGGAAAACAGTCTTGAGGGGAGGGCATTGTGTTTGGCTTGTATTTCTCTGGGTTGGTTTTGGATATGACTTGTGACCCATGAACAGAAAGGATTTAGTGGTGGGCTGGTTTTCAGGGGAGGCCACCAAGTCCTACTGGAGTTATTAAGGTTGAGCACCACTAGGAATGTTTTTGAAGTGGTATACTCATTAAAAATAAATACCAGAAGAACTCAGAGGACTGTAGCACTCATTTCTGCTTACTTGTGCTGGCAGAGGCTTTGGTTTTTCAGTTTGGAACCAATCTCTTGAAACCAGAGCTATCCTCATTAGATGTACAATCAGAGAGCTTTTGGTAAGTGGTCAAGGAATATACCACTGAACATGGGGAGTGTTATGAAAACCCCAAACTCTGGCATGAAGTAGTTTTTTAGTTTTACAAGACAAACTAATATATAATCAAAATAGATGTATAGTTATAAATGCAGTCATTGCTGATGTGTATTTAGGGAGAGGGATGGATGAGAACTAAGCTACTGGATTGAAGAAAGTAGGAATATGGGGGAAAAACTACAAAGGCAGATGCCCCTGACCTAAACTCTTCTCTCCTGATTTTTCTCATTTAGGCTCTAAGGGAGCCTATTTCTACAGATTGATGAACAGCCTCAAGGTACTTTGGAGAGAAAGATGCTGGTCAAGTTCAGACCAATGCTGTTCAAGAGAACTTTCTGTAATGATGAAAATATTTGGTGAAATCTAAAAGCATGGCCATGCACCACATGTGGGTAATGAGCCACTTGAGTGGCTAGTGCAACTGTGGAACTGAATTCTTTAATTAAATTTAAATACATACATATGGTTGGTGGCTATGATACTAAACAGCACAGGTTTAAAACAATGCTTTGTTTCTGCAAATTAACCACCTCCTGAACAGTGGAAACTGGAGGAATAACAAGAAAGGTTGGAGCAAGGTGATGTGGTTCAGGTAGTGAAAGCAAACTCGAAGCTCTTATTCAGGGTGCAATCAGGAGACAGAAGCCATACCAGTTATTTATTTATATTTATTGAGTCAGAATGATATGATTTAAAACTAGCTCTCTTAAAGTGAACAATTCAGTGTCATTTAGTACATTTACATTATTGTACAACCTCTTCTATCCAGAACATTTTCATCATCCCAAAGGAAACATCATATGCACTAAGCAGTTGACTTCTCTCTCCAAGCCCTGGAAATCACTAACCAACATGTAGCACGGATTTACCTATTCCAGATATTTTATATAAATGGAACCTTTTGTGTCCATCACTTTATAGCAGCACTATTTACAATAGCCAACAGGGAGAAATAGTGCAAATGTCTAATGAGCAAATATATGTGAATATTATGTAGCTATAAAAAAGAATGAAGTCCTGATACATGTTGCAAGGCAGATTCATCATATGAGTTATTTTAACAAAGGGCATTTAGTACACAGAATCCTTATCTCAATATAAAGTTATTAACTAGATAATTGAAAATGGAAACAGAGGTACCACAAAGGTGGCAACCGCAGGAAATAGCTATAAGAGGGTGATATGTCTTCAAACTGCCTAGAAAGGGGGACAGTTGAGGCCTCAACTTGTGACCAGAGGAAAAATGGAGTTATGTTTCTGCATGCCACAGCCAGCTCGAGGGCAAGGTGACATTGGGCCTTAGACAGCTGTAGTCATACTTTAATTATGAAAAGATTTTCCCTCAAAAAAATTTTTTTTTTGGTACCAGGATTGAACTTGGGATCTTGCACTTGTGAGGCAGGCAACAGAACCACTGAGCTAAATCTCTGGCCCATCCCTCAAAATTTATGTAGAATGGCTCTCAGCAGCTCCCAATCCTGAGGCTGGAACAAGGGATTGGAATTGCTGGGACCTTTATGGACTCTGGTGCTCAGCTGATGCTGGACCTTTGAGGGCTGCTTGACGCTGGCTCTGACAGTGCTAGAAACGCTACAAACCGGGTTCCACTACTGCTACAGACAGGCACTGCTGCTGGACCAAAGAGGCTTTGTGGAGCGACCTGCAGAGGACTAGCAAACAGATGGTCAGCCAAGAGAAGCCCACGAGAATCCTGGCAAAGCTGACTGCAGTCTGCAGAGGCTCAGCCCCAGCATCAAACAACTCGCGAGTATAAAGGGGTCATCTGGAGCCAAGTGACAATCATTTAATAACTGGCACAGCCCTTAAAGAAAAAGGACTCTGAGCTGCACTGCGAGAGCTGGGGTATGTAGAGGACAATGTCAAGACCTCAGCTACACTTGTCTGTAACGGCATGGAGATTTATCCTCTTATTCTTTGCTGAATGTAGGGAAAGATAGTACTTGGCCGAGGTAAAATGAAGTATAATGTATTTTATCATATTATATCCTTTGAGTTTTTAAGTATTTCTCTTTTCTAGATTACAAGGAAAGGACATTTACTAGAGATTTAATGTAAAACTAGAGCAGCTCTACTCCAACGTCTGACCATTCAGAGAGGCGTCGTGATGTTCTATTTCCACTTCATAAGGGATTTTTCACCTTCATTTGTAAAAACATTGAAATGTAATTCACATACAACAAAAATAACCATCTTAAAGTGTACAATTTTTAATATTTTCATAAGGTTGTGCAATCATCAGTGCTATCTACATCCAAAATATTTTCATCAACCTCCCCCCGAAATAAAATCCTCCATTTTCATATAAAGCACTCATTCAATATTCCTCTACCTCCAACTCCTGGGAACCACTAGTCTACTTTCTGTCTCTATGGATTTATTTGTTCTGGAAATTTCATATAAATGGAATCATACAGTATGTGGCCTTTTAATATCTGGCTTCTTTTATGTGGCAGCCTGTTTTCAAGGTTTGCCCATATTGTAGCATTTATCAGTATCTCAATCCTTTTAATTGCTCAATAATATTCTACCATAGGGCTATATCACATTTTGTCCACTTGGTTATTAATATTTTTTCACTATTATGAATAATGCTGCTATGGACATTCAGTATAAGTTTTTGTGTGGATATTAGGTTTCCATTACTCTTGGTATGTACCTAGAAGTGGAATTGTTGGATCACATGGCGTCTTAGTTTGCTTTCTGTGGTTATAACAGAATATCTGAGACTGTGTAACTTATACAGGAAAGACATTTATTTTGAGTCATAGTCCTGGAATTTGGGAAATTCAAGAGCAAGTGGCTGCATCTAGTGAGGGCCTTGTGCTGCTTTAACTCCTAGCAAAAACTGGAAGGGAAAGTGGGTGTGTGCAGAAGAGAAAAGAGAAAACAAAGAAGCCAAACCCATTTTATAATGCTCCATCCTTGAGGTAACTAATGCTCCATGACTCTTGAGTGATTATCACCATTAAGATTTTAGCATGAAAACCTGCTTACTATCTTTTTATGGGATGTCTACAGCTTGTAGTGTATCAGTATTTTCAATCTGTTCAGATTATTTTGACTTAACTAGGTTAAAAATATGCACAAGATGACATCTGTACTTATGAAAGAGTGTTGTAAGAGCTATTAAATTGGAGAATGTATTTTTTAAAATTAGACATTCCTGATTTTAGAATTCTATTTTATAGGATAGAAGCATCAGTATCAAAGAATGTATACAAAGATACTGAAGCAGTATTATTTGTAGTGGCCAAAATGTTGGAAGAAAATCTGTATGTCTATCAATAGGGGGATTGTTGGATTGCTTACAGGACATTTATGTTATGCATTGGTGATGCACTTATTAAAAGGTAAAATTGAGGCATATCTGTTAATCCAGGGGGATATCCATGTTCTACTGTGTTTAGGAAAATTATCCAAAATCTGAAAATAAGGCAAAAAAGATGATCTTAACCTCCTGCTGTATCGTTTCCTAACAAGTCAGCCTGAAGATCCTTTAGCTTTCTCCTAGGGGGGAAAAATCTTGGCTGGACTTAATATTTACAATTGATTAGGGCCAAGGCATTTTACAACTTGGTAGAGTTGAGGTTAACATATACAAATCTAATAAGGCACATTGATTTTTTTCTGTATGGTAAAGAAGATAACCCCAAGGTTATGATTTTATTTCCCTATAGGACAATGACAAATTTTATATTTAATCTAGCACTCTTATTTATAACATTCCATTTTTCATCCCTTACATAAATCCAAGTTTCTTATGTCCAAATTGAATCAACATAGTCTGCTGGTTTTCTCATTAAGGAGTTAAATGAAACTTTGAAATTATTGTTTATGTGGGACTTTTTCTTTTTACCAATTTGACAATGATTATTAAATGAGAAAAGCCAGTTGTAGAGTAAAGTGTACAGATTGTTTATACATTCATTAAAAGGGCCTATTCATATACATGTATGTTTGTATGAGTGTGAAAGCAGGTGTGGAAAAATACATATCAGTGTTATCTGTACTCCTATTACTGGGGGTGTGTGTGCAAGAGACATTATACATACATTTGCTTTTATTTGTGAATTACTTAATTGTTAAAATTTTTCATACAGAAATTGAAGAATAAAACCTCTTAGGAGATTCTGCAATGATTTATCATTCATTGTTTATTCTCACCATGTATGCAATAAAAGCTTACATTTTCAAATGAAAAATAATTTCACAAAATTGGAATTCTATTGTACCAGCTGTGTCCTTTCATATTTGCATGGTTTGTAAAAATAGCTTGAAATTTGTTAATATGCTTTTCTCTTTTGCCTTTCATAATTTTAGCTCTGGGAATCCATTTATTTTTGAAGGTAAAGAAAGAAGGTTATGGAATTCCTCATTTCTAATTTGTTTCACAATATTTTGTAAACCAGGCTGTTGTCTTGGAGAGACAAAAACAGGTGTAAAAAAATCTTTTATTTTCCCATTTGAATAGAAAAAGAAGCTAATTGGGGCTGGGGATTTAGCTCAGTGGCACTGTGCTTGCCTTGCAAGCATGAGGTCCTGAGTTCAATCCCTGTACGGGGGTCGGGGGGTGGGGAAGACTAACAGAAAGAAGCAAATTGAATCAGTTAAATCCCAAGGCTGTGGCACTTGTTCTGCTATCCAAACCATGTGTCTTGCTGCTGATGCTGTACAGATTATGGTGTAAAGGGATCACTAGATACTAGCTGTGGGGACAGTTCAAATTATTGGATTGGACAAAGTTTTAAACTGGGTTTGATTTTTTGTAATTTCCCCCACTACTGCCCAGGGAGTGGAGGCTCATGAAGAAACTGTATTACTGCAGAGACAGTGAAAGAGCTACATTCTCCTTTAGACCTTTTCTTCCTATTTTACATTATCAGTTACACATTTTGAACCTTATTTACACTTTTAGTTTTTTCACACCAGAGAAACTATTCAGCTATTTACACATGTGTGTCCTACTTATTTCATTTAAGAGTGTGGCCTCAATGGAAATGGGAGGGGCAGGGGAAAGGAAATAAGAGAAAAGAAAAAATATGAGAAAATGAAAAAATGGAAACAAAGTCTTTGTAAATAGGGAAGGGTGGAGGGGTTGATGAGAGGGCAGGGGAATGGGGAAAAACTAAGAACCAATATACATCATGTAAAGGTATAAGGTCCCAATGATGAATGTAACTGTATTGTGTACCTAAAATGTACCAATAAACTTAATGGAAAAAGAAAAAAGAGCTATGTTCTCCCTATAAACATGGGCTGAATGTTAGCTAATTTACAATGCTTTTATATTTTTGTGTTTTCTATTCCCAGTTAAGGTTGTATATGGAGTGGTAGTGTAGTAGGGCTTTGGCCCAAAGTCAGGCTGACCCTTAATATTACATATCCCTTAGTAGGTAATTTATTTAACATGTAAGAACTTCAGTTATTATCTGTAAAATAATAATGTATATAAAGTGCCTTGTACCATGACTGACACAAAATAGGCCATTAGAAACAGTTAGTGATTCTCCTGTTTTGTTGAGTGAGATGTCAAGGCACTTGATCCTGGGAAGAGTCTTCTTTGCTATAAAAGAACTTCTTTGCTATACAGTTCACATTGTGGATATTGCTTATTATTATTCCTTGGCTCAAAACCGCCCCCTCAATGTTCAATATTTAATATGACATTTGTAATGGTTGCCACCTGCTTTATTACTAGAATGTTTTCTGTCATTAGAGTAGATGAGAAAAGCTGACTCACCTCTGGGGAATGGGTGTGTCTTGTTGAGATTAACAGGAATTTCTCAAGGGCAAATCCATTGGGATTATAAAATATGTGTGACTGTGGTTTTGGTGGCTTGAAAATGTGCAAAGCAACTTTTTAATGGGAATCTTATAGTTATATTGGCATAGAAAAAGTTACATTAAGGTTTGAAGTAATGATTTGAAGTAATGTTTTGTTTTTTTCCCCAGTACCAGGATGGAACTCAGGGCCTTTCACTTGGGAGGCAGGCGCAGTGCCACTGAGCTAAATCCCTGGTCCAGGCCGCAATAATTTTATAATGGGTAGTTTCTCTTATATAGACTGCCTGGATGATAAATAGTTATGTTTTATTTACAGTAATGAGAATCAAAGTTTGGATAGTAATAATACTCTGTTTCCTTTTGCCAGTATAGCTGAAGTATTCACATTTCTATTGCCCAGTGTTTGATGCTCATAAGGAAGAGTGCTATGAAAAAATGTTTTATTTAGGCACTGATTCTTTGAGGCATGTTTGGACAAACAGGCAATGTTTAGTGAAACAATGGAAATGTTTAGTGAGCCAATCAGATTAACATATGAATAATGGTTTCAATTCATAAAGAGTTTATTGATTTTTGTTAAATGACTTCCAGATGTGTTTGCATTTTTTTCATAACTTATTACAATCCATATTATAATATTTATAAATAACACAGAGAGTTCTTTGCAGATGATGCTATATAATAAGTTGATCTACACCAGATGTCATTAGGTAAGAGGCAAATACTATTAAAGTTAGGGGCCTATGTGGTATAGAATTTTAAGAAATTCACAAGCAAGTCATAAAATACTAGATTCGTAGATTTAGAAAATGTACATCACTTCTAAAAGAGAAACTTTTGGAAGTTAATCAGATTTGCATCTCACATATACGTTTTTTTGTTGTTGTTGTTTTTGAGACAGGGTCTCACTATGTAGTTCAGATTGGCCTTGAACTCACAACGTAGGCCAGGCTGGTCTCAAACTAGCAGTGAACCTGCTGCCTCAGCCTTCTGAGTGCTGGGATCACAGGCATGCACCACCATGCCCGGCATCACATATATGGTTCTTTTTTGGGTTTGCTATTGAAGTTAGGAAATACTAGTACAATCTCAAGTTTACTATTGATTCTATAATTCAATAATAAGTGGTAAAGTTTGCAAAGATTATTTTCTTAAGCTGCTTGATAACTATTCATAGGGAAAAAATAGTTTTTTTGGGGAAAGTACCTATGCTATAGAATAACTGAAGTTGAACCACAAAGCCTACTGTGTTTAATATATGTGAAAGGTTAAATATGCACACACTGACCTATAATATAGAGTTATGAACAGTATAAAAGTAGGGAAAAAAATCTCACCTAAAAAGAAATAAATGAACTAATTTAGGCTCTCTATAATTATAAGGCAATAAAAGTTAGTATGATAAGTAATGTTGTCAGATTACAGTCAAGAAAAAAGAGAGAAAAAAATTGAAAACAGTACAACTGACAGAAAATAAATATTTTAAAAGCCTCAGTTTTCTTTGTAATGCTCTGGGCTCTGCCAGTTCCTCTGTAACAAATAATAAATGCCATTTTTGAAGAAGTGGCCAACTTTGTTCCGTGAGGTCCATTTAGAATGAGAGATCTTATCATCTTAAAAATATCCACCCACTTTTGCAATTGGGTTTTCATTGTTACAATTATGAGATGGGTACAGAAGTGTACACATTTGTACACCTATGTTACTAGGTAAATTCTACCTTAGTGAACATTTCGCTTTTTTTTTTTTTGGCAAAAAATGAGTGCTCAAATTCTGAATGGACAAATGAACATAAAAGAAATTATAAAATTATAAAAGTCACAAAGCTCTCCTACCGTATATGTAATGTTATGTTATTAATGTAATATTAGATTAAGATCTTTTCAGTCTTCAACCCTATAATGAAAAAGTCATTCATCTGTATGCCAGAGAGAGGTTGTGACCAAAGGTAACTCTGGTCTCCCTTTGGTATAACCACCATGGTTGTCCTGGTTGGATCCTCATCATTTCTGTAACCCTGGTTTTCATGTTGGAGCCATGGCTCTCTGCAATCTGCTATATACTTTGTAGAGAGAATGATTGATACATTTGAAATGCATGCCTAATGATGTATACTCTGATACAGGTTCTGTGTTGAGGTATTTCCCAGAGCTTGGGAATCAGATCATATTAGGCAGGGCAACCTAATATTAACACAAAATGATTGTATATAAAAGTCCAGATGGCCCCCAGGTGAGCTAGACTTCACAGTAACCCTATTGAATGTGTCCACTCACTTAAGGAGAGAGCTGATCAGCCATGAATACCAGAAAGGGGGAATTAAGAGGTTAACCCTGGTGCTGTTGAGGAGAAATGCCTGTTGACCATCAAGTGTTGTGGTTCTATACGTAGACTTTATCTGCTGTGGAGTGGAATGATATCCATTACTGAAAGACACCATAATGCCTCCAACTTGCTGATGCAATGAAGTGCAAGCTCCGTGTTTGTCCTACCCTTTCCACCTCTCTGGCTAACTTGTATGGTTTAGGGGTTACTTCCTCCAGGAAATCTCCTCCAGTCTGTTAAGTACCCTCTTCTTGCTCTCATCACTTTCTGGCACTTAGCACTGTACACTAAAATTAGATTTTCTGTGCCCATCTTCCTTTAGTACAGTCTGCTTCTTAAAGACAGGATAAGAATGGTGCATAGAAGGACAAAAAATGTGTCTTCCTCATTTTCATCATTAAGGCTTAGCACTGGGCTACTTTCCCCATTTATTATGTTTTAATTATTATATTTGCTTTCCTACCATAGTATCTTGCCAGTAGAATGGATGTTTTAATTTGTACTTCTTTTACAATGAGTGAGAGGGGCTGGGGATTTAGCTCAGTGGTTCCGCAGCCTGCCTCACAAGCCCAAGGACCCAAAGCTAGGGCGAAGCCTGGGACACATTGGCCTTTGGGCACTATTCCAGATCCAAACTTACAGCTTTGCACTCAGTTTAGATGCATCAAAGTTTTAACTACAAAAATAAAGCCCTGAGAATAGTGGGGAAAATATAGTCAAATATTTTTATGATTTAGAGAGTGAGGAAACATTTCAAAGCATCCTACTTACTCCAGAAAGCATAAGTTCAAAGATTTATAAAGCAAAGCAAAGCAAAACAAAACAAAAAACCTCAAAACACTAAAAAACCCAACCAAGGGACCAAACAACCAAATATTCAACAATAACAAAAACAATGACAAAAAGTAAAACCCTTGACCATCAAAATCCTCAAAAGATTAAAAGGTAAATTACAACCTAGGAAAAATATTGGCAACATATAGAGATGGATTGAGAAATAATTTTTACTTTGAAATTTTAGTGTATAAAAGGATATTTAATTTAAAATTTAGTATTACCATAATTTTTAGCTTTCATCTTTAGCAATGAAAAATTTAAAGTAGTCACTTCCTAGTAAACTTTTTTAAAAAATTAAGTTTATTGGTACATTTTAGGTATAAAATACAGTTACATTCATCATTGGGATCTTGTACCTTTACATGATGTATCTTGGTTCTTATTTTTTTCCCCTTCTCCTGCCCTCCCTTCACCCTCTCCATCCTTTCCTATTTGCAAAGACTTTGTTTCCATTTTTTTCCTTTTCTCCTATTTTTTCTTTTCCTTTCTCTCCTTTCCCCTCCCCCTCCCACTTCCCCTGCTCCTTTAGACCTTTTCTTCTTATTACACAATATCAATTATACATTTTTAAATTACAATATCAAGATCTAGAAGACATTACCACAGATTTTACAGAATTTAAAAGGATATAGAAAGCATGTTACAAAAATCTTTTTTGAAATAAATTTGACAACTTCTCAGAATTACCTTGGAAGACAAATTAATGAAACTGACTCTGAAGGAAATATAAAATTTGAATAGCACCTATTAAAGAAAGTATATTCCTACCTTGAAAACCTACCCATTTGACAACAAGATCATATACATTTTAACTGATAAATTATATCAAACATTTAAAGCAGAAAAAAGAAGGAACACTTCTCCCCTCATTTTAGGAACTCAACATTGTGCAAATACTAAAACTGGGTAAAGATAACAGAAGAAAAAAGTATGAACATAGATAAAAATTTGTTTAACAAAACAAACTATTGGAAGTCAGATCTGGCAGTATGTAGAAAGTGGTTTTGTTATAGGGATGGCAGTGTTGGTTCAGCATTGGAAGATCCACCTCCAAAAGTCATCATTTTAACAGAGGAAAGGAAAAAGCCATATGATCCTGTCAGTAGTTGGAGAAAAAGTATTGAACTAAATTCTACAGCTGTTCAAGGTAAAAGCTATCAGGAGACTAGAAGTAGAACAGAAACTTCTCAACAGATAAGCCATGTACTCCATACTTCCAGCAAAAATGCCTTATATGAATGGGGAAGATACAATGCTTTCTCCCTAAGGGGGGAAACAAGGGCAGATATGTCTACTCTTCATCTGTCTATTAAACTTTGAAACATAGGCCCAAACCAAAATAGCCTGACAATAAAATGACACAATTAGGATAGGATTGGCAAGGTAGAAGTAAAATCTTTATATGTAGATGAAATGATCATCTACAGAGAAAATACTAAGAAATCTCTAGGAGCCCCTAAAACTTGTATTTGGATTTAGCAGGATTAGAAAACACAAGGTATATATAAAAATTCAGGTCTATGTATACTTGCTATAAGTGAAGAATTGGATATTAAAGTTTAAAAGTTATGTAGAAGTACAAAGGACCTAGAAAAGTAAAAAGAAAAAAAACAGTGTTGGAAGACATTTATTACCTAATTTTAGGACTTCCTCTAAAGCTACAATAATCAAGACAGTGTTGGTGTAAGGAAAGAAATATAGATCATTGGAATAAAACAGAGAACCTAGAAATAGAACCACACACATATGATTCACTGAGTTTTGAAAGATTATTTAACATTAACATTTTATAGAACATAAACTCAATTCAAGAGCAGAGGAAAAGATAATGTTTTCAACAAATGGTGCTAGAACACCTGGTATCCATATGTAAGAAATTAATGTCAACTCTTTATTTCCATACATAAAAATAACTTGAAAGGATCTATGAACCTAAATATGAAAGACTAAAACTACAAAACTTTACGAAGAAATTATAAGGGAAAATGTTCATGAATTTAGGGTAGGCAAGAATTTCCTAGGATAGGGCCGGGGATTTAGCTCAGTGGTTCTGGCGCCTGCCTCCCAAGCGTAAGGACCCGAGTTCAATCCCCGGTACCAAAAAAAAAAAACCAAACAATTTCCTAGGATATAAAAAACATGATGTATAAAAGACAAAAATTGATAAATGAGATTCCATCAAAATTTGGAACTTTAAATGACATCGTTAAGAAAATGAAAAGTAGCCCTTAAACAGATCATATTTATAATGCATATAACCGATGACCAGAAAATGTAAAGAACTTACAGCTCATTAATGGACAACCCAATTAAAAAGGAGACACAAGAAGATGATAAATGGCCAGTACAGCACAAGGAAAGGTGTGTAACACTAGAATCAGAAAAATACTAATCAGTACAATAACAAGATACAATTATACACTCATTAGGGAGATGAAGTTAAAAGTTTTAAAAGAGCAAATGTCAGCTTAGGTATGAACCAGTTAGAACTTACTAATACTGCTAATGTGAATATAAAATGATAAAACCATTTTTAAAAACAATATAGAAACTTCTTGTATTACTCTTAAGAACCAACAGTTCTGTTCTTGTTTTTACTTAAGCGTAATGAAAACAGATATTCACAATAGCTTTGTACATACAAGTTGACTGACCCTTATCTGAAATTCTTGGGACCAGAGTGTTTCAGATTTTCATTTGAAATCCACTTGATCTGCAAAGGGGATAGCTATTCCTGCTTTTGTTGGGGGGGAGGGGTTCCTGTCACATATTGTTTTCTACCCTTTAACTTTCAGTCTATGAGTTTCTTTTTGAATTAAATGTGTTTCTTATATGCAGCATATTGTTGTATCTTGCTTCTTGACCCATTCTACCAGTCTATTTCTTTTGATTGGTGAATTGAGACCATTAACATTGATGGTTATAACTTATACATATTGACTTATCATTGTCATGACTTTTTCTGTTTGTTGGATTCTCCCCTTTTGCGTTTAATTTCTTGTGGCACCTGATGGATTCATTCTGCTGGGCTTCCTGGGGTTGCGATCCTTGTCTTTTCCTAGGATATTGTCTAAAATTTTTTGGAGGGCTGATTTTGTATTCATGAAGTTCCTCAGGTGCACTTTGTCATGCAAGTATCTTGTTTCTGTATCAATTTTGAAAGATAATTTTGCAGGCTACATGAATCTGGGTAGGAGGCTGTTTTCCTTTAGGACTTGAAATACATCACTCCAAGCTCTTCTTGCTTTGAGGGTTTGCATTGAGAAGTCTGCTGTGATTCTGATGGGCTTTCCTTTGTATGTGATTTGTTTCTTTTCTCTGTTTGTAGAATTTTGTTCTTCTGTTGGGTTTCTGGAATCTTAACTATTGTATGCCTATGTATAGATTTTTTTTTTTTATCATGGCTACTTGGAATCCTATATGCCTCACTTATCTATATGTCAAGTTCTTTCTCCCTGCTTGGGAAGTTTTCTGCTATCACTTCTGTGAACAGTTTTTTTATGATGTCTGCATTCTCTCCTGTTTCTTCATTGACTCTGATCAGTCTAGTGTTATTCTTTGCATCGTCTAGCAGCTGGATTGATTTCTCATGGTCCCTTACTATTTTAAAGCAATTTTTCTTTTCCTCATCACTAATAGCAATTTTGTCTTCTATATCTGAAATTTTGTCCTCACATTGGCTCATTCTGCTGCATAGACTTTCAATGGAGTTTTTAATCTCCTGGAAATCTCTCTGTATCTGTTTTATGGATTCTATTTGTTTCCTACGTTGGGATTCCATCATGTACCTCAGCTCCTCTATATTTTTATCTGTGTCCTCTCTAGATTTATTAATCATGTTTTGCATTATGGGCACAATCTCTGCTGTTATCTGAGAAATTATTTCTGATTTCATTTTTTCCAGATCCTCTTTTGTTGCCAGTTCAGGGAGTCCAGGTGGTTGAATATCAGAGTGTTCCATCTTGTTTCCCTTTTGGGTTGTTTTAGGTGATCTGGAAGTCTGGTTTTGAACCTTGTTTTTGTGTCTTCTCATTTCAATGGGGAGGAGGGGTGGTTGCTGCTGGCCCCTGCACAGCTTACCTCCTCTGTGCTGGTGGGGGTGGTACGGTGGCCCTGAAGCCTCCTCCTGTTTGCTGGGAGTGGCTCACCTCCTCTGTGCTGGTGGGGGTGGTCACTTCCTAGTAAACTTAGTTGAATGTAATAATTTCTCAGGGTTCAGCATTTTCTACACACCTCTTTCTTGAATTCCCACTCCCTGTGTGCTATCTATATTCCAGGTGTGTGACATGGTACCTTGGCTTTGGTAGGAGAGAGAACTTGTTCATTCTTGCTATCTATAGGAATCTGATGAAATGCACTTTGCTTTTCAGCCACCCTCCTCACTGTATTTGCTGTTGATGTTCATGTTTCCTCTGATGTTTTTGCTTCTGCCTTGACATATAGTAGTTGCCCTCTCTGCTAAAGGATATTTTTGACCTGATGCCCCTCCTATTCTACTAAAACCCTCTCAGGGTAAAATCCTCTTTGGCAACTTGGAAGACTATCTCAGACCATTTTTATACGTGGACACTCCCATATCTTTCTGACTCTGAAGACATCTAGTGAGGCTTGACACTTCTTTGGGTTTCACTGTGCAGGAAAGGAGCAGGTCTCCACTCTTGGAATCACCAAAATATTCTATGAGGTGTTTCTATCATCTTTCTTATTCCCATATAAGCTCTTTGTTTAGGAGGTTATGGTTCAGCACCACTTTGTTCAGGAATATTAGGAATATATTAAATTATGGCAATTACATAACCTCATTATTTTGGAAGTAGACCTTCAACTCTCCCTAAACTTTGAACCCTAAGAAATTTTTATTTAATTCATTTTGAGTGGGAAAAATCAGCTTTTTTATTATCTTGCATTTTCTTCAACTCTACTGAGTATAGTATAAATTTTATATACTAAGTGTGTCAGGCTTTGGCTCTTGTTATTTTCCTGGCTTAAGGCCTGACTTCTGCAGTCAAAGGTCTTGACTTTAGAGATTGTCATCTGTACTATAAATATCAAGTGTCTATTTTGGAACTAAAAGTCAAGAATTTGAATTTTTATCTTCTTGGTCATTACTCTACTGAAGCACCAAATTTCATTCTTATAGTCTAATTTTAATGGTGACAAGCTCTTGAAGTAAAAGGAAATTTCTAAAAGTGTAAAATAAAAACCAGCATTATAGGAGTATATTTCTAATTTTTAAATAGCTCTTACAAATTGATAAGAAAAACCAACAGAAAATGGATCTAAATATAAAGATGCTATTCAAAAATGAAGAAGTACAAATGGTCAATAAATACATAAAACAAATATTCCATTTTGCTTTTTATCAGAGAAAATGAAATAAACATATCAGGATGTCATTGTTTTACTATCATATTGAAAAAGGAGAAAGTATATAATAATAGTCATGGTTGGAAATCAGTTATAGGAAAAAGACTCCTTTATAATGAAAGCTGGCACTTTTAAAGTGTGACATTGAGAATATGATGTAAAATGCACAGTGTATATACCCTTTATTCAATATTTAGGGATTTATTCTGTTTATAATCTGATATCTTCACAGGGAGTTAATTATAGCAAGAAATCAGAAATAAACTAAATATTTATTAGTAAAAGATTAGATCTATGTCTTGTTTATAGACAATGAAACATGTAGTTTGTATAGGGGAAGTAAAAATAAAAAATAATTTTCTATCAATCTGTCACAAGTTATTTTTCTAATATTCTTTCTCCTTGTCCCTGCCTTTCAAGACCAGTCTACTCTTTGTTCTTTGTTTCTGCTTGCTTCAGTATGTCTCCATCTATAAAACCAACCTCTTTTTGAGATCTTCAAAATAAATTGCTCTAATTTTTCCTCTGACAAAAGTAATAAGTATAATATTGAATATCTCCTTATACTGAGATATAGACCCATAACTTTAGGGGACTCCTTTCACAAAGACTAGGACAAGAATGTCACCTATAGACCTGTGCAATGTAGCAGCCCTTAAGTCTAAAACTATTTTTTTATAAAGATAATTTTACATAAATGTAGAGGGAAAATTATTATTTTATACAATGGCTTCAGAATTTTCTGAAAGAAACAGTGATTGTACTTTGTTATAAAGGCAAAGTTTCTTCTTAAGCATTAGTCATTTCTGCTTCGAGACAACCTTCATAGTACAGAGGTAGGGGCCATGGGCTGCTGGGTCATAAACACAGCCAGTGAAACACAGAATGGAAGGAGAGAAACAGGGCATTTAGGGTCAGAGCAAAATATATGTGATTCTTACCAGTCACAGCGACTCCAGCTGGTGTTGGGGTTAGATATTCATGGACATTATTCATCAAAATACAAAAAATTTTCTGGTGGTAGAATTTTTTACTTCTGTTTGTAATATCACTCTAAACTATTAACATTGATCATGATTCTTTTTTTAAATTAGAAAAGAACAAAATTATTTTCTTTCTAGGCTTCCCAGCAATGTAAATGTACTCTGTGCCATTAAACTGCACTCTTAGGAATGATTAAGATGGAAAATTTTACATTATAAGGGTTTTGTTTTTTACCATAAATTATAAAAAAGCCCAGATCATGCAAACACTTAGATAGTCTGTAAAAATCCTTAAGATCTAGAAGATAAAGAAAAAGATAAACAAAAAAAATGTACTGCAGTTTCTCTGGGGTAATTGGATGACTCCTGAAATTTCCAGCACTGTTTATTTCAGTGTGCCCATAGTAGTATGAGATAAAAAGTCCAGAGAAGGTAAGAAAATTAGCAATTAAAAAGGGAGTATACATTATAGGAAAAAAATCTCATGATTTTTGCTTTGTATAATTTTTCCATTTTATTTTTGTCTTTACTGCTGCCCACATTTGTTTTGTTTTATGAAAAAATAAAACAATTTCTTAACAAAATAAGATAATTAGTACACTGTGTATTGTTAACTTCAAAATAGTTACTCAGAGTACAAGATATCAACAAAAAAGAATATCTCTTACAACGGAGAAACAAACAGATATTAGGGCAAAACTTTCTTTTCAATGAACTAAAACTAATAGCATAAATGAAACAAATTAGCATATAAATTTCAAAAATTGCCACCAGGGGGCAGGAGTGGGCCAGTGTCATGCAATGCGTACTTCTGAATCTGCCAGGTTTGGCTTTCCTTTCAATTTTCTCACGGAGGAATTATTGTTCCTGTTATACAGATTAAAAAACTAAGACACACTGCCTTGAAAATTACTGATGTTGAACATCTTTTCATATACTTGTCAGCCAATTGGATGTCTTTGGAAAAATATCTGTTTGGGTTCTTTGTCCATTTAAAAAAAATTTTTTTTTCCTGAGTTGTAAGAATTCCTTATATATATTTGGAGATTAATTCTTTATAATACTTGTATATATGACTTGCAAATATTTTCTCCCATTCCCTAGATTGCCTTTTTATTCTGTTGATTGTTTCTTTTGTTGTACAGAGCCTTTATAGTTTGACATAGTCTATTTTGTTTGTGTTGCCTGTGTTTTGGGCTCATTTCTAAGAAATTATTGCCAACACCAATTCAAGAAACTTTCAATAAATATGTTTTCTTGATAATATGGGCATTTAAACAATATTATATGTATTATTATACATGTACATATTACTTCATACCTGTTAGAATGGCTGTTACAGTGGATCCTTGGGTTACGACTGAAATTTTAGTTTTAACTTATGACAGAAGTCTTGAGTTATGACCTGAATGCTGGCTGGTTGTGCTTCTAGATGGTCTCAGATACAGATTTAACCCTTAAAGAGTTCTGGAAGGAACATTACAACTTCCTTTTCTGTGTGGGGTAATTGAGAAATCTTGGGCCAATGTCTCTCTGAGGACACTGAGATCTGCCTGGAAGAAAGTGTGGCCTAAAATTAAACAGGAGAGAGAGTTTGAAGGCAATTGACCAACTTGAGTTACAACTAGCCCTTGGGAATGAATTAAGTTCATACAAGGGTCCACTGTATTTTAAAAAGACAAAATTGTTGGTGAGGATGTAGAGAAATTAGAATGCTTGTATACTGTTGGCAGGAATATACAAAAATGAAGAAGTTATGAAAAAAATTATGGAGGTTCCTTGAAAAATTAAAAGGGCAACTGTCATATAAGCTAGCAATTCTATTTCTTTGTACATATCCAAAATAATTAAAATGAGGATCTTGAAAAGGTTTCTGCATACCTATATTCTTCACAACATTATTCTCAATAGCCAGGATATGGAAACAACCCAAGTGTTCTTAGACAGATGAATGGATAAACGAGAAATGTTACATACATATAATGGAATGTGATTCAGCCTGAAAAAAAGGAGAAAATCTGACTTTTTGTGACAACATGGATGAACCTGAAGGACATTATTCTATGTGAAATAAGCCAGATACAGAAAGGCAGGTACTCCATAATTCCCCTTAGGCAAAGTATCTATAATTGCCAAACTCATGGAAGCAGAGAATACAATAGTGGATGCAGGAGGCTTGGGTGGAGAAATGGAGAGTTACTGCTCAAAGATTATAAAGTTTCAGCTCTGCTAGATAAGAAACAGGCACAAACAGAAGCCCACGTAAAAATACAAAGAGAAGATGCCATCTGTAAAACAAGAAGAGAGCCCTTCAGAAGAAACCAACCCAGCTGACAACCTTGGTCTGAGGCTTCTGGTTTCTAGACTGTGAGGCCATGCATTTCTGTTGCTTGGGCCACTGAAACATGTTGTGATGGAAGCCCTAGCAAAGCTATGTCAAATGACACAAGAATCTGAAAAAATGAGATACTTACACATGATTGGAAAAAGAAAGGAAAATGTTAATGTTTACACTTCTAATTTTCTCTGAGAATAGTTAGGATACAGTGCTGTTGAAAAACTGATATGGTCGTTGTATAATCTCATTCTTTAGGAAGGATAATCACGTAAAATGAGAAAACTATACAGATTTTCTTTTGTTTCAAAGGCATGCTTCTACTCTTTTTTTGGTACTGGTGATGGAACTCGGGACCTTGTGCTTGCAAGGCAGGTGGTGGCACCACCAAGCTAAATCCCCAGCCCATTTACTCTTTAAGGTACTACTGCTAACTATACATGGAGACAAATCCAAGAAGCAGCTGCATATTGACCATGGAATGTAATTCTCTTTATTGCATTGGTGCATGAATCTTGGAGATACTTCTTTTTTAAAAAAAATTAATTTTATTGTTACATTTTAGGTATACAATTTAATGACATTCATCATTGGAAACTTGCACCTTTATATAATCTCTCTTGGTTCTTATTTTTTCCCCATTCCCCTGCCCTCCCTTCAACCCCTCCATCCCTATTTACAAAGACTTTGTTTCCATTTTTTCATTTTCTCATATTAATTCCATTCCCTTCTTTCCTTTCCCCTACCCCTCCCACTTCCCCTTCCCCTTTGCCCCTTTTCTTCCTATTTCACATTATCTATTATACCTTTTAGTCCTTATTTGCACTTTTCAGTTTCTCTTGCAGATATTTCTTAAAGGTCTAACTTGATAGATTTACAGTCGTGTTTACTTCTTGTTTATAACCCCAGCTACACAAACAGAAGATCCTAAAACAAGTGGTATTGGTTGATCAATCAAGGCATGATGATTTCATTATCTTTGTCTCTTTTTTATGTTATATTAATATTTTATTTTGTTTGTACTTCTTCATGGCTTCTGTTATCTCTTTTCCTCCATTTCCTTCAATAGTCTCTTTTCTTTGTCCCTGACCCTTGTATGCTCTGTCATTTTTATAATTTAATGCCTAAATGCTTGTTAATTCCACAATTAGTGACTATTAAGATAGTTTTCCACATATATTACAGTGAACACTACATGTAAACAATTAGCGATACTGTTCTCTGAATGCTTGTGGGGGGTAAAAATATGGACATGAAAATTTGCATTAAAATTGAGCAAAACAAATGTTTGCTAGTAAAGCATGCTATATCTTTTAGATAACATTAACTTTACAACCACTCAGCAGGGAAAAGAGGAAAGGGGGAAAACAGAGGAAAGGGACTAAAGTTTTTAGTCCTGAAGTCATGTATTATGCACTTAATGAATCTGTTTTGTATCACTCTTTTATACAGATGATTTCTAAGTTTAGTACTTACTCAGAAGAGTGATATAAGAGTGTCTGGGTTTATCTTTATGAGAAGGAAATGAAAACAGGGAACAGACATTTTGAAAGGAGATGAAAGAAGTCTGTCATTGTGACCCATAGAAGTTAATCTCCTACTTCACTGAAGATTGGGAACAGAGAACCATGGAACCCAGGGATAGAAACCAAGGCTAAATGACTACCTGAATCCAGAAACTTCAAGGAAATACCAGGTTACTCACTATAAAACAGAGAGATTTGATCAACATGGCTCCATGGAGTACACCAGGAGGCTAGTCCTGTGGCAGACTGAGCTACTGACCCTAGATGGACAAAGTAGAGTTATCACATATATTTCAGCTCTGGGAAAGCTGAGAAATGGACAAAGAAGCAAGCATGGCAATATCCTTACATGCAAGGGAGATTCTCCTTGCTGCTTCAAGATGGAGAGAGCCAAGTGCTCATAACCTGGGAACAACCACTAGGCACTGAGAGGAACCCCTGACAAGTAGCCGGCAAGAAATTGGGAACCTCAGACCTGTAAGGAACTGAATTCAGCCAGTGACCTGAATAAGCTTGGAAGCAAATTTTCCCCCAGGACCTCCAGATGAGAACTCAGCTAGTTGAATGTGAGACTCAGAGCAGTGAGTCAATTTGAGTAACTCCAGGACTTTTGATTTACATAGCTGTGAGATAATAAATGGTTATTGTTTTAAGCTATTAAATTTATTGTGCTCATAGAAAATTAAGGTAGTGTTGACATAATTTTGAAAATACTTTCTTTATGATATCTTGGTGTCCATAAATCAGCTTCAAACTGACTCTGCCTTTTATCAGGTGTTTGACCTTGGGTAAGTTATATAATCCTCCTGAGCCTTTTTCCTCACCTGTATAGGCAAAGGAAATAATGACTACCATCTTAAGTAGTTTCTAGACAAAGTGAATTAATATTATTGAAATTTTCTAGCACTGTCCTTGGCATGAGGTAGACACTCATAAGTGGTTTTTTCTTTTCTTCCTTCCCTCCTCTTTCCACAGCCCACTCATGCTGTGGTCTAAAAGTTTTCAAAGTATGGCCAGAGGTCCTTTGGATGTCTATGAAATCCTTTCAGGGAATTAAGGTCTAAACTATTTTTTATAATGATGCAAAGATAATACTGCTATTTTCATTTATGTTCTTTCATTAGTGTATAGTGGAGTTTTCTAGAGACTACAGAATTTTCATCATCTCAAAAAAATGGAATGCAGAAGTAGATATGAAAATCTAAATGCAAGAAAAGAAAATCTAAATGTCTTTTATTAACCAGATCTTAATGAGATTTGCAAATATCTAAAATAATGACATTCAATACAAAACATTTTTGGATTGGAAAATATATTTTTTAAAAATAAAAATATTTATGTTATCATGTAATAATTTTATAATTGCATTTAAAAATTAATAAAAATTTAAATATTCTTAGTTTAAATTTTCAATATGATATATATTAATACACAAAGAGTCTTTGGGGTCCTCAGTAATATTTGAGTACAAGGAAGTCCCAAGTATAAAATATTATGCTTTAGTATAGAACCCAGTATTTTCCAATGAATATTTATCTTCCTCAAAGAGATAAAAAAATTCTTAGGAAAAGAGTTCTATTAAAAAATAAATTTAGGAAGCAATACAATGTACTCATCTGTGTTAGTCAGCTTTCCATTACTATAATGGAATACCTGAAATAATCAATTTAATAAAAGGAAAAGTGCATTTTGGCTCATTGTTTTAGAGATTTCAGTCCATGACTGCTTTGACCTTGTGCTAGTACAGTCCATTATAGCAAGAGTGCATGGCAGAAGAGGCCTGTTTTGGCATGGCAAGACTGCAAGCCAGAGAGACAGGAAGAGCCCAGGATTCCAATATCCTCTTTGAGGCATGCCCTCAAGGACCTAACTTTTTCCAAATAGGGCCCCCTTCTTAAAGGTTCCATCAACTCCAATTAGTGTATGGGCGAGGAGCCAAATCTTTGTCTCATGACACTTTGGAAGGTATTTTAGATCCAATCTATAGCATTACATCTGTTCCAGTTCTCATAGTACATATTATGAGGCAGGATTGAAAAATAGAATGAATGTTTAAAGAAAAAATATTTTATTGTCAGGAATTTAACTCAGTGGTTCTGCTACCTGCCTCACAAGTGCAATGTCCCGAGTTCGATTCCGGTACCAAAAAATTTATTACAGAACAAGACACATTGCCATTAATTGACCTCCAAATACTCCCTCTTGATTCCAGCACATTGTTCTCACCACTCTTTGAAGCAGTTGTGGAAATTCTCTTGTATATCTTTTTTTTTTGGAACTGGGGATCAAACTCAGGACCTTGTGCTTTTGAGGCAGACGGTGGCACCACTGAGCTAAATCCCCAGACTCCTCTTGTATATCTTCAGTTGTACTATTGTGGCTACCTGAATGTCCTGATTCTATTCAAAACATTTACCTTTTAAGGTCATTTGGACTGTGGGGAAGAGCCAGAAGTTGCATGGTGCATGGTGCCAGATCCAGTGGATAGGTGGATGAGTACACATGGGAATGTTTTTATGAGCTCATCTTTCCATTGTATGGCACTCAGCAGCAGAATTTACCATATTTCTTTTATCATACCTTGTAAAGATACTCATGAAAGAACTTCCAAAATTGTTTCAGAAATTGGCAAAAACAATGGGATTCTTAAGAGTATATGAAGGAGGGGCTGGGAATTTAGCTCAGTGGTTCTGGTGCCTGCCTTGTAAACCCAAGGTCCTGAATTCAATCCCCAATACCAAAAAAAAAAAGAGTATATGAAGGAGGAGTATTATGAGGGGGATTAATTACAATGTATCTTTTACTTTAATAGATTAAAAAAAGCCTAAACATTCACCTTATATATCAATCCTACTTTCTAAAGGACTAGTAAAAAAATTTTCTTCACTAAGTTTATTGGTACATTTTAGGTGTACAATATGATGACATTCACTGTTGGGAATTTGTACATTTACATGATATATCTTGATTCTTATTTTTTCCCCATTCCCTGGCCCTCCCTTCAACCCATCCACCCCTCCCTATTTACAAAGACTTTGTTTCCATTTTGTATTTTTTCCTTTCCCTTCTTTCCTTTCCCCTACTCCTCCCAATTCCTCCTCCCCTTTAGACCTTTTCTTCCAATTTCACATTATCTATTATACATTTTGATTCTTATTTACACTTTGAGTTTCTCACACCAGAGAAATTATTCAGTATTTACACGTCTATCCTATTTATTTCACTGAAGCCTCAATGTGGATCCGTTTAGCTATAAATGACTCTAGTTTCTCATTCTTTATGGCTAAGTAGTACTCCATTTTATAAAAAGACCCCACATCTTCTTTATCCAGCCTCCAGTTGATGGGCAACTGGGCTGTTTCCAAGGTTTAGCTATTACAAACTGTGCCGCTATAAACATGAGTACACATATATCACTGTGGTATGACTCTTTTAATTCTTTTGGGAAGTCACCCAGCAGGGGAATAGCTGGGTCAAATGGAACTGCTAATCCTAGTGTTTTGAGGTATCTCCATATTGATTGCCACAGTGGTTGCACCAGTCTGCCCTCCCACCAACAATAGAGGAGGGTTCTTTTCTCCCCACAACCCTGCCAGCATTTTTTATTGGTTGATTTTTTTGGTTGATTTCTTGATAGCAGCCATTCTTTCTGGAGTGAGGTGGAATCTCAGTGTTACATTCATCTTCATCCCTTGAATGACCAGTGATGTTGAACATTTTTCATGTATTTACTTGCTGCTTTTACTTCTTTGAGAAATGTCTGTTCATTTCAGTCGCCCACTTTTGGATTGGGTCTTTAAATTTGGGGAGTCTGATTTTTTAGGTTTTTATATATTCTAGATAGTAGTCCTTTGTCTGAGGAACAGCTAGTAAAAATTTTTTCCAACATTGTAGGTTGTCTCTTAGGTCTGTTGGTGGCTTCTCTTGCAGTGCAGAAGCTTTTTAATAGGATGAGATCCCAGTTGTTGCTAGTTCCTATGCTTCTGAGGTTTTGTTCATAAAATCTTTTCCTACACCAATGTCTTCAAGAGTTCTACCTAATCTATTTCCAGGAAGTTTAGTGTTTCTGCTTTAATATTTAGATCTTTGATCCACTTCCATTTTAGTTTAGTGCATGGTGAGAGATGTGGATCTGGTTTTAATCTGTGGCAGGTTGAAATTCAGTTTTTTCAACATCATTTATTAGAGGTTGTCTGTCTTTCCTCCAGTGAAGGTGTTTGGCTCCTTTGTTGAAGATGAGGTGGCTGAGTATGTCTGGGGTTGTGTCTGCATCTTCTAATCTATTCTTCTGATCCTCAGGTCTGTTTCTTTGCTAGTACCATGCTGTTGTTATCACAGTGGGTTTGTAATATGGTTTCATGTTGGGGATTGTGGTACCCCCTGTCATGTCTTTGTTTCCTAGAATTGCTTTTACTATTCTAGGTCTCTTCTGTTTTCAAATGAATTTTTGGATTGTTTTCTCTAGTTCTGTGAAATATACTGTTGGGATTTCAATCATTTCAATCAGGATTCCATTGAATCTATATAACAGTTTTGGAAGTATGGCCATTTTTTATTATTGGTTCTTCCTACCCAGGAGCAAGGGATGTCTTTCCATTTTCTGATATCTTTTTCAATCTCTTTTTTCAGGGTGCTGTAGTTTTCAAGGTAGAGGCCTTTTGGTTCCTTTATTAGATTGATTCCTAAATATTTCATTTTTTGGATGCTATTGTGAAAGAAATTATTTCCCCAATTTCTCTCTGTGAGTCTGTTGTGTACAAGAAGACTACTGATTTTTTAGTGTTGACTTTGTATCCAGCTACTCTACTGAAGCTGTCAATTAAGTCTAGAAATCTTTTGGGTCTTCTATGTAGAGTATCATATCGTCAGCCAATAATGACAGTTTAACTTCTCTCTTTCCTATCTTTTGACCCTTTTATCACTTTCTCTTCTCTAATTGCTGTGGTTAATATTTCCAAAACTATATTGAACAGGAGTGGTGATAGTGGATATCCTTGTCTTGTTCTTGATTTTAGTGTGAAAGTTTTCAGTTTTTGACCATTTAGTATGATGTTGGATATTGGTTTTTCATAGATAGCCTTTATCTGATTGAAATAGACCATCTATTCCAATTTTCTGTAGGTTTTTTTTTAACATGAATGCATGTTGGATTTTGTCTAATGCTTTTTCTGCATCTATTGAGATGATCATATGGTTTTTGTCCATGGCTCTATTGATATAGTGTATTTCATTTATTGATTTGTGTATGTTGAACCATCCTTGCATTCCTGGGATGAATCCCACTTGGTCAGGGTGTATGATCTTCTTGATGGCGCTCTGTATTCTGTTTGCCAGTATCTTATTGAGGATTTCTGCATCTATGTTCATTAGGGAAATTGGCCTGTAGCTTTCTTTTTCAGTTGGGTCTTTTTCTGCTTTCAGAATCAGAGTAATTCTTGCTTCTAGGAATGAGTTTAGGAGTATTGCTTCCTTTTCAATTTCATTAAAGAGTTTGAGAAGTAGTGGCATTAGCTCTTTCCTAAATTTCCTGTAGAATTCAGCAGAAGTCATCAGGACCTGGGCTTTTCTTTGTTGGTAAATTTTTAATTACATCTTCAATTTCACTGATTGAAATTGGGGTCTTTAGAATTTTTATATCTTCTTCAGTTTTGGTAATGCATATGTATCTAAGAATCTGTCCATTTCTTCTGTGTTTTCCATCTTATTGGTGTATAGGTTCTCGAAGTAGGTATTGATGATCTTCTGGCTTTCTGCTGGATCTGCTGTGATTTCTCCCTTTCATTTCTAATTGCATAGATTTGAGCCTTTTCTTTCCTTTTTAAAATAAGATAGGCTAAGGGTTTGTCAATTTTATTTATTCTTTTGAAGAACCAACTCTTTGTTTCTTTGATTTTTTGTATTGTTCTCTTAGTCTCCATTGTATTGATTTCTTCTCTGATCTTTATAATTTCCTCCCTTATACGAGCTTTGGGTTTGTCTTGCTCTTCTTTTTCTAGGAGCTTGAGGTTCAGCATTAGATTGTTTATTTGAACTTGCTCTGTTTTCCTATAATGGACATTTACTGTTATGAATTTCCCTCTTAGAATTGCTTTCATTGTGCCTCATAGACTGCTTTATGTTGTATTGGGATTATCATTTAATTGTAGAAACCATATAATTTCTTCTTTAATTTTCTCTGTGACCCATTGGTTGTTCAGGAGGGTGTTATTCAATTTCCATGTGTTTGTGAAGTTCTTGTGGTTTCTTATGATATTGATCTCCAGTTTAATTGCACTGTGGTCTGATAATATAAGAGGGGATAACTTCAATTCCTTTCATTTACTTAAACATTTTGCATGAGCTAGCATGTGATCTACCTTAGAGAATGACCCATGTGAAGTTGAAAAGAATGTGCATTCTGATTGTGTGGGGTGGAACACTCTGTAGACATCTATTAAGCCTATTTGTTCAAAAATTTGGTTCAGTTATAGTATTTCATTGTTGATTTTCTGTCTAGATGATTTGTTTATTTGTGACAGTGGAGTATTGAGGCCCCCCTCCACAATTGTATTAGTGCTTATTTGGTTTTTCATGTCCATTAATATTTGTTTTATATAGTTGGGAGCGCTAGTATTTGGTGCATATATATTTATGATTGTCATTTCTTCCTCTTGGACTGTCCCCTTTACAAGGATGTAGTGACTTTCTTTGTCCCTCTTAAGTAGTTTTGGGTTGGAATCTAATTTGTCTGCAAATAAAATAGCTACTCTGGCTTTTTTCCTGGTTCCTCTTGCATTGGAGAGTTGTTTTCTATCCTTTTACTTTCAGTCTATGAATTTATTTTTGAAGTAAGTATGTTTCTTGTATACAGCATATTGTTGGATTTTGCTTCTTAATCCATTCTACCAGTCTATTTCTTTTGATTGGTGAATTAAGGTCATTAACATTGATGGTTATAATTGATATGTATTGACTCATCATTGTCATGATATTTTACTGTTGTTGCCTCTGTTATTTTTTGTTTTTCCCCCTTTCTCTTTAATTTCTTGCCTTGCCTGATGGATTCACTCTGTTGGGCCTCATGGAGTTGTGACCCTCATTGTTTTTTTTAAGGATATTGTTTAGAATTGTTTGGAGTGCTGGTTTGGTATTCATGAAGTTTCTCAGGTGTTCTTCATCATGGAAATATTTAATTTCCCCTTTGATTTTGAAAGATAATTTTGCAGGATACAGCAGTCTAAATTGGAGGATATTTTCTTTTAGGGCTTGAAATACTTCACTCCAGGCTCTCCTTGACTTGCAGGTTTGTGTTGAAAAGTCTGCTGTGATTCTAATGGGCTTTCTTTGTATGTGATTTGTTCCTTTCCTCTAACTAATTGTAGGATTTTGTTCTTCTGTTGGGTTTCTAGGATGGTGACTATTATATGTCTATGTGTAGTTTTTTTTTGATCATAGCTAGTTGGAGTCCTATATCCCTCACTTATCTGTGTGTCTAATTCTTTTCTTCTGTTTGGGAAGTTTTCTGCCATTACTTCTGTGAACAGTATTTTTATGTCATTTGTACTTTCTCCTGGTTTTCTGTGGACTCCTGTCAGCCTTATGTTTTCTTCTTTGCATCATCTAGCAGCTGCTGGATCCATTTCTTTTTTTAAAATTAACTTTATTGGTGTATTTCAGGTATACAATATAGTGACATTCATCACTGGAAATTTGCACCTTTACATAATCTCTCTTAGTTGTTATTTTTTTCCCCATTCCCTTGCCTTCCCTTCAACCCCTCCATCCCTCTCTATTTACAAAGACTTTGTTTCCATTTCTTCATTTTTTCATATTAATTCCATTCCCTTCTTTCCTTTCCCCTACCCCTCCCACTTCCCCTTACCTTTTGCATCTTTTCTTCCTATTTCACATTACCTATTATACCTTTTAGTCTTATTTACACTTTCAGTTTCTCACACTAGAGAAACTATTTGGTGTTTGCAAATGTATGTCCTATTTATTTCACTTAAGAGTATTACCTCAATGTGCCTTCATTTAGCAATAAATGTCTTCAATTTCTCATTTTTATGGCTGAGTAGTATTCCATTTTATAAAAAAACCCCACATTTTATTTATCCTGTCTCCAGTTGATGGGCAATTGCGCTTCTTCCAAGTTTTAGCTATTTTTTGTTTTTGGTTTGTATATCCTTTTATCGGTACATTTTAGGTGTACAATATAATGACATTCATCATTGGAGATATGCACCTTTACATACTCTCTTGTTTCTTATTTTTTTCCCCTTCCCCTGCCCTCCTTTCAACCCCTCCATCCCTCCCTATTTACAAAGACTTTGTTTCCATTTTTTCATTTTCTCATATTAATTCCATTCCCTTCTTTCGTTTCCCCTACCCCTCCTACTTCCCCCTCCCCTTTGCCCCTTTTCTTCCTGTTTCACATTACCTGTTATACCTTTTAGTTCTTATTTACACTTTCAGTTTCTCACACTAGAGAAATTATGTGGTATTTGCACATGTGTGTCCTATTTATTTCACTTAAGAGTATTGCCTCAATGTGCATCCATTTAGCAATAAATGTCTTTAATTTCTCATTTTTTATGGCTGAGTAGTATTCCATTTTATAAAAAAAAAACCACCACATTTTCTTTATCCAGTCTCCAGTTGATGGACAATTGGGCTTCTATCAAGTTATTATTTTTTTTTATTTGGAACCGGGGATTGAACTCTGGTCTTTGTGCTTGCACAGTAGGCAGCAAAACCACTGAGCTAAATCCCTGGCCCATCTACCAATTTTTAGCTGTTACAAATTGTGCTGCTATGAACATGGGTACACATATATTGCTGTGGTATGATTCTTTTAATTCTTTGGGGAAGGTACCCTGCAGGAGAATAGCTGGGTCAATGGGACTTCCAGTCAAAATTCTTTGAGGTGTCTCCATACTGATTTCCACAGTGGTTACACCAGTCTACACTCCCACCAACAGTGGAGCAGTGTTTCTCTTTCCCCACAGCCTCATCAGCATTTTTTATTGGTTGATTTCATGATAGCAGCCATTCTTTCCGGGATGTGGTGGAATCTCAGTATTGTTTTCATTTGCATCTCTCAAATGACCAGTGATGTTGAACATTTTTTGATATATTTATATGCTATTTCTACTTCTTTGTCTGTTCATTTCACATGCTCATTTTTGGATTGGGTCTTTAAATTTGGCAGGTCTGCTGTTTTTTTTTAAGTTCTTCATAGATTCTAGATAGTAGACCTTTGTCTGAGGAACAGCAGGTGAAAATTTTTTCCCACATTGTGGCTTCTCTCTTCACAGTGTTGGTGGTTTCTCTTGCTGTGAGAAGCTTTTTAATAAGAAGAGATCTCAGTTGTTGATTGTGTGTGCTAGTTCATAGGCAAAGGAAGTTTTGCTCATAAAATCTTTTCCTACACCAGTTTCTAGTTGATGGGCACTTGGGCTGTTTCCAAGCTTTAGCTATTCAAACTGTGCTGTGGTATGATTCTTTTTTTTTTCTTCTTAAATTCTTTTATTGGTACATTTTAGGGATATAATTCGCTTATATTTATCATTGGGTGTTTGTACCTGTACATGATGTATCTTGGTTCTTATTTTTTTCCCCATTACCTGTGTGCCCTTCACCCCCTCCACCCTTCCCTATTTACATAGACATCATTTCCATTTTTTTCTTTTCTCATAGTTTTTCCTTTCTCTTCTTTCCTTTACTCTTTGTGGTATGATTCTTTTAATTCTTTATATGAGACTTGTTTCTTTTCTCTGCTTGCAGAATTTTGTTCTTCTGCTGAGTGTCTGGAATCTTAACTATTATATGCCCATGTGTAGATTTTTTTGATCAAGGCTAGTTGGAGTCCTTATGCCTCACTTATCTGTATGTCAAGTTCTTTTCCCCTGCTTGGGAAGTTTTCTGCCATCACGTGTCAGTGAACAGTTTTTTTTAATGTCATCTGCACTCTCTTCTGTTTCTTCATTGACTCCAATCAGCCTTATATTATTCTTCTTTGCATTGTCTAGCAGTTGCTGGATTGATTTCTCATGTCCCTTACTATTTTAAAGAAATTTTTCTTTCACTAATTGTAATCTTATCTTCTATATCTGAAATTCTCTCCTCACATTGGCTCATTCTGCTGTGTAAACTTCTGATGTTCTTTTTCATCTCCTGGAAATTTGTTTGCATCTGTTTTATGGATTCCATTTGTTTCCTATGTTGGGATTCCATCATGTTCCTCAGCTTCTCTATTTATTTTATCTGTGTCCTCTCTAGATTTATTAATCATGTCTTGCACTATGGGCACAATCTCTGCTGTTATCTGAGAAATTATTTCTGATTTCATTTTTTCCAGATCCTCTTTCATTACCAGTTTAGGTAGTCCAGGTGGTTGAGTATCAGATTTTCCCGTCTTGTTTCCATTTGAGGTTGCTTTCAGTCATCTGGAAGTCTGGTTTTGAGACTTGTTTAAGTGTCTTCTCATTTCAATGGGGCAGGGAGGGATATGTGCTGCTGGCACCCCCCTTGATGCTGGTGGCAGTGGTACTGTGGCCCAGAAGGTTCACCTCATCTGTGCTGGAGGCAGCTCTGCTCCTCAGCACTGGGGGTGGTGGTATGGCAGCCTGGAATATTCTGTATTGAGTTCTCATATTCCCTAACTCTTTTTAAGAAATCTCTTTTTTCATGGTCACTATCCACAATCCTTTCTTCTACATCTGGTATTCTATTTTCACATTGGCTCATTCTGCTGAGAATACTTTCAATGGAGTTTTTAATCTCCTGGATATCTGTTTGAATCTGATTCATGGATTCCATTTTTTCCTATGTTGGGCATTTATGGTTTCCATTTCTTTCCTATGCTTGGCATTAATGGCTTCCATCATGGTCCTGAACTCATCTAATTTTTTATCTGTTTCTGTTCTAGGGTCTCTAATCATGTCTTTCATTCTGCTCACCATCTCTGTAGTTATCTGGGAAATTATTTCTGTTTTGAATTTTTCTAGAACCTCATTCATTTGTTTTGTTACTTCCTGTGCTATTAGTTCAGTGTTCAGGTGGTTGATTATTTGATCTTTTCACTTCAGTTCCCCCAGAATTTGCCTGTGGTGAGCTGGAAGTCTGGGTTTTCGCCTTGTTTAGGTGTCTGCACATTTCTGTTTTTGTTGTTGGAGCTGTTTTTTGGCTTAAATCCTAGGTTGATACTTCAATATTTCTTATTGTGAGTATCTTTATTGCTTGTATTTAGTGCCCTTATGGAATGATTGCATCTCAGAGGTGTCTTCCAGGTATATCTGGTCTTTAGGCTTTGAGTCTCTAATGACTCTTAGGCAATCTCATTTTCAGTATACCAGGGAGGGCAATGATTAGCTCAATCATGACACCTTAGCCCAATTGCTACAAGCAGCATCAACAATAGCATCAAACACAGCTTAGAAAATGACAATTTGTGGCAGCAATTTATCTGTCACTTTTAACCATGTGCTCTACATCAAAATAGAGGACCACTCCAAAATATGTTTGCAGTAAATAAACCCTTCAATATAGCAAATTTACCCTTTAGGATTAGGATTTAGAAGGAGTTGGGGAGGAAGGGATAGAGAGATAGAAGAAGAAAAGGTTAGAAGTGAGGCTAGGGGACACAGGAAGATCATGCATATTTTGGGAAACTGTTAAAGACAAGAGGAAAAGACAGAGTGAAGGAAGAAAGACAAGAACAGAACAAACAGCTACAGGGAAGCTAGAAACTTTATTCACCTTCCTATAAGAATAGTGACAGTTGAGAGAAGGAGAGAGAAAAGCAATCTGAAATAGGACAGGAATAGGAACAAAAAGGGAGAGAAATGCAGAACAAAAAGGGAGAAAGAGAAAAAAAGAAAAGAAAAAATATATAAAAGGGCATCCCTTAGGGTATATCTCTGCTGTCCTAGTAGACAATGTAGGCAGCTGTGTGCAGAACTAGGTCAATTAATCTCAGCAAGCCAGCTCTAGTCCAGTGAGATTCAGGCTGATTTCTGGCTGCAAGGCCAAGTTGAGGTCCCTGACCTCCTGCAGGACTGAACTCTGTAAGGTTGTGCTGCAGGTTCCACCTGTCCTTCCCCTGAAGTGAGTCCAGGTTTCTATGGGAGGTGCTGATCCCACCAAATTACCGACCACCGTGGTCCAATGTGCCTGTATTATAGAGATTTCTTCAGTTTACCAGTTGGCTTCAATTTTCATTGAGGAGCCTCAGAGAGGCCCTCTCTCTGTTGTTCACTTCTGCTCTATCTTCTGGGGCTCATCACCATGGCCTCTATGCAACCCCCCCCCCCCACGGCACCTCTGGATCTTTAGATACCTGGAATCTTAACTATTATATACCCATGTGCATAAAGAGCAGTCAGAGAGCCTGTTATTAACCTAGCCTCAGAAGAGATCATTCAGGTTCTATGTATATGTTCTAGAGTGTAGTGTGGTTTCTGTGCTCATGGTACTTTGCTCAGCTTTTGTACTCTTTTGGGAAAATTAGCTATTAATAACTTGGTTTCCTGTTTAAATAGCTGCCAACCCAAATTTATCCTTTGTGTACTCAAACCCTCGTCTGTGCTTTTGCCCTCAATGGTCTTTTAACTCTGGGTATCATTAGTGTGTTTTTCTCTCAGGACTTGTTTCATCTGAGCCTCACTTTGACCTATTGTGGCAAGATGTCCAATTCATCTTGGCTGCTTGCTATACCCTTGATGAAAGAAAGAATCCCGTAAGAGGATAAGAACTATGCAAATGAACAATATGCTTTAAGAAGAAAAGGAGACCTCTCTGGAGAGGCTGTTGTCCTTTAGACAGTACCAAAATGGGACTATAATACAGTGGTACCTCGGTTCATGAACTGACATATTTTCCATGATTCTGGTTGTATTCCAAATTGGACAAGAAGTGAATCAAATTTCCCCATAAGGTCAACATTGAACCTAACGATTGATTTTGATTTGGCTTGTGACCACAATCATGGAAAGAATTAAGTTTATGGACTGAGGTACCACTGTACTAGTGAGGGGCTAAAAATGATGTCTGACATGATATTATGGGAATGAAAAGGTGCACTAAGAAATCTATTAATTATGGTAAGGTGAGTGGGGGCATACAGGGCAAAGAGAAAAGTCCAGATGTCTTCCACAGCTGATTAGTAGAAATCTTTATGACATAGATCCATTTTCCGGAGAGGAACAGACACTGGTGTGACATTTCATTTGTCAACCAGCTTCAGATTCAGATATTCATCATAAATTACAAAAACTTCAGATGGGTTCCCAGATATCTATGGCCCAATTGCTGGACATGGCCTTTTCTGTGTTCAACAATTGGGATCCAGATGAGGGTGAAAGGAGAAGGACCAGAATGATAGCTGTTGCAATTGACAGTGCTTTAAACATACCCAAATCATCTAAGGGAAAAACCTGTGGATAACTTCAGGAAGACAGGACACTGGGCACACAACTGCACCAAGTCACCGCTCTGAGTGCCAGGCAGCAGATGTGCCTGACTCAATGCACTGGAGGGTTGAGATCTCTACCCCCAGAGAGGGGCTAGGCCAGCCAAAATCCTCATTTCCCACTTTGATGAAGACTGAAGGGGCCCTGGATAATGTGCAATAGCTCTGTCCATAGACATCATCATCTCCTGTGAGGAATCCTGGGTCTCTCTGGACATGGGATAAGGCCAGTGCCACTCTAACTGTCTGAAGAAAAATACCACTCAAAAGAAGAAAGCTATTCCTGTGAGTCTCTGGAAGACCTGAGATTCCTCTTCAAAAACAATATTCCAGTACTGCTCTGGGAGCAGATAAGTAAATGGGCACCTATATTGAGGGTCCTATTTTTAATTAGCTCCATAATGTGGATAATCTTGCTAAGGGTACAGCTCCTAGACTCTCAACAATTTATCTAACATTCTTCTTTGCTTTACTTGCTCCTCAATAGGAAGCATGGAAATCTAATCTGGGCTCTATATCTCCAACCTACTAATAGAGTTACTTTCTTTTTCCCATCAAATAGACAGTTCAACAGTCACTGTTTTTTCGTTGTCTTCTGACAGGTTTTTTTCAACCCAGCCAGTGAGCCACAATACCACAAGGTAGTAGGAGAGCACATAATCCCCAGAAGGTAGGGCCTACAGCCCCTGTCAGCAAGAAATAGCTATATGAAGACGGAGACTTTTACTCTCCTAGTGTTGTACATTAAGAATTATGAGGATATATGTCTGTCAGGGGGAAATGAGGCAGGAGACAAAGTGTACCAAAGCTGGCGGGGGAAGTAGGCCTGACCTGTTAATTACAAATCCCAAGACACATGTGCAGAACAATTCCCAAATCCCTGCATGAGGACTTTTCGTGAGAACTGGAGCAAGCTTTTGGTGGGACAGCCTAGACCTGACATCAGCCTAAAGAGAAATACAAAAGGACAGTTGACGTTGAGCTTTTTGCTACTGTGTTCTCTCACTGTAATCCATTCCTGTCCTGTCTAGTGTACTTATTTTCCTACTTTTACCTGGGCTAAACTCATTCTGCAAAGCTTATTTTTTTCCTACCCTTATAAATGTAAAACCTTACTGTTTGCACTTGTCTTGACCGATTCTTTGCTCAGGGCAGAAAGAATGTAGAAACCACCTCTAGAAGAAGACTCCAGCACACCAAAACCAGTTACAGGTTCAGATTGTGAGAAAGTCATTTCATTTTAAGAACGTCAGAAAGGAAGAAAAGTACATTCACAACATAGAAGATAAGTTTTCCCAAGGCCTTTCTTTTTATTTTTTTAAAGAGAATGCCTGTAGAGTGATCAACTGCCACTGGATCACAATTTGCAGACCAAATCCAGCAGTCATCTCTACTACATTTTTCTTACCCTGCTCTGTCTCCTCCTTTCACACTTATTGTTTAATTCCTTTTTGCATGTTTATCCCACCCCACATTGCCTGCCCTTGCCCTTTTAGAAAAAATTTTTTAAAAAGATTTTTTTCTTTTCTGCTTTAAAAGAGTAAATGTTTTAAAAATACTTTTTTCCTCCTTAAACTAAGTATGTCTTCAAAGTTAGCAATGGTTGGGGGAAGGGGAAAGTCAGACATTATTGACTCTCTGCTAATTTCTCAATCCTACTTATATCTTTAGGCCCTCACCTCGGCAGCCTCCCTGGGCCTCAGATTCAGAACTGTCATTCTCCCTGGAAAGGGGGCTCAAGGAGAGCCACTGCACCAAGCACACAGAGCCAAAGCTGCATGGGTGTAATGAAAGGTGTTAAATTCTTTCTCTGGTCCTATTTCTGTAACAGCTCAGTGCTGTGGCATAAAAATCTCTGTCTCTTAAAATAGTCTGTAAAGAAGGTTGTAAAGCTGTAAATCATTAAATGTTGCCCCCAACTGATTGCTAAAGAACCTAAACATAACAGAGGAGGGTATTGGGAATTTGAGGAAATTTTTGCAGAGAAGAAAGAAAAAGCAAACTAATGCACAGAGAAACCTCAACTAGTGATTGGGGATTAGGGAATAAAGCTTGGAGATGTTCCTTTTTAAATGCAGAAAGACTATTATGAGAAAGTCTTCATATGAGTCACGATAGAGACAAAAAGAAGGCCAGAGTGTAAAGCACTCCAGTAGGTACCTGGGAGTTGGGTAAAATTGTCTTCCTTGTTACGTGGGTATCATTTTTTTCTTTTCTGATTCTCCTCAAGTCTCATTCTTTTTGACAATGACTGGTTAAATCATTCCAGCAAAGATTTTGATAGTCAAGAGCAGTTTAAAATAGGACTAGAACCTTTGGGTATTTATATTTCAAGGTTGTGGAAAGAGGATTCTTCTTAATTTTATTCTTAATTGTTTGACAATCTATGGTTCAAATAATTAATTGAGAGATGATAAACTAGTTATGTCTACCAAAATATATGCTCTTTGACATAAAAATTAATTATGAGGCAATTAAGAATTAGCAAATGCAGAAATACCTCTCTTTAGCCTCCTTCTTTTCTGAAGGATACAAATTCTTTACTAGAGACAACTCCAGATTTTATTATCACCACAAGGCCTGTACCGAGAAATCTGCAAACAGACCTTACTCTGATTCATTCCTCTTACTGTTTTGTGCCTTTGGAGCCTAAAGTTTTTTCCTTTCTCCTGTTATTTGCCCACAAATTTATTGTTCTTTGTGGAAGATGCTATATAAACCAGATTTCTACATCTCTGTTTTGAGTTACTTTTCCTTGAGGTTTTTCACGCATGATGTGTGCTGCACATGCTAATAAACTGTTTTTCTCTTGTTAATCTTTCTTTTGTTACGGGTTCATTCCAACCAAGGACTTACAAGTGCTGAGGAATAAAATATTCTTTCTCCCCTACAGAGGCCATTAGATAGGCTGCTCCAGAGCCCTGGGTTTCTGTGTAAGCAAACCAGATGCCAACTCAATAGAAATGGTCAGATACTCGAAAAATGAAATTTAAACTTAAAGAATAGGAAACTGAAAACTAACCTCTAACTAGGGACTTTCTATTGGAATGATACATACACCTACTGCTCCACTTCAACCAACTAAATATTTCCTTTCACTAGTTTCCATGTTCACCTTACCCTTTTGCTCTTTTGGTGAGCAAAAAAAAGCCTTCATAAAAAGCTTTTTTGATAGAACCCCCAAAGCAATTCTGGTTTATAGCTGCCTGATTCATGAATTATTATCTGCTCAAATAAACTTTAAAAACTGTGAATGTGCCAATGTTTACCTTTTAATACCATATGCTTCCTGGTAGCAGGTTTTTGTGTGCTGTGTTCATGGCTGGAGTCCTACTGTAGAGGACTGCTACACACACATAGGGAAAAAAATCTCAATATAACCTTTCTTGGATAGTGACAAACAAGCTAAACACATTTGTCGATGTGCCTAAGTTAGTAGTTTCTGTATTTCTAGTTGGTTCTTTGAAAGTTTCATTATATATGCAGGTATATTTGAAAGACTAAAGGTCTGATTTTTCAGGAGTACAATAGAAACTCTAGGAGATTGGTGCCATATCCTATAGAATAAATAGCTGAATAAACTTTGTTAACTTTTTAAAAAGTAAGTAAAATGTAAATTAAAATTTTGTAATGTAATGTCTTTTTTTATCTTAACCTTTCAGATAGAATTTTTATCTTTATTTTTCTTTTATTTTGATGGGAAGGAAATTTTTATATGAAAGATTATCTACTGATTCCAAATAATTTGGAGATATAGTATATTTCTTCATATTTGTAATACTTCAGAATATGGACATAACGCAATTGATGTTATTCAGAAACTGACATTACCAAAAGAACAGGAATAAAACAGTATGTTGATGTTTGGAAAGGATAAAAAAGATGGGGGTCATTGTACTGACAGTAAAGTAAAATTTTAAAATTTTGAATAAAAATAAAATGTGTTTAAATTATTTTTTAAAAAGAATGATATATTTGCCAATAGATTTGTTTGGGATTAGTCTCTTGGAAACATGAAAGGCATTCAAGTTTGTCATCTTTCATTCTTTGATTAGTGTACTCTTTCCTTTAGGAAACAGGTTTTCTAAGTCTATTTTCTTTTTTCTCTAGAGATTTCGTTCATCCTTTTTGCATTATCCTACAAGATGAGGTGATTACACACATTTATTTCATGAGTCTTCTCTGAATGGATTTAAATTCCTTTGCACAGAAAGCATCTCCTCCCGGAATGGAGAGGGCTTATCTTTGCTGGCCATGTGGATTTCTGTGAACTCTCTCATCCAGGATGAGAGCAATTTACATCCCAGTAATGCTGAGCTATCTTGCGTTCCCCAACACTGGCGATTATTTTGCAGTTGCTTTTTCCTCTGCCTGGAATGTCCTCTAGTAGTTGTTAAATTCTTTGTTGGTTTTTCAAAACTCTGTTTATGAATCAATTCTTTGGGAGGCTTTTCCTTTCTCCATCTTTGCCTCTCCATCCCCTAATCTGTAATCCTAGGCCAGAGTCATCCTAGTTTGTGCTGTAGGATCTCCACACCACAGGCAAACCTCTATTATTACATTAATTGCACTCTATAGTAAGGTGACTAGTACTCTTCTAATTTCATTTAACTTTCTGGGTCTGAGATTGTTTATTTTCCCACATTTCATAAGCTGTACCCCTGGATCTCCACACAAGTCTCCTTAATAAGTTACATGAGATAACAAAACCTAGTATTTAATAAGGCTTACTATCATAATCTATCAATTCAATGACACCCATCATCCCCTTCCTGTATTTAAACATCTCTAAAATTAGGATGCATCTTAAAATTGATGAAGTCTTAGGTTTAATGAAATATATGTCAGCCACTACACTCCTTTTTAATATCATATTTTTCTCTAGTCATTCAACAAAGTAAGTGCTATTAATATTCCAGTTTATACGTGAGGATACAGAGCCTTAGAGGCATGAAATAACTGATTCAAGGTCACATGGCTAATAAGAGGCAGAATAGGGACTGAAACTTAGGTATGTTATATTCATAGCGTATTCTTAATTACTATATGTGGAAAAATAGTAAGAATGGATGTAAAGTAACATTCACAGGCAAAATAAGGTTTTAGTTTTGTTTGATGACATGGAGTGTTCTAGATTCTTGACTTTCCTTAAGGATCAGCAGTCTGTTGATAACCTAATCTGTGAATTAATCTTGGGTGTCAGTTCTTGGTCTCCAGAACAAAGGTATGTAATATTCTTCAGCCTCCATTGCTTCATCTTATACTCCAGAATATGTATACAAAGTAATAAAATAGGGCTTCCATTAGCTGTACACTGACCTAGATTTGGCATCCTAGACAATTTTTAACTTAAAGTGTTTTCCCTGTGAATTTCATCTTATAAATGTAGTGATTTATTGTGGGATAGACTATAAACCTTTACTCCATTATGTATGCTTCCTAATATTTGCCTTTATTTTGTCTTTTATTAGAAAATACCCTTTCTTAGCTGGTCATGGTGACACAATCCTAGAATCCCAGCACTTTGGGAGATTGAGGCTGGAGGATTGCAAGTTCAAGTCCTGTCTAGGCAATTTAGTGAGACTTTGTCTCAAAATAAAAAAATAAAAAGAGTTGGGTTTAGCTTAGTGGCAGAACCTTATAGATTTGATCCCTAGTACCACAATAAAAAAATGGAGCTGGGGATTTAGCTCAGTGGTTCTGCTGCCTGCCTCACAAGCACAAGGACCCAAGTTTGATCCCCAGTACACACACACACACACACACACACACACACACACACAGGAAAGAAAGAAAGAAAGAAAGAAAGAAAGAAAGAAAGAAAAAGAATGACCTTTCCTGCTCTCCCTTTTTTGGGGAGGTATGGGGAATTGAACCTAGGGCTTTTGCACTGAGTTACATCCCCAGCCTTTTTCTGTATTTTTAAAATTTTGAGACACAACTACACTAAGTCCATAAAAGGCCCAAGTTGTCTTCTCTTTTTACTCTCTGTCTCCTGGCTTGAATAGTTTTCTTCCTCCAGGCCCTTCGGCCATGCCATTTCTGACCCGGAGCCAGTCAATTGTGGGCTGAATCCTCTAGAAACTGTGAGCCAAAATGAACCTCTTCCTTTTTAAGTTGCAAATATCATTTTGTCCCACTGATGGGAGACTAACTAAGACAGAAATTGGTACATAAGAAGTGGAGTTGTTGCTGTGTCTGTACTTGATCACGTGGTTTACAAGCTTTTGGAACTGGTTTGCAGGAGGAGTTTGGAAAAGTTTGAAGATGCTGGTTAGAGAAGCCCTAAAAGGCTGTAAACCAAATTCAGTGGGAGATTCTGGTGAGAGGTCAGAATGCCAATAGGAATGCAGACAGGTGGAGAAGGTTTTAGTTGGAAACAAGGACTCCATTGGCAGTTGAACTAGTGGTTATGTGTATTATATCCTGGCAGAAAATCTTTCTTCTTTTTGCTCATGTCCTGAGACTTTGAGGGAGACTGAATTTAACAGTGGTGGACTAATCTTGTGAAAGAAATTTCAGGGCAGCCCAATGTTCTGGCTGTGACATAAGTACTCCTGGTTTCTTTTAGCCATATCTATCATGAGAATCAAGAGCAAGTGGCAGTGTTAAATGATTTGAAAAGTTTATAGCTTTTCCAAAAAGGAAGAACCTGAAAGTCAGAGCAAAAGAGAACATGGCTACTGAAAAGATTAGCATTAAAAGAAGCCAACTACTTTGCATAGAGAGAAGAAGAAAGATGCTTTAAGGGCAACTCATAAATCAACAAGACCCCACTTATCCCAAGTTCAAAGGTGCAAAACTGTAAATCTTTCCCAGAAGTAAGTCCCTGGGGTGCCCATTCAATCAGGGCTTCCTAGGGAAGTATAACCCCAAGGTGAGCCATCTAGGTAACCAGAGACCCCTGAAGCTGTGGTTCAAGGGGGCCCACCTACTGCTCAAGATCATGGCCAATCTTGACATCATCTATATGGTGCTGGGTTTTCAGGTGTGCAGAATGCTAGAGTTATGGGTTCACAGAGGGTTCCATCCAGATTTCAGAAGAATGCCTGGGAAACCAGGCAAAAATATGTGACAGAGTCACAGTCCCTACTAGAAGTCCATGAGAGGGCAGTGTGTGAAGCTGTGAGAGTGCGGCCAAAAGTGCAGTGGAGACCCCAGAAAGTTAGAAATGCCAGGAACAGAGAATATCTACTGAGGAAAGCTATAGAGCATGAGTGGAGCATTCCAAGAGAAAGGCCATTTGGGCTGCAAAATAAAGAGTGCATAGGGTGAGGCTGCCCAAGCCATTTGGAAGTCACATTTCACCACAACCTGTACTGAGTGCTGGGGATGGAGCTACAGGATTTAACGTTTGCCCTGCTGGGTTTTGGTCTTGCATTCGTCTGATTCCTTTCTTTCCCCCATCTGTCCCTTTTGAAATGGGAATGTTTAGCCTGTGCCATTGTATGTTGGAAGTATTTAAATTTCTTTTTGATTTTTACAGAGACCCACAACTAAGACTTTGCATTGGGTCTCAGAGGAGAATTTGGACTTGGATTTTTCTTTTCTTTTTTTTTTTTTTTCTTAAATTCTTTTATTGGTACATTTTAGGTACAGAACACATTTACATTTCTCATTGGGAACTTGTACCTTTACATGACGCAGCTTGGTTCTTATTTTTTCCCCATTCTTAGCCCTCCCTTCACCCCCTCCACCCTTCCCTATTTACAAAGACTTTGTTTCCATGTTTTCCATTTCTCAGCATTTTTCCTTTTCCTTCTTTCCTTTCCCCTGCCCCTCCCACTACCCCTACCCCTTTGGACCTTTTCTTCTTATTTTGCATTATCAATTATTCATTCTAATCATTGGTACATTTTAGGTATACAGTATAATGACATTCATCATTGGAAATTTGCACCTTTACATAGCCTCTCTTGGTTCTTATTTTTCACCCTTGCTCAGGCCTCCCTTCAACCCCTCCATTCCTCCCTATTTAAAAAGACTGTGTTTCCATTTTTCCATTTTCTCATACTAATTCCATTCCCTTCTTTCCTTTCCCCTACCCTTCCCACTTCCCCTTCCCCTTTGCCCCTTTTCTTCCTATTTCACATTATCTGTTATACGTTTTAGTCCTTATTTACACTTTCAGTTTCTCACACTAGAGAAACTATTCAGTATTTATACGTGTGTCCTATTTATTTCACTTAAGAGTATTGCCTCAATGTGCATTCATTTAGCTATAAATGTCTCCAATTTCTCATTTTTTATGGCTGAGTAGTACTCCATTTTATTAAAAAACCCCACATTTTCTTTATCCAGTCTTTGGTTGATGGGCATTTGGGCTGTTTCCATGGACTTGGATTTTTCACAAATGCTGAAACTGATAAGACTTTGGTAACTCTTAGGGATGGACTAAATTCATTTTGCAGAAAGAGATGGACATGAGTCTTTTGAGGGTCAGGAACTGAATGTTATGGTTTAGGTCAAGAGAATCACCCAGAAATCTCATGTGTTCAGAGGTGGGGCTTTGGGAAGGTGAATGGATCATGGTGGTGATGAATGTGTCTTCTTGTCAGAAGAGGAAGGTCTCTGAGGAAGTGAACTAGAAGGGTTTATCTCCTTCCCTGGCTCCTCCCTTGCCTCTCTGCTTCCCAGCTGTCATAGGTTGAACAGCTTTCCACAATCAGATCCTTCCATTTTTGCCTTGGAGCTAGTCAACTATGGATTGAATCCTCCACAAACAATGATCCAAAGTAAAACTTTTCCTTCTTTAAGTTGCACATGTCAGGTATTTTCCCCCAGTCACGTGAAAGAACAAAGCTAGTAGTAAAGCTCTTCCTCCTTCATAGAATTTAAACATTAGTGTATTAAATGCCCTGATAAGTACACCTATAGGAGAATTTATCAAATTTTATTTAATCCAGTGATTCCCAAACTTACTTGAGCATGGAACTTGTTTCTTGGTAAGCCTATAGACATCTCATGGAACTACTCTTCCATTAATGCACTCAAGATATACTCTGTGACAGGGGCTGGAGTTATGCCCCAGTATCCAATTTCTTTTTCCTTTTACTAAGAGAACCTCTAAATTTTAGCTAGGCACATAGTTTTCCAGCTAGAGACTCCCTTTCTCCAGGTTTGTTAAAATTAGTGTGGCTCTGTGGATACTACGTCAGTACAATGTGAACAAAAGTGATTGGGTAACTTTTGTGTCACTTCTTGAAAAGGGAGCTGCATGCCTTCTACTTTCCATCTTATCCTTTTCTTGCCAGTTGGGGTCTGGACGTATGCTGGTGACTCATTCTTGCCCATATGTCCAAGACAATTTTCTAAGAGATACAGAGTAAAATGATAGAAAGAATCCACATCCTGGTGTTATGGACTAGCCATGTCTCTGTGAATTGTTTCATGGAAGAAAAATAAAAGTTCATCTTTTTCAAATCACTGTATCTTGAATGTTTTTGTTATAGTAGCTTAACCTAAATGATAAATAATCCCATCCTAGATTTCTCTAAGAATTTTATACACAAGAAAGAATACACTTTCTGAATTCTATTGGTTCTTCCTGATAAATGTTTTTAATGAGTGGTAGAGAAATTTCAAATACTTTACAGGAAGCTAAAGATTTAGGTCAAAAACCATTAAGAACAAAGAGAAGTTGTGGACTTAGCATTAAAATATAGGGAACAGCAAATCATGAAACAGTTGCTCAGACTGAGCCAGGTTGAAGCTAGACTTTCTAATGGAAGAAGGTGAGCTTTCAAACAACTCATGTTAGGGTATAATATCATTAATTCTTCTAAGAGTGTTTATACATAAATGTCTCGAGCTACTGAAATAAATGAATGATTCATATTAGCTTCTAAAAGAATCTTTGAAGTTTCCTTTTTCTGCTTAGTATTTTAACTTGCCATTATTTAAAGGCTTATTTAAGACTTCTAATAACAGACATGTTGGCAACAGTGTCAATTCTGACCTCAGTCAAACATAACAGGAGAGAGCAAATTGTGTTTTCCTCGGAAAAGAAAACCACAGCATATTTTCCTCCTGGAATAATTTTATTTCCTTTTGCTATAGTGAGCGCAGAGAAAATGACTGCAGTTTTACCATAAACTTCCACAAGTTGAAACTGAATGTCTGTGATTTTACTCCCCGTAATGACTTTTCTACATTAATGCTCAGCTTTCTACTTTAGAGCCCCTGATTACTAAATGTGCTGCAAGATCTTAATGTAACTGAGCACACGTGGCTTGGCTCTGCTTTGGGGCAATGGCATTTTGCCTGCCTCTATGATGAATGTGTCTAGAGCTTTAGCTCTGAAAACTCCAACCTCCAAGGGACAGTCAGTTTTTACTCTGACATCTCTGAAGGACACCTGTGTAATGTCTGACCACAGCCTGAATCTCTGTATCTCCACATTTATCATGGTACCTCGGTTTAGCTGCAAACCCAGAGGGGAAAAGGAGCAGTGTACTAACTGGAAATGGTAACAGTTTTTGACTTTTTCATGGCAACATCTGTGAACAGTGTGAGATTTGAATGGTGTCTAGAATTATTTAATTGACAACCAGAAACAGATCAAATTTCAGATTCCCTTAGCTGGCATTAGAGTCAAGATAAATCTTTTATAAAGATATACAGGAATTCTAAAGAAAAAAAGTGAAACCAATGGCTTCTTAAGATTTTTCTTGTTCTATGTTGGGCTTCCTAGAAATGAAAAAGAATTGTTATCTGGGAGAAAGTTACAAACTGCTTGTGTATATTCCAGCACTTGCGAGGGTGAGGCAGGGGGATTGCTGCAAGTTTGAGGCCATCCTGGGCTACATAGTAGTAAAGCTACTATGGCCAGCCTGAACTATATAGGGAGACACTGTCTCAAAACAAAAACAAAAACAAAACCAAAAACACCAAACTACTTGTGCAGAAAGAAAAGTGGAAAAAGAGTCATGGTATCTTTTATGTTTCTAGACTCCTGAAAGCTAATTCTGATCCATTGCCTGGTCTTTACAGATTAGAATATAGCTCCTTGGAAGGAATCTCATCTCTGGAATATTCTCACTTGGCTGTCAATGGAATCCAAAGATATGTATGGTAGTAAACTATTCTTTGAAGGGTTGACACATATTCACAGTTAGGAAAACAATATACCACTGTCCTGTACCTTATAACATCTTTACAGAAGAGATTTATGAGTCTTACATGCATATGCTATAAAAAATGCAAACTGAGATTGAGTGTGGTGGCATAGGTCTGTAATCCCAGCCCTTGGGAGGCTGAGGCAGGAGGATCACTGGGAGTTCAAGACCAGCCTGGGCTACATAGTGAGTTGAAGGCCAGTCTGAACTACACAGCAAGACCCTGTATCAAAAAACAACAAAACAAAACAAACAAAACCACCATCACCACCAAAAAAATCAAAATGATACTAATAGATGATATAAGGAAAAAAATTGCATGGGTTTCTTTCATGCAAGAAAACAAAATCTTGAGTTCTGTAAAACATTGACATAAGGGGACCCCTACTGCTGTCCCAGACTGCTCATTCTTTACAACAGTAGATTACAATCTCACCATTCATTCCTGAGAGGAGTTCATGCTACTTCAGACTGTGGAATTCTAAAGATCTCAGCCATCATAGTCTTAGTGCATCATCCATGAGGAGATGTTTAAAAATAGGCTTTTGGTTAAGATAGCTCTTAGGATCACGGGAATTTAGCTCAGTGGCACTGCACCTGCCTCGCAAGCACAAGGTTCTGAGTTTGATTCCTGGTACCCCCCCAAAAATAAAAGCTCTTAGACTTTGGGGAAAAGAATGCCCCTGCCACCCCCAATGGAATTGCTTCAGGTTGCAACTCATTAAATAAATTAGCCAGATACCTCAAATCCTTTCTGTAGGAAAGTATGATTTATTCACTAAATAAAGTAAGACCCAGACCCTCTGCCCCCGAGCTCCTTCACACCTCAGGATGGATGTTTCATGTGGCAAAGCCATAGGAAGGGTGTCTTCACGTGGAGGTGACACCAAGCACTGAGGCATGGGAAAGTGACTACTGCTCTCAGCTGGGCTAGGATGACGACAGAGCAACAACGTGCCTGTCTGGCTGCCGATGGTCACTCAGCCCGGTCACCTGAGGCCTGTGAGTCACCTGCTACCTGATCTTCGATTAAGCAGAGCTGATGATGCTGGAGAAGTTGTGGACTCTGTACAACCACCCAGGAGGACCAGAGCAGTTTTTGTTTTTGTTTTCTGGGCTCCAATTATGAAATAGGGGCTGATATTTGCTGGGTCAGCTGACAGGGCCAGACCTGCCCACAAACTCAGTCAGTTCAATCTTGTTTTGGCAGTTTTAGAGTTTACTTGGTTAAGATACTCACTTGCAATTAGTCCCCCAAATTGTAGTCTGTTTGTTGTCTCTTTCTTGGGGGCAGCAAGAACTTTTTAGTTCTTTTGTATTTTGAACAAGAGCAAAAAGCTAAATTAGGCAAACAAATAACAAAAGTTTCCACGGGGGGAGGGCAGTGTCTCATCTCAGCATAGTAGGTACTGGGAAGGCTGAGACAGGAGGGTTGCATGTTGAAGGTCATCTTGGGAAATTTAGCAAGATCCAGTTTTCATATTTCTGGGGAAAGTTTCTGATCACTTGAAAATCCTGAACAATCTAGATGTGTACCTAATCATTGGAACCTAGTTTAGTTTATTATTTAATTATTGATAAGGTAATGGTGTCAACATTTAGAAGGCACAGAGAAAACTAGCTGTAACTGTTAACTAAACTTGATTAAACAGAAAAAAAGAGAAAATTAATGTCTCTCTTTACCAATGACTTAAGGAATTTATCTACAGATATTAGTAATGTTTTTTTCTACTTTTTGTCCATACTTGGTTGTACATTAAAAAATAAAAAATAATAGATCTATGTATCAATGCAACCAGTACACATTCTTTAATCTGGCTGTTGCAGGTGAGGCTTGTGTCATTATTTGTGTTAGAAACCAGTGGATACGCAGGATGTCACTAATTGTAGCCATTCAGATTTCACTGATTCCTGAGAGCATTAGCTTTCCCAAAACTCCCTGCGAAGTATATTTTGGGGTATATTCAGGGGACATTTCCTATGCACTCATAAAAAGCCCTTCTGCTTAAAGATTTCCCTTATCTGAGGAAATATTGAGGAGCAGTTGTTGCCTCTTATCGCAATATTCCTAGAGCCCTCAAAGCTGCAAACTTGAGGGACCAAAGAGAGTTGCAATGGAAACTGTCCCTTTAGAAACAACCTGAATCCACACAGAATATATTTTCCCAGCTGAGCACTCAAAGAGGTTTTGTTAGACAGTGTCTTTAAAAATTTTCTTTGGGAAAACAGTTTTTTTTTTTCTACCTTGCCTGTAGTTTCTCTCTTCTCAGAGCTCAAACAAGAGTCTATGAGGGGTGAGCAGGAGGGCTACCAGATATCTGCCATAATGAGCCTTGGAAGGCCCATGTCTATGCAGTCACTTCCCCCCTAGACACACTGGCTTGTATAAACACCCATGGGCTGCTGCTCCCTCATCAGACAGGCCAAGACATGTCTGGACCCCAGGGCAGGTGACAGCTTAGACCGAAACCAAAGCCCCTGCCCATGTTTAACAAAAATACACACAAAATACTATGAGACAGGGCCTTTCAGTGGAAAATGCCTCATATTAACTTGGTCTATGCATGTATGCTTCATTTGTAATCCAAATAAATTCCTAAGCCCCGTATGGCCAGTCTTGGAATAGCACCACATTAAAGAAACACAGTCTAGCAACCAAAAGTAATTAAAAAGCAATTCTCATACTCATTTGGGCCTCCAAAGTACATTAAAAGGACCACAAGTTTGTAATCTCTAGTAACACTTCCAGGAAGCTCTCTTTCTTCTTCTCCCCATACACTGACATCTCTTGGCACTCCTGGTGCCTGTGTTTATTTTAAATCCCTAATTCCCACTCCTCCCTTTTTTAATATTGGAGATTGAATCCAGGACCTTGCAAGGCCCAGCCCTCCTTTCTGCCTTTGGGTTTGTTCCTCTGTATCTAAAATCTAGTAATTTTTGACACAATTAAACTCATATTAATGGACTACAACAGCAGGGAAGCTAAGCAGACCAAGTCAAGATTCTTCCCCCCACCCCTCCAGTACAGAGGATTGAACCAAGGGTCTTCACATTAAGCTACACCCCTGACACATTTTATATATTTTTTATTTTGATACAGGGTCTTGCCAAGTTGTTAAGTTTCCCAGGCTGGGTTTGAACTAATGAATCTCCTGCCTTAGGCTGCCAGAGTGGTGGAAATACAGTCATGTGCCTTCACACCTGGCTGATAAGATCCTTTTTAGTGAGCAAAAAGTGTGGGGATAAATGAATAAGTTTTGTTCCTATTGCATATTCACCTAAGATCTATCAAGTGCCAGTATATATGGCAGGCACTATGGAGATACCAAGGACCAAAAAAAAAAAGTCTCCAACTTTAGGATACTCAAGTTCAATAAAGGGTACAGACATATAGAAAAGTGGAGCAGATGTGAGAATGAAGTTAAGAGATTAGGCTGCGTGTAGGATCAAGATATGTTACCTCAAAATATGGTAGCTTGTCATATTACATATTTAAAGTTGAAAGAATCTAAGAAGCAGTATGTGAAGAAGTCTCTCTGACCTTCCCTCTAAGCCTTCTCCCCTAAAGCAGATAAACTGTTCATGTAAGAGGTACTTTCCTATTCCTAAAGGGAAGGAACATCTTTATCTCCAAAAACAGGGATACAGAGCAGAATCCAAAATAACAGGCCTTGCTAAGTATCTCCCAGTTTATTGTCATTAGAAAAAATACTCTCCTTATCCTATCATTTCTCCACCACTCACCATTCTTCATCAAATCTTGCATAAAGGTACTCAGATTTCTTAAGGTCTTTATTTCCTTGTGAAGGCTCCTATATCATGTAAAACATTAAATAACATTTTATGATTTTCTTTTGTTAATCTATTTGCTGTTATAGTGGCTTTAGTCATGAGCCTAGTGTGGGCAGAAAAAAATATTTTTCATCCCTTACAGGTGACACCAAGCTTGTATGAGTCAGTAAAGTTATTGGGGGAAGGAAGCTTTCTTCTACTCTCTTAAATTCAGTGCCTGAAGGCCTGTAAATTTAATCGACAAAAGATTAACAGAGGAAAAACCCACAAATTTATTAATTTTTAAAAATATAAACAAGAGTTCACAGAAAGGTGAATTCACAGAAAGTGAATTTAAAGTTGAAGTGAACAACAACAAAACCTAAGTCTTAAATATTAGATAAAACCCTAAAGGCCATAACTAATACTTTCTGTCACTTTCCCTCTAATCTTTCTACACCCTGTGGCTGCTGCTTTTTGCCCTGACAATAGATAACAGTTTTACTGTATTCTGCTTTTATAGGAGCAGGATATTTTTTGGACATTATTTGTTTCTTTTTCTTCACCAGACCAAGAACACCTTTATGTTCACTGCTTAAATAATTGTCTTTGTTCTGCTTCTGTATAAAAGAAATTACATAGTCCCTGCTTGGGGCTCAGAATTTGGAGTGGCAAACTCCTCTGAGCCCGCTGGTGTAATAAAACCTTGGTTCCCTTCTACCTTTCTGAGTGTCACTTGTTTTATTTGTATGCTGTTCCTACCGTTACAAAGTAAAACTTGAAGAAGAGGTTAGACATGGGAGCTTATGTACATTTTTGACAAGGGAGGGAAGGCCTGGGCTTCAAGGGACAATAATTTATGAAAAAGCACCAAGGAAAATGAATGGGAAACTATTAGAAAATAAGGGTTATTTTAATAAATCTGTTTTTGCATAGTCAGTGTGGGTTCTTTGTCTCTGGTGATAAGGGCTGTTTCCTCATACTGGTAAAGAAGAAGAGGAAAATTTATGGAACCTTTGCAAAGGAAGTCTGTGTTCTTATTTTAGGAAAATAAGAGGGCAGAATAGTCTTGCTCTTTCTACTGACTCAAGGTTGCCTTCAGCTCCTAATTGTCTTTGTGCCAAAGTGGCTTATTTTTGAATGATATGTCCTCATCTCCTTCAAAGGCTTCACAGAGGAGGATACTGTGGCCATTAAGGATAAGTTGTAGTTTTTCAAGTGGGTAGGGAATATTTATCTAAACAACATAGCCAAGCATCATCTGAAAGTCTCTTTGCTCCTTTATCCCCTACAAACACTGGTATTAAAGGACAACTGAACTTATCTCGGTAACATCTCTTTTTTTCCACCTCTTCATATTCAACCATATTGTTAAGTAGGTACACTACTCGCAGCTTTTTCTTGCCTATTGTCTGTTACTTTAAAAAATACCTATTGTGTAGCCTTTAGTGTAGTGTAGTGATTTTCAAATTTTTGAATCTCAAAGTTTCTGCTCAATCTTAAAAATTATTCAGTACCTTAAGAAACTTGTTTACATGGATGCCAGAAATATTTATCATATTAGAAATTAATGCTAAGAAATGTAGCAATTTAATTAAAAAATTAAAGATAAAATCTTACTACATGTTAACCAAAATACATTTTTGTGAAAATATCTATGTTTTACAAAATTTAATAAAATCTGGGGAGAAGCTTGGCATTGTTATTTTTTGCAATTATCTGTAATGTTTGGTTTAATAAGAGACAGATTTACTTATCTATTTCTATATTTAATCTGTTGTGATATCACAAGCCATGTAACTTCTCCAAGCCTCCATTATATACTCATAACAGAATGAAAATGCTCTGTGAAAATAGTTTTGACCTTGCAAGCATTCTAATGTATTCTAGGGACACATTAGTGTATTTTTAGACCACACTTGAGAAGTGCTGGTATAAATCTTCCTAAGGTACAGATCTGATTATATTTCCTTCAAAAACTCCCTTTTGCATAGAGAATAATGTAAATGAGGGAGTCAAAAGATCCTAAAATGACTCCAAAACTTGGGGCTTAGGTAATTGAACAATCAAAATAGAAAATAAGAAGGGAGAACTCTGTTTTTCACAGTGTTTCAGTTGTTGAATTCAGTGGTGTGTATGTGTGTGCCTATTCATGGTATTTGAGGTACTATATATAACAAACCACTGAAGAAACTTAGTGCCTTAAAACAGCATTTGTTTATTATTTTCCACAAGTCCCCAGGTGGGCTAGACCAAGGTAGACTAACCCTGACTGGTTTGCTTATGTTTTTTGCTCTCAGTAGGAGGAGTGAGGCCTGACCGGAGCCTAGCGTGCTGTCCTGTAGGCCGCTTGAACATTTTTCAGAATTTCTTTTTTAAATTAAGTACATTTTGGAGTATTTTACTTTGTATGGCTTCTTTAGTGTTCTCTCTCTCTCTCTCTCTCTCTCTCTCTCTCTCTCTCTCTCTCTCTTTCTTTCTCTCTCTCATCACAGTCTACTAGAGTTGTTGTATTACTACTTCATAAGAAGTACTGAAACCTTTCTCCCACTCAGGTTGCTTCATCTTTCCTGCTTTTAAAATACAATTGTCAAGTATTTTCTCTACATGTATTAGTTGAACATAAATTTTGCTTTAAGCATCAAATATGATTTATGAAATCTCCTTTGTGAATTCCAAGCCTTCTATTATATCTCATCTGTTGGGAGGGCTTTTTTGAGGCCATTCTTTAAGGATAGGTCCACTTGGAACAAGTTCCTTTAGAATTCTCTTTTCAGAGAATGTCTTTATTTCCTCCTAATTCCTGAAGGATAACTTCCAAAATATAGAATTTGTTTGTGGTTGACAATTCTTTTACTTTGGTGCTTGAAAAATGTAGTGTCACCTCTTCTAGGCCTTCATGGTTTTTGATGAGAAATCTGCTGTCAATAGAATCAATGTTCCCCTGTTGGTTTGTGGTAATGTGTTGTTTCTCTCTGGCTACTTTTAAGAATTTTTATTTTGTCTTTTGTTTTCAGAATTTAATTATGGTGTGTCTTGGCATAGATTTCCTTGAGCTTATCATATCTGAGGTTTGCTTAGCTTCTTAAATCTGTGTATTTCTCTGTGTCTTCTGTTAAACTTGGGGAGTTTTCAGCCATTTTTTCTTTGAATACTTTTTTTGGCCTCATGATGTTTCTTATCTCTTTCTCAAATTCCAATGATGCAAATGGAAGATATTTTGCTAATGTCCATAGGTTTTTATTTTTTTTTGTATTAAATTCTTTTACTGGTACATTGTAGGTATACAACACAATTACATTTCTCATTGGGTATTGTACCTTTATATAATGCATCTTGGTTCTTATTTTTTCCCCATTCCTAGCCCTCCCTTCACCCCCTCCACCCTTCCCTATTTACAAAGACTTTATTTCCATTTTTTCCATTTCTCATCATTTTTTCCTTTCCCTTCTTTCCTTTCCCCTGCCCCTCCCACTACCCCTACCCCTTTGAACCTTTTCTTCCTATTTTACATTATCGATTATTCATTCTAATCATTGGTACATTTTAGGTATACAATATAATGACATTCATCATTGGAAATTTGCACCTTTACATAGTCTCTCTTGGTTCTTATTTTTCACCCTTGCCCAGCCCTCCCTTCAACCCCTCCATCCCTCCCTATTTACAAAGATTTTGTTCCTATTTTTCCATTTTCTCATATTAATCCCATTCCCTTCTATCCTTTCCCCTAGCCCTCCCACTTCCTTCCCCTTTGCCCCTTTTCTTCCTATTTCACATTACCTATTATACATTTAGTCCCTATTTACACTTTCAGTTTTTCACACCAGAGAAACTATTTGGTATTTATACATGTGTGTCCTATTTATTTCACTTAAGAGTATGGCCTCAACGTGCATCCACTTAGCTATAAATGTCTCTAATTTCTCATTTTTTATGGCTGAGTAGTACTCCATTTTATTAAAAAAACACATTTTCTTTATCCAGTCTCCAGCTGATGGATATTTGGGCTGTTTCCAAGTTTTAGCTATCACAAACTGTGCTGCTATGAACATGGGTGCACATATATCACTGTGGTATGATTCTTTTAATTCTTTGGGGAAGATCCCCAGCAGTGGAATAGCGGGGTCAAATTGGACTTCCGTCCTAGTTCTTTGAGGTATCTCCATACTGATTTCCACAGTGGTTGCACCAGTCTGCACTCCCACCAGCAGTGGAGCAGGGTTCCTCTTTCCCCACAGCCCCGCCAGCATTTGTTATTGTTTGATTTCATGATAGCAGCCATTCTTTCTGGAGTGAAGTGGAATCTCAGCATTGTTTTCATTTGCATCTCTCGAATGACAAGTGATATTGAACATTTTATCATGTATTTATTTGCTATTTCTACTTCTTTGTCTGAGAAATGTCTGATCATTTCAGATGCCCATTTTTGGATTGGGTCTTTAAATTTGGGAGGTCTGATCTTTTATAGACTCGAGATAGTAGACCTTTGTCTGAGGAAGAGCAGGTAAAGATTTTTTCCCACATTTTGGGTTGTCTCTTCACACTGCTGGTGGTTTCTCTTGCTGTGCAGAAGCCTTTTAATAAGAAGAGATCCCATTTGTTGATTGTTTGTGCTAGTTCATGGGCAACTGAAGTTTTGTTCATAAAATATTTTCGTACACCGATGTCTTCAAGTTTTCTACCTAACCTCTGTTCCAACTGGTTCAGAGTTTCTAATTTAATATTTAGATCTTTAATCCATTTTGATTTTAGTTTAGTGCATGGTGAAAGATACAGGTCTAGTTTTAATCTTTGGCAAGTTGAAGCCCAAGTTTTCCAGCACCATTTATTAAGGAGGCTATCTTTCCTCCAGTGAGGGTGTTTGGCTCCTTTGTCGAAGATGAGATGGCTGAGTGTGTCTGGAGTTGTTTCTGCATCTTCTAATCTGTTCCACTGATCCTCAAGTCTGTTTCTTTGCCAGTACCATGCTGTTTTTATCACAGTAGCTTTGTAGTAGAGTTGCAGGTTGGGGATTGTGATACTCCCTGCCATGTCTCTGTTACCTAGAATTGCTTTTGCTATTCTGGGTCTCTTCTTGTTCCAAATGAATTTTTGGATTGTTTTCTCAAGGTCCATGAAGTATGCTGCTGGGATCTCAATTGGAATTGCATTAAATCTATATAGCAGTTTTGGAAGTATGGCCATCTTCACTATGTTGATCCTTCCTACCCAGGAGCAGGGGATGTCTGTCCATTTTCTGATATCATCTTCAATCTCTCTTTTCAGAGTGGTATAGTTTTCAGAGAAGAGGTCTTTGATTTATTTCGTTAGGTAGATTCTTAGGTATTTCAGTTTTTTGGATGCTATTATGAAAGAATTATTTGCCCTATTTCTCTCTCAGTGAGTCTGTCATTGGTGTAGAGGAAAGCTATTGATTTTTGTGTGTTGACCTTGTAACCAGCTACTTGACTGAATTTGGTTATTAAGTCTAGAAGACTTTTGGTGGAGTTCTTGGGGTCTTCTATAGAGAGTATCATGTCATCTGCAAATAATGACAATTTGACTTCTTCATTTCCTATCTTTATTCCTTTTATTTCTTTCTCTTGTCTAATTGTTGTGGCTAATGTTTCCAGAACTATATTGAACAAGAGTGGTGATAGCGGACATCCTTGTCTTGTTCCTGATTTTAGTGTGAAGGATTTCAGTTTTTGACCATTTAATATGATATTGGCTGTTGGTTTTTCATAGATGGCTTTTATCAGTTTGAGGTAGAGACCATCTATTCCAATTTTTTGTAGGATTTTTATCATAAATGCATGTTGGATTTTGTCAAATGCTTTTTCTGCATCATGGAGATCATCATATGGTTTTTGTCCTTGGCTCTATTGATACAGTGTATTACATTGATTGATTTGTGTATATTGAACCATCCCTGCATCCCTGGGATGAATCCCACTTGATCAGGGTGTATGATCTTCTTGATGATCTTCTGCATTCTGTTTGCCAGTATCTTATTAAGGATTTTTGCATCTATGTTCATTAGTGAGATTGGTCTATAGTTCTCTTTTTCAGTTGGGTCTTTCTCTGCTTTGGGGATCAAGGTGATGCTTGCTTCTAGGAATGAATTTGGGAGTATTGTTTCTCTTTCAATTTCATTGAAGGTTTTAAACAGTAGTGGCAGCAGTTCCTCTCTAAATGTCTAGTAGAATTCAGCAGTGAAGCCATCAGGGCCCGGGCTTTTCTTAGTTGATAAGTTCTTAATTACATTTTCAATTTCATTGGTTGATATTGGGTTGTTCAGAATTTTTAGGTCTTCTTTGTTCAACTTTGGTAATTCATATGTATCTAGGAATCTGTCCATTTCTTCTGTGCTGTCCATCTTATTGACATATAGGTTCTGGAAGTAGGTATTGATGATCCTCTGGATTTCTGCTGGGTCCGTTGTAGTTTCACCCTTTTCATTCCTAATTGCATGGATTTGGGCCTTTTCTTTCCTTTTTCTGACAAGGTTGGCTAAAGGTTTGTCAATTTTGTTGATTCTTTCAAAGAACCAACTCTTGGCTTCATTGATTTTTTGGATCATTCTCTTAGTCTCCATTGCATTGATTTCTCCTCTGATCTTTATAATTTCCTCCCTTGTATGAGCTCTGGGGTTGTCCTGCTCTTCTTTTTCTAGAAGCTTGAGGTTCAGCATCAGGTTGTTTAATTGAGCTCGTTCTGTTTTCCTAATATGCATATTCACTGCTATGAATTTCCCTCGTAAGACAGCTTTCATTGTGTCCCATAGATTCCGATATGTTGTATTGTCATTGTCATTTAATTGAAGGAACTGTCTGATTTCTTCTTTAATTTCCTCTGTGACCCATTGGTTATTCAGAAGTGTGTTGTTCAATTTCCACGTGTTTATGAAATTTTTTGAGTTTCTTTGCTATGGATCTCCAATTTCATCTCACTATGGTCTGATAATATACAGGGGATAACTTCAATTCCTTTGCACTTAAACATGTTCTATGTGTGAGTGTGTGGTCTCTTTTGGAGAATGACCCATGTGCAGCTGAGAAGAATGTGTATTCTGATTTTATGGGGTGGAAGACTCTGTAAACATCTGTTAAGTTCATTTGTTCAAGAGTTCAATTGAGTTCTAGTATTTCATTACTTATTTTTAGTCTAGTTGATCTATCTATTTGTGACAGTGGGGTGTTGAGGTCCCCCACTACAATTGTATTAGTGCATATATGACTTTTCATGTCTGTTAGTATTTGTTTTATATAGTTGGGTGCACTAGTGTTTGGTGCATAGATATTTATGATTGTCATCTCTTCCTCTTGGATTCTTCCCTTTACAAGGATGTAGAGTCCTTCTTCATCTCTGTTAATCAGTGTTGGTTTGAAATCTACTTGATCTGCCAAGAGGATAGCTACTCCTGCTTTTTTTCAGGTTCCTGTCACATGCAGTATTGTTTTCCACCCTTTAACTTTCAGTCTATGAGTTTCCTTTTAAATGAAGTGTATTTCTTGTATGCAGCATATTGTTGGATTTTGCTTCTTGATCCATTCTGCCAGTCTATTTCTTTTGACTGGTGAATTGAGACCATTAACATTGATGGTTATAACTGAAACATATTGACTTGTCATTGCCATGACTTTTTCTTTTTGTTGGGTTTTGCCCCTTTACATTTAATTTCTTGTCATGCCAGATGGGTTCATTCTGCTTTGCTTCCTGGGGTTGTGATCCTCAATGTCTGTTCCTAGGATATTGTGTAAAATTCTTTGGAGTGCTGGTTTGGTATTCATGAAGTTCCTAAGGTGCTCTTTATCATGAAAGTATCTTATTTCTCCATCCATTTTGAAAGATAGTTTTTCAGGGTACATCAATCTGGGTTGGAGGCTGTTTTCTTTTAGGGCTTGGAATATGTCACTCCAAGCTCTTCTTGCCTTGATGGTTTGTGTTGAGAAGTCTTCTGTGATTCTGATGGGCTTTCCTTTGTATGTGATTTGTTTCTTTTCTCTGACTGCTTGGAGAACTTGTTCTTCTGTTGTGTTTCTGGAATCTTAACAATTATATGCCTATGTGTAGATTTTTTTTGATCAAGGCTATCTGGAGTTCTATATGCCTCACTTATCTGTATGTCAAGCTCTTTCCCCCTGCTTGGGAAGTTTTGTGCCATTATTTCTGTGAAGAGATTTTTTTATGTCATCTGCACTCTCTCCTGTTTCTTCATTGAGCCCAATTAGTCTTATGTTATTCTTTTATGCATCATCTAGCAGCTGCTGGATTGATTTCTCATGTTCCCTTATAATTTTGAACCAAGTTTTCTTTTCCTCGTCACTAATTGCAATCTTATCTTCTATATCTGAAATTCTGTCCTCACATTGACTCCTTCTGCTGTGTAGACTTTCAGTGGAGTTTTTCATGTCCTGGAAATCTATTTGCATCTGTTTTATGGATTCCATTTGTTTCTTATGTTGGGATTCCATCATGTTCCTGAGCTCCTCTCTAGATTTATTAATCATGTCTTGCACTAGGGGCACAATTTCTCCTGTTATCTGAGAAATTATTTCTGATTTCCTTTTTTCCAGATCCCCTTTTGTTGCTAGTTCAGTGGGTCCAGGTGGTTGATCATCAGAGGGTTCCATCTCATTTCCCTTTGGGGTTGCTGTAGGTGATCTGGAAGTCTGGTTTTGAGACTTATTTACTTGTTTTCTCATTTTGATTGGGTTTGGGCACTGTTAGTGCCTGCATGGATTACCTCCTCTGACCTGGGTGAGGTGGGACAGGGGCCAGGAGCAGCGGTCGGGATGGTGACCCAAAAGCCCTTTCCTGTGGGCTGGGAGCAGCCAGAGGGATGGTGACTCAGAAGCCCCTTCCTCTGGGCCAGGAGCAGTGGGACAGAAGGTGGCCCAAAAGCCCTTTCCTCTGGGCTAGGAGCAGTGGGAGGGATGGTGATCGGGAAGCCACTTCCTCTGGACCAGGAGCAGTGGGACGACGGCTCAGAAGCCCCTACCTCTGGGCTGGGAACAGTGGGACTCAGTACCTTGGTCTGGTGGTCTGGTGTCCTCTGTGTCTTTGTAGTGTGGAATCAGGTGGCTGCCTGTCTGCAGTGGGGTGATTGGGTGTCTTCTGCTGGACTCAGGACCTCGGTAGGGTGTGCACAGACCTGCCTGTCTGCAGCGGGCTGATTCAGCTTGTGTTCTGCACGACTGGGGACCTCGGTAGGGTGTGGGCAGACCTGCCTGTCTGCAGCGGGGTGATTAGGTGTCTTCTGTATGACTCAGGACCTTGTTAGGGCATGCACAGACCTGCCTGTCTGCAGTGGGCTGATTTGTCCATAGGTTTTTGAAGCTATGTTCATTTTTTCAGTCTATTTATTAATTCTTCAGATTAAATTCTCTGGATCTGTCTTCAAGTTCATTTACTATATTTTGTCATCTCTAATACTGAATTTTTTTTGTGTTGTATTTTTAGTTCTAGAATTCCATTTGGTTCTTTTTAAATAATATATCTTCTGCAATTTTTTCTTTTATTCATTTCTTTTGAAAAATTTTGTAATTGCTTGCTGAAGGATCTTTTATGATTGGTGCATTAAAGCCTTTCTCATATAATTCTAACATTACATTCATCTCAGTTTTAGTATATGTTGATTGTTCTTTCCTTATTCAAGTTGTGATTTTTTCAACTATCAGTGATTTTTAAAAGTTGTATACTAGATAATTTGAATGTTATTTTAGGAGAGTTGTCCCTGTTTAGGAGGCTTGGCTCTTTTCAGCAGGTAGTCACCTTATTTAGATTTAGCATGTAGGTTCCAATTTGCTTTTGTAGATTTTGAGCCATGACAGCTAGTTTTCAGAATACATGGTGCATGTACATGCATGTGTATGTTTGTTATTAGAGACTGAACCCAGGCCCTAGTACATGCTCAGCAAGCGTTCTACCACTGAGCTACATACACAGCTCTAAAATATCTATTTTGGACAAAAGATGGAGCAGCGAGCCTCGTGGTCCCTACCCCACACCCATGCCGCAGAGGGTGCTTCTTTCCACACCTTTATTAAATGTAAAACCTTGCTAAAAAAAAAAAATCTATTTTGAGGGCCGGGGATTTAGCTCAGGGGTTCCACTGCTTGCCTCACAAGCACAAGGACCCGAGTCTGATCCCTGGTACCAAAAAAAAAAAGAAAAAAAAAGGAAATAAAATAAAGATTAAGGACCAGATGTGGTGTTTTTTTTTAAAAAAATCTATTTTGAGAAAAAGTCTCCCTAAATTGCTCAGCCTGGCCTCAAACTTGTGACCCTCTATCCTCAGCCTCCCAAGTAGCTGGATCAGAGGTGTCCACCACCATGCCTTTTTTTTTTTTCTGGTACCAGGGATTGAACTCAGGACCTTGTGCTTGCCAGGCAGGTATTGTGCCACCTAGCTAAATCCCTGGCCCCATTATGCCTATCTTCAGAGCACTTTCAATGCTATGCTGTTCTATTTTGTTCTTTCTACTCTATTTGTGCTCCTGTTTGGTTCCTGCTAGTAGTACTTGCCATAGTTCAAATTGCTTCCCTGGGCCTCCTTCAATTGCTAGATGGGGAATAGGGGATATTGGATCTATGGAATGGAGGATGTTCTACTTGGCCTCTTCTTTATTCTCATAATGCTAGTGTATTTTCTGCCTAATCTCTGCTGTTTCTTTTTTTTTTTTTTCCCAAGAACAAAGTGCTTCCTAAGGGTGTTTTCCACAATTGATGGATGATCAACAAACATCATATGGAGATCACTCTTTGACAGTGGGCAGAGGGCCAGAAGATACCAGCAGTCTCGTGCTGCTGCCTGGAAGGCTGGAAGATCCTAGGCTAGGGTTGCCTTCTGCCAATGGGAAGAGAGCTAGGAGGCATCTTATCTTGTTTTCATGGTTCTCTTCTGTATTCTTACAATGCCCTGTATTGGTATTTATCACACTGTATATTAACCATTGGTTTTTTTCATAGGTAAGGACTAATGTTCAGCACAATGCATAACATGCTGTAGGAAGTAAATAACTGTTTGAGGAATGAATAGGTGGTGGACCTTGACATTACAAAAAAGGTTGAAAATAGGAAGCATATAACAGACTTCAGGACTGAGTTATGACATGATGAGAGCTGTGGTCTAGGATAAGTTTACCATTATTATGGATGTTGGGAGACATAAGATGGGTCAGCTCACTTCCCAAGTTGATAACCACATTTTTCCTACCCTTAAGCAGAATTATATAGTTTGAATTGTAAAACCCATACACCGAATACATTAAATTAATGAAAAACAATAGAAATTTTCTCATGAATGTGCAAACGGACAATGATCAGATCATAGATGACAAAAACTCTGAAGCAGATGCACAGAAAACCAAACCTTTGAGCAATTAGCTGAATAAAACCACAGACTGTGCCTCAATTGACTCAAAATGATCAGGGGTGGTCAATGCCAAACTTCCAGATGAAGAAATAGAAGGCTTCTAAATTAGGATCAATCAAAGACAATTAAATACTTTCTCCAAATCACATAGTATTCCTGCTTCTAGATAGTACAACTCTAATTTCCCATTTAAATAACCTGAAGCCTCATGGTAAAGCTTTCCACTCACTTGGTCTGATTTTGGGGTTTTTTCAAGTCAAAATGATGATGACTGATTCCCTTGAATATAACAAACTCTGAACAAATAGCCTCTGTTGATTCTCTTTGAGGGTCTTCATTTGATGCATCTTGGCAAATGGAATGGTTCATAGGAGGCTGAACTAGGGTAGATATAACTGAATATAATAAACACTATCCTAATGAAATACAGTACACAGAAAGGAGTACAGGCAACATCCATATGAAGCAACAGAATGAGCAAAGGCACCAAAGTGGAAATAAACACAGTGTAGGTAAGAAAATGAAGTATGTAGTAAAACAGGTCATAAGATAGCTAGGTTGAACAGGTCTATAATCCCAGCCCTGGAAAGGCCAAGGCAGGAAAAACACAGTGAGTTCTTTTTATGTTCTTTTTTGTTTTTATTTTTATTTGTTTATTATTTTAGAGATGGTCTTGCTATTTAGTTCAGGCTGGTCTTGAACTCACAGAAATTCTCCTGTCTCAGTTTACTGAGTGCTAGAATTGCAGAAATGTGCCACTATGTCTGTCTGGGTCCTTTCTTCTGGTCATGTACTCCCTGATCTTTTTCTCCCTCATTATCATTGAACTGTTATCATTTTGGAGGCCAATGATCTGATTTTATGTTACCAAACATGCCTTCTTAGCCTATATTCATGGTATATATACCAAGGCTTTTGATATTTTAAGTGAAGCTAATGTTTTAAAAATCCAAAACACTTTTTCATTTCATGCACCTTATTAAATACAATTGAGAGCCAGGACTATGCTACAGGTTTACAGAAATTAACTTCTGAACTGAAAGCCAGCAGTTTGATTCTATTTTCTTTCTAACTCAGGGGAAGCTTGTGTCAAAAGTTATTTGCTTCAATATAGAAAGATAGGGGTAAGACTATAGTTTATATTTCCAAATATTATCTTGATATACAGAAATAAATTTAAAACTTTTCAAGGAATGAGTGGATCCTTTTAGTAATGCTATTTTTAAAAACTAGGCTTTGATAAAATTAGTGATTTGTGTAGAACTATTTCCTAAGGAAAGTTTTGACTGTATTTTTCTGTGCAGAGTGCTCATCAAATACATATATATACATGTGATTGTAGCATGTTATGTATGTAATTAATGCCACTAATCTGTACATTTATTTAATAGTGGTTAAAATGGCAAACTTTGTTATATGTATATATATTTTTTAAATTAAAAAAATTCAAAAAAATGAGCCATCTTCTTATCCTGGAACCTTGGATAGTCTTAAGAAGGTCAAAGATTGGTGATTCATATAATGATAGAAAAGCAAGACTCATGAGAAAAAAAGATTTATATAAAGTTCTTGAAGGAGGATTCTGTGTTGTTTTATGAGCAATGACTGATTTTTAGTTTACTAATTGGAGAGACTGATTTCCTTTTTTCTTCATTTCTTATAGCAAGTCTTTAATGCTTCCTGATATTATAGAATTCATTTACTTTTTCACTAATATATACATGTAGTATGTATTTTTATCTTCAGAAAATACGCTCTCTAATGTTACAGGAAATGTTATATAATGTTATAATTTGTTATGTAATGTTATATAACATTATATATTTTATTTTGAGAAAGCTTATAATCACTAAAAATAATTTATCAAAGAAGATTATGACATGAAAAATACATGGAAGCAACAATGGTCATAATTTCAAATACATTGAACTGTTATAATCTGAGATTTCTAAAGGAGTGATTCTTTCATTTATATGAAAGTTTGAGATGTGTCCCTACTGATTTCATCGGGATTCATAATATTTGATTCTCTACATTTGAATTTTTGTTTAGTAATTTTTAATAACCTAAAGGCAAATTGCATTTATTCTCATTACACAGATATTTTTATAATGAATGAAAAGTCACAAATATTACATTGTTACTGGCTGCTAAGGATCCTATGCTCAAGTTCCTTTGCTGGATGATCCCCAAAAAACATGGGAAACCATTTAATTTTGGTGAAAAGAGAAAAGTCTTTTTTCAAAACTAGTTCAGAGAGGATAGAGGGGTCTCATATTGCCACAAATCACAATCTTACTGTGTTCAGGCATGCAAGGGCCTTTTACAATAAGGAAAAGAAGGGAGAAGAAAGACAATAGACAGCTCCAAGCTGAATTCATCCTTTCTGGCCATTTTAAGCTCTCTCCCTTCCCTGTGGAAAGGGAATTGTACTTTGATCTCCTGCGGTCAGAACCTGCATATTCTATCCATTATCTGGGCTGAGAGAGGGGATGTAAGTTTATGACTGAGGCCTGAGAAAGTTTGGAGAAACAACTTGTCTCTAAAGAAAGCTTTAAAGTTCCATTTTGTCTTACCAGTTAGAATATAGAGCTTTAGGAGCTATCATCATTTTATCTCTACAGACTTACCCTTTACCTTAAAGCACTGTTTCTATTGCTCCAGGATGGCTGGGTAAGAAATATATAATTTTTATATGATTAAAAATGTACTGAAGCAGGAGATTAGGGTGTGGCAGACTGGCTGGGGAAGTGGGCGTGATCTGTTAATTGCAAAGTCCCAGGACACATGTGCAGAACCATTCCCAAAGCCCTGCGTATAGAACCAATCAGAGAGTGCTGTCTTCAGTTCTTATAGCAAGAATTTGAGGAGGTCTTTGATAGAAAAGTCTAGACCTGATGGCAATGTGAGGAGTGGGAGATACAAAAGACAGTCACTGTTGAGTTCTGGACCACTGTGTTTTCTCTTGGCCAGCATTCTGCTCTCACCCTGTAGGGTGTACCTATTTTCCTATTTTTAGTTGGTTCAAACTCACTCTGCAGATACATTTCTTTTTCTACTTAAATAGAAGAAATATAACTCCCAATCTGCTAGATATTAGATATGCTGAGTTTGTGTCCCCTGAAATCAAAGAATAAATTCCAAAGGACAAAGGAGGTTAAGAGTAGGAAATTTTTATTGTGGAATAGGAATAGCTCCTGAGAGACAAGAGGGGTTCTGAGTGGGTTGTCACTGAGGCTCTTTGTTAGGTGTAACTTATACAGCAAAGTTACAAATGTGGGTACAACATATGTCAAACTATAATAAACCAATAAGATTATAAGTATAGCTGCTTAGCTAATAATCCAATAAATTAGCTAATGATCCAATAAAGAAGTGGGGCACATATCAAGGTCATATGGATGACATCATTAACCTGGGTTTATCTGTGATCCTTAAAACAGGAACAGTTTCAGGAAGGGATGGGTCCAGATGTCCTAGTCACTCCCCTGGTTGTCTGATGCATATCTGGATTTAATGGGCTGGGTGGTACCAATTACAGTAAAATCCCAAGTTTCTCTTTATCCTATTATATTTATTTAAGTATGTAAATCTGTCCATTGTGACTTTATTTTGGGTCTGGCTTTCTTCAGATGTGCCTTCAGGCACAATTCTGATGTCTTTTTTTTCCAATGACCTCCTTGAGCCCCATCCCTCTCTGACTGTATATTAATTTCTATCTAATTTAGTTGCCTGTAATACTACCTTTAATACATATAGCAGATTTACTCTGTACCTCAAAACCCAGTAATGGTATTACTAGCCAGGCATGGTGGCTCATGCTTATAACCTCAGTGGTTGGGAGGCTGAGGCAGGAGGATCACAAGTTTGAGCCCAATCTTGTCTCAAAAAAATAACACACACACACACAGCATTACTATTTTGATCATCAAGAGATCTACTATTAAAACTTTAAAAAAATGATTATATCTTGTCTTCCAATGAAATAAAAATATTTCTCCCTAAAATATAAAGGATTGTTGAGCCAAAGGCAATAAAAATGCAGCGGAACTCTCTACTCCCTTCTCTCTACCTAAAACAGGACAATTCACAAGGTCAAAAGATCTTCCTGAGACAGGAAAGTAGAAGATGGCTAAAACTCGCTGGAAAGAAGATGTGATAAGATCTCAGCACACATGCACAGAACAGTTCCCAAAACCCTGAATGTGGACTTCTCAGGAGAACTCCAGCAGGTTTTGATAGGGTGGCCTAGACCTGACATCAGCTTGAGAAGTGAGTGATACAAAAAGGACAGCTCACATTGAGTTTCTGGCCACTGTGTTCTTTGTTGCATGGTTGCCTACCCTCATGCTTTTGTGTACTTCTTTTCCAACTTTTACTTGGCCTGAACTTGCTCTGTAGAGCCTATTTCTTTCCCCACCTTTAATAAATCTTTGTTATCTTTTGTACTTATCTTGATCAATTCTCTGCTTAGGACAGAAGGAACCCAGAAACCACCTCCAGAAGGAGACTCCAGCACCCAAAACCCAGTAACATTTCCACTTCCTTCACTTCTTCCTCAAAATTGCATGTAAATTCTTCTTTACCAAGTCTGCTTATTCAGCCTGAGATGCAGCACTAAATGAATCTGTAAGCGGACTTTCTTCCCATGAATTTACCTTCCCATATCCCCTCTTCTGAAGCCTCAGACTGCTTTTCTTTGTCTTGTCACTTCTTAAAATTTATTTATTTATTTTTTGTTGAAATACTTTTTGAGGTAGACTCCTAATCCAATCACTGCCTGAATCACTTCTGCCTTGGTATATGCACCGCACGTTTATAAACCTTTTTGTTTTTCTCTTGTTGCAACTATGAACATATGAAGGCTGAGGAAAATTATTTTCTTCAATTTATCGAAATATAAGCAGTTCTACTTGTATTTTTTAGTTAGATTTGAATGCAAAGTTTTGAGACTCTGGTCAATAACTTTTGAAGATTTTGATTTGCCAATTTTATGACACCGAGGTGTGTTAAAACAGGTAAGGTAAGAAGTTAGAAAATTATCTACAAATGAGAAGTGAGTGTTTAACCTAATTGAGTTCTTGTACTTTAAATATTAGAGCCATCATGTTTTCTCTCTCTGAATGGCAGGTTTATTTTTGTTTCTTTTACTTAAATTATATAGGCTATTTTTATATACTCAATTTTATTTACTTATTTTGGGGGGTTTTTGAGACAAAGTCTTGCTATGTAGTTCAGGCTGACCTTGAACTCACTGTGTTGCCAAGCTGTCCTTGAATTCACTGCAATCCTCCTGCCTCAGCCTTCTGAGTGCTGACATCATAGGCATATGTCACCAAACCCTTATCTTCTAAAATAGACATGATCGTACAGAGGGTACACATACACTGCACCAACTGAATATTTAAGTTCTATTCTATTGCCAACATGTTTTTATAACAAATTTGCTCCTGTGATTTTACACTCTAGAGAAATCACTGTGTGGTAAACTAAGTTTTTTTTTTTTTTTTCTTTCCACAGTGGTATCCCCTGCTAAGAGCTAAAGAGCTAAATAAACCATCCTGTTGAGAAGCCTGCCTGGAATTTAGCTTTTCAATTGTTTTCATGTGTTTGCATTATAATCATATGAACCCCTAACTAGAATGTTGTACCAAGGTCAGGGTTGGAATCCAAGCCCTCTTCTCTTAGAGCTAAACCACTCTCTTAGCAGCCTGACTTTTGAGGCATCTGTTTCCCCTGGAAATAATCCTGTAGCTTCTGAACTAAAGCAAGGTTGCTTTACAAAAATTCTCTTTTGTTATTTCAATCTCCTGACTATGCCAAAATGTTATCAGGTAGAAAAGTAGCTCACCAATTAAACATTACCAGGTTCTGGGTTGCTCACCTCTCCTTCTGGAGTTAAGAGTCCAGATTCTTTTCATCTCAAAGAATTGGACAAAAAGAACAAAAAGCAGTGGCAAAGTTTATTCAAAAAAGTAAAAGTGAAGTGTGAAAGAGAAATGCTCTTTAGAGCGAGACTGGGCTGAGTAAAAGAGGAAAAAGCAAGATAAAAGAACACCCTGGAGAGAGCATGGTGGGCTATCATGAGGAAAGCCACAACAGCAAACTTCTTGGCATCTGTGTCCTTTTATGCTGTCCAAATCTCAAGTAAACCTAGGAGAACTTCTACATATGGGTCCCAAGAGGTGGTGCTGGGCCTCAGCACCTGTCAGATCTAGACCATCCTATTGAAAACCTGCTGGAGTTCTCCCAAGAGGTCCATGTGCAGGGCTTTGGGAACTGTTCTGTGCATGTGTCTGGGATCTTGGAATTAATAGGTCACATCTACTTCCCCCACCAGCTTTGCCATGACCTAACCCTCTATCTCATTATTTCAGGAATCTTCCAGGCAGGATCAGGGATCTTTGCCTTTCTTATATCTACTTCCAAGTAGTGGACCTTAAAACAAGGCCAGGAGGTTGGCCCAGGGGCATTGCTCAGGTTCAGGTGAATGGAGGGGAGTGGATCCTTGGCCCCTAATTGTACTATCTGTATTAGGTTTGAAGGATAAACATCTTGTGAAAAGAGTCAAAACTACTCCCAGATGTGAATAATTAATTATCTTATCTCTGACAAGGTTCCCACTTGACCATCCTGTGACGATAATCAAACAGGTTTGACCAAGACTGCTTAAGTATGCATATTTCTTGCCACCTTACCTCATATAATTTTGGAGCTCTTGTCAGCCACACTCCCCACCACCAAAACAATCTAAGGATGATGGTGCTGAGGTAGAACAGAAATAAAGATAGGTAGAAAGGAGACAAGGACAATTGCCACCTGGTAGGGTCTGAGGAGGTTCCCACCCAGATAAGAAACCTAAACCCAGGCAGAATTTGTTGTTGGAGGTTTGCTGATTCTCATTAGAGAAAATAATTTCAGGTCTGGTAAAAAAGAGGCATAAAGGAATTTATCAGGCAGAAATTTAGAAGTATAGGGCCAGGAATTTAGCTCAGTCATTCTGGCACCTGCCTTGCAAGTGCAAGTGTGGGACTGCATAACTCTGTAATCATAAAACTCCCCTAGCCCCAACTGTGAGTAAATAGATAAAGATGCTTGTTAGTTCCAGACACTAGATAAGATCTGTATCAGCCATAATTATTCAACTCTTTGTTTGCTATCTATAGAACAATCTACAAAACATCTGCTGACCATCAGTACATGTCAGGCTAATTAACATACAAATGTAAGACCACTAACCTTTGTTCCCTCTTCTGTAAATTTCGCCTGTTAACTTCCCTGCAACCCCCCATAAAAAGAGCCTCGGACTCTGGGCTGATCACCTCTCTAAGCTACTTTGCTTTGGGAGTGCTGTCTGGCCAGACTAAGGTCTGTTTCACTTTCCAACTTGTCCAGTGTGTTCCTTCCTGGGTGTTCTTCGCTGCAGTCAGCTCCTTGGAGCATTTGGTAAGGCCCTTGGTCTTACATTCTGGAGGCACTGCTGGGATCCCTGGGTGTGCTTCGCTATAGTCAGCTCCTCAGAGCGTTTGGTAAGGACAGTGGTCTTACACAAGGTCCCAAGTTTGATCCTCAGTACACGAAAAAAGAAAAGAAAAGAAATTTAGAAGTACACCCTTAAAGAAATAGAGTGTGGGTCCCTGAGAGAGGCACACTACTGTAACTGTGTAGCCTGCTTCTAAAAGTGGCTTGCCAACTGAAGTTTACTGGGTTCTGGGTTGCTTGCCTCTCTCTCTGGAGTTAAGAGTCCAGGTTCTTCTTGTCTTGAACAAAGAGTTGAACAAAATGAGCAAAAGGCAGTGGCCATTGTTGATCACTAATGGCTAATGATGTAATCAGTCATACTTACAGAAGAAGCCTCCATAAAAACACAAAAAGACTAGGCTTTGGGAGTTTCCAGAGAGTTAAATTTGAATATCAGGATGGTAGAATACCCAGAGAGGGTGTGAAAGCTCTGTCCCTTCCCATGTACTTTGTCTTATATATCTTTTCTATCTGGCTTTTCACCTGTGTCATTCTAATATTCTTCATAATAACCTAGTAAGTGTTTCCCTGAGTTCTGTGAGCTGCTTTTGAAAACTGAGCAAAGCAGAAGATGAGGATTGGGAACTAAAGATATATAGAGGAAGATATGGGCATTGAGGTGCAGTGTCAATTGAATTGGCTTGGGATCTGCCTTGGGGATTGGTGTAGTCCACTTCTGGGTGTGTCTTGGTAGGTCATTCAGGTAGGTATGCCTTGGGGTGGGGTCTGTAACTGGTCCCTTGTCTCTGGCACCATTGCTGTGCTGTGCTTCCTGACCACCATGAACTAAGCAGCTTTACTCCACCATGCCCTTCTGCCATGATGTTTCTGTGTTGGAGCCAGCCAGTCATCTACTGAGTCCCCCGAGACCATGAGCTAAAATAAAGCTCTCCTCCTTTATGTTGTGGGTGTTAGGAGTTGTGTCCCAGCAATGGGAAGCTGACTAACACAGGCAGTTAGAAGTACAGGTCTCAACTGACCTGTGTGGGCAGTGTGTGACTGGGCCCTCAACCTGTGGGATCTGATGCTATCCCCAGGGAGATAGTGCCAGAACTGAGTTAATTATAGGGCACCCAGTGGGTATCTACTGGACAATCAGCTGGAAATTGATTAATATGGGGCAAAACCCTCACATCTGATGTTAGAAATTTTGCTTTGAGTGGTGTGTGAGAATAGTAAAATCACCTTGGCTTTTTCCTGTCTCTTTGTATCTAGTGTTAAATGGTGGTTCCTTTATCCAGCCCCGAGATCCTGGTCCAATAATGAATGGTTTGTTGTACTTCTTACTTAAAAACAGCTAGAGAAACCTGGGTGTGGTTACACATGCTTGTAACTCTAGCACTTTGGGAAGTGAGACAGGAGGGTCTTAGGTTTGAACCCAGCCAGCCTGGCCAGGTTAGCAACTTAGTGAGATGCTATCTCAAAATGAAAAATAAACAGTGCTGGGCTGTAACTTCATGGGAAGGGCTTGAGTTTAATCCCTAGTACTGCAAAAGGAAAACGGAACAAACCCAGCTAAAGAAAGAAACCATATGGAATACTGTCTATAAGTATTGTTACTTAGGAGATTGTGCTTTTGAAAAATGGTTACAAAATAACTCCCCTTCTACATGCTGTTTTAGAACCTTGCCATGATGAAGTTTAATGATCTCCCTTGCCTTGAATTTGGTGGGATTACAATTGCTTCCACAAATGGAATGTAGCTGAGATGACTTTTCATAACTTCTGATACTTGCCCAGACAGGCCATAGCTCTATCTATCTGTACTTTCTCTGGAGGAAGTAAGGCAGGTAAAGTGACCAATTGCTCTGAGACTGTTTTCTATGAGGAAATCCAAATTATGTCACTTGGAGAAACCACAAAGAGAAGCACTGAATTTGCGTGGGAAGAGACGTGTCTAGCAGTCCCCAGCAGCTTAGCTCCCCACTATTCTTTCCTCACCTCCTGTGTGATTGCAAATGAATGACTCTCAGCCAGAACCACAAAACTGAGCTCTTTCTGAGTTGTTGACTTACAGAAATCATGAAAGGTAATATGGTGATTGTTGTTTTAAGTGACTAAATTTTGGGGTGACAAGTGGAGTAGAATTTAATGCAGAAATGGAATGCTGACATAATGTGGCGTTGGGCTTTGGACTGAGCAGTGGAGAGAATCGTTTAGGAAGAGACTGTTAGTGAACTGTTGAATTGCCTAGGGAGGGTATTAGTAAAAGTTGAAAGGAACTTGAAGAAGGTGTTGGCAGACCTTAGAGGGCTCCAAGAAGGCTGTCTGTGAGGGCTTAAAGCAAAGTGAGGAAAATGTAATGGGAAGTTAGAGAAAAAGGAACCCTTGTTAGATAGTGGCAGAAAGTTAAGCACAATTCTTGCCTGTATGAATGTCAAACATAGAAAGTGTGGCTAATGAACTCACTGATGCAGCTTATGAAATTTATGGGAAGAATACTGAAAGTTCCATGTGGGCTCTCTCCACTCATAATAAAATGAAAGATGAATGATAAACTGAAAAACAAATTATTTAATTTTGAATAGAATTTATAAAAAAGGCAAAGGGTCTAGACCAATATTTTCAGATAGAAAATTGGTTTCAGAAAGAGTTGTAAGGCAAAGATCTAAGGGCTAGACTTCCCTAAAATATGCTTCAGAACATCAGAGAGAGTTCTGAGGCCTCATATGATACATGCACTATTTGAGAGACCTTGGACCAGAACCACCAGATGAGCCTTCATTAAATTCCTGGCCCATAGAACCATAAGAGATAATATAATGATGGTTGTTGTTCTAATCCAGTCCAATTTGGAGTGATTCTAAAAAGAGAAAGAGATAAACTAGAACATATTCAAGAGATAAGAATAATTTATAAAGTGATGTCTTACTTTTAATTTAAAAAAATAATTACACCTTCCAGTAGTAGGGTACATATTATTCAGGCATGTAGATATTAAATTAATGTATGTCTTATTTTTTTTTCTGGGGAAAAAAATGTAAAACTATATAAAAACATTCTGTTTAAAGATGAAAACATATTTATTTTATTTAAATGATGAATAATACCTATGCTCCTTTTAAATTAAATTATAATTAAGGCAGGATGGAAATATTTTTAGGCTGGAGAATTTAGCTTTCACACTATGGGTGTTGCAACATATAACATCATTTTAGAAAGATGAGAGCTACAAACAGAAGGACCATAGAAGATCATTTTAATTAAGCACCTAATTTTCACCCAGAAGTGAAAGTTTCTGCATATAAGTAAAGGTTCTTACAATTTGAGCTTCCACAATGGCCTGTTGAGAAAACCAATTGTAACTTTCTTTTAATAAAATTAAAAACAAAAAGTGACTAGCACTTTGCCCTTAATCCGTGTTTGAATATAGTAACTTAAGCTCTATTGATGAAACTCATATGATGTGTATGGTATGTATAGTTTAACTACTTTGAAAAGGAATAATAATGTAGGACATTGTTTTATCCAAAACTTCTTATAGGCTTCTTCACTCTTTCTTCTTCCCTTTGCTTCTTCCTCCTCCACTTCTATTATTTCTCTTTTTTCTTCTCCCCTTCTTCTTCTGTGATACTTCAAAGATAGTTTTCTTTATGATAGATCAGAATATTGCCTTTCTTTTCTTTGGCTCATTTGTATCTATATAAAGTACCTGCTATTTAAGAAAATAACACTTCATTGTGTTAAAAGTGAGTAACCTGAGTAATTATTCCCAATTTTAGAGCGATCATATTTTATTCTAGGAAATCATCATGTACTGAGCTCATCACAGTATTGTCAGATACATACAAGTATATGAATATTGTGCTTGAGACCACAGAAAAGGGCCGACTAATGAAAGCAGTCCTAAAAGAGAAGTTATAGCTGTGAAAAACAAAGTAAGCCCATGTAAATAACCTAATTATGCACTCCAATGTCCTAGAAAAACAAGAACAATCCAAATACAGAGCAGTACAAAGAATAAAATTATAAAGATCAGAACAGAAATCAATGAAATGGGGACTAAAAAAACTACAAAGAATCAGTGAATCAGCTGTTTCTCTGAAAGATTAAACAAAATAGACAAACTTTTAGCCTATCTTATAAAAAAAGGAAAGAAAAGACACAAATCAATGCAATTGCAATGAAAAAGTGAGATGACAACAAACACCACTGAATTTCAGAAGGTTATTTGTAACTACTTCACAAGCCTGTATGACAACAAATCAAATAACTCAGAAGAAATAGATAGGTTTCTAGATACCTATTAATTACCAAGTGGACTTAAAAAGCCCTGAATTATCCAATAACAGTCAATGAAATTGAAACAGCAATGAAAAAACCCCTACCAACTAGAAAAAGGCCAAAACCTGATGTATTTATTCACTGCCAAATTCTACAAGAACCTAAGGGAAGACCTAATGCCAATACCCCTCAAACTTTTTTTTACCCCTCAAAGCCTTAAATGAAATTGAAAGGGAAGGAGTACCTTCAAAATCATTAATGGAAGCTAGCTTTACCCTAATTTCAAAACCAGACAAGGCTCCAACCAAAAGAGGAAAGTGCAGGCCAATTTCCCTAATGAACATAGATGCAAAAATCCTCAACAAAGATACAGACAAACAGAATGTAAAAAATCATCAAAAAGGTCATGCAACATGACCAAATAGGCTTCATCCCAGAAATGCAAAGATGGCTCAACATACATGAATCAATAAATGTAATTGATCACATAAACAGAAAGGAGAAAAATCACACGATCATCTCAATAGAAATGGAAAACGCCTTTGACAAAATCCAACATACATTCAAATACATATAGAAGGACCTTATCTCAACATAATAAAAGCCATTTATGACCAATTTACTGTCAACATTATATTTAATGGGGAAAAATTGAAAGTTTTCCCTCTAAAATGAGGAACTAGCCAAGAATGTCCACTATCACCACTCCTGCAACATAGTTCTTGAAACATTTGCCAGAGTAATTAGGCAGAGAAAAAAAATAAAAGGGATATGTAAAGGAAAGAAAGAAGTAAAAATATCATTATTTGCCAGTGACGTGATCCTCTACATACAAGACCAAAAAAATTCCACCAAAAATAGCAGCACAGTTTGTAATAGCTAAAACTTGGAAACAGCCCAAATGGCAATCAACTGATGAATGGATAAAGAAGACATGTACAATGGAGTACTACTCAGCCATAAAGAAGGATAAACTTGGGACATTTTTAAGTAAATGGATGCATTTTGAGATCATACTCTTAAGTGAAATAAATTGTCCACACATGTAAATATCACATTGTCTCTCTGGTGTGAGAAACTGAAAGTGTAAATAAGGAACAAAATGCATAATAGATATTGTAAAATAGGAAGAAAATATTCAAATGGGAAGGGGAACAGGGAGGGGAGAAGGGAAAAGGAAGGGAGGGAAAAGAAAAAAATGAAAAAAAGGGATAAAATGGAAGCAGTTTTTATAAATAAGGAGGGGAAGAGGAGTTGAAGGGAGGAGAGGGGAATGGGAAAAAAAGAAGAATCAAGATATATCATGTACAGGTATAAATTCCCTATGATGAATGGGATCATTATGTACAGCTAAATTATACTGATAAACTTAATTAGTTAAAAAAAACTCCTAGAATTAATAATCAAATTCAGTACTGTAATATGATACAAAATCAACACAAAAATCAATAGTATTTCTACACACTAATAATGAAGTCACTGAGAAAGAAATTAGGAAGACAATACCATTCACAATAGCATCAAGAAAAGTTAAATATTTGTGCATCATCTTAACCAAGGAACTGAAAAACCTCTACAATGAAAATTACATCATTTTGAGAAAGAAAATTGAATGAGATTAAAGACATAGAGAAAGGAAAGATAGCCCATGTTCCTGGATAGGAATATATAGGAACAATATAGGAAAAATATAGTCAATATAGGAACAGTATAGTCAAAATGGCTATATTTGAAAAACTGATGTATAGATTTAATACAATCCCAATTAAAATACCAAAAGGATTCCTAATAGATCCAGGGAAAACAATCCTAAAATTCATGTGGAACCCAGAATAGCAAAAGCAATGCTGGGTAATGGAAAAGAAAAGCAAGAGGCATCACAATCCCAGATTTGAAGTTAAACTACAAAGTTACAGTGATAAAAAACAGCATTATACTGGCACAAAAGCAAACATGTGAATGAATGGAACAGAATAGAGGAAGCAGAAATAACCCCAGGTACATTTGGCTATTTGATCTTTGACAAAGGGGCCAAAAACATATACTAGAGGAAAGATAGCCTCTTTATTAAATAGTGCTGGGAGGGCTGGGGATGTAGCTCAGTGGTTCTGCCGCCTACTCCACAAGGGCAAGGACCTGAGTTCGATCCCCAGTACCCCCCCCCCAAAAAAAAAAATAGTGCTGGGAAAGTTGGCCTTCCACATGCAGAAGATTGAATCTACACCCATATGTCTCACCATGTACTAAACTAAAACTGGAAAGGATCAAAGATCTGAATATTAAAACAGAAACAATCTGCTGGATGATAAAATAGGTAAAACTCCTGGAGACAAATGTAGGCAAGGTCTTTCTGAACAGTACTCCACTGGCACAAGAAATAGTACTGAAAATCAACAAATTGGATGATACCAAGTTAAAAAGCTTCTGTATAGCAAAGGAAACAAGCAACAGAGTGAAGAGACAGCTTACAGAATGAGAAAAAATTTTGCCAGCTATTCCTTGGACAGACAACTAACACTTAGAATACATAAAGAACTTAAAAAAAATGGTACCCCTTCAAAATAAAAGACCCAATCAAAAAATGAGCAACTGAAATGAATAGACATTTCTCAGAAGAGGAAGTACAAATAGCCAATAAACACATGAAAAAAGTGCTCAATGGCACTGGCCATTAGAGAAATACAAATTAAAACAACACTGAGATTCCATCTTACCCCAGAAAGAATTGGTATCACTAAGAAATCAAATAACAAATGCTACTGAGGCTTTGAAGAAAAAGGAATCCTTCACATTGTTTGTGAGAATATTGTATAACTTAGTACAGTCAGTATGGAAGTTAGTATAGAGATTCTTCAAAAAGCTAAAACTAGAAATTCCTCTTGACCCTTCTCAGCATCTTCTCCAAAGAGTTATAGACATTATATTACAGTGAAACTTGCAAACCTATGTTTATAGTAGCACAATTTTTTATTACAGCTAAACCTTGGGAACAGCCTATAAGTCTATCAACAGATGAATGGATAAGGAACATGTAGTATTTATACACAGTGGAGTAATATTCTGCATGAACTCTAGGCATTCGTAGTTAAGTGGATGCAGTTTGAGACCACAATGTTAAGTGAAATAAATCAAACACACAAGCTTCAATATCTCATGGCTTCTTTTATATGAGAAACCTATGATATAAGTAAAGAGCAAAATAAAAGATAGATGAGAGAAAGGGGGGAGATCTTTTTAAATGGAAAGGGGAACAATAGATGGAGGGAGACTGAGGAAGAGGAAGGAAAGGGGATGAAAAAAGTTAAAAGAAAAAAATGAAGACAGAGCTTTTGTAAATAGGAAGGAGACCAAGGGGCCGATGGAAGGGGAGAGGAAAGGGATATAAAAAGGATTAAGAGGTGTTATGTGCATGTACCAACTCCTCACAATAAATGTAAGCATTATGTACTTCAAGCATATGCTAACAAAAAGTAAACTAAACAAATGGAGTGATTAATATTTTGGGGTTTAAGGATGGAGTCTGAACAGGGGTGTGCTGGAGTAGATTTGCACTGACTTGTGATAGATGGAGGTGAGGACTTTATTATTATTTTTAAATCAAATGGTAGCGTTATGGTTTGGATGTGGTCTGTCTCCCAAAAGACTATGTGTTGGAAGCTTGGTGTCCAATGTAATGGTATTGAGAGGTGACAGAACTGTAGAATGATGGGGGCTAGTGGAGATAATTAAGTCATGGAGGTGGCAACCTGGGGAAGGACTAATGCCTGTGTACTGGGAGTGAGTTAGGTGTCTTCAAACTGGATTAATTACTGTGAGGTCATTATATAGAAGCATTATAAAGAGGCCATCTACCTGTCTGGCTTTTTAAATGTGTATGGATCCCCACCTTCACACATGTTTCTACCCTGTGCTTCCATCCACCATGTTATGATGCAGCAAGCAGTCCTTGCAAGATGTGTCTGTCTGAGCTTGGGCTTTGTAGCCTTCAAAAATGTAAGCAAAAAATCTCTTTTCTTCATAAATACTTGGTCTCAGGTATTTTGTTGTAGCAACACATAATGGACTGAGACATAGTTTATTTTAAAAAGAATAAAAATAGTAACCCCAAACACCACTGTGTACATTTTAGATGACTCACAACAATAACTTTCTCACAAATGCTAACATCACACTACCTTGTTTACCAAGAGATGTTCAACAAGGGGAAATCTGACTCTAAACAGACTGTTTCAAACATGCAACAATGCCACTGGTAATAAAGCTTTAGAAAGGGTGCTGTTTTATTATTCCATTACAAACAGGGAGAAGATGAGAATTTATTCTAAAATAGAATGAAGGTTGTCATAGTCTAAACCAACACTCTTCACTCCTCAATTGTTAGTCTTAGCAATTTTTTGTTGCTTAGCTTGTTGCAAGATTCCTTGTTCATTTTAAAGAGTCTCTATCCCTCTTGTCTGGGTAGATCAGAAGCATGTCTTCTTTTATAGAAGTTGATAGATGGTTCATTCCATTCTGTTACCAAGAATATGAGATAGCTTGCCAACTCATGAGTCATAGGTAAAGTTGCATGATGCAACCAACAACAATACTGTGTCCTGCCAGGGTCCTGTGCTCTCTGGGCTCTGCTGCAACTGGGCATTCAGGAAGGGGAGCTCTCCAAATCTATTCTCTTTCAGGTTTGTTTCCAGTTAACTTTACTTTCTTTTCTACGTACTCATATTAGCCTATTGCTTAATCAGGCACAAGATGTGGTTGCTGTTGGTGGCAGAAGCAGGGAAGATCATGAATTTTGCCATTTTCCTCTGCTGCTTTTCATCTCTTTGTGGATCAAGGCCCTGTGCTTGAATGACAAGAGGATGTGATTCTTCATTCATCTCCGTCAGGTGGCCTTCACCCCTAAGATGCTATGAAGTCAGTTGATATTCCTTTAAAAATAGGTCATAAGACCTTATTCTAAAGGAGTCCTCCTGATACTCAAAGGAAAAATTACTTCCTAATCACTGCAGATGTAGAGGCCCCAAGGATATGAACAAATAGGCCTTCCTTTGCTCCCATCAGTTTATTACCATCAGACCACATTCTTCTTAGATCCTATCATGATTCTTCATGGCTCTCCAAAGTTTTTCCTGGTTGTTTAGGGTCTTCATTTCTGAAGGGTCCTGTGTCACATAAAACTTATATTAAACAAATGTGCATGCTTTTTTCTCTTTTGTTATATGGGTACTCAACCATGAACTTAATAAAGAGTGAAGAAGGATACAGTGGTACCTTGGTTCAAGAAGGCTTTTATTGGCAAACAGTTTGGTTCACAAGCAGAAGCATTTTGCAAAATGTTGCTTTTGTTTCCAAACTCTTCATCAGGTGACAAACATAACCAGAGTCATTTTTCCCTCACAAATAATGGCCATAAATGTGGCCATCTTTTCTAGAATCATAGAAAAAATTAACTTCATGAACCAAGGTACCATTGTATTATTTTTCTTTCAGTCCTCACCAGCCTTTGGTATCATTTATATTTTGGATTTTAGCCATTTTAATAAGTTTGTGGTGATATCTCATTGTGGTATTAATTTGTGATTTCCTGAAATTATATGAAGTAGAGAAGTCGAGCATTTTTACATGCTTATTTGACATCATGATTTAAAAATGGCCTATAATATTGTGTTAGTTACTTTTCTCATTGCTGAGACAAAACACTCAACACCCACTAGTAAGGGAGGAAAGGTTTATTTAGTTCAGAGTTTGTAGAGGTTTCAGTTCATAATCAGCTGGCTCCAAGGTAGGGTGGCTTGGCAGAGGGGCATCGCAGAGGAGGAACAGTTCATGGAGGGCAGAAAGTAGCAAAACAAGAAAGGGGTGACTACAGCTCTTTCTGTTCCTTATATCTTATCCATGATATTTAGGGCAGGCAGCACTTATATCCTTAATCCTAGTGCCCTCGATCCTAGCATTGCACATGAATTGATCCCAGCATCACACACTCTAGATCCAGCCACCTCTGAAAAAGCCCCACCTATGACTGCATGAGGTTTGGGGGGGCATCTGGACACAAACAATAACAAATATGGTGTTTTGTATTCACTTGAAAAAATATGTATTATAATATTATTGTATGTTCTCACAGAGATCAGTGTTTTTTGTTGCTTAATGTTGAGTGTCTTGAAGATCATTGTTTTATATGTTTTTCTCTGCTTTAGGTGGCAGAGAAAGTGTATTTTCTGTTAATATTCCTTGACTGAAGGACTTGTATAATCTTTTCCTTCCACTTGAGTAAAAATTATTCCATTTGTGTGTGTGTGTGTGTGTATGTTGTGCTGGGGATTGAACTCAGGGTCTTTGCACTGAACTACATCCTCAACCCTTTTTTATTTTTTATTTTGAGACAGAGTATCACTGAGTTGCTAAGTTGCTAAGGTGGGGCTTGAATTTGCTATCTTCCTGCCTCAGCCTCCCAGAGTGCTGGGATTCTAGGCACATGTCACCATGCCTAGCTTCTCAGCCCTTATTTTATTTTTTATTTGAGACAGGATTTTTCTAATTTGCTAGTCTTTCTAGGTTGGGGTCAAACTTTTGATCTTTTGTCTCAGCTTCCCAGAATGTTGAGGTTAGGTACATGCCATCATCCTTGCCTCAAAGATTATTCTTTTCCCCTTGTTTTGATTTCCTTAGCTTCCTTTGTAATCGTCACTAATTTATTATCTAATTTAAAGCCAGAAATGTCAATTTCCTCTTCAAATGTTCAGACACATCAAGAAATCCATTAGTTTCATACTTTCCTTAGGGCCACCCTTTTGGATGCTTTCCTTCCTCCTGTTATAATCTAGACTAGTAGCTATTTTTTGACTTCTGCATGGTTGTTGTCTGGGGATTTTTGTTAATTAATATCCTACAAATTTCCCTCAGAATTTTAAGATACTATGCCATTTTGTCCTGGAGGGCAATACTGCAGTTAAAAAGTGTGATGATTTTCTAATTTCCATTTTTCTCTTTGGAGACTTTTAGGATCTTTTCTTTATTCTGAGAGTCATGAAATTTCTCATTGATTTTTAGAACTTAGTACTCAGCACTTTGTGTTCTTGTAGTACTGGGTTCAAACCTAGCCCAAGGCCATGTGCATGTGAGCCAAGAGCTCTACCACTGAGCTATAACCCTAGCTCTGTTGTTTTTCCTTTGTAACAATTTTAAAGTGCAGAAATTCATATTTAATTTTTGTCATTTCATCTTTTTAATTTTTCAGGAGCCCTTTTCTCTTTTAATGTATCTTTTAAAAAATATTTTACTCTTATTTTATGAATTTAATATCTTTTTAGGACATTAATTTCAGTATTTAAAGTTTTACTGAATTGACTCTGTGTGCTCTAAGCTCCATTTTCCTTTTTATTTATTTTTGATAGTTATCCATGTCAAAGATTTTTCTTCAAATATGTGGTCAATTTTGCCTGTTCATAGTTAAGAGTAAGGGATTGATCAGTTGATCAAAAGCCATGTGCATGTACCAGAGGGGTTTGTTGATTTTTTTTTTTATTAAATTCTTTTATTGGTACATTATAGGTATACAACACAATTACATTTCTTGTTGGGAATTGAACCTTTACATAATGCATGTTGGTTCTTATTTTTTCCTCATTCCTAGCCCTCCCTTCACCCCCTCCACCCTTCCCTATTTACAAAGACTTTATTTCCATTTTTTCCATTTCTCATCATTTTTCCTTTCCCTTCTTTCCTTTCCCCTGCCCCTCCCACTACCCCTACCCCCCCACCCCTTTGGACCTTTTCTTCCTATTTTACATCATTGATTATTCATTCTAATCATTGGTACATTTTAGGTATACAATATAATGACATTCATCATTGGAAATTTGCACCGTTACATAGTCTCTCTTGGTTCTTATTTTTCACCCTTGCCTAGCCCTCCCTTCAACCCCTCCAGTCCTCCCTATTTGCAAAGATTTTGTTCCTATTTTTCCATTTTCTCATATTAATTCCATTCCCTTCTTTCCTTTCCCCTAGCCCTTCCACTTCCTTCCCCTTTGCCCCTTTTCTTTCTATTTCACATTACCTATTATACATTTAGTCCTTATTTACACTTTCAGTTTCTCACACCAGAGAAACTATTCAGTATTTATTCATGTGTGTCCTATTTATTTCACTTAAGCCTCAATGTGCATCCACTTAGCTATAAATGTCTCTAATTTCTCATTTTTTATGGCTGAGTAGTACTCCATTTTATAAAAATACCACATTTTCTTTATCCAGTCTCCAGTTGATGGATATTTGGGCTGTTTCCAAGTTTTAGCTATTACAAACTGCGCTGCTATGAACATGGGTGCACATATATCACTGTGCTATGATTCTTTTAATTCTTTGGGGAAGATCTCCAGCAGTGGAATTGCAGGGTCAAATGGGACTTTGAGTCCTAGTTCTTTGAGGTATCTCCATACTGATTTCCACAGTGCTTGCACCAGTCTACACTCCCACCAGCAGTGGAGCAGGGTTCCTTTTTCCCCACAGCCCCGCCAGCATTTGTTATTGTTTGATTTCATGATAGCAGCCATTCTTTCTGGAGTGAAGTGGAATCTCAGCCTTGTTTTCATTTGCATCTCTCGAATGACCAGTGATGTTGAACATTTTATCATGTATTTATTTGCTATTTCTACTTCTTTGTCTGAGAAATATCTGTTCATTTCAGATGCCCATTTTTGGATTGGGTCTTTAAATTTGGGAGGTCTGATCTTTTATAGACTCGAGATAGTAGACCTTTGTCTGAGGAAGAGCAGGTAAAGAATTTTTCCCACATTTTGGGTTGTCTCTTCACACTGCTGGTGGTTTCTCTTGCTGTGCAGAAGCCTTTTAATAAGAAGAGATCCCATTTGTTGATTGTTTGTGCTAGTTCATGGGCAACTGAGGTTTTGTTCATAAAATCTTTTCCTACACCAATGTCTTCAAGTTTTCTACCTAACTCTGTTTCAACTGGTTCAGAGTTTCTATTTTAATATTTAGATCTTTAATCCATTTTGTTTTTAGTTTAGTGCATGGTGAAAGATACAGGTCTAGTTTTAATCTTTGGCAAGTTGAAGCCCAATTTTTCCAGCACCATTTATTAAAGAGGCTATCTTTCCTCCAGTGAGGGTGTTTGGCTCCTTTGTCAAAGATGAGATGGCTGAGTGTGTCTGGCGTTGTTTCTGCATCTACTAATCTGTTCCACTGGTCCTCAAGTCTGTTTCTTTGCCAGTACCATGCTGTTTTTATCACAGTAGCTTTGTAGTAGAGTTGCAGGTTGGGGATTGTGATACTCCCTGCCATGTCTCTGTTATCTAGAATTGCTTTTGGTATTCTGGGTCTCTTCTTGTTCCAAATGAATTTTTGGATTGTTTTCTCAAGGTCCATGAAGTATGCTGCTGGGATCTCAATTGGAATTGCATTAAATCTATATAGCAGTTTTGGAAGTATGGCCATCTTCACTATGTTAATCCTTCCTACCCAGGAGCAAGGATGTCTTTCCATTTTCTGACATCTTCAATCTCTCTTTTCAGAGTGCTATAGTTTTCAGAGAAGAGGTTTTTTATTTCTTTTGTTCAGTTGATTACTAGGTATTTCAGTTTCTTGGATGATATTGTGAAAGGAATTATTTGCCCTATTTCTCTCTCAGTGAGTCTGTCATTCATGTAGAGGAAAGCTATTGATTTTTGTGTGTTAACCTTGTAACCAGCTACTTGACTGAATTTGGTTATTAAGTCTAGAAGACTTTTGGTGGAGTTCTTGGGGTCTTCTATAGAGAGTATCATGTCATCTGCAAATAATGACAATTTGACTTCTTCATTACCTATCTTTATTCCTTTTATTTCTTTCTCTTGTCTAATTGCTGTGGCTAATGTTTCCAGAACTATATTGAATGAGAGTGGTGATAGTGGACATCCTTGTCTTGTTCCTGATTTTAGTGTGAAGGATTTCAGTTTTTGACCATTTAGTATGATATTGGCTGTTGGTTTTTCATAGATGGCTTTTATCCGTTTGAGGTAGAGACCATCTATTCCAATTTTTTGTAGGATTTTTATCATAAATGCATGTTGGATTTTGTCAAATGCTTTTTCTGCATCTATGGAGTTAATTATATGGTTTTTGTCCTTGGCTCTATTGATACAGTGTATTACATTGATTGATTTGTGTATATTGAACCATCCCTGCATCCCTGGGATGAATCCCACTTGATCAGGGTGTATGATCTTCTTGATGATCTTCTGCATTCTGTTTGCTATTAACTTATTAAGGATTTTTGCACCTATGTTCATTAGTGAGATTGGCCTATAGTTCTCCTTTTTGGTTGGGTCTTTCTCTGCTTTGGGGATCAAGGTGATGCTTACTTCTAGGAATGAATTTGGGAGTATTGCTTCCCTTTCAATTTCATTGAAGGTTTTAAACAGTAGTGGCAGCAGTTCCTCTCTAAATGTCTAGTAGAATTCAGCAGTGAAGCCATCAGGGCCCGGGTTTTTCTTAGTTGATAAGTTTTTAATTACAATTTCCATTTCATTGATTGATATTGGGTTGTTCAGAATTTTTAGGTCTTCTTCATTCAACTTTGGTAATTCATATGTATCTAGGAATCTGTCCATTTCTTCTGTGTTTTCCATCTTATTGGCATATAGGTTCTGGAAGTAGGTATTGATGATCCTCTGGATTTCTGCTGGGTCTGTTGTAGTTTCACCCTTTTCATTCCTAATTGCATGGATTTGGGCCTTTTCTTTCCTTTTTCTGACAAGGTTGGCTAAAGGTTTGTCAATTTTGTTGATTCTTTCAAAGAACCAACTCTTGGCTTCATTGATTTTTTGGATCATTCTCTTAGTCTCCATTGCATTGATTTCTCCTCTGATCTTTATAATTTCTTCCCTTGTATGAGCTTTGGGGTTGTCTTGCTCTTCTTTTTCTAGAAGCTTGAGGTTCAGCATCAGGTTGTTTAATTGGACTCCTTCCGTTTTCCTAATATGCATATTCACTGCTATGAATTTGCCTCGTAAGACAGCTTTCATTGTGTCCCATAGATTCCGATATGTTGTATTGTCATTGTCATTTAATTGAAGGAACTGTCTGATTTCTTCTTTAATTTCCTCTGTGACCCATTGGTTATTCAGAAGTGTGTTGTTTAATTTCCCCATGTTTATGAAATTTTTTGAGTTTCTTTTGCTATGGATCTCCAATTTCATCTCACTGTGGTCAGATAATATACAGGGGATAACTTCAATTGCTTTGCACTTACTTAAACATGTTCTATGTGTGAGTATGTGGTCTCTTTTGGAGAATGACCCATGTGCAGCTGAGAAGAATGTGTATTCTGATTTTGTGGGGTGGAAGACTCTGTAAACATCTGTTAAGTTCATTTGTTCAAGAGTTCGATTGAGTTCTAGTATTTCATTACTTATTTTTAGTCTAGATGATCTATCTATTTGTGACAGTGGGGTGTTGAAGTCCCCCACTACAATTGTATTAGTGCATATATGACTTTTCATGTCCATTAATATTTGTTTTATATAGTTGGGTGCAGTAGTGTTTGGTGCATAGATATTTATGATTGTCATCTCTTCCTCTTGCATTCTTCCCTTTACAAGGATATAGTGTCCTTCTTCGTCTCTGTTAATCAGTGTTGGTTTGAAATCTACTTGATCTGCCAAGAGGACAGCTACTCCTGCTTTATTTCGGGTTCCTGTCACATGGAGTATTGTTTTCCACCCTTTAACTTTCAGTCTATGAGTTTCCTTTTGAATTAAATATGTTTCTTATATGCAACATATTGTTGGATTTTGCTTCTTGATCCATTCTGCCATTCTGTTTGTTTTGATTGGAGAATTGATACCATTAACGTTGATGGTTATAACTGAAATGTATTGACTTGTCCTTGCCATGACTTTTTCTTTTTGTTGGGTTTTGCCCCTTTACATTTAATTTCTTGTCATGCCAGATGGGCTCATTCTGCTTTGCTTCCTGGGGTTGTGATCCTCAATGTCTGTTCCTAGGATATTGTGTAAAATTCTTTGGAGTGCTGGTTTGGTATTCATGAAGTTCCTAAGGTGCTCTTTATCATGAAAGTATCTTATTTCTCCATCCATTTTGAAAGATAGTTTTTCAGGGTACATCAATCTGGGTTGGAGGCTGTTTTCTTTTAGGGCTTGGAATATGTCACTCCAAGCTCTTCTTGCCTTAATGGTTTGTGTTGAGAAGTCTTCTGTGATTCTGATGGGCTTTCCTTTGTATGTGATTTGTTTCTTTTCTCTGACTGCTTGGAGAACTTTGTTCTTCTGTTGAGTTTCTGAAATCTTAACAATTATATGCCTATGTGTAGATTTTTTTTTATCAAGGCTATCTGGAGTTCTATATGCCTCACTTATCTGTATGTCAAGCTGTTTTCCCGTGCTTGGGAAGTTTTGTGCCATTATTTCTGTGAAGAGATTTTTTATGTCATCTGCACTCTCTCCTGTTTCTTCATTGACTCCAATCAGTCTTATGTTATTCTTCTTTGCATCATCTAGCAGCTGCTGGATTGATTTCTCATGTTCCCTTATAATTTTGAAGCAATTTTTCTTTTCCTGGTCACTAATTGCAATCTTATTGTCTATATCTGAAATTCTGTCCTCACATTGGCTCCTTCTGCTGTGTAGACTTTCAGTGGAGCTTTTCATGTCCTGGAAATCTATTTGCATCTGTTTTATGGATTCCATTTGTTTCTTATGTTGGGATTCCATCATGTTCCTGAGCTCCTCTCTAGATTTATTAATCATGTCTTGCACTAGGGGCACAATTTCTCTTGTTATCTAAGAAATTATTTCTGATTTCATTTTTTCCAGATCCCCTTTTGTTGCTCGTTCAGTGGGTCCAGGTGGTTGAGTATCAGAGTGTTCCATCTCATTTCCCTTTGGGTTTGCTATTGTTGACCTGGAAGTCTGGTTTTGAGATTTATTTACGTGTTTTCTCATTTGGACTGGGGGGGGGTGCTGTTGGTGCCTGCTCGGATTACCTCCTCTGAGCTGGGAGAGGTGGGACAGGGGCCAGGAGCAGCAGTAGGGATGGTGACCCAAAAGCCCTTTCCTGTGGGCTGGGAGCAGCAGGAGGGATGTTGGCTGGAATGCCCCTTCCTCTGGCCCAGAAGCAGTGGGACGGCAGCTCAGAAGCTCCTACCTCTGGACTGGGAGCAGTGGGACTCAGTACCTTGGTCTGGTGGTCTGGTGTCCTCTGCGTCTTTGTAGTGTGGAACCAGGTGGCTGTCTGTCTGCAGTGGGGTGATTTAGCATCTTCTGCGGGACTCGGGACCTCGGTAGGGAGTGGGCAGACCTGCCTGTCTGCAGTGGGCTGATTCGACATGTTCTACATGACTGGGGACCTTGGTAGGGCATGGGCAGACCTGCCTGTCTGCAGTGGGCTGATTAGGTGTCTTCCACGCGACTGGGGGGTTTGTTGATTGATGGGCATTTCTGTAGGTAATGGGTAGGGAGTACACTCAATACCCAGTACATGGATCTTAGCTTTATGCAAAGATAAGTTTTCCCAAGTGGGAATTGTTTACTTTCCTGTCTGGAGGCTGTAAGGCTCACAGCATTCTTGGTGTCAAGACAGGGAGAAGTCAAAGTTGCCTCACTATTTAGAATATAAAATTTTAGTATGGTGTCACTACCCTCAGCTGTGACCAATGACTCCTCATCCACAGTTCCTATGGTTCAACTTTTCTAGTCTCTTTCTGGGGTGAAATAGGATACCTAAGTGTTTAACTGCTTCAAGTGAGCTGATTGCCAATCTTTTTTATTTTCCGTTCCAATAGCATTCCAACTTTAGAAATATCTGGTAGGTTCAACTCTTGAGTCTTTTCTGGTTTGTGCATGCCTTTTCCCTACAGGCAGTTAGTTTTCTCTTGTCTCACAAGTCTATGTGCTTTCTACTTCCTCAATCCCCACCCACCCCCAATTTCTTTCTTTCTTTGTGGTGTGTGATGGAGTTCTAACTCATGGTCTTATGTAAGGTAGGCAAGTGCTTTCCCACTGAGTTATATCCTCATCTCTCTTCTGTACTTTATTCTCTATTGTTTCTGTTTGTGTTTTTTAACTAAAAAAAATCCTTTCAATGTAATTTTAATGTATTCTCAATATTGAAGTAGAGATGAATGGAGATGAATTATTTTTTGTTTAACTTTTTTTTTTTACTGTTAAATGTAACTAGTGTATAGAAAAGTATAAAAATAATACAGTACTGATTTTCCCAAAGTGACCAGCCAGTTTAAGTAAAAGAACATTACCAATCCACCAAAATCTTCCTTCTTGCTTAAAATATAGATGCTATAAGGATTCATCCCATTACAATAATTTTAGTGTATCTCAAATATTTTGAAAGTTATTCTATGGTCTCTGAGTGTGACACTGATAAATAGCCCTAATTAACCATTGTTACTGGAAAAAAAATCCTGAGTTGATGTGGGGCAACATGTAACATATCACGGTGCAAGGTGCACCTTAGCTAGCAAGTGTAATGTTTTGTGAAGGAACACTTCTGTGGAGCCACAGTCTAACTTTATCTACAAGAAACTTTCTCTAACACAAAATCGTTCCTCCCATGAGTTATTATTCCATGAGACTAATTTAATTTTCCAATACCATTTCTTTTTTCTATATTTTAAAAGGTCCTGGGGAAACATCGAAGTTAGACTGAGACATAGAACTGGTATAAAATAAGCTGAAAAGTAATATTTCATGGTTATATCATTTATTCTTTACTTACTAAAAGCCCAACACCCTTCCTTTACAAAGACCATAGTTTTCTGTGAACCAGAAAAACTATAAATTTTACCAGCTGGTTTTAACTGAGAAGAAATATCAAGAAATTCCTCCTGTGGGCTCTATAAATGCTGTGATAGTAGACTGACACATGAAATATAATAAGTGTAGTTATTCATGCTTTTTGCCCCTCTCCAACATGTCCTAATGATTTGTTATTCTACTCCTTTTATAAATAGCCATGAAGCAGAGTCTCACTAAGTGAGGACTGCTGCTTTTTCTTATGTAGACTGTCAAGTGAGTTGAATATTTTGGGCCATATAAATATTTGTTTGGCACTTAAGCAGAGAACACTTCAATGATTTTGCATATAAGTGTGTATTGGTTACCCAATTTTGTTTACAATTAAGCTTCTTTTTTTTCCTCCTTCAGGATTTATGTTGAAATTTATATCCTGTTTGGAATTTTACTGTCCATAATCTAAAGAAAGAGATGGAGAAAATAAACAAAACCACAAAGTTTTTTTTTTTTTTCTTTCCATATGCAACCTTGGGAAATTTCTGCAACAAATGTGGGCTTCCTATGTGTGAGACACTGAATGCTGGACAAAATGGCTAAAGCCTTCTTGGCCCAGTACTTGCTCTATCCTATTCAATCTCCAGCAATTTCATGTTGCCCTTTTTCCTGCCAAAGAGTCTTAGATTAGCTATTGAAATGGAACATCCAAATCTAATTTCAGGGAAAACAATTTGTATACACAGTATATTAGAGATTTTGTACCCTGGCTGTCCATTAGATCCCCTGGGGGAGTTTGTTGAATAGATTCCTGGATCCTGCTGTCAGGGGGTCTGATTTTCAATAAAGCATTTAGTACCTGTTCTTGTGACAGTGTGAGGAGAGAGACCTTTCAGTGTAGCTCCCCAAACTAGTTTAAACATCAGTTTCAGTACCTTGCATTCTTATCCTAGAGAACTGATTTAAAGCCCTAGCATTCTCTCAAGGAAGGAGCTAGGATAGATAATTATCGGGCTTGGGGCTCAGTGAGGGAGAAGGGCGGCTGGAGACTAGAGGCTACTAGTCTTGATATCAGATCTCATAGCAGCCACTGGGCAACCAAGAGATTTGGAAAAGGAAAGAGAGGGCGGAGGACATCTAGGAAGAAGCTATTTCTCTTTTCTAACCTTCTTCCTATTAAGTACACATGTGTGCAGTCACTCATGTCTCACCTCAGCCAGCTGCTTGAGAGGTTTTGCTCCAACAGCTGGAGACAACCCCCCGTCATCCATCAGAGTGGCAGCTCCCGGTTCTCCTGAGGCCCGCTCTACAGGACGCCCATTAACTCCAACTCCGCTGGGTCAATTCATGACCCAAAGAAACATTTGGAAATATAGGGCTGAGGAACGCACACCTGGATAGGGAGGCAGGAGTCAAAAGTTCTAGCTCCAATCCTGTCACTTACTTGCAAAGTGACTTCCTTAATGTCCCTGAACATAAGGTTTTTCATTTATTCAAAGAAGGTTGCTCTGGATAACCACTTGGGACCCATTTAACTCTTTTTTTTTTTTTTTTTTGGTACCGGGGATCGAACTCAAGTCCTTGCGCTTGCACAGCAGGTGGAGAAACCACTGAACTAAATCCCCGGCCTGACACATTTAACTCTTAACCCAAAATCCGAGAGACCTGAGGCTGAGGCAAGGAGCAGGTTTCTGATCAAAGCTCTGCTGCCTGCTATTGTCAAATATTTTACCCAAACCATTTTGATGCGATTTGTTCTCTTGGAAGAAATCAATGTTTTCCATGAGATTGGAAACATTGCCTATTTCTGCTTAGTGCTAAATACTGGCACACATTTTGCTTTTACACACTGTAGCTTTATCTTTTTATGTCCCAAAGTCTAAAATTAAGAGGCTATGATTGGAAATGTGATGTAAGTTGCAAACTAATCACTGAATTCCTACCTGTTTGAATAATGGCTGAAGATTCTCTTGAAGGATTGAACAATTTTCTGATAGAGTCTCAAGATTCTTGCTTTGGTTCATTTATTGTTAATATTATAGTTATTAATACTATTATTCTGAGGGATACAATCATAAGTAACTTATTACATTTATTTTCAGGAATAACTAATAGTTCAAACTCAATCTGCCCTAAATAAACTGATCCTCCACTGAAAATGTGCTTCACCTTTGATATTTCCAAAGATTTGAAAGGATATAGCTTTATAATTAGCTCTAATTCTTCTTTCTTGTGCACGATCCACCTTCTAAGCAATGGTTGATTTTCCTTGGTTCCACTTCTGAAGTGCAGTTAAATCAATCTTACTGCCAGTGACTCACTACTTCTTACTTGCCATTGTGACAGCCTCTTCGTGTGTGTGTGTGTGTGTGTGTGTGTATGTGTGTATATTTAATTCATTAAGTTTATTGGTACACTTTAGGTATACAATATGATGACAGTCATCATTGGGAATTTGTACCTTTACATGATGTATCTTGGTTCTATTTTTAACATTATAAATTAATTTTTTATTCTGCTATAATGGTACAGAGAACTCCTATACATCTTTTACATAGATTCACCAATTGCTTACATTTTCATAGTCTATTTTTCTCCATATACACACTTCTATCTCTGTTTTTATTTCTAGCTCTAGCTATGATTCTTCCCCACCCGAAAATCACTCACAAGTAAGGTTGGAAACATTATGCTTCTTTACTAAATTATCCAGTGTGCATTTCATAAGAAAAAGGATATCTTTTATTTTTAGGTTTTTTGTTTTTTTTTTGGTACTGGGGATCGAACTTGGGTCCTTGTGCTTGCGAGGTAGGTAGCAGAACCACTGAGCTAAATCCACAGCATGGATATCCTTTTATTTAACCACTGTGATTATCCAAATCAGGAAATGTATCATTGATACAATACCATTATTATCCACATTTCATATTTATTTTTCATCAGTTGCCTCATTATGTCTTTTATAATCATTTGTTTCTTTCCAATCCAAGATCTAATCCTGTATCACGTATTGTATCAGTTGTCATATCTCTCTCTTTTTTTCCCATTAAGTTTATTGATACATTTTAGGTATAAAATACAGTTACATTCATCATTGGGATCTTGTACCATTACTTGAGTATCTTGGTTCTTATTTTTTTCCCCATTTCCTTGCCCTCTCTTCACCCCCTCCACCCTTCCCTATTTACAAAGATTTTGTTTGCATTTTTTTCCTTTTCTCATATATTTTCTTTTCCCTTTTTTCCTTTCCCCACCCCTCCCACTTTCCCTGCTCCTTTAGACTTTTTCCTCCTATTACACAATATCAATTATACATTTTTTAAATTACAATATCAAGATCTAGGAGACATTACCACAGATTTTACAGTATTTAAAAGGATATAGAAAGCATATTACAAAAATCTTTTTTGAAATAAATTTGACAACTTCTAAGAAGTACCTTGGAAGACAAGTTGATGAAACTAACTCTGGAGGAAATATAAAATTTGATTAACACCTGTTAAAGAAAGTATATTCCTAGCTTGAAAACCTACCTATATGACAACAGCAGGCTCATATACATTTTAACTGATAAATTATATCAAACAATTAAAGCAGGGAAAAAAAGGAACACTTCTTCCCTCATTTTAGGAACTCAACATTGTGCTAATCCTAAAACTGGATAAAGATAAGAGAAGAAAAAAGTATGAATACAGATAGAAATTTGTTTAACAAAACAAACTATTGGAAGTCAGATCTGGCAGTATGTAGAAAGTGGTTTTGTTATAGGGATGGCAGTGTTGGTTTAGCATTGGAAGATCCACCCCCAAAAGTCATTATTTTAACAGAGGAAAGGTAAAGCCATATGATCCTGTCACTAGTTGGAGAAAAAGTATTGGACTAAATTCCACAACTGTTCATGGTAAAAGCTATCAGGAGACTAGAGGTAGAACAGAACCTTCTCAACAGATTAAAGACATGTACTCCATGCTTCCAGTGAGAGCGCCTTATATGAATGGAGAAGATACAATGCTTTCTCCTTAAGGTGGGGGACAAGGGCAGATATGCTTACTCTTTATCTGTCCATTAAACTTTGAAGCCTAGGCCCCACCAAAATAGTCTGGCAATAAAATGACACAATTAGGATAGGATTGGCAAGGTAGAAGTAAAATTTTTATATGTAGATGAAATGATCATCTCCAGAGAAAATACTAAGAAATCGCTGGGAGCCCCTAGAACTTGTATTTGCATTTAGCAGGATTAGAAAACACAAGGTATATATATAAAAATTCAGGTCTGTGTATACTTGCTATAAATGAAGAATTGGATATTGAAATTTAAATGTTATGTAGGAGTACAAAGGACCTAGAAAAGTTAAAAAAAAAGGACAAAAAACAGTATTGGAAGATGTTTAGTACCTAATTTTAAGACTTCTTCTAAAGCTACAGTAATCAAGGCAGTGTTGGAAAGACATATAGATCATTGGAATAAAACAGAGAATCTAGAAATAGAACCACATATATATGGTCCACTGAGTTTTGAAAGATTATTTAACATTAGCATTTTATAGACTATAAACTCAATTCAAGAGCCGAGGAAGAGATAGTGTTTTCAACAAACGGTACTAGAACACCTGGTATCCATATATAAAAAATTAACCTCAACTCTTTATTTCCATACATGAAAATAACTTGAAGGGATCTATGAACCTAAATAAGAAAGCCTAAAAGTATAAAACTTTAAGAAGAAATTATAAGGGAAAATGTTTATGAATTTAAGGTAGGCAAGAACTACCTAGGATAAAAAAGACATGGTGTATAAAAGAAAAAAATTGATAAATGAGATTCCATCAAAATTTAGAACTTTAAATGACATCATTAGAATGAAAAGTAGTCCTTAAACAGACCATATTTACAATGCATACAACCTATGACCAGGATATATAAAGAACTCCTACAGCTCATTAATAGACAACCCAATTAAAAAGTAGACATAAGAAGATGATAAATAGCCAGTACAGCAAGGAAAGGTGTGCAACTCTAGAATCAGAAAAATACTAATCACTACAATAACAAGATTGCATTATACACTCATTAGGGAGACGAAGTTAAAAGTTTTAAAAGCCTTGTCATAACTTTTTCTTTTTGTTGGATTCTCCCCCTTTGCATTTAATTTGTCACACCCAATGGAATCATTCTGGGTTTCCTGGGGTTGTGATCCCCATTGTCTTTTCCTAGGGTATTGTCTAAAACTTTTTGAAGTGACTGTTTGGTATTCATGAAGTTCCTAAGGTGCTCTTTATCATGAAAGTATCTTATTTCTCCATCAATTTTTTTTTATTAAATTCTTTTATTGGTACATTGTAGGTATACAACACAATTACATTTCTCATTGGGAATTGTACCTTTACATAATGCATCTTGGTTCTTATTTTTTCCCCATTCCTAGCCCTCCCTTCACCCCCTCCACCCTTCCCTATTTACAAAGACTTTATTTCTATTTTTTCCATTTCTCATCATTTTTTCCTTTCCCTTCTTTCCTTTCCCCTGCCCCTCCCTCTACCCCTACCCCTTTGGACCTTTTCTTCCTATTTTACATTATCGATTATTCATTCTAATCATTGGTACATTTTAGGTATACAATATAATGACATTCATCATTGGAAATTTGCACCTTTACATAGTCTCTCTTGCTTCTTATTTTTCACCCTTGTCCAGCCCTCCCTTCAACCCCTCCATTCCTCCCTATTTACAAAGATTTTGTTCCTGTTTTTCCATTTTCTCATATTAATCCCATTCCCTTCTCTCCTTTCTCCTAGCCCTCCCACTTCCTTCCCCTTTGCCCCTTTTCTTCCTATTTCACATTACCTATTATACGTTTAGTCCTTATTTACACTTTCAGTTTCTCACACCAGAGAAACTATTTGGTATTTACACATATGTGTCCTATTTAGTTCACTTAAGAGTATGGCCTCAACGTGCATCCACTTAGCTATAAATGTCTCTAATTTCTCATTTTTTATGGCTGAGTAGTACTCCATTTTATAAAAATACCACATTTTCTTTATCCAGTCTCCAGTTGATGGGCATTTGGGTTGTTTCCAAGTTTTAGCTATTACAAACTGCGCTGCTATGAACATGGGCGCACATATATCACTGTGGTATGATTCTTTTAATTCTTTGGGGAAGATCTCCAGCAGTAGAATAGCAGGGTCAAATGGGACTTTGAGTCCTAGTTCTTTGAGGTATCTCCATACTGATTTCCACAGTGGTCGCACCAGTCTACACTCCCACCAGCAGTGGAACAGGGTTCCTCTTTCCCCACAGCCCCGCCAGCATTTGTTATACTACAAAGCTACTGTGATAAAAACAGCATGGTACTGGAGAAGAAACAGACTTGAGGACCAGTGGAACAGATTCGAAGATGCAGAAACAACACTAGACACACTCAGCCATCTCATCTTTGATAAAGGAGCCAAACATCCTCACTGGAGGAAAGATAGCCTCTTTAATAAATGGTGCTGGAGAAATTGGGCTTCAACTTGCCAAAGATTAAAACTAGACCTGTATCTCTCACCATGCACTAAACTAAAATCGAAATGAATTAAAGATCTAAATATTAAAATAGAAACTCTGAACCAGTTGGAAGAGGTTAGGTAGAAAACTTGAAGACATTGGTGTAGGAAAAGATTTTATGAACAAAACCTCAGTTGCCTGCGAACTAGCACAAACAATCAACAAATGAGATCTCTTCTTATTATAAGACTTCTGCACAGCAAGAGAAACCACCAGCAGTGTGAAGAGACAACCCACAATGTGGGAAAAAATCTTCACCTGCTCTTCCTCAGACAAAGATCTACTATCTTGAATCTATAAAGAACTTAAGAAGATCGGACCTCTCAAATTTAAAGACCCAATCCAAAAATGGGCATCTGAAATGAACAGACATTTCTCACACAAAGAAGTAGAAATAGCAAATAAATACATGAAAAAATGTTCAACATCATTGGTCATTGGAGAGATGCAAATGAAAACAACGCTGAGATTCCACTTCACTCCAGAAAGAATGGCTGCTATCATGAAATCTCCATCCATTTTGAAAGATAGTTTTGCAGGGTACATCAATCTGGGTTGGAGGCTGTTTTCCTTTAGGGCTTGAAATACATTACTCCAAGCTCTTCTTGCCTTGAGGGTTTGCATTGAGAAGTCTGTTGTGATTCTGATGGGCTTTCCTTTGTATGTGTTTTGTTTCTTTTCTCTCACTGCTTGTAGAATTTTGTTCTTCTGTTGGATTTCTGGAATCCTAACTATTATATGCCTATGTGTAGATTTTTTTTGATCAAGGCTAGCTGGAGTCCTATATGCCTCACTTATCTGTATGTGAAGTTCTTTTCCCCTGCTTGGGAAGTTTTCTGTTATCACTTCTGTGAACAGTTTTTTTTTTATGTCATCTGCACTCTCTCCTCTTTCTTCATTGACTCCAATCAGTCTTATGTTATTCTTCTTTGCATCATCTAGCAGCTGCTGGATTGATTTCTCGTGTTCTCTTAAAATTTTAAAGCAATTTTTCTTTTCCTGGTCACTAATTGAAATCTTATCTTCTATATGTGAAATTCTATCCTCACATTGGTTCATTCTGCTGTGCAGACTTTCTGTGGAGTTTTTAATCTCCTGGAAATCTGTTTGCATCTGTTTTATGGATTCCATTTGTTTCCTATGTTGGGATTCCATCATGTTCCTCAGATCCTCTATTTTTTTATCTGTGTCCTCTCTAGATTTATTAATCATGTCTTGCACTATGAGCACAATCTTTGCTGTTATCTGAGAAATTATTTCTGATTTCATTTTTCCCAGATCCTCTTTTGTTGCCAGTTCAGAGAGTCCAGGTGGTTGAGTATCAAATTGTTCCATCTCGTTTCCCTTTGGGGTTGGTGTAGGTGATCTGGAAGTCTGTTTTTGAGGCTTATTCACATGTCTTCTGATTTCCACGGGCGGGGGGTGTGTGTGCTTCTGACACACCTGCGAGGCTCACTTTCTCTGCCCTAGGAGCGGGGGATGGTGGTGGGGGAGCTTCCTTCTGGGTGCTGGGCCTGGCTCACTTTCTCTGCCCTAGGAGTGTGGGGTGGTATTGGGAGAGCTCCCTTCTGGGTGCTGGGACTGGCTCAGCTTCTCTGCCCTAGGAGCATGGAATGGCGTCGGGGGAGCTTCCTTTCGGGTGCTGGGACCAGGTCACCTTCTCTGTATCTTGATTCTTATTTTTCCCCATTCCCCTGCCCTCCCTTTACCTCTCCACCCCTCCCTATTTACAAAGACTTTTTTTCCATTTTTTTCCTTTTCTCATATTTGTTCCTTTCCTTTCCCCTACTCCTTCCACTTCCACTTCCCCTTTGGGCCTTATCTTCCTATTTCACATTATCTATTATACCTTTTGATCCTTATCTTTCTCTGCATCAATACATCTTTTATTGTCACTAGGCGATCTATGTAGTGCACTGCTCTGATCATGTCCTTCCTTTGCTCAAAACCAGTAATGATTTGGTGCTACTTAAAGAATGAAATCACATTTTCTATTGGGAATTAAACCTTTTTTTGGTTTGGATGTGCCAAATGTTCATACATTTATTAGTCCCTTACTTTTGCTTATGCAAAAGCCATTCCTGTAGCTTTGAATGTGTCACTCTACCCCTACTTTAATGTGGCAATGTTCCACTCAAGCCCCAAAATGTCCTCCATCACGAGTCCTTACCTGATTATTTTATGCCCAAATAAATGCCACTTCACCTGAACTTATTACTTTAACATTGAGCTGATTTGTATTATTTTAATTCTCATCTTTCTTTTAATGTTAAGGGTTCTTAATAAGTTTCAGGTATTCTTCAAACCCTGAAATTAATGAAAATTTTACACATATTTGTATGTTTCTGATATTAGCTGCTATATTTCTTCACCAAAATTTCAAAAGATTTGATAACTCAAAATGAGAACTATAGTATTTTATTATAAACTCCTTGAGAAAAGTTGTATCTCATCAATTGAAATTTCAGTAAAATGTATAATTTGTAGTTTTTCAATTAATAACCAGTGGAAGAAAGAAAATAATTAAATGTTGCATTGAAAAACAATTTAATTGAAGAATCTTATAAATCTGTTTCAGAATTATATATTTAATTGTTAAAACTTGTCCATTTTTCTAAATATAAAGACGAGGAAGATTTTATGTATTTATTTTTATAAAGTTTTTTTTTTGGCTAAGATATGAGGGGATATCAACTTAACTTAGATTTATTTGGTAAATTAGGGTCTGATCAGAAACTCTTTTAGGGATCTTGAATTATTCTTGTGACTCCTGAATTAAGACAGAGCCTAGATTAAATTTCAAGCGGGGCCCTAGGACTGGAGGCAGATTCAAATTCGTCCCTTTGGCCTGAAAGTACTCTTGACCCTTTCGTTTTGATCTCTTTACTTTTCCTTGCATTCATTAAAATCACAAGCTGTTAATTTGCATTTGGGCACAGTGTTTCTCACCGGCAAACACTCTGGGAGGCAACACCACCAGCACCTGTGCCCTCCTCTGCACTCCTTCGGCTTCATTTGTATTTCTCCCCATCCCAGTTACCAGGCCTCGTGAACCAATGAGGCAAGAGGTGGTTCTCAGTTAACCTGTTGGTTGGTTTGCTTTTTCTTTTCTTTGAAATTGGAGGGGGGTGATTTGCAGATTTTGAGAGGGTTTGCCAAGGACAGCAGAGAGTGATTGCAGACGAGGGAAGGGAGAAAGTGCTGGCAGCAGGGAAAAGGTTCCACATACTCTCACTTGCAGTTTCTATAAATGGAGAGGGCTGCCTCCGGGATTTGGTGAGCATAATTGGTTGCAGAAGCTATAGCTGTTTAAGATGCTTTTTTCCCACTTTTTAGACTATTGCTTAATTTACAATATTTGCTTATAGCAAACTAGAATAAAGAACTAAAGTTGAAATCCCTAGACGTATGCATTTCAGCTACATCATACAACAGCAATAACATTCCAAATGCACTTATAATAGTTTGAATTCTGTTGGTAATTTTGTTTGTATTTATTATTTATTTATTTGGCTTTTTGAGACAAGATCTTGCTATGTAGTTCAGGCTGGCCTTGAACTCTTGGCAATCTTCCTGCCTCAGCCTCCTGAGTACTGAGATTATAGGTATATGCCACCACACCAGTCCTTATTAGTAATTTTGAAAAGAGAAAAATTTCTTTTACAAGATGAATGGCACAGGCATTTCACACTCTGACATCATACTTGCATGTCCTTTCATAATATACATACCAAGATTACTATAAAAACACTCCAAAATAGAAGTAACAAATGGACACATCTCTCTAGTAAATGTTCTTATTATTTTGAGTGAAGCAGGTTAGCAACAAGGACTTACCCTCTAGAGATTTTTGTGTAAACATTTTGGTATAATGTTTTTACTCTTTCTTGGTAATTCTGCAGACAACTAGTGTTGATAGCCAGTGGTGGAATGGCAAGGATGAAACTGACTGGGAAAGATGCTGAGGACCTGGGCCACAGCAGTGGCAGGGGAAACAGAGAGATATTCCCAGGAAATATTTAAAAGGAGTGATGATCAATTGAGAGTAAGAGGAGGAGAGGGAGAAATGGGTGGTGGCTTTATAGCTTCCAGCCTGCTAATGGAAGTGGTTAATCCCAGCAGTAAGCTGGTTTGGTGGAGCAGGAGTGAGATAGGCAGACAAAAATAAACCTGATTTAGACTATGCTATAGTAATTAAGATACCGTTAGCAATCTAAGAACAGACTTTGTCATCTGAGAGATTTGTTCTAAACCTTTTGTTAGGTCCACAATTTTATAATTTTAAATTTATAATCTATTATTATGATAGATGTTTTTCAAATTAATATTTGATAAATGTGTGATTGTGAATGTTTATTTAGGCCTATCAGATATTCTTAACTGAGTAAGCTAGCAAATACTATACTGTTACCCATCCCCAGGATGGATTTAAATTCAGTAGATCTGATGGGAGTAGTGGCAACCTCGAGATTGGTTTCTGCCTAGAAACTTTCATAACAAGGCACCTGCTCATATTCCCACTTTAAAGAATGGTCAGGTTCTTAGACCATAATTATATTGGCCTTTATGTGTAGGTAGGTACTAATTTCACACGTTCAATGGCCTCATGATGGTACTTTTGTTATTATTTTTGTACTTTTTGGGGGGCATAGAGTTAAATTTGGGCTGGGTGGGACCCTATGTGTATATTTTGTGGCCACAGACAAAGCAGTCGAAGGCGTTTCCTTTTGTTCAGTTTCCAGGGTATTTCTGGGAAATCAGACCATGAAGTTTGCCCCAGGAAATTGTTTCTTTGTGGCCAAGACCACTGTTTACACATTCTCATTGAGGGAATCTTTAATAAGCTGTTCCATTTGCACACAAATTACCCTAAGAAGGTATTTTTAACCCTCTTTTATAAAACGTTGGCATTATAAGAATGGATTAAAACAGTGGCTCCATTGTGAGAGGTTGTCCAGAGCTGAAGGTTTGAGGTTCATTTTTAAGAATGCTATACATGTAAGGATCTAAAATGACTTAATCCTGTAGATTTTGTAGGTTTCATATCTTTCTTCCTTGCAGGGATGGTCCCCTTTTTTTAATCTTTGGAGGAAAAAAAGGTAACAAAGTGTTTCTAAATTAGATAGAGAGAGAGGGAGAGAGAGAGTTAGAACTAGAGATGGAGGAAGAGGGAGATGGAGAAGGAGGGATAGGGAAAGAGAGGGAGGAGAGAAAGTTTTGTCTTAAAACAAATGATTTATGGGGAAAGTAGAGAAGATAATTTTGTATCATTTTACTAATTAGGAAATTATGAACTTGACCTGGAAATGTTAAAAGAACATTTTCAAGGCTCCATAGGACGTTGCTTGCTCAGCTGAAGTTAGGTTCTTTGAGAAGGATCTCACTACTTTTATTTTTGTACAGATGGAATTCTAAAATATTAGATCTTTCAGAAGTTTAACATGAATTTTGAAAAGATCCAATCCTATTCCAAGAGATTTGGAATGATTGTGAAAGGTAAAATAGAAAATATTCTCTCTCTTCTTTGGGTTTAAAGTGGAAGTATGGCCTTATCCACTGAAAGGAGAAGCCTTGAGGATCCTGATTACCATGAATTCTTTTTTGCCATGACTAGTTGTTTTATAATATAGCTGCTTTTCTCATCCTTCCCATACTATATTATGGCCAGTATCAGTTCGTTTTCCATTGGCGAAACAAAATACCTTACGCTGTAGAGAAAAGAGGTTTTGTTTAGCTCACAATTTTGGAGGCTAAAAGTCCAAACAACATGCTGCTAACTCTGGTGAGGACCTCCTGGCTGTGTCACATCATTGCAGATGGCATCATGATGAGAGTATATGCAAGAGGGAGAGATCACATGGCAATACAGGAAGGCATGGTGAGAGTACACACAATAGGGAGAGATTACATGGGAAGATGGAAACCAGAGAGACTAGGGATGAGCCAGCCTTGCTCTTTTATAACAATCTTTTTGCAAGAGCTAATCAGGGCCAGGCTTGGTGATGCATACATGTAAATCCTAATACTTAGGGGGTTGAAGCAGGAGGATCACTATGAGTTTGAGGCCTGCCTGGCCTACATAGTGAGTTCAAGGCCACTAAACTACATAGTGAGAGCCTGTCTCAAAACAACAACAACAACAACAACAACAACTAACTAGGGTACCACAATAATTATCTCAATCTTTTCCAAGGGTGCCTTTGACCTAGAGACTTTCCACTAGACCCTACCTTTTAAAGGTTCCACCATCTCTCAACCTCAGCACAATGGGGACCATACTTCTAACACAGGAGCTCTCGGGGGATAAATTGTATCCAAACTATAGCATGGCCCTTTGTAATGTTTCCATAACTTGAGATCTTCCGAGTATATGATTATAAGGCATACAATGATAGGGAGAAGATAAAGGTGAGATAGACATTCAGAACTTTCTCACTGGAGGCTGTTGCATGGTAGGAGAATATTGCAAGACAAGTGGAGAAGATACCATATTAAACCAACATGCACGAATATGATTTTGGGAAAAGTTTCTTCTTCCAAGTCAGGCTTGCAAGTCATGGATAAGTATGTGGTCCAAAGTATCTCCTAATTCTTTATCCTCTTGAAGTTGCAGGGGAGGAACACTATTAGGAGTAACATACTAGGTCAGTATATATTCATCGTCATAAATAATGATAATTCTGCCAATAACATTTTCCTTATTTCATTTTGTTGTTATTGTCAAAAATATTTGCAAGAGATCATTGGTAACTCAGGGTTATTGTTTATGGTTTATATGGTTAGTGTTTTTCCTTTTCATTGGCTTCTAGAGCAAGAAAGCCAGGAGGATGCAAGCTCTGTTAAGCTGTTTACTTAGGAACTGCAGAATGAGTGTATTATCTACAGCCCAGCTGTGGTTTGAATGTGCTCTCCAAAGATCATGTGTTGGAAACTTAATCTACAATGCAATGGTGTTGAGAGGTGGGATCTTTAGAGGTGATTAAACTGTGAGGGCTCTACCTTTGGGAACGCATTCATGTGATTCTCCTGGGAATGGATTTGTTAGAACAGCTAGTTTGGCCCCTCTTGCACGCTCTAGCTCTTCTGCTTTCTCCCCTGTGATGATACAGCAAGAAGGCCCTTGCCACTTGCCAGCCCCTTGATCTTGGATTTCCCATCCTTCAGAAATGAGAACTAAATCTCTGTTCTTTATAAACCACGCCATCTCTGTTTCAGTTACGGGAGCAAAAAAATGGGCTAAGACAACCCCCAACCCATATTTCTGGATTTGCTGATAGAAATTAACTTTTTCCAATGATTCTCCTATTCACTGGGGGAGGAGTGAAGTTTAACAAGCACTGTTTTCCTTTTAATTGACACAATTAGCATACTAATACATTAGATTTAAGCAGAGATTTTTATTTTCCTTTTTGTCCACTACTAAGACAACTCTCTCTTTGTAGTGCGCTATGAGGCAGGGCATATAGTCCACCACTGTCCCTTGATTTTAATTCTTGCTCAGCTTTCCTTCCTTCCTTCTTTATCTTTCTTCATTAATTATTGATTGAGCATGTATTTGGTCTAGGCACCCAAAACTTTTGAGCACCAACTCAACATACATACATCTTATTTGCATTGTAAATAGACAAAGATTAAAAAGGAAAAGTTAAAATCAAAATAGAACAAATTTTAATGAATATATATTGAATATATATAGAGAGCCCACCAAAAATGTATAAAGAAAAAATAATGTGATTTTTTTTTTTAAACAGATGTTGTTACCCTTGTATGGGGACCTAAAGGATGTTGTATATTGCAGAAAACCCACTACACTGCCAGCCCTTAGAGAAGAAACTAAAAATGCATGTGCAACAGTCATGACCAAGGTTAACCCAAGCAGTAGTTTGTGGTACTAATAAATGTCTGGAAGCTAATGGCCACCACTTTAAACACTTCTTTTTTTTTTTTTTCGTTCCTGGGATCGAACTCGGGTTCTTGCGCTTGCAAGGCAGGAGGTGAAACCACTGAGCTAAATCCATGGCCCTGAACACCTCTTGTAATTGCAGAGGCCAAAGGTAACTTGTATTAATCTCATAGTGTCTCAATAAATTTAGTATTAAGTATTTATACACATTTTTATTTTCCTGAAGTGTGTATACTTTTTTTGATCATACTTTGGGTAATGGAGTTCAAGGAATAATTCTTGATATCCCATTGAATTTCAAAAAGAGCCTGAGTTGTGTTGCATACTGTGGCTAATGAAAATATCACAAGGTAATCCCCCGCAATTTACTGATATAATATCCATCAAGCCTCATGGCAGTTTTCTGTATGCATTTAGAAGAGGAGATTCTTAAATACTTCTACTGTTCTATATCTAAGGGGCTAAAGTAGTTTCAGGAAAGACTTTTTTATCTTCTTGTGTTTAAAAAGCATAAAATGAGGTGATGACTGGCAAATGGGAGCAAGCCTGTTTAATATTAAGATTATGACGTAAATTGACAAAAGCCCAAGCATTCCAAGGCCTAGTTGCTAGGCACCTTCTCCTTGCTCCCATCCAAGTATAATGATGTATTGTCAGCTTGTGCTGAGGTAGAAAAGGGTTATTAGAGTTTGGAGTCCATCTGCTACCCATGCAAAGGAAATAATTGAACTAATACGGCCTGTTCTTTTCCTTGGTTTCTTGCCACCTTAATTATAGTTCACCTAGACTATGTGTGTATTTGATGCCTTGCGTATATTTTCCAGGACTGTCAGAAAGCAGAATAAAGGTTCAGGTAGGGAAACTGGACCAGAATTTTCAGTAAGAGCTTAGCGAAAGATGTCACCTGGCGAGTTGTGCAAGCAATCAAACTCTCAGCCCAGGCTGCCCACAATTCACATTGCCTCGGTGGCAGTTATTGCCAAACTATTTTCATGGAGACTTTCAGTTCAACCTCGGTCCTGGTTTTCATTTTTAAATAGTTGTGAGCATATATATATATATACATCTATATATCTAGTTAAGATTGTTATATGAGTATGTATTTCTTTTTGAATGGAAGAAATTAGAGATGAACCATTTTATTTATCATTTCTTAGACTCGGAGCCAGCCTCTGTTTTCTGCTGGAGACACCTCATAGAAGATGTCCTCGTACATGAAGTGACACAGGTTGGCCATGTAGCTAAGGCTGTGGCCTAGATAGGTCTGTGCATCTCCTTGTGTGTTAGGTAACTTCATTTCTTTCATCACAGTCAATTTAAGACTCATTAAGATTATTAGACTGTGAATAGAAATTGCTGCTTCAAGATTATCTCAAGTAGTATCAGAAAAGCTCACAAAGATTTAACTTCTGGAACTCCAAGGAAAGCTTTGGAAATGTACCTGTTTTGCCAACTCTGTTATTTGAAAATACTTTCACTGTGTGTCTAGGTGTCTTTTCCTTACTCTGTATAGTTTGAGAACGTATTATCAATCTGTTGTTTAAAACAAAGCTTTCTTGTATTAACTGTAAATTTCCCTCTAATAGTGTCAAATATGTGTTTTTCTTTTGAGTCTGACTTTGCATTTTTCAAACCTGTGATCACCAAGGAACAAATCTTTGTTTCTTTAAATAGCATGTAGTTGAGAAATGAGAACAAGCTATTTACAATGAATATAGCTGGGAATGCAGGCTCTCTACTTAGTGTTGTTCTGTTTAACTTTCATAATTTTTACAACTAAACTATTTCTGTATGGTGCTGGGGTTGCTGGGGATTAAATAGGGCCTTGCACAGGCTAGGCAAGCACTCTACCACTAAGCTACACCCTCAACCTCAACATCTTTTTAATTAGTAAATTTTCTGTTTAAGAACCAGTTTTCCTTAAGAAAATTTAATAATTAAACTTGAAATGAAAATTTATCATTATCAGTTGGATTTCTTATAAAAGCCAACAGCTGATGGCTGGGATCTGCTTTTGTTTTTCAAGAGTTCTGCTTTATGTGCTAGTTAGAGGATCAAAATGATGCAATGGTAGTAAATTGATAATTCCTCAAACTGTCAGACCGTAAGAACCACCTGGTCATCACTTGCTAGAAATCTAAATTAGGCAAAAAGGGAACCTGGGAATTTGTAGTTTGATTTCCCCAGTTGATTCTGAGAAGAGAGCCAATTTGGGAACTACTGGAAAGGTGGTAAATCCCCTGCCCCCCCAGTTCTAAAATTCCATGGCTATTTATTATCACATTAAAAATAATAGAAATTTGGCAAAAGTATTTTAGAGCACATTTGAACTAAATCTCCAATTGAAAATATTTTTAGAATTATAGAAAACTTGGAAAATGAATATAAAAAGAAAAAAGGAAAACCAAAATCATTATGTCCTATTCTACTTCAATATAGGTACATTTATGCATTGAAAAGTTCCCTTTCTTGTAAACATAAAAATCTTTGAAAAATGGTAGTTACACATGTGCATGTTTGTAAACTGTTACTTGCACTTAATCTATTGGGAACATTTTCCATGTCATTAGATGCTCTTTAAGTTTACTTAGTGGTTTGGCTTTGAGATAATTTTCTTAATGGCTTCCCTGTTGTTAGTCATTTAGTTTATTTAAAATTTTTACCAAAAAAGATGATAAGATCAATATTCCAATTGGAAATTGTCCTCGATTGTTTCCTTTAGATAAATCTCAGGAAGGCAAATTTCTAGAAGTGCAGCATGGTTGTAAAGTATGGATTCTGAGCCACTCAGCCTGGACTTGTATGTAGGTTTTACCAGTTATTGGTTGTGTAAGCTTCGACAGTTTAGTGTTTTGGTTTTCTTATATGCAAAATAGGGCTAACTAAAATATCTACCCAAAGGGATTGTTGTAAGTACTAAATGAGGTAATATGCTTTTAGCACAATGTATAGGACAGAGTAAGAATTAAATATTGGCCATTACTAATTGGGCACAAAGACAATTCACATTTGCAGCTTTTTCACAGTGAGCGAAAAATTTTGCTCCAGAAAGACTGTAACATCAATATTCCCAACAGAAATGTTGAATCCATTTCCCTACATCCTTACCAATGCTGCCAACCTTTTTTTTTTTTTTTTTTTAATCAATTATAGAGAAAGAAAATGAGGGTCAATAAGATCAAGTTCCTCATCTCAAATCTCACTGCCAGGCATCAACAGATTTGGGACTACAATACAGATCCACAACTCCTAAATGTTGTCCTTGTTTCTGCATTGTAATGTAACTTGTTTTTCAAGATTGTTGGAATTAAGCCTTTTCCAGATACAGTGTAACTGTAGATGTAAATGGAGCAATAAAGGAATTATTCACCATTGTACTATGTGGTTAGTTGATTGCAATTTATATTTTCCCCCAGAAATAGAAATTAGCATTTATAAATATTTGTAGAAAACAGTCTCTAAAAATGTATATGATTCACTTAAACTTTATTGTTCTGTGAGTGAAGTAAAAGTGGATCCTATCAATGTGTCACTAGAGGGCACTGTGACTCTTCATGTTTTCAAGTTCTGTTTGGAAAAGAATTCTGATCTGAACGTTATTATTTTTTTCAGTGAGATTTTCTATGGTATACAGAACATAATATCAAAGAAGAGTTTGAGAGATGCACAGGAATGGTAAGTTGTAAGTGTATCATGATGTTGCCCCTTTTGGTTACAGGAAAATTCAAAATGCTAAAATATGAAGATGCTAGGTTTTCATTCACCTTTCTTTTTAGTTCAAGACAGTATTCTGTGCTACAACTTCTCATTGTTTTCACCCCTGGAATATTTTATTTTATAGTTTTACTTAGAGATATTACAAAAGTCAACACATGACATTAACCAATGTTCGTGAAATATGTATTTACATGACAGTGATTTTAAGCACTGGTAACCATTATATAAAAATTTTTTTCCCCGCAAGATGACCTAAGACTTTAGTAAGTTTTTTTTTTTTTTTTTTAGAATTTCTCTGAAATAGCTTCATTGACATCTTAATTTTTATTCTTTTAAATACTGTGCTAAAGGGAAGGCTCTTTTTATGTTGTTTGTTTGCTTGTTTTTTTGAGACAGGGTGTTATGTAGTTCAGGCTGGCCTTGAGCTTACTATGTAGACAGGCTGGCCTCAAACTTACGGGAATCCTCCTGCCTCAGCCCCCTGAGTGCTGGGATTACAGGCATGTGCTCCCACACTTAGCAAGAAAAGTCTTTTTCATCCATGATGGTATTACTCATTTGACTGCTAAGCTGGGACCAAATTAGCAAAATGCCATAGCAGCATTGCTTTGCCTTTCAAAAGAATTTTTCTAAAGGCCTATATACTGAGTAGTGAATCAAGTAGCATCTTTATGAACAACTGAAGCTGTTTCCATTTAAGCAGCATAAAAACTCAAGGACATATGTATTGTAGTTGCTGGCTTTGATAAATTTGCAATGATTTACCAAATTTCCTCTTTTATATATTTGTCATTTGTAGTAGGTAGTTGGGAAAACAATGCACAAATCACTGAGTTTGTTCTGGCCTTGTTGAGTGCAGTTGGTTTAAATGAGGAGGGTTCTTGAAAAGTTTTCAAAACACTTGTGGGGCTCTTAAGAAAAGGGGGAAAAGGTTCTAAAATTTCTACTACTGCTTGTATCTGGAAGCCAATTTATCAAATATTGGTTCTTGATGGATTGATTTCCCTATGTTTCTTAACCAGTCTCATCTTCCACAACAGGTCACCTGCTCAATCCCTTCTATATTTTCCTCTTCTCCTCAATTTTTTGCTGACTAGATAAATTCACTCATTCTTTCCATCTTCCCTTTCCCTCTCTCAATAGTTAGTCTAACAGGCTGCAGAGCTCTATATCTCCAAGTGTGTGTGTGTGTGTGTGTGTGTGTGTGAGAGAGAGAGAGAGAGAGAGATTTCTAGAAATACATTTCTAAAAATAGCCAAATGTTGTAATATAGCATTGGGTTCCAATTCTTGGGTTCTGATCTGTATATAGTTCATGCATTCCTTTCACTGTAAGACAGAATTTAGTAGTGGTGGCACGGCTTCCACTCAGTATCAGTATTATAGTATGCTTTATGGAAAGGGGGATAAATGTAAGGGGTGTGTTGCTCCTGGTCTCCTGGACTGGGGTAGCCTTTCAGATTGTAGGTGGTATTAGTGGTCAGTTTATCTCTTAATGGACCCATGCAGATACGGTGCTCACTCCTTAAATATCAGTCTCTCTGCTTCAGTCTCCCAGAGCGCTGGGGTACAAGCATGAGCCACCATAGCACTGTACAGTTAGAAAAGTCGAGGGAGCCACCCCTTTCCCTTCCTTCAGCTGTAAATATAACACCACCCTAATAATTAGCCATGTTTAGGCTTAGGAGGTTGGGATGTCTGAGGTGGCAAATCATGGACACCAGGGAGAAATGCAATGGGAGGCAGCTGGAGAGCCAGAGGCGTCTGACCTTTCAAATACTGGAAGCCTGAGTTATGGCTTTCCTCCTTTTTCCCTTTGCCCTTCTGCCTGTTCCTGCTGCTACCATCCCGTGATCTTCTATAAATGTAGCTACTTACTACAAGGTGTAGGCTCAGCAATTCTTTCCTTGTGCACAAGAACCCGGACTCTTGTTGGCCCATTCATCAACTGTAACAACCGAGCTGGGCTCCTTCATTACACTTTAAGAATATTTTGGAGAAAGAATTATAGAAGTGAAAGTATGTAATGGTGGTATCTTGAAAATATGAAACTCTTATTTTTTCAAACTCCCTTGAAGTTAATGTTTCCTCGAACACATTCCACCATTATGGTTCCCAAGAAAGGGAGAATTGCTCTCTTGGGAAGAGGAAGACAGATGTACGGGAAACCTAGGTGAGGCCAAGCAAACACCAAGGGAGTGGCTGAGGAAGTGAGTGGTCAGGTGTGAGCTTTCGGGTTCCTCGGCAGGGGCAAGCCTCATCAGGCTGAGGAGTGAGTAAAAAGCTGAGGTATTTTAGGCCTCGTTCCTAGAGAGAGCCTGACTTCCGGAGAGGAGGAAGAAGCATTCACCATGCCTGCAAGGTCTGGGTCAGTTGGGCACAGGCAGCAGCCCAGGGGCTGAGAAGAGGCACCATGCAGGACCCAGGGTCACCCTTGCAGCCCGCGGAGTGAGGTGAGGACAGGGCTGCTGCACAGGGCCAGGGTGGAGACAGAGGTGGTGGTGTGGGAGCGGGTTTGGGGGTGTGCAAGGTGCAGGGTGAGGGTGGGCATTGGGAGTGGGGTGGGGGAAGGGGTCAGGAAGAGGGCCATGCGGAGATGGGGGAAGGGAGGAGTGAGCATGAGGCCCTGGCCTGGAGGCTCAACAGGGCACAGCGCTGCCTGTCCCTCGTTCTCCCAGTCAATTAGCCATTACCCCCAGTGACCACGATTACTTGGGTAGTTTTCCACCCAGAAGGTGTGTGTTTTTGAGTCGAGAGTAAAGGTGTAATGTTAATGGACAGTTTTATTTTTCCTAATGCCTAACTCTCCTAAGCGTGGGAATTCAATGCCATATTATATCAGTTATTGATAACTAGGGAGCCACATTTTCACAAAATTCTTAAGTGTGATGTGTACTTCTCAGCCGCATGAGACACGAAAACTTGTGTTAAAAAATCGAGAATGCCAAAAACAAAACAAAACAAAACAAACACATGCCTTAAGGTAGGGGGAAAAGCTCTAGCTTATAAAATTGGTGTATTATCTTTCTAGAAAGTACTCAGTTGTACTACAAAATTGGGGTCGTACCGAATACAGTTTCCTTTCCTAATGTTTATGCTTGATTTTGAGCATTTTCCCAGTTCTTCAAGTCTTCAGTGGCTGTGACTTGACTCCATTCTTCACCTTCCTCTTCCCTTTTTTCAAATGTTTCTCCTGGCCTTTTTACTGCCACAACTGTCTCCTTTATTCCTCTCCTGGGTGCATCGGGCTTCCTTTCTTCAGCCATGCTTACATTTTGGCAAGCTTTTTAAGTAATGCAGCCATCATTAAGTACTCAGAAAGACAGCCACCTTGTACATATTCCGCTCCATTTATGAATCAGTGCCTCACCTATAAATTGAATTGGAAGTAGGAAGCAATGAGCAAACTGGCCAGTAATTCCATTGACAACCTAAATAACAATCAGAAGTTCTTCAAAGAAAAACGATATTTATCTGGGAATAGCAGAGCATTGTAATGGGAATATGAGGACCATAGTAAATTACACGTATATTCAAGGAAGTTGAGGCAATGGGAAGTTCTAAAGGGAAAAATGGGAAGGAATAAATAAGATATTTTGAGGCAATAGTCCTTGACTAGGAAGATCACTCTCAGGTGTGAGCAGCAGCCCAAGTCCAGTTAAACACACAAATGTACAGAAGTCCTTGCAGGAGGAAATTTTCTGTATGGTTGCTGTGACCTCTGTGGGAGTTTGTAGTTCTGGCAGTCTTTGGTGAAGTTATCAGGCACACATGCATAAGCTTTCCTCCTTTGTAACCTTCCAGATTTACTGATTATTTTTCTTTAGGGCTTTATGCAAGTAACACCATTTTAACTGTGACAACTTTTACACCATATATCGAGACTATCTTTGGGAACTTATGGATGTTAACAGTTTTACTAGGAACAATTTCCAGAGCCATTGCAAACAGTATTCTCCAGTCTTCAATTTTTAGCTAAATCATAAATAAATGTTCTAGATATAAAAGAGAAGAGTGGCTTAGTTCAGGTAAAAACATCGTACCATAGAAAATGACCATAACCATAAGAACATGCTTTGCTGAGAATTGCTCTTGCCCCACTGATATGGAGAAGGTAGTTTCTTTCACAAGTGAAAAGCTTATTCTTACTGTATTTTTGGAAAATTTGGATTTATTTTTTCCCTTTTACTTAAGACACCTGAAATTTTACTCTCTTTAGCATGACAAGTTTATATATCTGCAGTTGGTATTTTTAAGTTGGGTTGTTTTTACCAAGCTAGCTTTATTTTCTATTTGACCTTAATCTGAATGAGGAAATGAGTCTAGAATAAATGAATGACTGCCTAGTTTTGGTGGTAATTATTTAAGAGGAGTTTCAGTTAATTATTTTTATATTGTAATACTTAAAAACATCACATTTTAGGTTTGATTTCTTTAAGTAAGAGTTTATAAGAAGGTTTTGAAATTACTTTTTGAAAAAATGGAGCCCTGAAAAGGAAAATATATTCTTTTCCTTATCTCATCTCACAGTTCATCTTTCTATAACAAACTTGGCAAAATCCAAATTTGTCATTTGGCATAAAACTAAAGGGAAATATTTTGGGTTTGAAATCTTTTTTTTTTGGTACCCGGGATCAAACTCAGGACCTTGCGCTTGCAAGGCAAGTGGCAGCACCACTGAGCTAAATCCTGGCCCTGAAATCTTGAACAATGATTATTTGATGGGAATATATGTGAAGATCAAATAATGATTATTTGCTGGGACTGTATGGGAATAAATAGAACTAGAAGGAAAGGATTATTTTAAGCACAGACATATAATTGGCTTTTTACTTCCCTGACAAAGGTAGAGATGATGTTGTGAATTCTATTAGGTTCAGTTATAGTATGCAGAGATATTCTCAGACTGGATCCTTACTGTAGCAAATTAAATTCTGGAGGTTATCTTATAGAGCCATATTATCAGCAAGTAAATTATATTACAGAAATTAGGAATTTAGAGCCATGGCACCCAGGCTGGTGATAAAAAGAACTGGAAGAGAGTTAATTTAGTGTAGGTTGAGAAGACGTTTTAGTATAAACACTCTTTGGCTATGCTCAGTTAAAGTTTCATATATATTAGGGAAAAAGCCTATATATTTTACCTAAATTCAGTCCTTCACATGATTTTTTTTTAAAAGTAGATATATTGCATCTGTATCAAACAGGGAATAAAAGTATTCTTGGTCTAGGGGCTTTCCTATACAAAGATATAAACTTCACTTGTTGATGGTAGCAGGGTTATGAGAAGAAATTGGAAACAAAAGAGTGGCTGTTCCAAATGTAAACAATATCACATGATGAAATGGAAAAACTAATTTTGCTGTGTACTGTAAATATAAAGAACCATGTGGAAGAAAACCCTTCACAAAAAGCCATATCCTAATAATAGTCAATAGTAACTTTCACCTGTAGACCCACACAATCACTTTGCTTTGTACTTCTTCACTTCTGAACATGCATTTTAAAAGAGGTGTTCAAGTCTAGGCTTCACAGCCTGTTAGTTTTTGCTCCAAAAGAACGTTGTTTTGCATCCTTGGAAATTTCCCATCCACTCCTCAGTAAAAAGAATTGTTCTTAAAGACTCTGCTGCCCTGAGCCAGGCTTTGCCTAGTGTAGTTTTTCCTTATCAACCTGCTGATAGGTAGAGGATACATTAAACTTAAGTTTGATGCAAATTGGAAACAACAGGAAATAATAGTGAGGCTATCCTATATTGCATCAATTTTGCCTGAGGGAAAATGATGCAGATTTTATCATTATGCATTTGTGAGGTGTTTTCTCCCTTTTTTTTCTTAATTGACCAAGGACTACTCAATACATAGCCATTTTCTCTTTATTATTCTGATATAATTGAAAAAATAGTTTGAGTAAAAGGAATCATATTTGCGGAATATACCATTTGAAGAACATGTGGTTATTAGGGATTAATAAATTTGTCATTTAAGTAGAAAATGTCCTAAAGTTCTTGAAACTCCTACTTGATGCTAAGCATTTGCATTTGGCAGTACTTTCCTTCTTAAATTTTAATAGAAATATTGCTCTCCTTTCCCTTTATCAGTTGTGTCAGCATATTTAATCAAGTATTGGCATATATCTTCTCAGAGCTTCATCAAGAAATACTCCAATAAAGGGAGTGGAAAAGAGATGCTTCCTCATATCTTATAGGTTTTATTGTCTGTTTTGCCCCTTTACTATCTTGGCACATGGTAGTTATATATGGTTATGATAATCACCATTCTATAATTTGAGATAAATATCTCAAGTTATAAATAGGTAACCTTTGCCAAACAATAAATATAGCAAATGGGAAATAATAATTTAACCAGAATGTTTTTATTTTTCACAGATAATTTATTTTTTGCGATTTTTATCCTGCCAATTTTTTCCCCCATTAAATTTATTGGTACATTTTAGGTATAAAATACATTTACATACATCATTGGGATCTCATATCATTACATGAATATCTTGGTTCTTATTTTTTTTCCCCTTCCCCTGCCCTCCCTTCACCCCCTCCACCCTTCCCTATTTGCAAAGATTTTGTTTCCATTTTTTTCCTTTTCTCATATTTTTTCTTTTCCCTTCTTTCCTTTCCCCTACACCTCCCACTTCCCCTGCTCCTTTAGACCTTTACTTCCTATTATACAATATCAATTATACATTTAAAAAAAATAAAATATCAAGACCTAGGAGACATTACCACAGATTTTACAGAATTTAAAAGGACATAGAAAGCATATTTCAAAAACCTGTTTTGAAATAAATTTGACAACTTCTAAGAAGTACCTTGGAAGACAAATTAATGAAACTATCTCTGGAGGAAATATAAAATTTGAATAGCACCTATTAAAGAAAGTATATTCCTAGCTTGAAAACCTACCATATATGATCAAACATTTAAAGCAGAAAAAAAAAGGCTCATTTTAGGAACTCAACATTGTGCTAATCCTAAAACTGGATAAAGATAAGAGAAGAAAAAAGTATGAACATAGATAGAAATTTGTTAAACAAAACAAACTATTGGAAGTCAGATCTGGCAGTATGTAGATAGGGATAGCAATATAGTATCTTGGGACCCTTCCCTATTTGCAAAGACTTTGTTTCTATTTTTTTCCTTTTCTCATATTCCCCTACCCCTCCCACTTTCCCTGCTCCTTTAGACCTTTTCTTCCTATTACACAATATCAATTATACATTTTTAAAATTACAATATCGAGATCTAGGAGACATTACCACAGATTTTACAGAATTTAAAAGGACATAGAAAGCATATTACAAAAGCTTTTGTGAACTAAATTTGACAACTTCTAAGAAGTACCTTGGAAGACAAATTCATGGAACTCTGGAGGAAATATAAAATTTGAATAACACCTATTAAAGAAAGAATATTCCTAGCTTGCAAACCTTATATGACAACAGCAGGCTCATATACATTTTAACTGATAAATTATATCAAAAAATTAAAGCAGAAAAAAGAGGGAAGACTTCTCCACTCATTTTAGGAAATCAACATTGTGCTAATCCTAAAACTGGATAAAGATAATAGAAGAAAAAAGTATGAACATACATAGAAATTTGTTTAACAAAACAAACTATTAGAAATCAGATCTGGCAGGATGTAGAAAGTGGTTTTTTAAAAAATTTTTAATTGTTTAAATTTTTTTATTTTTATTTTTGAAAGTGGTATTGTTATAGGGAAGGCAGTGTTGATTTAGCATTGGAAGATCCACTCCCAAAAGTCATCATTTTAACAGAGGAAAGGTAAAAGCCATATGATCCTGTCACTAGTTGGAGAAAAAGTATTGGACTAAATTCCACAACTGTTCATGGTAAAAGCTATCAGGAGACTAGAAGTAGAACAGAACCTTCTCAACAGATTAAAGACATGTACTCCATACTTCCAGTGAGAGCCCCTTATATGAATGGAGAAGATACAATGCTTTCTCCTTAAGGTGGGGGACAAGGGCAGATATGCTTACTCTTTATCTGTCCATTAAACTTTGAAACCTAGGCCCAAACCAAAATAGTCTGGCAATAAAATGACACAATTAGGATAGGATTGGCAAGGTAGAAGTAAAATCTTTATATGTAGATGAAATGGTCATCTACAGGGAAAAATACCAAGAAATCTCTAGGAGCCCCTAGAACTTGTATTTGCATTTAGCAGGATTAGAAAACACAAGGTATATATAAAAATTCAGGTCTGTGTATACTTGCTATAAATGAAGAATTGGATATTGAAATTTAAAAGTTATGTAGGAGTACAAAGGACCTAGAAAAGTAAAAAGAAAAACAAACAAACAAAGAAACAGTGTTGGAAGACATTTAGTACCTAATTTTTAGAATTCTTCTAAAGCTATAGTAAGCTACAGTAAACAAGGCAGTGTTGGTGTAGGGAAAGACATATAGATCATTGGAATAAAACAGAGAATCTAGAAATAGAACCACATATATATGGTCCACTGAGTTTTGAAAGATTATTTAACATTAACATTTTACAGAATATAAACTCAATTCAAGAGCCGAGGAAAAGATAGTGTTTTCAGCAAATGGCACTAGAACACCTGGTATCCGTATATAAAAATTAATCTCAACCCTTTATTTCCATACATAAAAATAACTTGAAGGGATCTATGAACCTAAATATGAAAGCCTAAAATTATAAAACTTTAAGAAGAAATTATAAGGGAAAATGTTTATGAATTTAGGGTAGGCAAGAACTACCTAGGATACAAAAGACATGGTGTATAAGAGAAAAAAATTGATAAATGAGATTCCATCAAAATTTAAAACTTTAAATGACATCATTAAAATGAAAAGTAGTCCTTAAACAGACCATATTTACAATGCATACAACCTATGAGCAGAATATATAAAGAACTCTTACAGCTCATTAATAGACAAACCAATTAAAAAGTAGACATAAGAAGATGATAATAGCCAGTACAGCAAGGAAAGGTGTGCAACTCTAGAATCAGAAAAATATTAATCAGTATAATAAGATTGAATTATACACTCATTAGGGAGACGAAGTTAAAAGTTTTAAAAGCCTTGTCATGACTTTTTCTTTTTGTTGGATTCTCCCCCCTTGAATTTAATTTGTCATACCGAATGGATTTATTGTGCTGGGTTTCCTGGGGTTGTGATCCTCATTGTCTTTTCCTAGGATATTGTCTAAAATTTTTTAGAGTGCTGGTTTGGTATTCATGAAGTTCCTGAGGTGCTCCTTATCATGAAAGTATCTTATTTCTCCATCAATTTTAAAAGATAGTTTTGCAGGGTACATCAATCTGGGTTGGAGGCTGTTTTCCTTTAGGGGTTGAAATACATCACTCCAAGCTCTTCTTGCCTTGAGGGTTTGCATTGATAAGTCTGCTGTGATTCTGATGGGCTTTCCTTTGTATGTGATTTGTTTCTTTTCTCTCACTGCTTGTAGAATTTTGTTCTTCTGTTGAATTTCTGGAATCCTAACTATTATATGCCTATGTGTAGATTTTTTTGATCAAGGCTAGTTGGAGTCCTGTATGCCTCACTTATCTGTATGTGAAGTTCTTTTCCCCTGCTTGGGAAGTTTTCTGCCATTACTTCTGTGAACAGTTTTTTTTTTAATGTCATCTGCACTCTCTCCTGTTTCTTCATTGACTCCAATCAGTCTTATGTTATTCTTCTTTGCATCATCTAGCAGCTGCTGGATTGATTTCTCATGTTCTCTTAAAATTTTAAAGCAATTTTTCTTTTCCTCCTCACTAATTGCAATCTTATCTTCTATATCTGAAATTCTATCCTCACATTAGTTCATTCTGCTGCACAGACTTTTGATGGAGTTTTTAATCTCCTGGAAATCTGTTTGCATCTGTTTTATGGATTCCATTTGTTTCCTATGTTGGGATTCCATCATGTTCCTCAGATCCTCTATTTTTTATCTGTGTCCTCTCTAGATTTATTAATCATGTCTTGCACTATGAGCACAATCTTTGCTGTTATCTGAGAAATTATTTCTGATTTCATTTTTCCCAGATCCTCTTTTGTTGCCAGTTCAGAGAGTCTAGGTGGTTGAGTATCAGATTGTTCCATCTCGTTTCCCTTTGGGGTTGCTGTAGGTGATCTGGAAGAATGTTTTTGAGGCTTATTTACATGTCTTCTCATTTCCCTGGCGTTGGGGGGGTACATCTGGTGCCAGTGCGGCTCACCTTCTCTGCCCTAGGAGTGTGGAATGGCTGCTGGGAGCCTCCTTCCGGGTGCTGGGACTGGCTTACCTTCTCTGCCCTAGGGTGTGGAATGGCCCAGAATGCTTTTTAGACTCCCCATCTGCCTGGTCTTAAAACTATTACTTCAAATTTTGCCTTTTTTCCTTTTCTGTCTTCCATAATTCATGTTTCACTTGACTGAAGTCAATTGTAATATGGTTTCAAAGAATACATGTACACTGATGAACCTTCCTTTCCCATTTGTTTTGGTTAACCAAACACAGATATTTGTTTGGAGTAGATAAGTGCTAACTCCAGGTCATGGCTGGTCAGGTCTGGTTTTTTTTTTTTTCAATGGAAGTCACTTGGCATTCTGGGGAGTGCAAGTCTCCATTGTAGGGAAACTTTCCTCACATTTCAGTGTGTTTAACATCCCTGACCCCTGTGGAATAAATGTTAGTAGCACTATTGCTGCCTTCCCTATCATTGAGATGACCAAAATGTTCTTACGAATATTAAAACATTCTCTGGGGATGGGGAGAATAGTACTACACTTGTTGAAAACCACTGGTCTAAGGGAATTATGACATTCTGGCTTCTAAATTCCCAGATCCCTCATAACTAATTTTAGTCATGTTATCCACTTTGAGACATGGAGGCATACAGGAAGTCAGCTTCAGGGGCTTCAGGGAAGAGTTTTTGTTTTCTTAATGGAAATGATAGATGGAGCTGTTATAGCCTTGTTCTTCTTCCTGCCCTGAGTGAATGACTAGAGTAATACCGCAGAAGCCATTTTGCAACTGTGAAGCAACAAACCAATATGCCAGGAATACTGGAAGAGAAAAGTAGAAAGAACCTGAGTCATGAAAGATGGGCACCAACATTGCCCTCTTTATCTCTTTTATGTGAGAAAAATGTACCCTCTCTTTTTCTAGCTACTGTTAGTCAGGTTTTTCTATTAACTGCACTAAAAACACTCAATAGAGAATATGAAAGCTCTGTGTTCTTGGATCAATGTAAATATCAGGCAAAGATTACTTAAACCACCTTAGTTAAACTTCTTTTTGCAGTGTACTTTATTTTGCTTGGTGAAAAAAACCACACACACACATTTGTCAAAATTAGGAAGCTCTTTGGAAATATTTTTAAAAAGTCACAATTGAAAATAATATATATTATATATATATATATATATATATATATATATATATACACACACACACACAGTATTTAGGAAAAAACGGAAATGGCCTGATCCACTACGGAAATAGCTGTAATACATTTTGTCTTCAGATTTAGATGTCTTTTAGACCCAATTGAAAAAGTTTTAAACAGATTTTGAGAGGAAGAGTTGTATTTTTTTTTTTTGGTACCTGGGATCGAAACTGGGGAAGAGTTGTATTTTTTATCTCAGTTTTGAACTCAGTCAGGCATGGTGTCTAATACACTATTTGTTAATCTGTAACAAGTAAAGATGGAAGATATAATTTTTGCTCATTGAGCATGACAATTTTGAGGCCTTTTAAACTCTCATTTCTGGCTCATCGTGCCTTTCTTCTTTCAGCTGTGACATCTCAGGTGACCACACTGTTTATGTCCATAGACCATTCAACCTCTCATCTTGGTTCCTTGCCTCCAGACAGCTTCAGTTTTATCCTCTTTCTTTACCCCATTCCATGATCTCACCCTGACTTCCTCATAACCTAAACTTCATTAGAACTAATAAATGAAGCCATTCTACAACTTTCTATCCTTCTGAGGCTTTCATTACCTTTTTCCCAGCTATGTTAGTCTTCCTCCCCACTTTACCTACCACGGACCTTTGGTGTATTGATGGATCTGTATTCTCCATTGGCCACTTCCTGTATTTATTCCTGTCTTGCCCAGTTTAATTTCTGTGGTCCATCATTTTAGTTATTCTTTATGCATCTCCCTAAACTTCCTTACATTTTTACATGGCCTGGTAACATTTTTATGTTATTTCTTTAGTTCTGCACAGACATCCTTGAAAAACTTTTTTATTCTTCTTGGACTCTGGCCAGTTACACCCTCCTAATGATTCCTATCTTAATAAAAATGTAAACATGTATTATACTTCACAAAGAAAATCTGTACTATTCCTGTTTTTCACTCATTGTTTTATTTTATAATTTTTTATTTATATATAATCTCTCTACCTAAACTCTGAACCTCATTTTCTACCATCTTCTCCAGGACCTTGCTCGATGAATCATTCCCTTTCTTCTTCTAACACATTCTTCTTATATCTTATATAAATACAATTTTATCTTATATATTTATATGTAAATAAATATGTACATTTACATATGTAAATATGTCTAAATACATTTATGTCATATATAAATATTACATCTTATAATACATTAAATTGTGCATATTAATGAGTACCATGTAAAATTTTGATATATATAATATATAATACTTAAATCAGGTTAAACATAGCTATCTTTCTCAGTCAGCTTTCCTGTTGCTGGGAAGAAACACTACATACACAATTTAAAGAGGGAGAGGTTTATTTTGGCTCATGGTTTCATAGGTTTCAGTACATGGTAAGCTGGCTTTGAGGCAGGAATATCATGTGGGAAGGACTTTATGGAGCAAAGATACTCACTTCATGGTGGCTAGGGAGCAGAACTTGGGATGGTGGGAACACTAGAGAGAGTATCCAAATCCATGCCCCAGTGACCCCTTTCTTCCAAATGGGCCCCACCGCTTTTAATCCACTTAAATTGACAGTTAAGATTTACTGGCACAATCTCCTCAAACATTTATCATTTCTTTATGGAAAAAACTTTCAAAATTCTTCTTCTAGCTTTGTCAGATATACGACCCTACTCATTGGACTGCGCAATAGCACACCAGGGCTTCTTGTTCTGATCTAGCAACTGTAACTTAGTAGTCATTAGTATATCTTTCCCCATCCTCCTCCTGCACTCCTCCTAGCCTCTGGTAATCATCATTCTAAAATATTATTTTAAAATTTTACTGTGAACATGCTCTGGCTTGATCACATATATACCATTTCCATTAATAATGGACTGTTGTTGTGTATGTCCAACTTTATTGACTCAGTGGATCAAATGACCCAGAGAAAGCACAAGTAAGTTACATGAAAAGTTATCCAAATGCCCATGGTTCCTACTTCAGCTGGATTGGTAGAAAGGTAGAATGGTCTTTTGAAGATCCAGTTACAGTGCCAGCTAGGTGGCAGTACCTTTCAGGGCTGGGACAAGTTTCTTCAAAAGGCTGTATATGCTTTGAATCAGCATCTACTAAATGTTACTGTGTCCCCTATAGCCAGGATTCATGGGTCCAGGAATCAAGGGGTGGAAATGGGAAAGGTACAACTGACCATTACCCCTAGTGATCCACTAGCAAAATGTTTTCTTCCTCTTCCACCAACCTTATGCTCTGCTGGCTTAGAAGCCTTAGTTCCAGAGGGGGAAGGCTTGCTTGTACCAGGAAGCACAACAGTGATACCATTGAACTGGAAGCTAAGACTTCTCCCTGGACATCTTAGTCTCCTCATCCCTCTCAGAAAATAAGTTTAAAAAGAGAGTTATGGTGTTGACAAGGGTAATTGACCCAGACTGTCAAGGGAGAAATTGGACTATTACTCCTTACTGGAGGAAAGGAAGAACATACTTGGAGTGCAGGAGATCCCTTAGGGCACCTCCATGTTCTGTTATTAAGGTCAATGGGAAACTACAACAAGCCAATCCAGGAAAGATGACAAATAACACAGCACCTTTAGGAATGAAGGTATGAGTCACCCCATCAGGAAAAGAACCAAGGCCTGCTGAGGTGCTTGCTGAAGGCCAAGGAAATACAGAATGGGTAGTAGAAGAAGGTAGTTAAATACCAGCTATATCCCTGTGATCAGTTACAGAAACACAGGTTACAATAGTTCTCTCCTAAAATGCTTCCTATGTAAAATAATGTTGATAGACTTAATTTTGGTTCTTAAGTATTATTAATCCTATATTACATCACCCAAATGCTTTCTATTCTGGGGAGGGGATTAGTGCATTTCCATTTGTATACAGGATAATTATAACATGTTAGGCATAATTACGAACTTGTCTTTGTATCTGGAGACTAAGTATGGTTTAAGGAAATGTGTTTAGTTGTCAAGTGACAGGAATGGACTGTGATAGTTAATTGATTGTGTCAACTTGAGTAAGAAACATCCAAGTAAATAGGATCAATATAGCTCTGGGTATGGCTGAAGGGATTTACTGAAGACAGAAGACCCACCCTGGGTATGAGTGGCACCAACCAGCAAGTTTGTCACCAGAATGGAATAAGAGGGAAATGAAGAAGGAAGGCTTGCTTCTGTGTCTTCAGAGGAGCTCCAGTCTTCACCTTCACCTACAATGTCATCTCCTGGCTTCCAGCACAGACTCTTCAGCCTCCTGCTAGGGATTTGAATGAGTCAGTACTGTGAGCTTCAGACCTTTAACTGGATCCTTCAGATGTCCAGTACGCAGACAGCCCTTTTGCACTCTTTTATACCTGACTCATATATTTGTATGTCTTGCATTATATCTGTTTCTCTAGTAAGCATTGACTGATACAACAGGATAGTTGTATCATCAGGCAGAATTACTAATTTATTATTTAGAGATTAAGTATGATTTAAGGAGATGTGTTTGGGTGCCATGTTGCCAAGGTGTGGATTGTGGTCATTAATTGTGATATGTAAACTTGACTGGATTAAGATGCTTAGCAGATTAGTAAAGCACACTTTTGGACATGTCTAGGTGGATCATAAAGGTGTGACCTTGGGTACTATATATGGCCCCTGGCCCCTTCCTCTACATTGCCATTTCCTTGTTCCATCTCATCATACATAAACTAAGAAGCTTTGTTTTGTCACACTCTTCTGCCATAAATGCTATATTGGAGTTGACCATTGGCTGAATCTCCTGAACTGTGAGCCAAATTAAAGTTCTCCTCTTTTAAGTTGTGGGTGTTGGGTATTGTTTCTCAGTGACACGAAAACTAATTAATACAGAAAGAAAGCTGATAGAAAGGTTAGTCAAAATGCACAGTAAAATGGGTATAAATAGCTGATTTTTTTTATTCTATGAGAAATTTCTTGTAAATCACAGTTGGATATGTAAAGCATCAGGAGGGAGGAATATGGTTAGGTACTTATCATTGTATAATTTAAAAATAGGCCAGCCCTAATAAATGTTTTGTCTGTCTTATTCTGAGGAATATAAAAGATAATTGATAAAATAGCTAACTCATATTAAGAAGGATTATCTTAAAATGTTAAAATTACTAGGAATGTTTTAATCATAAAGTAAAACTTAAGTAGACTTAAGAGACTTAAGTATGTCTTAAGTAGAAGACAGTGCTTACTTATGAGTAAGAACTTATTATTGTTATTTTTTTTAGAGTGGTTGTGGTACTGGAGATGGTGGGAATTTTGAGGGACATGGGAGGAAGACCTTTCTTGTGTTCCTGATTATACTGAGGTAGTGATTATTTGCCATTTTCATATACAGTGCTTGTCCTAAAATGCATGAATAGAGAGAACACTGCTACTCAAATAAGAACACCTGGTTTTAATCCTTACTCATCTCTTAGTAGCTGAGTGTTTTTGAATATGTCCCAATCTTTAATTTCCTCATTTGCAAAAGGAGGGTCATAATTTCTTTCCTTCTGTGTTGTCCAGAGGATTAAATGAGATTCTTTCATGTGTTGATCTAGTTCACACATATAAGAATATTATTATTCTTTGCAGTCACTACATAGAATGGTCTGATACTGTATTGTGTTTTCAGCCTTATGTTTCTATTATTGTTTTCTGTGAATATTCCAGAGCTGCAAAATATTTTGTGAAATATAATTGTTTAGAGGTAGAAATACCACAGTGCAAATACTTTGAGCACCCTTCCCACTTTTTTCTTTGAAATATAAACTGGTATCTTAGGACACAAAAAACTGCTTCTAGTTTGTTCCTCCTGGAGATATCCTTTATAGAACTGATTGGTGTCCATACATATTACACAGCTGCAGTTGAACCTATGCAATTACCTCCAGAGGATCATCTTGGCTCCAGTCTGTTGGATAATTGCCATTTGGATAACTTTTCCTTGGATAATTTCCCTTTGTCTTACTGTGGGACTCATAAATCCACACACAGGGGGACAGATTTTAGAAAATAATATTTGCCCATAGATGGTTGCAATTTCAAGATACTTTCAAACAGTGATAATGTTTTTAAACTTTGAAGAGATATTCAGAATCTAGATTATTTATATATCAATGTAGAGAATGCATTGCTTAACCATCAATCCTGTTCTAAAATGTTGAGGTTATGAATAAGAATGTTTCACACTCCATAAAATACTTCTCCTGAAGTATAAGTTAACTGGGAGGGAATATTATTAAATATGTAGGATTTCTCTTTTAGTATTCAATAGAGATGTAATTCTTGGTACTATAAAATGAGAGAGAAAATGATCCATTTCCTTCAATGTATGTTTTACTTATTAAATGTTATATAAGAATATACAGAGAAATGCTTTGTTATTTCTTTTGTCCCTTCTTTATCTTTGAATTTTTTTGTTTCATCATAGAAATCTGATAAATGACCTGACTGGGTATCAGTAAAATCTATAGAGAATAGTTATATTCCCCAGAAAATACTATGTGCTGAATGCAGGTTAGAAGCTTTCAAAAGTGAGTGCACAGCTGTATACTATTCCTAGGGAAAAAACCCCACAATGTCAAGTGACATCAGAGAAACTTAGAGATGGTTTCTGCAGGATTTTCAGATTTCAACAAAATAGTTTTACCATGAATAATGGGAGGTTTAGTCTTAGCCAAAATGCGACTAGGCAATCTGTTACTTCCCATATGGAAAACAACTGCTGAAGTAAATTATATAATTGTACAGTGCAACTTTGCTTTTCTCATACACTATAAATTTAATTCCATCCAAAACTGAGACCATTGCATGATTTAGCCAAGTTTAGTGTTTCTGTTACCAGCCTTTCTTGTTGTAGTTACTTCTAACCAATCTAACAACAACAACACCATAAAAGGAATTGTCTCGTATATTTATCTTCCCTAGCTTCTTAGAAAGTTAGTCTGGGCGTGTTGGTGGATGTTGCTTTCATTATGATTTAGAGAACAAATCAAAAAGGTGTTCTCTAGAATATTTAGCCTGTTTGAAATGAAGAATATAGTAGAAAAGGGTAATTGTTCCTTTGCATTAATTTTGTTTTCCTTTAAGTAAGAAGAAAAAACATTTAACACTAAGATTGTAGGGAATCTGTAAAACCTAAAAGTTATTACATGGACTTTTTTATTGTCTCATAATGGTTTTCTGCCTCGAGAGAACTGAGATTATGGTCTCACCGGACTGGCACTTGTGAGGCAGTGCAGAATGTTCTCTGTCTTGTCATGTTGGCAAAGGAAATTACCCCCGTGCCATGACTGTCAGAATGATGCAGTACATCTGAGAAAAGGGATTGCTGCTTTATTAAAGATAGGTTGGGGTGAGTGATGCCAAATGTTGAGTTGGATTTATTAAATACGATATAAACACAGTGGAAGAATTCAATGCATTTCCACTGTGAGAAAATGAAAGTATTGATAAGAAAAGAAAAAGTAAAAATGGCAAATAATATTTTCTGAATCCCAAGAGACAAAGGGATGGAGTCTAAAATAAACTGAAAACTCCTAAGAAAGTTATATAACTTAACATGAGGAAAATTTTGTTCATTTAAATGGGATACTTAGATGATATTATTCACACTTTGTGGTAAGGAATAGCTGAGATATGACACTTCTAATGACCTATCTGAGTTGTTACCGGGTTGTTTCCTTTTACTCAGTTTTTGAGGGTATGTTATTTATGAATGTACAGTTGTACTAACCCCCTCTAAAATGCCAATGTTCAAAGTATTTTAGGGTTCTCATTAAAATAACACCTTTCAAAATGTGAGCTGTGGGCAGGGGATTTAGCTCAGTGGTGCCGTCGCCTGCCTCGCAAGCTCAATGTCCTGAGTTTGATCCCTGGTACCAAAAAAATTAAAAAGTTAGCTATATTAAAATATAAGCATTAAATTTATTACTACGACATGAGTGATATCAAAAGTATTTTATATCTTTTTTGTGTTTTTATTTTTTCAGAATGTACAATGACTCTTGTTTGGAATTGTTAAACCATTCACCTTATAGCAGATGCAAAGAGCAAACTCATTAATGCTATCTTTAAAAATGGCTCAAATAAAAGAAAAAGCTTTTAGCTTCTTTACTGAACAATGTATTACTTTTCTGTTAATGTCATCATTGAGTTATTCAGATGGTTTAATAAGGACTTGTGGAACTGTGAAAAATTACTATTTACTGTTATTAATCAATAATCATCATATATCTCATGCAATATATATCTCATTTATATATAAATTTATATTGTGTCATTTATAATGTCATAGATGGAGAAATAAAGAGATACAATGAAGTGTGGCTTTAGAAGCATAAGCTACAACAATAAATTTTGTGCTGACAGAATATTTGAGACTAATAAATTAGAAAAATTTGAAAGTAAAGGTACTGCAGAATTTTCAGTTGGCTAAGTTTTTACACCTTTTATATTTGGTGCTATCATATACTGTAATTCGTAAGGATGTCATTATAAACAAACCTCCAGTGAATAATTGGTATATAGATTATTGTTTTACTAATAATGATTTAGAAGTTAGTAGTTTTAATGCATTAATTTTGTAATCTGATAAGTTACTACAAAGTGGTGGAGAATTTTTTTGTTTTTTGGTACCAGGGATTGAACTCAGGACCTTATGCTTGCAAGGCCAGCGCAGTGCCACTGAGCTAAATCCCCGGTCCCAATGGAGAATTGTTTTATGACTTTCAAAGTCTTTCAGGAAGTAGACAAGTGTACATAAAAGTCATGTAAACATACTCAAAACATTTTGACATCATATTTAAATGAGAGGCTGCAAGATTTAAATGCTAATCAATATGTAAAACTAGGTACGTTCTTGAATGTTTCTTACTTATTTCACCAAAAAGGACAGTCTGAATTTGATGATATGTTCCTTAGCCAAGTTGTATCTTTAGTCTCTGTACCTGCAGACTTCCTCTTCTTCAAATTGGCTCTTTCAACTGACACATACAAGAAAATACCCTTGATATCTTTTGATACTGTTAGATTTGCTTGTCTAGTCTTCAGAATATATAGACCTGTGTTTCCAGATTGATTGTTGTGCTAATGTTATACATTTTTCTAAAATAGAAAACTTCAGCAATATGTGAATGAAGTACCTACTTCTTATTAGAAAGACAGAAGCACATACAGACATAAAAATTTTTTCTTTTAGGTAGTAGGCAGAGTAGGAGTCCTTTGTGTGTTCCTCCCTCAGTGTCTTGTGGCAGTTTGGTACCTCATTTTATATTTGGAAGTACATAATTTCTCCTAATTTATGATGCAGCCAGGGAATGAATAGAAGCCTGCCATTAGTAGCAAAGGTACTTTTGTGGAGGATAAAGAGATTTTTTTCGTAGTGGGTAGCAGGAGGTGAAATGACCTCACATAATGGTGTTATTCAATAGGGACCTATTCTCCTTTAACTGAAGTGATTTTCTTATTTTTGAAGGAAAAGTACACATAAAAAGGAATGCATCTCATTATTTTATGGATTAAAATTTCATTGAAAGTATTTCCTTCCTCAGATATTGTAGAGGAGAAACCACACAAGATTAGCACAAAAGTAAGACAAAGCCAGAAATTAGAATTTTCAGAAGCTCTGACTGACTACTGAATGCAGGATTTATTTTGGAGACCTTCTGGTAACCCCAGCTATAATGTGTGCTTCCACAAAAGGCTCAGTGAGTCAGGGAAGCAGTCCACATGGTCCTTTTATGTCATAACCAGCATTTAAAACTGATTTCCAACTTGGGGCTCACACTTTTATTCCAAACCCGAAACTTGGCATCAGAGCTCATGTTCTTATGGCCAGTTTAGATTTTTAAGCAAGAAACCTAATTTAAAAAGTCTCTGGAACAACAAATGACTTGAAAAATAACGTTTTAATGATTTAAATGGAAACAAACCAGAAGTAGCTGGATTAAGTTTCTCTTAAAATATACATGTTTAGCGACTAAGAGGAAAAACTGCTGAAAAAATGCTGTTTTTTTCCTTTGAAACCCCAAATAGATGAACAATGGAGTAGCTCAGAAAACTCAAGTTGGGACATCATTGTGGAAAATATTTCTGACAATGAAAATACTGCTAGTAAAAGAAAGAGAGGTAAACTACTCTTGGACAATGAATTTTAAATATATGCAGTTTCTAAACCTTAATGATAAACTTATTCTAAGCCTTAATGATAAACTTATTTTATTGAAGATTTTTTAAGAAGAAGGTTGACTTGATTCAGAAATTTTAGACAGAAGAAAAATATAGGTAAATATGAGGAAAAACTATGGGTAATGAAGGTTTTTCTAGATAGCATTTGCTGTCATTCATTATGTTTCCTATTTCTAGGTATCTACGTTTTCTTAGCCACTATAAACATTGCATGTAAATGAGAGAGGGTAAGAAGACTGGGTCTTTAAACAGTGTGGGTTTGAATGATGGTGAAAAGTTTAGTTAAAGAAGCATGTGCATGATGGGAAATGAAATCTAGTAGGAAATTGAAGTTAGTACACAGGCAGGTGTGTAGTAGTTGTTTGAGGATGAGGAGGTTCAGTAAATAATGCCTTTTCTAAAAAAATATTTTGAATGAGCTGAACAAAGTAGGGGAGATGGAAGATCAAAAGACCATCTTCATATTTCATAACAGTGATGTTGGAGATTGTAGTTTTACACTAGATAGGAACAATGGACTTTCTCAAAATGGACTCCAGAACTAGGCAGCGTTTCCCACTGTGTCTCAAGTAGCTCAGGAATAGGCAGACTCACCCCTGCAGGATCAGAGCTGCCCCATACTGATCACAGCTTGGGGAGGTAGTGCTGTTTGCTTTCTGCAGGCAACTTGCTTCCAAGAGAAAGGGGAGGGAAAATGAGCTGAACGTACCAATTTACTTTTCTTAAAATTTCCAACCAGTAAGTCTGTATGCCTCTCTTGGGAGGAGGGAGTAAAGTATTTGCAAGAACCAAGGAATGTTACGTTAATGGGGTTTTCTGCACATGGAAGGAAACATCAAGATCAGGAAAGAAGTGTTTTTTTTTTTTTTTTTCCCAGATTTTTGTTTTTTTAACCCAGTGGTTCTAAGCTGGGATTGTTATCTTCTCCTAGGGAACTTTTTGGTTGTAGCAATGGTTTCAAGAGTACTGATAATGTTTAGTGGGAGAGGGCCAAAGATGATAAAGATCATCCAGTGGGCAGAACTGTCCCTCATAAGGAAGAATTGCCAAAGGTAGCTGGTTGGGTTATGTCTGCTCCATGGAATGGGGAGGAAATCAGCGCACGCGCGCGCGCGCACACACACACACACACACACACACACACGATTTACAAGATAGGCTTGTCTGTGCCCTGGGGAGCTGAATGATCCAGCCAAAGGTGGAAGACCTGGAGCTCACTATAGAGGCCTTTTGGTGTCTTTACTGGGAAGCCAAAGGGTCCATGTTCAAAAGCTGAAAAGTCTGCACTAGAAGGGTAAAGAGTCTGCACTGGAATCCTGGAGACAGATGTCTAAAGGCTATGAAGAATAGAGCTCCTTTAATCATGAATGGATGTTAGATTTTGTCAAAGGCTTTTTCTATGTTCATTGAGATGATATGTGATTTTTGTCCTTGCTTCTGTTTATATAATGGATTACATTTATTGATTTGTGTATATTGAAACATCCATGCATCTGTGGGATGAACCCTACTTGGTCATAATGTATGATCTTTTTGATTGGTCATATTCTGTTTGCCTATATCTTGCTAAGGATTTTTGTGTCTTTGTTCATTAAAGAAATTGACTATATTTCTCTGTTTTGGTTGGGTCCTTTTCATGTTTTAGAATTAGGGCAACAAAGCTTCCAGGAATGACTTTGGTAGTAATTCTTCCCTTTCAATTTCATCAAAGAGTTTGAGGAGTATTGGCATTAGATCATTCCTGAAGTTCTTGTAGAGAGCTTTTTTGGGGTAAGTTTTATGTTTTTTATACCTGCTTCAATTTCATTACCTGTTACTGGATATTCAGGGGTTTAAAATATTCTTGTTTCATATGTATCTAGGAATCGATCCTTTTTTTCTGACTTCTCTAATTTATTGGAATATAGGTTTGTGAAGTAGTTGCTAATAATCTTCTGAATTTGGTGATGTCCAACATGATTTCACAATTTTCAATTCTAATTGGATTAATTCATGTCTTTTCTTTCCTTTTTTTTGGTAAGATTGAATAAATGTTTGTCTATTTTGTTTCTTTCAAAGAACCATCTCTTTGATTGATTTATTTATTTTTTGTGTCCAATTCATTGATTTCTGCTCTGATCTTTATAATTTTCTTCCTTGTAATAGCTTTGAGTTGGATTGTTTTTGTTTTTGTAGGACCTTGAGATACATTATTAGGTTATTTATTTGGGGTTGTTCTGTTTTTCTGATGTGGGCAGTCACAGCTATAAACTTCCTGCTTACAACTATTTTACTTTTGTTCCTTAAGTTCTAGTATGTTGTACTGGCATTGTTGTTTATTTCTAGGAATTGTCTGATTGCTTCTGTGATCCACTGATTATTCAAGAGTGTGTTGTTTAGTTTCTATGATTCCATATAATTTCTGTGGTTTCTTTTGGAATTGAATTTTAGTTTCATTGCACTAAGATATGATAATATGCATGGTATAATTTTGTTCTTTTGCATTTATTTAACCATGCTTTATTCATTAATATGTGATCTATTTTGGAGAAAGTACCATGTGATGCTGAGAGGAATGTGTATTCTGTTATTGTTAGGAGGAACACTCTATAAACATCTATTAAGCACATTTGCTTGAAAGTTTAGCTCAACTCTGGTATTTCTTTTTTGATTTTTTTTCTAGTTCTATTTGTGACAGTGGGTTATTGAGGTCCCCCAGTGTGGTGTTTTATCTGACTTTTTATGTACAGTAGTGTTTATGAAGTTGGGTACATATTGTAGTGTTGAATGCATATATGTTTATGATTGTTGTATCTCTCTGTTGAATTATTTCTTTAGTCAATATGTAATAATCTTCCTTGCCTCTTCTGATCAGTTTTGGTTTAAAGTCCACTTTGTATGAAAGTAGAATAGCTACTCTTGCTTGTTTTTGAGTTCCCTTTGCACAGAATACTGTGTTGCATCCTTTGATTTCTAGTCTATGAATTTCTTTTGGGGTTACATGTGTTTCTTTATACAGCATACCATTAGATCTTGTTTCTTCATCCATCTTGCAAATGTGTGTCCATTGATGAATTGTCCATTCACATTGAGAATTATTACTGATAGATATTGACTTATTCCTGTCATTATATCATTTTCTTGTTGCCTATTTTTGTTCTTTTCTACTTAATTGCTCACATTACCTGATGCATTCATTCCATTGGAGCTTTTGGCATTGTTAGCTTCATTAACTCTTTCTAGGATGTGCTTCAAAGGTTTTTGGATGCTGGTTTGGTGGTCATGAATTTCTTTAAGTGCCTTTTCTCATGAAAATATTCTCCATCAGTTTTGAAAAAAAGTTTTGCAGGATATATTATTCTATGTTGTTAGTTTTTTCTTTTATGGGTTGAAACACTTAACTACAAGCTCTCCTGGCTTTTGAGGTTTATGTTAAGAAGTTTGCTGTAATATGATGCATTTTCCTTTTATAAGTGATTTATTGCTTTTCTCTAACATCTTTTAAGATTCTGTTCTTATGTTGGACTTCTGGGATTTTGACTATTATGTGTCATGGAATGGTTCTTTTCTAATTGGCGTTTTATATGCCTCATGTATATGTTAAATTCTTTTACCTTAAAGTTTTCTGCTATTATTTTTGTAAACAAGTTTTTCATTGTATTTTTGCTGTCTTCTGATTTTTCACTAATTCTAATTAATCTTAGTATTCTTTGTATTATCTACTAGCTGTTTGATCAATTTTTCATGTCATCTTGTTTTTAAGGCATCTCTCAATAATTGATCACTGTCAGCAGCCCTATTTTCTATATCTGCCAGTGTCTTCACATGGTTGCTTTTGTTGCTTATAATTTTACTAGAATTTTTGATCTTTTGGATTTATGCTTGATACCTTTTCATGGACTCTAATTGTTTTGTATGCTGGATATTCCTATTTTGCTTCATTTTGTTTGGCTCAGCTAAGTTTTTATTAGTGTCTTCTGAATACTCACTGATATTTTTATTAGAATCATTATCTGTTTAGTTATATCTTCTTTGATTTTGCCAAGCACGTATTGATTTATTTTGTTATGTCCTGTGTTATCCTTTCAAACAATTTGGCTGTGTGGTTTTTTATTTCCTCCCCCTCTATAAGTTCTGGATTGGCTTTGGGGGAGGTGAGTTTTGGAGGTATTTTGTTGCCTTATCTTCTCATGCTTCTATTTTTTGTTTGTTTTCTGTGCTGAGGCTTGTGGGTTGATTATAGTGAAAGGCTTTGTTGGTAGTATTGAGACCTCTTTAATTAGTGTCTGGTTTTCAGTGGTACGCTTGGGTGTCACTAACTATTGGCCTTAACCCTTGTTCCAAGATCCCCACACCTTTGTTTATTTTGGATGGGAGGCTAAAGTGTATTTGGCTTAGTACTCAGTTCTTTGGGGATGAGCTGCATTATGATTTATGACACCAAGTCAATCCAGATATTATCATACAGAGAAAACCAATTGATGGCAACAACTATGTCACATTGGCTGTAGTAATAAAATTAGGAACAACTATAGGATGAAACACAAACTGGATATTGACATATCCTAGGAACCAATAATGTACCACCCTTAACCATAGAAAAGAGATCTATGATTATGGTATAAACACTAAGTCAAACCAAATATTGATGTACAGTAAATATCTACTAAATGGAACAACTTTACCTCCACTAAAAATAGAAAAGTATTAAAGAGTAATAGCATATAGCATGCTCTCTCTCTCTCTCTCTCTCTCTCTCTCTCTCACAATAAAGGAGAAAAAAATGGAAAAAAATTTCACTCTATTTCCAAATGAGTGGTTTTTTTCCCTAAGACTTGCAGTTTTGGAATCAAGCAAGTCACATCCTGTCTGCCCAGCTTTATAGCCTTTGGGTTTTTGAGGTGCCCCTCCCTGCTCCAGAGGCCCCTCCATCTGTAAAACCAGGACCATGGCAACTGTCCAAGCTGAGGAGCATCCTAGCTCATGTTGGTAAATGGGAAATCAGTCAGACCATTGATCTCTGCTGGATGCAGGCAGTAGGGCAGGGGCTCAAGCAGACTGTTGGACTCATTGCCATCACCTTCAGATCCAGCCACCTGTGAAAGCCACACCTGTTGGGCCTGCCCTCCCACCAGAGAGGGGACTCTTTTCCTTCTTAGTCTGAGCTTGAACTTCTCATGGGATCTGTGTCTAGCCTTCATCCTCTCCACTTCTGTCTCCCATGGGTGTTTCTCACCCAGTTACTGTGGGAGGGTAACACTAAAAATCTGGGAGTGAAGTTGTTCTGTGCCTTGGTCCCATACAATCAACCCCTTCTCAGAATGTTACCTGATTACATTCTCTCTGGCAATATGTCAGGTGTTGCTCTGGATTTCTTCTCCAACTCTATCCAGCTGTGAAAAAGTCACTGTCAGGGTAGAACCCCATGCTGTTTTTGCAGTTTACAATAGCTGTGGCTTTTTGTGGGGCTAGTGCTGCTAGCCTATCTGTTATTTTTTCCTGAATCTTCTGACTCTTTGGGGTTTATCTTTTCTCCCAGGGCATTGGTCTTGTCCACAATCCAGTTGGATAGTTGGTCATTGCCTCTGTGGCTCTGTACTGGGGGAAACCAAAATGCAAAGCTGGCTAGGAATTGGCAGTTTGACGTAGCCAGGATATAGAATCCATGACAGCATTGATTGAGGATTACTGTGGCTTGGCTACTCCTCCCATCATGCTGCTGTGGGCCTGGTGTGATTGTACACACCATAATCCCAGCAAATTGAAGGGCTGAGTCAGGGGATTAACTAGTTATTGACCATCTTGGGAATATTAGCATCACTCTGTCCCCCTAAAATAAAGACTGGGGATGTTGCTCAGTGGTAGAGTGCCTCTGGGTTCAGTCTCCAGTAAAATACACACACACACACACACACACACACACACACACAGAGAAAGAATGTAAATCCTGCTGATACTCATGTTTTACAGAGATTTCTTGAAACTGCTTTTTGAAAAAATATACTTGTCATCCTCCCTCTTACCTTCACCATTGCATCTGATGTAAAATATTGGGACAAAAAATTTCAAGTAAAAGATACTATTCAAAAATTAGTGGTACCCACTATCATAATAGAAGAAGCAGCCTATATATAACATTGATACCCTAAAGCAATTCTTTTCATCATATTTAATATCATTGAGAACATAAATACTTATTATATATCACCCCTGGGTGTACTGGAATAGACTCTGGATCATTACTATGGTACTTGATGAAAAAATAAAATGGGGTTAAGGGTAAGGTTAATTATCTGGGAGATCATATTCTTTTACTAGGGATGTGTCTAGGGATGTGTCTCATTGCTGAGACAAAATACCCAACAGCCAAAGTTAAAAGAGGAAAGGTTTATTGTAGCTTACCATTTGTGGAGGTTTCAGTTTATAATTGCTTGACTCCAAGGCAGGGTGGTGTAGCAGTGGAGCATTGCAAAGGAGAGATAGTTCATTGCAGACAAAGGGCAGCAAAGCAGTGAGGTAGAGAAGCAGAAGCAGCAGGAGCAAGCAGCAAGCAACAAGTGGCAACAGCAGCCCTCTTTCTGTCCCTTATATTTTATACAGATTACCTGCCCTTAGGGTTAGGGTTAGGGAAGGTAGCACTCACACCAAGGATGGGGCACCATTAATCCCAGCATTGTCCCAGGAATCAATCCCAGAATTACATCCTTAATGCCAACATCACACACTTGAGATCCCACCACCTCCCAAAACTCCCACCTGTGACTGCATGATGCTTTGGGGGTGGGGCATCTAGATACAAGCCATAACAGGATGGAACTCAATTTTGAGTCTAAGTTGTATAATAGCCAACCCAAAGTAGAACGTAAAATCAATTATAGTGCTCATGATATTTATGACATAAAAATAATTTGAGTTAAAAATTTGAGAGGTAGATCAGAGTAAAACATTTTACGTGAGACTTCATATTGAAAATAGAATGAAATATGATAAAAATATTTTTAGAGTCATTTTTATAATAAATACCGTGATGCACTTCCTAGGGATTTAAGTAAAACCCACCAGTATAGCTTGAAATTAATTCAAATCATTCAAGAAAATAAACTCTATCATATGTACAGTGAAGAGTGTAATACAATGGATTTTGGATACTTAGTTTTATGATATTCTGGCCCAATCAAAGGATAAATTTTATAATAGAGTGTTGTTAAATAGTGGTTACACGTTAGAATCATTTTGCATTCTTTTAAAAAACAAGAATTCTTGAGCCTATTATCCCCAAATTACAATTCTTTCGTCATGGGTTGTATCTAGGCATAGGGCAATAATAAAGGTTGCATAGTATTTTCTTCAATTAATCTTCCCTAAAGGATTATTATTCCTATCATTTCTTTCAGTTTTTATAGGTATAACACAATAATGCATTTCAGGATATATTTCGTGATGAAGACCTTGTTTATTTTAAGGTTTTAATTAAATACTTTCACAATCAGCTGGGTTGTAATAATACTGGCAGTATAGTATAGAAATTAATTGGATATGTGCCTAAGAAACTTGTGAACAGTACCAAGATTTCCTTGAAGAATTCTGGACCAGTTTTCAGCCACATTTGAATGGGTCAATCAACCTCTACATTCTTGGCTACTGATTATGGCCACAGTAACTTGGAAGATTTTAAAAGAATCTGTAACCAAACACTTTCTTTGAGCCATAACAAAATTATCAGTAATGCTCCATTAAAATGCCTTTGAGCAATATAATTCTCAGTTTTCCTCTCCAAGAAAAACTAGGGTTCAAAATCATGCCACAGAAATGATGTGCGAGAGTTCTTGGTAAAAGCATAATAGAAGCATCCTTCCTGTGACTCTGTAAGGAGAATCAAGACAACACAGGAGAAACTATATTCCAGGAAGGGGGGAAGGAGGGAGGGGATGGGAGGGAGAGTGAGAGAGGGAGAGACAGAGAGAGAGAGAGAGAGAGAGAGAGAGAGAGAGAGAGAGAGAGAGAATACTCATGGGACATGCCACTAGGCTGATTGGAGCTAGCAGTAGTAGTTCTGGGCACACAAACACACACACACACACGCACACACACACACACACAAAACAAGACACCAAAAAGCCCACAAATAACCAAAATACCCTCCCCAAATGAACCCAGCACTGTTACAAACAATATACCATTATGTCGCAGTACTACCACCCCAGATTGTTGAGGAGGTGAGACTCCTGGGCCACTGAACCACCAACCCAGAGCACTGAGGAGGTGAGCTGCATGGGGGCCAGCACCACACCCCCTGGCTGTGCCAAGCCATTACCTGGATCCACAGCACAGAGTTTCAGGAGTCATAAAGGACATTATTCTGAGCTTGAGAAGGTAGAGTAGAAGTGAAAAACAGAAAGAGGGCCTCTCTGAGGCCCCTTGATTAAAATTAAAGCCCACTGGAAAAGTCAAGAAAATCTCTGTAATAAAGGCACACCAGACCACCTTAGTTGGGGGAGCAGCAGTATGGACCAGAGCAGCACAGCTTCAAGCAGATCCCAGCCAGGGCTCCACACTGACCCCAGAGGCTGGGGCACACCAGCCCAAGCCAAGGGTCTGCTTGGAAAAGAGCTACATAGGTACACAAACAACAGCCAGAGGTTCACCCCAATACCATCAGTAAGTGCATGAGACCCTAGCCAGAAGCTTGCTCACACAACAGAAAATGGGGTGTACAGCCCCCAGCCAAAGGCCCTCCCAGACAACAGTTACATAGAGGCCCTAGCCAGTGGCTCACAGAGATATCATCCCAAGTGTGCACAGGCCCCAGCCAGAAGCCCACCTAGACAACAGGTCAGCTCAGGGGTCCAGGAGGCCACCTTTCTGAACCCAGGAATTAGTGTACTGGTTGAGCAGCAGAAAAAAAGCGGCTCTGTGGCTTGCTGAGAATTGAAGAACACTGAGTGAGCAAAAAGTTGCTTCAACAAAGGCACAGCAGGCTACATCTGTTGAAATGAGAAGACATGTAAACAAGTCTCAAAACCAGACTTCCAGATTACCTAAGGCAACCATAAAGGGAAATGAGATGGAACAATCTGATACTCAACCACCTGGACTCGCTGAACTGGCAAAGAAAGAAGATCTGGAAAAAATGAAATCAGAATTAATTTCTCAGATAACAGCAGAGATTGTGCCCATAGTGCAAGACATGATTAATAAATCTAGAGAGGACACAGGTTAAAAAAATAGAGCTGAGTAACATGATGAAATCTCAACATAGGAAACAAATGGAGTCCATAAAACAGATGCAAACAGATTTCCTGGAGATTTAAAAATTCCATTGAAAATTTACGCAGCAGAGTGAGCTAATGTGAGGACAGAACTTCAGATATAGAAGAAAAGATTGCAATTAGTAACCAAGAAAAGAAAAATTTCTTTAAAATACTTAGGGACCATGAGAAATCAATCCAGCAGGTACTAGATGATGCAAAGAAGAATAACATAAGATTGATCAAAGTCAATGGAGAAACAGGAAAGAGTGCAGATGACATAAAAAAATTGTTCCCAGAAGTGATGGCAAAAAACTTTCCAAGCAGAGAAAAAGAACTTGACATACAGATAAGTGAGGCATATAGGAGTCCAACCAACTTTGATAAAAAAAAATCTACACATAGGCATATAATAGTTAGGATTCCAGATACCCAACAGAAGAACAAAATTCTACAAGCAGTTAGAGAAGAGAAAGAAATCACATACAAAGGAAATCGCATCAGAATCACAGCAGATTTTTCAACACAAACCCTGAAGGCAAGAAGAGCTTGGAGTGATGTATTTCAAGCCCTAAAGGAAAACAGCCTCCAACCCAGATTGATGTACCCTGCAAAACTATCTTTCAAAATTGATGGAGAAATGAGATACCTTCATGACAAAGAGCACCTTAGGAGCATCATCAAAAAAAATTTTAGACAATATCCTAGGAAAAGACAATAAGGATCACAACCCCAGGAAGCCTAGCAGAATGAATCCATCAGGCATGACAAGAAATTAGACACAAAAGGGGAGGAAAAAAAAGAAAAAGGCATGACAATGATAAATCAATACATATCAGTTATAACTATCAATATTAATGGTTTCAATTCACCAATCAAAAGAAATAGACTGGCAGAATGGGTCAAGAAGCAAGATCCAACAATATGCTGTATACAAAAAAGACCCTTAATTTTAAAAAGAAACTCATAGACTGAAAGTTTAAGGGTGGAAACAATACTCCATATGACAGGAACTCAAAAAAAACCAGGAGTAGCTATTCTCTTTGCAGATCAAGAGTATTTCAAACCAAAATCTGAAACACTTCTGGTCCCAAGAATTTCTGATAAGGGACAGTCAACCTGTAGGTACCAATCTATTGTGAACATGTGTTTTCATTTCTCTTAAGTAAAAGCTTAAAAACAGGACCCTTGGTTCTTAACAGTAATACAAGAAATTTCTATATTGTTTTCCAAAATGGTTTTATCATTTTACATTCACATTAGCAGTATTAGAAAGTTCTAACTCATTCACACCTAAGCTTACATTTGTTCTTTTAAAACTTTTAACTTAATCTCCCTAATAAGTGTATAATATGATCTTGTTATTGTACTGATTAGTATTTTTCTGATTCTAGTGTTGCACACCTTTCCTTATGCTGTACTGGCGATTTATCATCTTGTGTCTACTTTTCAATTGGGTTGTCTATTGATGAGCTGTAAGAGTTCTTTATATATTCTGGTCATAGGTTATAAAATGACTACTTGTCATTTTCTTAATGATGTTTTTTAAAGTTCTAAATTTTGATGGAATCTCATTAATCATTTTTTCTTCTATACATCATGTTTTTTGTATCCTAGGAAATTCTTGCTTACCCTAAATTCATGAACATTTTCCCTTATAATTTCTTCTTAAAGTTTTATAGTTTTAGTCTTTCATATTTAGGTTCATAGATCCTTTTAAGTTATTTTTATATATGGAAATAAAGGGTTGAGGCTAAAGTTTTACATACAGATACCAGGTGTTCTACTACCATTTGTTGAAAACATTATCTTTTCCTCTGCTCCTGAGTTGAGTTTGTGTTGTATAAAATGCTAATATTAAATAATCTTTCAAAACTCAGTGGACCATATATGTGTGGTTGTATTTCTAGATTCTCTGTTTTATTCCAATGATTTAAATGTCTTTCCTTATGCCAACACTGCCTTGATTATTGTAGCTTTAGAAGAAGTCTTAAAATTAGGTACTAAACATCTTCCAACATTGTTATTTATTTCTTTTTACTTTTCCAGGTCCTTTGTACTCCTACATAACATTTAAATTTTGATATTCAATTCTTCATTTATAGCAAGTATACATAGACCTGAATTTTTATATATATCTTGTATTTTCTAATCCTGCTAAATTCAAGTACAAGTTCTAGGGGCTCCTAGAGATTTCTTAGTATTTTCTCTGTAGATGATCATTTCATCTACATATAAAGATTTTACTTCTACCTTGCCAATCGTATGGTATTTGTTTCTTTTTATTGCCAGACTATTTTGGTTTGGGCCTATGTTTCTAAGTTTAATCAATAGATGAAGAGTAGGCATATCTGCCCTTGTTCCCTATCTTAGGGAGAAAGCATTGTATCTTTTCCATTCATATAAGGTGTTTTTGTTGGAAGTATAGAGTATATGTCTTTGATCTGTTGAGAAGGTTCTGTTCTACTTCTAGTCTCCTGATAGCTTTTACCATGAACAGCTGTAGAATTTAGTCCAATACTTTTTCTGCAACTAGTGACAGGGTCATATGGCTTTTTCCTGTCCTTTGTTAAAATGTTGACTTATGGAGGTGGATCTTCCAATGCTGAACCAACATTGCCATCCCTATAATAAAACCACTTACTGCATACTGGCAGATCTAACTTCTAATAGTTTGTTTTGTTAAACAAATTTTTATTTATTTTCATACTTTTCTGTTCTATTATCCAGTTTTAGTATTAGCACAGTGTTGATTTGCTAAAATGAAGGGAGAAGTGTTCCTTCTTTTTTCTGCTTTCAATGTTTGATATTATTTATTAGTTAAAATATATATGAGCCTGTTGTTGTCATGTAAGTAGGTTTTGAAGCTATGAATATACTTTCTTTAATAGGTGCTATTCAAATTTTATATTTCTTCCAGAGTCAGTTTCATTAATTTGGCTTCCAAGGTACTTCATAGAAGTTGTCAAATTTATTTCAAAAAAGATTTTTGTATTATGCTTTCTATATTCTTTTAAATTCTGTAAAATCTGTGGTAATGTCCTCTAAATCTTGATATTGTAATCTTTAAAAAATGTATAATTGATATTGTGTAATAGGAAGAAAAGGTCTAAAGGAGTAGGGGAAGTGGGAGGGGTAGCAGAAAGGAAAGAAGAGAAAAGAAAAAATATGAGAAAAGGAAAAAAATGGAAACAAAGTCTTTGTAAATAAGGAAGAGTGGAGGGGGTGAAGGGAGGTCAGGGGAATGGGGAAAAAATAAGAACCAAGATACTCATGTAAAGGTACAAGATCTCAATGATGAATGTAACTGTATTTTTTACCTAAAATGTACCAATAAACTTAATGGAAAAAAATATACCATTATATGGCCCAGCTTCATGGGAAACTAGGGACAAGGCTTAGTCTATCTGTTTTTAGGGAAGGAGAGAGGAATTGCAACAGGTTGCAGCTGCAACTCACTATCATCCCTATTTCGACAGATTCCAGTATTAGAGAATTGTAAAGAAATTTCTCTAATTCAAGCAACTCGGTTAGGAGGAATTTTTTGCACTTCTTTTTTTTTTCCTTTTCCCCCTCATTTTAATATAATTTTATTTGCATTTTTATTGTTTAGGTTAATTTTTTATCATTATTCACTTTCTCATTTTCTTTTCCTTTTCAAAATCTTACAGCTTTTTTCTTTTCTTCCTTTCTCTGCCCATTTTATTATTTTATTATTACTACTTGTACTCTTATTTTTACCTTTCTTTTCTTTTTCCATTTTTCATTGTTATTGGTGGTGTAGTTGTTGGCTTTCATTGGGTTTTACTGTCTTTCTCTGGTTTGTCTTTGTGTCTTCACTGTTACTTTGGTTGTTTACTCTCTGAGCAGTGGTGAGGATGGTGCACTGGAGAAAAGGCTGCTCAGTAAGAGATCCCCGCAAAAATATGTAAGATGTCCATCTCCAGGATGCACAAATTTCAACATAAATAATATGAAAAAATAAGACAACATGGCTCCTCCACACATTCTTAACCTTTTAAAAACTGAATTCAAACATAGTGCAGTGGATAAAATGCTTTACAATGCAAGAAGTTGGTTTTAAAAATGATCAGTGCCTTAAAAGGGGAAACAAAGAGTTGAGTGAATTAAGGAAGACAACACAGTATATGAAAGAACAATTCAATAAACATTAATTTAATTATATTTTAAATTAATTTTATTGGTATGCTTTAGACATACATAATGATCACATTCACCATAGAGAATTTGTACCTGTACACAATACGTCTTGGTTCTTCTTTTACCCCAATCCCTTCCCCTCCCTTCAACCCCACTTCCCCTTCTTATTTATAAAAGTTTTGTTTTCATGATTTCCTTCTGTTTTATTTTTCAATTTTTTTCCCTTTCCTTTACCCCTCCCCCTCCCTTGTTTCTCTTTCCATTTGAACATTTTCTTCCTATTTCTCAATATCTGTTATACACTTTGGTCCTTATTTACCCTTTCAATTTCTCATACCAGAGAAACAATGAAATATTTAAACATGTATCTAATTTATTTAACTTAAGAGTATGGTCTCAAGGTGCATTCATTTACCTAGAAATATTTCAAGTTTATCCTTCCTTGTGGCAGAGTAGTACTTCATTGTATATTTAAAAAAACCCCCACATCTTCTTTATCTATTTATCTGTTGATGGGCATTTGGGCTGTTTTCAAGATTTAAATGTTCCAAATTGTGCTGCTATAAACATGGGTGTACATATATCACTGTAGTATGTTGCTTTTAATTCTTTTAGGAAGAGACCAAGAAGGGGACTAGCTGGGTCAATTAGACTTTCTAGTTTTAGTTTTTTGAGGAATCTCCACACGATTTCCACAGTGGTTGCACCGATTTGCACTCCCACCAATTTGGAGAAGGGTTCATTTTCTCCCACAGTCTTGCTAGCATTTGTTATTGGTTGATTTCTTGATAATAGCCATTCTTTGTGATGAGATGGAATCTCAGTGTTGTTTTAATTTGCATTTCTCAAATGACCAGTGATGTTGAACATTTTTTTATATATTTATTTGTTGTTTGTACTTCTTCATCTGAGAAATGTCTATTCATTCCAGATGCCCATTTTTGAACTGTGTCTTTAAACATGGGGAGGTCTGATTTTTTTTGAAGTTCTTTATATATTTTAGATAATAGTCCTTTGTCTGAGGAACAGTTGGTAAAATTTTTTCCCACTCTGTGGGTTAACTCTTCTCTCAGTTGGTGGTTTCTTTTGTTGTGTAAAATATTTTAATAAGATGAGATCCCAATTGTTGATTTTTTGTAATATTACCTGTGCAATCAGGATTTTCCTCATAAAGTCTTTGCCTACACCTGTGTCTTTAAGAGTTCTACCTATTCTCTCCCAGAAGATTTAGTGTTTCTGTTTTAATATTTAGATCTTCCAGTTCAACTTTAGTTTACTGAATGTTGAGAGATATGGGTCTGGTTTAATTTTTGGCATGTAGAAAGACAGTTTTTCTAGCACCATTTATTAAAGAGTGTATCTTTCTTCAATGAAAGTGTTCAGCCCTTGTGTCAAATATAAGGTGGCTGAGTGTGTTTGGAGTTGTTTCTGCATCTTATCTGTTCTATTCATCTTTCATCTTTTTTTTTTTTTTTTTTTGCTATTGCCATGCTGTTTCTTTCTTTTTGTTTTTTAAATTTTTTTAAAAATTAAAAAAAACTTTTTTTGGTACCAGGGATCAAACTTGGGTCCTTGTGCTTGCACAGCAGGTGGTGAAACCACTGAGCTAAATCCCCTGCCCTCTTTTTATTTTTTTAATCACAGTAGCTTTGTAGCATAATTTCAAGATAGGGATTGTAATGCACCCTGCCTTGCCTTTGTTGCCCAGAATTGCTTTTGGCATTCTAGGTCTCTTCTGGTCCCAAATTAATTTCAGGATTGTTTGCTATAATTCTGTGAGGTATGCTATTGGTATTTTGATTGAGATTGCATTAAATCTGTATAATAATTTTGAAAGTATGTCCATTTTCACTATAATGGTTCTTCCTACCCAAGAACAAGTGATATCTTTCCATTTTCTGATATCCTCTTTGATATCTTTTTTCAGGTACTGTAGGTCTTTTACCTCCTTTGTTATATTGATTTTAATTTTTTGATGCTACTGTGAAAGGTATTATTTCATTAATTTCTCTCTCAGTGATCTTTTTGTATACAGGAGTGCTATTGAGTTTTGAGTGTTGACTTTGTATCCAGCTATGCTACTGAATTTGTTTATTAAATCTAGAAGTCCCTTGGTGGAGTTTTGGGCCTTCTATGTGGAATATCATGTCATCCACAAATAATGATAATTTAACTTCTTCCTTTCATATCCTTATTACTTTTATTTCTTTCTGTTGTTTAATTGCTGCGGATAATGTTTCTAGAGCTATAATGAATAGGAGTGGCAATAGTGGACATCCTTGTCTTGTTCCCAATTTTAGAGTGAAAGCTTTCAGTTTTTGACCCTTTAATACAATATTGACTGTTGGGTTGTCATAGATGGCTTTTATCAGATTGATGTAAAGACCATCTATTCCAATTTTCTGTAGTTTTGTTGTTGTTGTTGTTGTTGTATGTGTGTGTGTGTGTTATGAATGAGTGTTGGACTTTGTCAAATGCTTTTTCTGCGACTATTGAGATGATCATGTGGTTTTGTTCTGCTAACATGGTGCATTGCATTTATTGATTTGTGTATATTGAACCATTCCTGCATCCCTGGGATGGGTACTACTTCATTGTGGTGCATAATATATATTTTTTTGTACTGGGGATTGAACTCAGGACCTTGCACTTGTGAGGCAGGCAGCAGAACCAATGAGCTAAGTCCCCGGGCCTGTGGTGCATAATCTTTATGATTTGCTACATTCTGTTTGCCAGTATCTTATTGAAGATTTTTGCATCTATGTTCATTGGATCCTTCTCTGGTTTTGGTTTCAGGGTAATGCTTGTTTCCAGGAATAAATTTGGGAATATTGCTTCCTTTCCAATTTTGTTGAAGAGTTTGAGGAGTAATAGTATTAGATCTTCTCTAAATTTCTTGTAGAATTCACCAGTGACTCCATCAGGAAAGGGCTTTTTTGTTGTTGGTATTTTTAAAATTGTGTTTTCAACTCCATTAACTGAAATTGGGTTATTTAGAGTTTTTATATCTTCTTGATTTAGCTTTGGTAATTCCTACATGTCTAGGAATCTGTCCATTTCTTTTGTGTTTTCCATTTTATTAGATTACAGAGTCTCTAAATAGGTATTGATAATCTTCTGAATTTCTGCATGATCTGTTGTGATTTCACCCTTCTCATTTCTAATCGCATGGATTTGAGTCTTTGCTTTTCTCTTTTGATAAGGTTGGCTAAGAGTTTGCCAATTTTATTTAATCTTTCAAAGAATCAACTCTGATTTATTGATTTTTTGTATTTTTTCTTAGTCTCAATTACATTAAGTTCTGCTATGAATTTTATAATTTCTTCCTTCATACTCTTTGGGTTTAACTTGCTCTTCTTTTTCTAGTAGCCTGAGGTTTCACATTAGGTTGTTTATTTGAGCTCAGTCTATTTCTTTTCTTTTCTTTTTTTTTTTTTGGTACCTGGGATCAAACTTGGGACCTTCTGTTTGTGAGGGAGATTGACCTAAATGACACTGGCCTAAATCCCCGACCCTCACTCTATTTTTTTGATGTAGGATTTCACTGGTATAATTTTCCCTTGTAGGACTGGTATTGTTGCATCCCATAAGTGTTAGTATGTTGTATTGGTATTATCTAATGTAAACTCTAATTTCTTGTTTAATTTCATCTGCGGCCCATTGGTTGTTCAGGAGGGTGTTATTTAATTTTCATGTGTTTATGAAGTCCTTGTGGTTTCTTTTGCCATTGATTTCCAATTTCATTGCACTATGGTCAGATAATATGAGTGGAATAATTCCAATTCCTTTGCACGTGTATTCTGATGTCATGCATTGGAACACTCTGTAAGTCTCTACTAAGTCTGTTTGTTCAAAGGTTTGCTTTAGCTCTGATATTTCTTTGTTGATTTTTTGTCCAGTTAGTCTGTTTGTGACAATGGAGTATTGAGGTCCCCCATTACAACTTTATTAGTTTTTATTCGATTGTTTATGTTGTTAATATTTGTTTTATATAGTTTGGTGTAATGGTATTTGGTGAATATATATTTATGATCGTAATCTCTTCCTCTTAGATTGTTCCCTTAACAGATATGTTGTGACCTTGTATGTCTCTTTTGCTCAGTCTTGGCTTGAAATCGACTTTCTCTGCAAATAGAATATCTATTCCTGCTTTTTTCTGTGTTCCCCTTGCAGAGTGCTGTTTTCCATCATTTGACTTCTGGTCTATGAATTTTTTTCTTAGTTAATTGTGTTTCTAGTATGCAGCATATTGTTGGTTCTTTTTTCTTGATCCATTCTGCAATGTGTTTCTTTAGTGAATTGAGACCATTTACACTGACAGTTAACTGATAGGCATTGATTTATCCTCTTCATATAATTTTCCTCTTGTTGGTTCTCTGTTCTTTCCTTTAATTACTTGCCTTGCCTGGTGCATGCATCTACTGGCATTCACTGAATTGTAGTCTTTGTTATCTCTTTCTAGAACATCCTTCAGAATATTTTGGAGTGCTGGTTTGATGGTCATGAATTTCTTCAGGTGTTCTTTATCATGGAAGTATCTTATTTCTCCATCAAATTTTAAGGATAGTTTCTTAGGGTATATCAGTCTGGGTTGGAGGTTTTTTCTTTTAGGGCTTTAAATACTTCACTCTAAGCTCTCCTTGACTTAAGGGTTTGTGTTAAGAAGTCTTCTCTGATTCTGATGGGCTTTCCTTTATAGGTGATTTGTTTCTTTTCTCTAACAGCTTTTAATATTCAGTTTTTGTGTTGAATTTCTGGCATCTTGATTATTACATGCCTTGGTATACATTTTTTTGATCATGGTTAATTGGAGTTTGATATGCCTCACTTTTCAGTATGTCAAATGCTTTCCTCATGCTTGGGAAGTTTTTTGCCATTACTTCTGTGAACAGCTTTTTTATGTCCTTTGTATTATCTCCAGAGTTTTCACTGAGTTTGATCAATCTTATGTTATTCTTCTTTGCATCATCTAGCAGCTGTTGAATTGATTTTTCATAGTTCCTTGTTATTTTTAAGAAATCTTTCCTTTCATTATTATAACTGGAAATCTGTTTTCTAGATCTGATGTTCTGTTCTCATCTTGGTTGATTCTGCTGTGTATACTTTCAATATCATTTTTAGACTCCTAGAAATATGTTAGAATCTGTTTCATGGATTTAGTTTCTTTCCTTTGTTGGACATTCAGGGTTTCAATCATTTTCCTAAGCTCTTGTATTTTTTAAATCAGGATCTACTCTAGACTCACTAACCATATCCTTTATGATGGTCATCATCTCTTTAGCTATCTGAGAAATTCTTTCTAAGTTTTTTTTTTTTAACACCTCATTCATCTGCATTACCAAGAGTGAGAGACAGAGTACAGTTTTCCACCTCACTCTTCTGCTTTGAGGTGTGTCATTTTGCTCTCCCTATGGGCTCTAGTTCTCCCTTCAGAGCTTTCCTGGCTCTTGGGGATCTACCTCTTCAACATCCCCAATCCTGTCTAGACTTCCACTTCTTCAGACCCAGTCCCTTCAGAAAATCACACATGATAGGCCTTGCTCCTTACTACAGAAAGCAGAACTTCCAGTCACAGTGTTGATAGCCTGAGATCTCTGCTGGTTAAACCTCTGTTGCTTAAACTTCTCTAGGAGGTTTATAAATAGCCCTCCTTTTCTCCACAGCTGTGTCTTGTGACTGTCTCCCACAGCAGTCACTGTGGTAAGGTTACTCCAGTGAAGTATAGTTTTTCTATGACTTGTGATTCTGGAGTAGCTTAGTCTTAAATGGTAAACTCTTTATGGCCTCTGATTGTACCATTCCTAAATATGGTAGGCTGTGCAGTGGATATCTTCTCCAAAGCTAGCCTGCTATGTGGAAGGAGTCATTTTTTGGAGTAAAACCCATACTGCATTTACAGCTTACAATAATGTTGGGTTTTTCTCAGGGCTAGCATGTATTTCCTGTTAACTCTTTATCACTGTTGCAAAGATAGGTCCCCTCCCTAGGAGTTGGGGTTAGCATTCTAGGCTGCTTTATTCCATGTATCATCTTCTGTTTCTCCATGATTTTTATCTTTCCTGTTGGCTCTTTCTTGATTCCTGGAGCTCTTCTCGTTCTCTTTGCTAAGTAGTTGTTTCCAGGTGTTTCAATTCCAGCTACTAGAGGTTGTGATTTGATGTTGACTTCTACTTCATTATCTTGAAGCTCAGCTTTTTGTTTTTGATTTATGAGTTTTTTATATAAATTCCAAGTACAAGTCCCTTGTCAGACATGGGATTTGAAATATCTCCTCCCATTCTTTGGGTTCTCTTTGCTTTTTGAATTATATTCTTTCTGGCACAAAAGTTTTAAATTTTGATGAAATGCAATTAATTTTTTGATATTTAATTGCTTTTGGTGTCACACTGTTACTGGATCAGGGGTCTTGCCCAGATTTTTGGTGTCCTGAACTAAGAATTTATCAGGACATCCAAAAGGAGCAGCAAGATAAAAGATTTACTGAAAATGAAATTATGTTCTATAGTGTGAGATTGGGCCAGTGAGAAGAGCTCATGGCCTTGAGGGGGCTTTGTACTGAGGATTTTAAACATTAGATTTTTGTGTAGGATTGACAGGTTGGTCTGAGGTTTTGGCCTTGCCATTGAGTGGGTTGGCTCTGTCTCTCTGTCAGACGGTGGAGTTGTTGACCTTTTATGGGTCTTGGAGGAACTGCCATGGTGCCCAAAGACCACAGGAGAGAAACTTCATAGTCAGTGACTTGGTTATTAGGGCTAGGGTCAGCCAAGTCTTGTTGAGGACCACTGGGCACATGCTGAGAGATTTAATGCATATAAGTTGGGTCCCTTGGTTATCTTCTCCCACTGTATTTAGACTTGTATATCCTGGGCATCGGTTAAAGTTTACCTCAGAAGGTGGATCTAAGTCCAGAAGGTAGGCTCCAAGTCAAGGCCTCCCTCTTTTCAGCTGTTTCTTTTCCCTCTCTCTATTTATTTATTTATTTGGTTTTTTGAGACAGAGTCTTGCCATGAGGTTCAGAATGGCCTTGAACTCACTATGTAGCCCAGGCTGGCCTCAAACTCACAGCAATGCTCCTGCCTTAGCCTTCCAAGTGCTGGTATTATAGACTTGTACCACTACACCTGGCTTCTGCCACTTTCTGCCTCAGTATTTAAGAAACCATTGCCAAATGCAAGATCAAGAGGACTTAACATTTCCTTCCAAGAGCTTTATACTTTTCACTTTATATATTTAGGTCCATGATCCATTTTGAGTTAATTGTTTTTTGTGATGTGAAGAAGGGTCCAACTTTATTTTCTTTTCCATATAAATATCCAGTTGTCCATTTTCATTTGTTGGAAAGACCAGCTTTTTCATCACTCAGTTATCTTGGCACATTTATCAAAAATTAATTGATTGTAAATATGCTTTTTTTAGACTCTCAATTCTATTTCAGTGATCTATATGTTTATACAGTACCATACTCTTTTTGATTACTATAGCATTGCATACAATTTAAACTGGGAAATTGAGCCCTTCTGTTTTATTCCTCTTTTTCATAATTATTTTGGTGTTGAGTCTAATGAAATTTTATATGAACTTTATCAGCTTGTCAATTTCTGCCAAAATACCAGTTGGGATTTTGATAGGGCTTGTATTGAATTTGTAGATCAATATGGAGAGTTCAGCATTCTTAACAATATTATATCTTCTAATCTCTAGTTAGGTCTTTGGATTTACAGTTGTGCATTGCTTAATAATGGGAATATTTTCTAAGATGTAGGTGGTTCCATCATTGTACACACATTGTAGTGTGTAATTACACCAACTGAGATAGCTATGACATCACTAGATGATATAATCTTATGAAGCCATTATATATTTGGTCTGTCATTGATTTAATAATTATGTGGCACATTACTGCATTTATATCTTCCTACATTTCTTTCAGTAACTTTTGTAGTTTCCAGAGTAAAAGTTTTGCACCTGTTTTGTTAAAATTTTGTTAAGTATTTTGTTCATTTTATTTTATTTTTTGCACTAATTGTCAATTTTATTATTATTTAAAAATATTTAGGTATTTATTTAGACATTGCCATTTATTGTTTTTTTGATGAAATTCATTTATTTCAGTAGAATAAAATAAGCAGCATAGAAAGAAAGTGCTACATAAAAGCCCCAAATTACATACAATTTAAAAGATTCAATGAGTTAAATATTTACAGACAAAACTTATGTATTTTAACACTCTTAATAAGTAGTCATGTGTTATGGTGGTGGAAGAAAAAGACATAAATTATCTAAATCAGATAATTGGAGAAATATAGAATTTTAAGCCTTCATGTATCAGATTATACATCCTGCTTGGCTTTATGCTGAAATTAAGGGGTTAAAGTGGAGTTTAAAAATAATAGTTTCCTGAAGAGGCCCTCCAGAAGAGTTTCAATTAAAATGGCCCCAGATCAACTTTAATGTGCTTCTTAGCCCCACAGTGAGGGTCAGACTGACACACACGCTTAGGGAGCGTGTGTGAGGTGAAAGAACAAAAGGTATCATTTTCAGATGTGTCATCAGTTGTTAAAGTCCCAAAACAAACAAGCAGGTAGCCAGTTACTTGATGGATGAGGGAAGAAGAGGACTGCTGATGAAAAGATCTGCACAGTACTTACTTATAAAATATAAGTACACTTCATGGAAACATGGAGCAAGACCATATAGATCCAGAGGCTGGTTCAAGCATGACTAGATTTAAATGAAAGAAAGATTGTTTCTAGCACACGATCGCAGTTTAGGTTGCATTAATTTTGCTGAAATTTTTAGTTCAATTCATCAGTGATGCCAATGGGCCTGGACTTTTCCTTGTGTAAAGTTTTATAAAACTATTGAGTCAATCTCCTGTTATATGTTTAGTCATGTTCTTTATTCTTGACTCAGCTTAACAGCTTTTGTCTTTTGAGTAATTTGTTATTTCATCCAAATTATTAATTTGTTGGCATGGAGTTGCTCAAATGGGAGATTAGAAGAGATACAGACAAGCCCAGACTGTGTAGAACCTGGTACATTTGTTAGCTTCAGCGAAGAATTTGGATCTTATTCCAAATAGAAGCTACTGGGAACTTTTAAGCAGGGAGTGACATGATCTGTTTCATGCTGTAAAAGATCATTCTGGCTCCTGTGTAGAAAACGGATTGTAGAGAGTCAAAAGGGAAAGGCCATATATGAGAGACCAATATGTTTGTTAGTAGCAATCCAGATGGAGTAGGTGGTGTTTGAATCAGGGTAATGGTAGAAACATAGAAATGGATGTGTTCAGGATATGCTTGGCAATGGAACCAAATTTCTGCGGGCCTAGAGGTCTGTAAAGATGAGGAACCAAAATAGGAGTTGGAGTTGTGTGACTGGAGCAATTTAGTGGATGGCATGACTAGATATTATGTCATTATTTCCTTGCATGAGTATCTCCACTACAAGGTTATGAATTTGTTGGTAGCCTTGCAGTTTTCATACTCATTTTTCAAGTACCTATAAAGTGCTGGGTCAGTGTAGAAAAAAAAAACAATGATAATAATGCCACAGGGAAAATGGAGAGTTATCTAAGTTTAGTACAATCAGAGGTCTTTCTAAGATAGAGTGTTTGAACTGATTCATGAAGAAAAATGGGTTGGGAGAGAGGAAGTGTGCAAGTTAGCATTAAATATTGTTACAATTTCTAAGCTAGTCCTATAAACAGAAATAAACTTCTTTTCCTTACAAAACCAAGACCCTCTTTAATGGCCACACCCATTTCATGAAAGAGTGACACTGGTTGAACTGTCTATAATCTCTGGGTGTCCAAATGAGTGGAGTAGATGGTATGTAGAAGCCCAAAGTATGGAGTGAGCTTTCTTTGTGTGATAATTAGGACATACATTTACTTTATTGTTCAAACTTATACAGATATTATTTCCTCAATTTATATTTTCTGTATTTGAATTGGTAGTGTTGGCTTCAAATTCTTGCAAGGCTGAAACTATATTAATTTTTTGTTAGAACACCTAATATACTGTAACCCATATATTTAGATGTTAAATAAGTTTATTTTTATGGTGATTTTTTCCTATCTAGTTCTGCTTTGGCTCCTGTAGAACTTCTATTTTCTAACAATGTCCAACTGAGATATCTTGCCTATTCCACCAGCTTTTTATACATAAAAATTGAAAACCCACTGAAAAGTTGAAGTATATATTCAGTGAATACATATATAGACTATATCTAGATTTACCAATTTTTAATGTTTTATGACGTTTGTTTTATCTTTGCATGTATACACACATACAATGTGAATGTGTAGATTCACAATTAGTAAAATATTTGAAAATAAGTTGCAGTCATTTGTGACATTTTATTCCTAAATAATTTCACTATGGATTTTTAAGGGATAAGACATTTTCCTGACTAAATCTGAAAACATGAAACTTAACTCAAAGGAATAATATTAATATAAATTTTATATTTATATTCTTTAATGATAAGAAAATATTTTTATTTACTTATTTGGATCTATGTGGCAAGCAAGAATCATACATTGCATTTGGTTGAGATGTAGCTTTTTAATATTATAGGCATTGTGCATGAAGAGTGTATATCTTGTCTATTTTTACACAGTCATTTGTAATCTTTAAAGGGAACATATTTTGACTCTTTCAAGGAGAGTGCATGACATTTAATAACTATATAATAAAATAAGCTGCTTTCCCAGTTGCTGGATAGCTCTGAAGGTTAACTCTGAAAATGACTTTTCCAGTAACCAAGTGAGTTGAACTGTTACTCTAAAGATGTTTTAGTGCTTCTTTCCCAGCCTTTGAACTTTTCACTAAGCATTAGTCACTTTTAACAAAAATATGTTTTGTTTGTAGATATTAATAGCATTTTATTCTCCTAAAAATATGGAAAACTTCACCAGATTGAAACCAATTGTAGCTTGTAAAGTAAGTTTTAAAATGAAACACTAAACTATACTTCCATCCTCCTAAGGTAATAAATTACATAATTACAAAATGTTCTGACAGACTTTAGAGTTTCATAATTTTAGAAACTGATCAGAGAAGAAACGTTAAAATACTATTAAAAATGTCAGATTCACTGAAAAGCTCCTCTTGACCAATTATCCTACTCTAAATATCATGGTAATATTAACCAAACATTTTCTCTATCAGTATAGAGACTTTCAGTTAACTATTTATTCTTCTGAGCAACTAATTTATTGCTGTGTTTCTTTGTGCATGAAGCAGTGTTACCCAATGTTATGTTACCAAAGGGCACATTAGCTTTGATTATTTCATAGTCTCCAAATTTTTGTTTTGTGTTTATAGTTGTAGCATGAATAAGAGAAGGGAGGATTACGTTACTAGTGGTTGCAAAGTGTTTCTATTTTGATAGTATTTATCATTTCAATAAAAATTCTTGACATAATTATTTGAGGCACATTGGATATTGCTTTTTTTTGGTCTTCCTCATTCCATTTTTCTCTTTCCCTGATTTTCAGTGATCTTTGAAGTTACATTACAATTTTTTCCCTGATTTATTTTTCTCAACTTCATTTTTTATGAATCATATACTTAGATTATCATTTTTCTTCTCTTTGAGTTCATCTCTAGTCCACTCTATTGTTTGTGTTCTGGGTATGTTCCCTACTCTCTTAATATATGTTAGCCTCCTTTAAACTTTCCTTATGCTCCAGAGTAATTATCTGCTAAAGTAGCATTAAATTTTATCCCAAGGAGTCTTGTATTGGTTTAAATAGCTCATATGCTTAGAAAGGTTTGGCTAATGAAAATGATTTTTTTTCAATCCTGTAACTCATTTGGGGCTGCCTCTCATTGAGGCTATTAACTCCTTCTAACTCCATCTTAGCCCCTATCTAGTGTGATTGTACTCCAGACCTCATCATCCATCATTAGGAACTTCTACCTCTGAAGTCTCCAAAATTTGTGGAATTGACATCTGGTTTATTGCTCATTCCATGAAGACTGCACTATATTCTATGTTAAATATTCAATCACTTAGCCCACCTAAATCCTTGCTCTTCACTCTCTATGTGTTTAGTGACCAGAACTAAATATGTAGAGATTCTTGCCTGCATTGATTTTTTTTGAAATCATGTTTTTATCTACAAGTATATCCATCAGGTTATCCTAGAAGTAACTCAGATTCACTGTGTTCAAAATAGAACTTTTTGCTTCTTTTGTTTACTACTATATTTTCTATATTTGGAACATATTCACTAAATACATTTTTGCTGGATGAATGAACAAATGAATTATATTTTTCTTTACTAAATTTATCTTTCCTCCCAGAGTGTTAACACCTTTGTAACATTATTCCTTATTAACTGGCAAAGAAGACATTAAATTTTTTTCTTATTTTAAGATATTAGGTTAAATAAAGAGGATTAAATTTGAGATTATGCCTCTAAAGGAGGAGAAAGTGAAAGCCAGGCTTGAGGTCAGTAGCAGGTTTCCAATCCTAGAAAGAAATGGGCTATTTTTGGGAATTCCCCCAAGGTTAATAGGTCAGTGTTTTGGAAGATGTTTTTCATGTAGCACAGATGTGCTACTTCCATGCTGTTATCCAAAGAGGCTGTGGGATCTCTGATGTAGTGCAGAGGTGTATGTGGGTGTGTTTAAATATTAGGAGTTAAGCATTGTGTGTGTGGTTAAACATTGGCCTTTAGTTTGTTCTCTTTGCTCCTGGAGCTATAACAGTTAATTATAAAATATGTAACACATATTTTTGAGATGTTAATTTTTTTTGTTTTTTTATGTAGCATTAGATAAAAATAATTTCTGTCATTACATAGTTTCTATGATGGAGATTCATGATACGGATTGAAAGGATATCATATAATTTAGAACAGTTCCTCTACCAATTAATGCACATTTAGGATATTTATATTTTTTCCATTTAAAAATAAAACTTCAGGGGAGAAAGGAAATGGCAGAGTGGCGATTGGTATTAAAATCCAGCCTCTCCAAGATTTAGAATCTAGACACTGGAAAGTAACAATGTGGCAAAGGAAAAAAGAGAAATTGAGGGCCGGCACCACCTGCCTTGCAAGTGCAGGGTCCTGAGTTCAATCTGCAGTAGCAAAAGAGAGAGAGAGAGAGAGAGAGAGAGAGAGAGAGAGAGAGAGAGAGAGAGAGAGAGAGAGAGAGAGAGAAGTTGATTTGATCTCTGGGAATCAGGAAGAAACTGATAGAAAAAATTAGAGACTACAGAGAAATTGGGAAGATGGTCCACAGCACAGAGAGAAGAAACAATTTGGAATATCTTCCTGGTTATCTTATCACATGAGGAGGGGAACTGGGTTCCCTACAAACAAGGTATATGCTTGGGGTTGTCATGCTCCTGAAAGAAATGGCAGCAGAACCTGTGGCCTTTGTGAGCTGCAAAAACAGCATGGGGTTTTGCTCCAAGGGGACTGACTCCTTCCTACAGCAGGCAACATCCAGAGAGGGATTCAAGTGCAGGTGCCTCCCATATCACAGGGAGGGCTTGATTAAGTGCCATTTTGGGAAGCAGTTGATTATTTAAATCTAGCAGTTAGAACAATTAAAAAACAACTTCACTTCCGAGAGCCCATTTTCATCCTCCCACAGTGACTGGGTGAGACACAGTCACAGGAGACAGCTGCAGAAAGTGTGCAGTCTAGAAAAAGACACCCTGAGGAGTTTAAACTCAGACAGGGAAAGACAGCTCCTTACCTCATGATGAGAATCCAAGCCAGGCTTGAGTTGCATTCAGAAACACCAGGGTCTGAAAGTACCTGCTGGCATTAGTATTTGAACCCTTGCCCTGCTGCCTACATCCAGCACAGATCTGAGGTCTCATTGCCTTCCCTGTCTTCCAGTTGAACAAGGACACATTTCAGCATGCACATTGTCACAGCCTGGAGTATACAAAAGGGTCTCTGGAATAGGTGGTACACCTCACAAACCCACAGGCCATAAGGCTCAGGGGAGAAAACAAAGACTTGTTGGACTCCACAACTGCAGATATTAGAAGGAAACTACTCATTAAAAAATACAGAGAAAAAATTTTTTTCCTGTGTTTTTGTACTCATTTTCTTTCTTTCTTTATTCTTTTTCTTACTCAGTTTTTCTTTTTCCAATTGTTATTTTCCATATTAGTTCTTTTTCCAATTGTTATTTTCCATATTAGTTCTTTTTTTTACCTTATGTCCATTTATCTTCTATTTCATTTTGTCACCATTATCTAATTCTATAAATATCCTTGTACTCCATAATAGGATCTTTGTCTCCCTTTTTCTCTGCCTTTCCTCTTCCATTATTTAATTTTTCTTTTTGCATTCTCCTATTCTTAGTCTCCTATATCTTCAATAGTATAATCATTAGGATTCATTAAACTTTAGTTAGTTAACTCTGTTACTACTGTTGAATTCTTTTCTATCATTAGTGGAGGTACAATTATCACTTTAAGTAGATACTTACTGTGTGTCAATATTTGGTTTGTCATAGAATTTATTCTATAATTGTAGGCTTTTAAAGTTAAAGGTGGTACATTATATTTGTCTTGCATAATGTTGCTATTGATTTACTTGATATTGCCAAGGTTGCATATTTGTTACTATTAATAGTTTTCATCTGTATGCCTATACCCAGATTAACTTTCTAACATTAACAATACTGTGGTCCATTCCCAAGAAACTGTGTTCTGGGCCAATTACTTTGCATCTCAGGTCCTCTGTATTAATATGGGTGATTGGATCTTGGGGCAGAGGCAAAGGCTACAGTTAGCCATGCCCTGAGTACATTACTAAAAAGCAGACTAACTTAAGTGATATCCATATTAGCAACAACTTTTTCCACTATAAGTGACTGCATACCCAAGCACAAAACAATCAAATAAAAACAAACAAACAAACAGTAGAAAGTGAGAAGACAGGGCAGAGGAGGTGGATTTTCCAGGCCACTGCGCAACTGCCCCCAGTGCCGAGGAGCAGAGCCACCCCCAGGGCAAAGGAGGTGAACCTTCCAGCCACCGTACCACTGCCCCCAGAGATGAGATGAGCCACACAGGCACCAACAGCTCACACCCTCCCCCATTGAAATGAGAAGACACATATACAAATCTCAAAACCAGGCTCCAAGATCACCTAAAGCAACCTCAAAGGGAAATGAGATGAAACAATCTGACACTCAACCACCTGGACTCCCTGAATTGGCAAAAAAAGAGGATCTGGAAAAACTGAAATCTGAAATAATTTCTCAGATAACAGAGGAGATTGTGCCCATAGTGCAAGACATGATTAATAAATCTAGAGAGGACACAGATTAAAAAAAATAGAGGAACTGAGGAACATGATGGAATTGCAACAAAGGAAACAAATGGAATCCATAAAACAGATGCAAACAGATTTTAAGGAGATTAAAAACTCCACTGAAAGTTTATGAAGCAGAATGAGCCAATGTGAGGACAGAATTTCAGATATAGAAGATAACATTGCAATTAGTGACCAAGAAAACAAAAATTTCTTTAAAACAGTAAGGGACCGTGAGAAATCAATCCAGCAGCCACTAGATGATGCAAAGAAGAATAACATAAGATTGATTGGAGTCAGTGAAGAAACAGGAGAGGGCACAGATGACATAAAAAAAAAATTGTTCACAGAAGTGAAGGCAAAAAACTTCCCAAGCAGGGGAAAAGAATTTGACATACAGATAACTGAGGCATAGAGGACTCCAACTAGCCTTGATCAAAAAATAATCTATACATAGGCATATAATCGTTAAGATTCCAGAAACTCAACAGAAGAACAAAATTCTACAACCAGTTAGAGAAAAGAAACAAATCACATACAAAGGAAAGTCCATCAGAATCACAGCAGACTTCTCAATGCAAACCCTCGAGGCAAGAAAAGCCTGGAGTGACCTATTTCAAGCCCTAAAGGAAAACAGCCTCCAATGCAGATTGATGTACCCTGCAAAACTATCTTTCAAAGTTGATGGAGAAAAAAAGATACTTTCATGACAAAGAGCACCTTAGGAACTTCATGAATACCAAACCAGATCCAGCAGAAATCTAGAGGATCATCAATACCTACTTCGAGAACTTGTATGCCAATAAGATGGAAAACACAGAAGAAATGGACAGATTCCTAGATACTTATGAATTACCAAAGTTGAATGAAGAAGACCTAAAAATTCTGAACAACCCAATATCAACCAATGAAATTGAAAATGTAATTAAAAACTTACCAACTAAGAAATGCCCAGGCCCTGATGGCTTCACTGCTGAATTCTACAAGACATTTAGAGAGGAACTGCTGCCACTACTGTTTAAACTCTTCAATGAAATTGAAAGGGAAGCAATATCCCAGAATTCATTCCTGGAAGCAAGCATCACCTTGATCCCCAAAGCAGAGAAAGACCCAACTGAAAAGGAGAACTATAGGCCAATCTCACCAATGAACATAGATGCGAAAATCCTTAATAAGACTGGCAAATAGAAAGCAGAAGATCATCAAAAAGATCATACACCCTGACCAAGTGGGATTCATCCCAGGGATGCAGGGATGGCTCAACATATGCAAATCAATAAATGTAGTACACTGTATCAATAGAGCCAAGTGCAAAAACCATATGACCACCTCAACAGATGCAGAAAAAGCATTTGCCAAAATCCAACATGCATTTATGATAAAAACCCTACAAAAAATTGGAATAGATAGCCTCTACCTCAAACTGATAGAAGCCATCTATGAAAAACCAACAGAAAATATCATACCAAATGGTCAAAAAATGAAATCCTTCACACCAAAATCAGGAACAAGACAAGGATGTTCACTATCACCACTCCTGTTTAATGTAGTCTTGCAAACATTAGCCACAGCAATTAGAAAAGAGAAAGTAATAAAATGAATAAAAATAAGTAATGAAGATGTCAAATTATCATTATTTTTAGATGACATGATACTCTGTATAGAAGACTCCAAGAACTCCACCAAAAGTCTTCTAGACTTAACTAAATTCAGTCAAGTAGCTGGTTACAAGGTCAACACACAAAAATCAATAGCTTTCCTCTACGTGAACAACAGACTCACTGAGAGAGAAATAGGGCAAATAATTCCTTTCACAATATCATCCAAGAAACTGAAATACCTAGTAATCAACTGAACAAAAGAAATAAAAAACCTCTTCTCTGAAAACTATAGCACTCTGAACAGAGAGATTGAAGAAGATGTCAGAAAATGGAAAGACATCCCTTGCTCCTGGGTAGGAAGAATCAACATAGTGAAAATGGCCATACTTCCAAAACTGCTATATAGATTCACTGCAATTCCAATTGAGATCCCAGCAGCATATTTCATGGACCTTGAGAAAACAATAAAAAAATTCATTTGGAACCAGAAGAGATGTAGAATAGTGAAAGCAATTCTAGGCAACAGAGACATGGCAGGGGGTATCACAACCTCCAATGTGAAACTATACTACAAAGCTACTGTGATAAAAAAACAGCATGGTACTGGCAAAGACACAGACTTCAGGACCAGTGGAACAGATTAGAAGATGCAGAAACAACTCCAGACACACTCAGCCACCTCATCTTAAACAAAGGAGCCAAATACCCTCACTGGAGGAAAGATAGCCTCTTTAATAAATGGTGCTGGAAAAATTGGCTTTCAACTTGCCAAAGATTAAAACTAGATGTGTATCTCTCACCATGCACTAAACTAAAATCAAAATGGATTAAAGATCTAGATATTAAAACAGAAATTCTGAACTGGCTGAAACAGAGGTTTAGGTAGAACTCATGAAGACATTGGTGTATGAAAAGATTTTATGAACAAAACCCCAGTTGCCTATGAACTAGCAGAAACAATCAACAAGTGGGATCTCTTCTTATTAAAAAGCTTCTGCACAGCAAGAGAAAACACCAATGGTTTGAAGAGAAAACCCAAAATGTGGGAAAAAATCTTCACCTGCTCTTCCTCAGACAAAGGTCTACTATCTCGAATCTGTAAAGAACTTAAAAAGATCAGACCTCCCAAATTTAAAGACCTAATCCAAAACTGGGCATCTGAAATGAACAGACATTCCTCAGACAAAGAAGTAGAAATAGCAAATAAATATATGAAAAAATGTTCAACATCACTGGTCATTCGAGAGATGCAAATGAAAACAATGCTGAGATTCCACCTCACTCCAGAAAGAATGGCTGCTATCATGAAATCAACTAATAACAAATGCTGTTGGGGCTGTGGGGAAAGAGGAACACTGCTCCACTGCTAGTGGGTGTGTAGACAGGTGCAAGCACTGTGGAAATCAGTATGGAGATACCTCAAAGAACTAGGACTGGAAGTCCCATTTCACCCAGATATTCCCCTGCTGTATATCTTCCCCAAAGAATTAATAGAATCATACTACAGTGATATATGTGCACCCATGTTCATAGCAGCACAATTTGTAATAGCTAAAACTGGGAAGCAGTCCAATTGCCCATCAACTAGAGATTGGATAAAGAAAATGTTGTTTTTTAAAAAATAAAATGGAGCCATAAAAATGAGAAATTAGATACATTTATTGCTAAATGGATGCACATTGAAGCTATACTCTTAAGTGAAATAAATAGGACACATGTGTAAATATCAAATAGTTTTTCTAGTGTGAGAAACTGAAAGTGTAAATAAGGACTAAAAGGAAAAATAGATAATGTGATATAGGAAGAAATGGAGCAAAGTGGAAGGGGAAGTGGGATGGGTAGTGGAAAGGAAAATAAGGTGGAAGTAATAGGAGAAAATGAAAAACTGGAAAGAAAGTCTTTGTATATAGGGAGGGATGGAGGGGTTGAAGGGACGTCAGGGGAATGGAGAAAAAATAAGAACCAGGAGAGATTATGTACAGATGCAAATTTCCACAGATAAATGTCATTATATTGTATACCTAAAATGTATTAATAAAATTAATTAAAAAAAAAGAATGTGAGAGGACAAGGCAATAAAATGCCTTCCCAAAATCTGATTTTCCCTAAAGCTGATGCATGGGGTAGTGAGGAGCAGAAAAGCAGAAGCTTCAGAGTTGAATTACTCAAATTTTAAGAGAGGAGATTAAAAAACAGATCAGGCACTTCTCCTTGAGCTCACAGGAAATACAACTAATAGGATAATGGAGTTAATAAACAAAACAATCTGGGAACTTTCAGAAGACACTAATAAAAAGCTAGCTGAGCTAAACAAAATGAGACGAAACATGAATTATAGTTTAGCAAAGAACTAAAGTCCGTGAAAAGTTTCCAAAAAGAAATCCAGGAGATTAAAAATTATATTGAAAATATGGGCATATATGAACATTGTGAGGATGGAATATCAGCATTAGAAGATGAGAATGCTTTCAAAGACCAAATACTCAGAGGTACCTTAAAAGTGATAAGAGATCTTGAAAAAGGGATTCAACACTTGCTAAATGATATAATGACTAAGATTTGTTGGAAGAAGTGAAAAATCAGAAGACAGCACAAATGATGATAAACTTGTTTACAGAAATAATAGCAGAAAACTTTCCAAACATTGGGAAAAAATAAGCATATGGATAAATGAACCCCACATATAGAACCCCCACATAGCCATGATCAAGAGAAGACCTCTCTCCATGTTACACGAGTCAAAATACCAGGAGTTCAATACACGGGCAGAATCTTAAAAGATGTTAGACAAAAGAATGAATCACTTATAAATGTAAACCCATTAGAATTATTGCAGACCTCTCATCACAAACTTTAAAGGCTAGGAGAGTTTGGAGTTAGTGTTTCAAGCTCAAAAATATAACAATTTCCAACCCAGACTTACATATCCTGCAAAACTTTCTTTCAAAGTTGATGGAGAAATCAAGAATTTCCATGACAATGAGCACTTTAAGAAATTCATGACAACAAAACCAGCACTACAAAAAATTCTCAAGGATATCCTAGAAAGAAACAAGGAGGATAAACAATGCCAAAAAATTTAATAGAATGAATGCAGTAGGCAGGGTTAGCAGTTAAGCAAAAGGATGGGGGAATCTGCAACAGGAAAATAATGCAATGACAGGAATAAATCAGTAACTTCCAGTAATAACTCTCAATGTGAATGGTCTAAATTACCCCATGAAAAGACAGATAGACAGAATGGGTCAAGAAACAAAACCCAATCATAATCAGTATAAAAGAAACACATTTACTTTAAAAAGAAATACACAAGGCCAGGGATTTAGCTCAGTGGCACAGTGGCTGCCTTGCAAACACAAGGTCCTGAGTTCAATTGCTGGTCCCCCCCCCGCCCCGCCCCAAAAAAGAAATACACAGATTAAAAAATCAAAGGATGGCAAGCAACCTTTTGTGCAATAAGAACCTGGAAAAAAGTACTAGTGTTATTGTTTTATATCTAAAATATCCCTCAAAATCTCCATATCTCCATGCACTCATAGGTGGGGCTTTTGGGAGGTGACTGGATCATGAGTGTATGATACTGCATTACTCTACTGATGGGTTTATAGCTGGGTGTGATGTTGGGAGGTGAAGCCTATTGGGAAGAGGTGGGTCACTGTGGGTCTGTCTATCTATCTATCATCTATCTATCTATCTATCTATCTATCTATCTATCTATCTCTATCTATGTATCTATCTATCTATGTATCTATTTATCTATCTATCTATCTATCTATCTATCTATCTATCTATCTATCTATCATCTATTTATCCATCTATCTTTCCAAGAGAAAATATATATTCTCTTTCTCGCTTGAGCTCTCTGCTTCCTCCCTGCCCTGACATGAGGTCTTTCTCCTCTGCCATGCCCCTCTGCCTTGTAGCCAGTTGACTATGAAATGAAACTTCTACAAACTTTAAGCTAAAATAAACTTTTCCTCTAACTTGTGAGTGTAAGGTATTTTGTCACAGCAACCAGCAAGTAATACTGATAGACTGATTTTGGTACCAGGAGAAGTGAGGTCATTGCTGTAACTGTACCTGAACATGTGGCTCAGAATCCTTCAGAACTGGCTTGCAGGAAAGTTTTGGAAAGTTTGAAGATGCCAACTGGAGAAGCAGTCTTAGAATGTTGTGAGCCAAACTTGATGGGTGATTCTGGTCAGAGCTCAGGAGACCAGAATGCTGAGAGCAATGTATCCACTAAAGGCCAGGTTATGAGGTTTGTTTTGAGAAAAAGGATTCCATTGGCAGTTGGAATCCAGGTCATGTGTGTTATACCCTGGCCCAAAATTTGTTTGCATTTTGTTCATGTCCAGAGACATTTCAGGAGTGAGTTTAAGGGGAGTGCACTAATTAATCTGGTGGAAGAAATTTCAAGTCAATCTAATACTTAGAGAATCAATAGCAAATAGCTCAGCAGAATGACTTAGAATGTTTTGAGTTTGGTCAGAAAGGAAGCTCCAGTGGCTGGTAAAGATAGAGCAGAGAACTTGGTTGCTGAAAAGATTAGCATTAAAAAGCATAATACTTTGGAACAGGACAATAGGAAAGATGCCTGAGGGCATCACAAGAATCAGCAGGACTCTACCCTTTGCAGCCTCAAAATTGTAAAGGTGAAAGACTTTGCTTTGAGAAGAGAGTGTAGGGCACCATGTTCCAGAACAGTGGTAGCCTAGGGAATTTGTTCCTCAGAATTGGGTTCATAGCACTGAGCAATCGAGGCACTTGACCTCTACATCCAAGAGAGAAGGAAGCCTGACTCCTGCTCCAGGTGACAGCAGATATTGATATCATCTGCATGATACTGGTTTTAGGTTCATGCACAGTGCAAGAGCTATGGGGTCAGGAAGGCTTCCATTCAGATTTCAGAAGGAGGGCTGGGAGGCCAGGCTGGAAGGTGAAGCTGTGAGTGTGAGGCAGAAATTCAGTGGAAATCTCCTAAGGCTGGAGAAGCCAAGAACATGGCTCATCTGAAGAACACCACAAGGAGTGAGCAAAGGTGTCCCAAGAGAGGCCATGAGAACCAAAACCACTGGCAGTGCCACAGGGGTGGGGCTACCCAAGCCTTTGGAGTTTACATCTTACCACAGATTGCCTCAGGTGCTGGGCATGATATTATAGGATTTAATGTTTGTCCTGCTGGATTTTGGTCTTGCTTTGGTCCCATTCCTTCTTATTTCCCTATTTTTACCTTTTGGAATGGGAATGTTTATCTTGTGCTGCAGGAGGAAACTGGTGGGGAGGGGGGTGGGATCCTAGTCAACACTCAAACATGGAGTTAGGAGCAAAAAGCAGCTTTAATAATGTCAGTGGCTCAAGTCAGTCTCCAGAGCCTGGATTAGAAGTTTGCACTTCTTTATATACCTCTTTTTATATCCATGAGGCTAAATTCCCCTGGAGTTTCCCTGGGAATATAGCAAGCAGGATTTACACAAAACAAGCAGGGTGGGGTGGAGGGAGTAGAGTTCTGGCAGGACTTTCTGAGTTTGTTATGCTCCTTTGGTGACAGATTACAGGAGTTGCCATGGTTATTCAGGTACAATCCACAAAGAGCATAGTTACCTAGTTAACCTGTAGTTGCCTAATTTCACACAGAGGGGTGGTATCCTCTCTCAGTACCATTGTACATTAGAAGTGTTTAACTTTCTTTTCATTTGTACAGGGGCTCCCAGCTAAGGGCTTGCTTAAATCTCAGAGGAGACTTTGGACTTCAACTTTTCAGCAATGCTGAAACTTTTAGTGATACAAGAGATGAAATATGAAAATGTTATATCTCCCAACCTATCAGATGTCTGATATGCCAAACTCATGTTTTCTAAAATCAAAAAATTTTAGGAACAATGGAGGTTAAGAGTAGGAAAATATTTATTGTGAGGATAGTTCCTGAGAGGCAGGAGGGAATCTGAATGGGTAGCCAGGGACCCCATTTTACAGGGAAGTTTTATAGAGCAAAACCCACATGGGTACAAGGTGGGTTACAGCTATGATCAGCCAATAAAGTTACATGTATAGTCATTTAGGTAATAGTGATCCAATGGGGGAACAAGTCATGTAATAAGGGTACATGGAAAGAACAAAGACTTTTTTCTAGAAAATGATAGGTTCAGAGGTCTTGGTCACCCACTGCAGTGACTGATGTCTATAAAGACTTTATTAGGCCAAGTATTTGTCTTTTGAGAAACTATACAGGCCTGGTAATTTTGTCTTGAGGCTTGGCCTCTAAAAGATATGTCTCTAGGGCCAGGGATTTAGCTCAGTTGTTTGGCCACTTGTCTTGCAAGCACAAGGATCCTAGTTCAATCCCCGGCACAAAAAAAATATAAGTCTCCAGCCATGGTTGTGATGTTTTTAACTTTGTGTTGACTCTCCTGAGGACCTAGCCCTAACTTAGCTAACTTAGCTGTCTATAATATTAGGGACTTTAGCAACTCTTAGAGATGGACTAAATGCATTTTATTTTGGATAAAGGGATGCACATGAATCTTTTCGGGGGTCAGGGGTAGAATATTATGGTTTATATCTAAAATGACCTCCCAAAGTCTCATGTGCTCATAGGTGGAACCTTTGAGAAGCAACTGGATCATGGATGTGTGATACTGGGTTAGCACACTGATGGGTTTATAGCTGGATGTGTTGATGGTAGGCGTAGCTTGGTAGATAGAGGTTGGTCACTATGGGTCCTCTCTTGAGCTCATTGCTTTCTGCCTGCCTTGCCATGGACTTTTTCTCCTTTGCCATGCTTCTCTGCCTTGGAGACAGCCACGTGTGGACTGAAACCTCTACAAACTGTTAGCTAAAACAAGCCTTTCCTCCTTTAACAGTGGGTGTGATTTTGTCCCACCAACGAGAAAGTACCTAAGATAAGTAGGTATCTTAATTTCAGACAAAGTGAATTTCAAGCCAAAACTGGTCAGAAGAGGCCAAGAAGATCACTACATATTGGTTAAGGGAAAAATTCAACAGGAAGAGATAACAATTATAAACATATGCAGCAAACACTAGTGTGGCCAACTTCATAAAACAGATACTTCTAGACATAAAAAAGTCAGATAAACACCAACAAAATTATAATAGGGGACCTCAATACTCTATTATCACAAATAGATCAACTAGACAAAAAATCAACAAAGAAAAATCAGAGTTGAGCCAAATCTCCAAACAAATGGACTTAACAGATAGCTACAGCAGTGCATCTTACAACAACAAAATACATATGTTTTTCAGTAGTACATTGGACTTTCTCCAAAATAGGCCATGTGCTAATAAATAAATCAACTAAAAAAAATCAAAAATTTACCATGCATATTATTAGATCACAGTGTAATGAAACTAGAAATCAATGGAAAAAGAAAACACAGAAATTATGCAAACACATAGAAATTATTATAATATACTTTTGAATAATCAATGGGTCACAGAAGAAATTAGAATTACTTCCTTGAATCAAACAAAAATGCCAGTACATGGGGCCGGGGATTTAGCTCAGTGGTTTTACCGCCTGCTGCGCAAGCCCAAGGACCCGAGTTTGATACCTGGTACCAAAAAAAAAAAAAAAAAAAAAATGCTAGTACAACATACGAAAACCCTATGGGACACAATGAAAATAGTCCTAAGAGAGAAGTTTATAACTGTGATTGCTCACATTAGAAAAGCAAAGTGAGCCCAAATATATAACCTAATGATATATCTCAAGGTTCTAGAAAATCAAGCATAATCCAAAGATAGTACAAGGAAGAAAATTATAAAATCAGAGTATAAATTAATGAAATGGAGACTAAAAAGTACAAAGAATCAATGAATCAAAGAGCTGGTTTTTTGAATCAACAGAATAGACAAACCCTTAGCCAGTCCTATAAAAAAAGCAAAGACCCCAAGTCAATGAAATAAAGAAATTAAAAAGATGAAATCACAATAGACCTTGCTGAAATCCAGAAAATTATTAGTAGCTATTTGACAACATATATGCTAAGAAAATGGAGAATTCAGAAGAAATGGATAGATTTCTAGATATTTATGACCCACCAAAGTTGAAATAAGAAGACACAAAAACCCTGACTAATCCAATATCAGGAAATGAGGTTATAAAGAAGTAATAATAGTAATAATAAACTACTAAGAAAAACCCAGATCCTAATGGATTCACTCCCTAATTCAACAAGAACTTTAGGGAAGACCTAATGGCAATATTCCTCAAATTCTTTAATGAAACTGAAAGGGAAGGAGCACTACCAAAGCTAGTATTGCCCTGATTCTAAAACATGAAAAGGACTCAACCAAAAAGAGAACTACAGCTAATCTCTTTAATGAACATTGATGCAAAATTCCTCAACAAGATACTGGGAAACAGGATACAACAAATCATCAAAAATATCATACATCATTGTGAAGTAGGGTTCATCCCAGGAATGCAGGGGTGTTTTAACATATGTAAATCAATACATGTAATACATCACATAAACAAGAGCAAGGAAAAAAAATCACAATCATCTCAACTGACATGGAAAAAGCCTTTGACAAAACCCAACATCCATTTGTGATATATACTCTGAAGAGAATAGGAATAGCAAAACCTTATCTCTACTGATGACCCCTGAAACATTACTGGAAACTTCTGTAGTAGGCTCCAGTCTCCTGCCCAGTGTACAATGCAGGCCTGAGGAGAAAGAAAACCTAAAAGACAGAACTAAGAGAGACAGAAAGCGGGGTGCCAGGATGACCAATGGAGATGCAACCAACAAAGGCACTGGCCAGTTCATGCCACTGATTTTTATTGGTAATCAATTGGAGTAAAAGTTAGCTATGTGCAAGGGCAGTACTACATGTGAGGAACCACAGTTGGGTGGTTTCTATGGAAATTAATGTAAGCAAGGTGCATAAAAGACAAGACAAAGTATTCTTCAATTAGGAACAGAATAGAAAAAATATATGGTTGGGCCAGGGATTTAGCTCAGTGGTTCCACTGCCTGCCTCACAAGCCAAGGACACGAGTTTGATCCCTGGTACCCCCCCCCCCCAAAAAAAAGAAAAAAGAAAAAATATATGGTTGTAATTAGAACATTGTTAAGAAGGTTTTAGTTGTGGGAATGGAATTTGGGTGTGAGTTACTCTGACCTCAGCACATAGGCTATAACCAGACTTACTTCTATAAATAAGCCAATTGTGAGGTTAAGCCTGCACTGCACTTATAGCCTGATTTGGGCATAATCAATATTGCCATCTTCTGAATGTCTCAATCTGATAAAAACCATTTATGACAAACCAGAGGCCAACATCATATTAAGTGAGGAGAAACTGAAAGATTTCCCTAAAAATCAGGAATAAGACAAGGATGTCTGCTATTACCACTCCTCTTCAACACAGTCCTCCAAATATTAGCCAGAGCAAAAAGGCAAGAGAAAAAGATAAAATGGATATGCATATGAAAGGAAAAATCAAAGTATCATTGTTTTCAGATGATATGATGCTCTACAAAGAAGACTCTAAAAATTCCACCAAAAGACTCCTAGAATTAATGTCCAAATTCAGCAGCATCCTAGGATACAAAGTTAAGACATAAAAATTAATAGCATTCTTGTATGTCAATAATAAACTCACCAAAAGAAATTAGGGAAATAATATCCTTTATAGTAGCATCAATAAAAATGAAATACTTAAGAATTAACCTAACCAAGGAAATAAAAACCTCTACATTGAAAACTACAGTACTCTGAAAAAGGAGATCAAAGAGGACATCAGAAAATGGAAAGTTATTCCCTGTTCCTGTATAGGTAAAATGAAAATACTCAAAATGACATACTTCCAAAACTGATTATATAGATTTAGTGCAATCCCAATCAAAATACCAATAGCATTCCTCACAGAACTAGAGAAAACAATCCTAAAATTCGTATGGATCCAGGAGTGATGTAGCATTCCAATCCTGGAAAATAACAACATGGTAGGAGGAATCACAGTTTTGGACTTCAAGTTATACTAGAGAGCTACAGGGATAAAAACGGCATGGTACTGGCAAAACAAACAAACAAACAAACAAACAAACAATTCCTCCCAAACCAAATAAACAAAATCACCAGACATGTAGGTCAATAGAATGGATTGGAGGATACAGAAACAACTCCAAGCACACTCAGCTATCTGATCTTTGAGAAAGCAGCCAAAAAATTACACTAGAGAAAAGAATGCCTGTTTAACTAATGGTACAGGGAAAATTGGCTATGCACATACAGAAGACTGAATGTAGACCCATATTTCTCACCATGTACTAAACTAAAATTAAAATGAATCAAAGATCTAAATATTAAACAAACAATTTGCTCAAAGATAAAAATGGTAAAACTCTTGAATACTTAGGCATAAGCAAGGGCTTTCTGAACACAAGACCAGTTGCACAGGAGATAACATCAAGAATCAACAAAAGCGACCACATCAAATTAAAAAGCTTCTTCACAGCAAAGAAACAACCAACAGAGTGAAGAGACAACCTACAGAATGAGAAAAAAATTTTGCTAGCTACAATTCAAAGGTCTAATATCTAGAATATATAAAAAACTAAAAAAAAATGGTCTCCCTCAAATAAAAGTCTTAAGAAATCCGCAACTGAAATGAACAGATACCTCTCCGAAGAAGAAATGAAAATGGCCAATAAATACTTGAAAAAATGTTTGACATCTGTGGCCATTAGAGAAATGCAAATTAAAACAATACTCATTCCCCTGCCCTCCCTTCAACCCTTCCATCCCCTGCTATGGGGGAAAAATAAGAACCAAGAGAGGTTATGTAAAGTGCAAATTTCCAATAATGAATGTCATTTTATTGTATACCTAAAATATATCAATAAAATTAATACAAAAATAAAAAAATTAAAAATAAAACTAAAAAGGAGAGTACAAAAAACAAAACAAAACAACACTGAGATTTCATCTCACCCCATAAAGAATATCTGTCATCAAGAAATCAGATAGCAATGAATGCTAGTGAGGCTTTGGGGAAAAAGGAACCTTTCTTTATTGTTGTTCAGAAGGTAAAGTAGTACAACCATTATGTAAATCAATATGGTACATGCATATTACAAGCATATCATATTGCATGCATGCACATGACTATAGCAGCACAATCCACGATAGCTAAATCTTGGAAGTGGCCTGTATGTCTATGAACAGATGAGTAAAGATAATGTGGTATTTATACACAGTGGAGTACTACTCTGCTATAAAGAAGGATAAATTAGAGTTATTCATAGGGAAATGGATGCACCTTGAGACCATAATTTTAAGTGAAATAAATTAAACACACAAGTTGAAATATCTCATGGTTTTTCTCATATGAAAAATGCAAAATATAAATAAAAAGCAAAATAAAAGATAATAGGAAAAAAAGATGAAGGGAGATTGGGAAAAAATGTAGTTGGGAAAGGAGGGAGGGGAAGGGGATGTAAAAAAAATTAAGATGTGTTATGACCTTGTTCCAACTCCTCAGAACGAGTGCAGTCATTATGTACTGCAAACATGTATTAATAAAAATGAAAAGTAAAAAGATTTAAAAAATGAAATCAAATAAAACTGTAATGAATTTCTTAACATACTGGTTTTCACTCCTCTGAATGGCTTTGTATCTTTTTCTTCTATCAATAAACTCTGCCTTCACTTTGCACTGTCAAAAGAAATTTTTTTTCTGGTGGATTATTTTTTGATATTTATATAATCACATTCCTGAGTTTTTGTTTTAAGCCTGAATCACATTTTAAGTATTTGTTTTCTTGAGGATTTTCTATTTGTCTCACTGAATTACTGCCAAGAAAACGTAATGGTTCTTATTTTGAATCTTACATATTTTGAAATTTTTGTGTATTAGCCACTGACTGGCTAATATTGACTGGCCAATTTAATTGTTAGACATTTATTTCAGTCAACATACCACTGAGGATTTATGGATGCTCAGTGAGAAGTCAGATGTTTAAACCAAATACAACTCAGCAGCATCAGCATTTGTTGTTTGTTTCAGACACTATTTAATTATATTTTATCCAGAAATCCTGATATTTCTTGCCAATTTTAAGACTTAAACAAATCATTCTTACATTTAGTCTTTTAATTAAATATGAAACCCACAAATGTGAAGTACATAGCAGACATCACCTTATTCTTATGTTGGTTATGTATAGTTTAGTTATCATAATTGTTTTAAAAATTCCAATGGAATGTATATTTTCTGTTTTGAAGAAGTAATGCATATATATGTTGAAAAATCCAAACGCTACAAAAAATGTAGAAATCCTTGAATCTTTTTCTCTAGACTCTTGTTAAACACTTTTTCTATAGGTTTTGTTTTTCTGTGTATACTTTAGTTTTTCCTCTATCATACTTACTTTTGGTACAATAGTAGTGTTTTTGAAAAGGGAGACATTTTGTTTTAATTCATGTATTTTTGGCCATTTTAATATTATATTTGTTTTATTATTTGGATAGGTTCAGTGAAGTGTTTATTAGTAATGTTGATGACTTTTATTTTATCTGCAAGTAAAAATCCAAGTAAAGATTGGTTCAGATCATCATGAACTTGTTTGGAAAGCTAAAATTAGGAAATTGAGGAAAAATAGAGAAAGTTTTTAAGACTATATGGAAGGTATGTGCAAGGAGTCAGGACTTTTGTGTGTCATATTTGAGGAGCATGTTTTGATTTGATTTATTTATGAATATTTTTCCCTGTCTAAAGTTAGCATATTATAGGCACTTTTGTTACTCATACTGAACAAAATTCAGAATAACTGAATTTAGTATACTGAATTAAGTTCAGTATAACTGATTTCTAAACAGTGCTCTGGGAATGTTAGTGTCTAACGAGATACTGGTAAATATGTGATGAAATAAAAATTTCATGGTAAAAAATGTTTGAGAAAATTGTGTAGCATTGATAGTAAACATTTGTAGTCAAATTCATGAATTACTTTAAAGGTATGGGATGTTAAATGCATCCATGTGAACCACTAAGGTATTTTACAACATATTTTGAATGAAAAGGAAATCTATTAGAGAGCTTTATCATCTTCTTATCTCTTTGGCTGATAGATATCATCTTTGTGTTTGGCAGCAGTATTATTCTTCTTTTTTAGTGTTTGTAGAATGCAATTTTGGCAGTTCCTGAGGGGAATAGAATTTACTGAGGCAGTTTATATTCTTAACATGCAATAATTTATTATGTCAGAAGCTGCTTTGAAATGCCAGAAGAAAATATTTCCTTTCTCTGCCTTTCTTCCTTGATAGCTGCCATAAACAATGCAAGTTGTATACACAAGCCATACAATTATTTAGTTTTTAATGTTTGATGGACTAGCTTTAAGAGTCAAACACAGTGCCAAAATTTAAAATGTTTATTTATTTATTTTTCTTTGAATCCAAGGAATGTAGGAGGATGGCCCTGACCTGATTGTGAAGGAACAGGAGAGGCAGCAGCCCTGTTAGTACTACTTCCATGGGCCACTGCTTTTCACAGAAGGCTCTTCCATAATTTAGAAAGAAAGTCAGTCTCAAATTCTGTCATGAAATTAGTTGATAAGAAATGAGCACAAAGTAAATGAATAAGAACTTAGCACTGGGATGAGGGTGTGGCTCAGTGGTATAAGGCTCTGGATTCCAAGAACTTTGCATTTACTTTATGTCTTTGCCAGTACAATTTATAAGTTAAAAATGGACATGCACATTTCTGAAATGCATACACTCTCCTTTCCAAGACTTCAGACTATATTATTTTATGATAGTTATATGTGTATTTGACAATAAATATTAATTGTTTTAGTTTTATTTTAACATTTTTTTCTTCTCAGTTTTAGTCTCTGCTTCAGACTGGTTACACTGGCCTATGAAATATATATATATATATATATATATATATATATATATATATATACACACACACAGACACACACGTATATGTAGTATTTTAAGCAATATTTAGGAGTAAAACTTTTTCTTGTAATCTTTTTTGTGTTCTTGAAAATGATAGTTCTATTTAAACAGTGAGGATACCTCAAGGTATAGAGCTGTTGGTGTTTTTATTTGAACTAATAGCGGAGCCAGACTTCAGTAGATGTGCTGATTCTGTACCTGTCACCCCTTTCTACTTCATAACAAGAATAAATACAAAAAAGAAAATAAAGAGTGGAAGAACTTTTAGTGTAAGACTTAAATAACTCTTGCAGGTCTTATTTGACTAAGGATATTCTGTATATATATATATATATATGTATATATATACACACACACACACACACACACATATATATGAATATATATGTATGGATATACATAACACATTTTTTGTATGTATATATTATATGTAAATGTCTAAATTCATATATAAATAATACATGAAATTAAAACTAATACATAGCTATACATAATACATTAAAATATTTGTATATATAATACAATATATTTTTCATATTTTATAGATGTATATTTTGTATATTTATATTTCTGGGGTTTCATATGATAGTATAGCAGTCCCTTAAAAAATAACTCAAAGAAAATGCATTCTTGGCTTATGTGGTGTTGTGTGTAAGTATACTGACTTGAAGAAGAAACTTTTTTGTGAAGTATTTAAGTCAGTTCTTGAGAGGGTTGAGTGGTTTAGTGACCAAATTTCTTCCCAGTACGGTGTCACGATCCTTTCCTGTGCTGGCCCAAGCCTAGGCACATTAGTATTCTCTGTGAATCAGGGTGTTGGGGGTAGGTGGGTGGCAGTGGGCTTAATTGTTTGGTGACAGAAGGGGTTATAAAACAGAGGGAGGTCCCTTGGCACAGGAGAGTGAAGGAAAGAGAGAATAAGAAGCCTGTGCTTTGGGCTATTTATTAACCTTGCCTTTCTGTGGAAAAGATCCTTCACCCTGTCACTGGGCCTGGAACTGGCAGCTGGAGTGTTGTCTCTGACCCCTGAAAACCAGGCAAACGAGGCCGTTGAAGGATGGATGGCGTCGGCTGTGCTCCAGCTGCCTGCCTCATGCCCTGAATAAAAGTCACAAAGAGACTCATATGCGCCACTGAGCAGGACTGCAGTTAGAAGTTAGAAAGCTTTTAACTGCTGGTTTATTCGCTGTTTCCAAAGGACTCATTGTTAAGCAGCAAGGGCCATGGTGGTGGAAATTATTACCATTTAGATTGCCAGTGAGACTGCTTAAAAGGTGTTGGGGAGTTTTCCTTTAGAGGTACAGTCCTTAATGACAGGCTAAGTTTAAAACCCACCAATACTGAAGTTTTGCTTCCTTCTGATAGCTCTGTGGCTGTGGGTTTATTGGGGTACAGCTCAATCTCCAGGGCATCACTGTGGGGCTGGAAGTTCTGTAATGCTCTTGCAGTATCTGGCATGGAGGGACAGAAAATGGAACTGAGGGTACATGGCTGGATGTACCTGAGTTGTGCCAGGCTAAGAGCTTGGTGAGTGGCTGCTGAGTTATGTCCAGGCATCACCCTACCTTATTTTCCTTTGGATCATGCTTTCTAGAAAAAGATAATTAGTTTAGAATTTACATAGTAATAGTGAAGCAAGCAGTTCATCTTAGTTGTCTTCTAAAACTTTCCTTCAGCTGACAGGGCTCTTTAGGTTCAAAACAATGGAGTGCTTTGGAATATGAAAATGGTAAAAGGAAATAGCCATTTGTCTTTCCCACCTCTCCTTAAAACACAGGCTTTTTGGAAGGTAAATCTTTGGATGTATAACATTTTGCAGAGCAACTTAGGTCTCACTCTGAGAATTCTCTATTCTGTCAGAAGCCCAGTTCCCTCAGGAGTGGCTCATCAGCATCTTCAAATATCCATTGAGTGTTTCTTTCTAATTTTGCTTTCTTGACACCTCTTCCAGGCTTTTCAAAGCATTTGTTAGTTGGTAATCCTTTTAAGAGTGTTTGGGATGATTTTGTATTTAAAAAGAGCAACCTTGGGGGATGTAACTCAGTGGCACTGTGCCTGCCTGGCAAGTGCAAAGTCCCAAGTTCAATCCCTGGTACTGGAAAAAAAAAAAGAGCAGTCTTTTTATGGGAACTTCATGCCACTCTTGCAAATTTAAGTCAGCAATATTAACTAAGCACTTATGGCATGCCCTGCACAAGGGTGGGACTTCAAGGAACTTAGGCAATCACATGGACATCACCTGCATGAAATAATTTGAGAACATTATAAGAGAGTACAAATTAAAGGACTCACTTTTGTGGTTCAAGCTCTTATGTGCAGGATGGATCAGTGTAACTGAGGGTGATCCCTGGCGCAATTATCCTGCATAAATCACAATCTCTGTAATACTCATGTGTCTAATAGGGATATAATTAATTATCTTTTTTTTTTTTTCAGTACCGGGGATTGAACCCAGGTCCTTGCACTTGCACAGCAGGTGGCGAAACCGCTCAGCTAAATCCTCGGCCCAATCTTTAGGGTTGTTAAAATATTTAACAATAATGCACCATAGGCACTCATTATGTGTCATAGTGACGTGGAACAGGAAGACTTAAGAGGAGCTAGGGAAATGTGAACTGGATGTGAGGGACACAGAAGCATTATTAACAGACAGGAGTGATGAGAACATTTGTGAAGAGGTGAGAGGGGGAATGTGAGTTAAGACAGGCCATTGGAAATGATTTAGATGTGGCCTTGGGCCCAACTAGGGCGGGTGGAATAATGAAGAACTGGGATATAGAAGAGCAACTTCTGTGACCAGCTGAGAGTTTTGAAGAGATCCAACAAGCCATTAAAGATTATATGAACACAAATGGCACTTTGGAAAGATTTTGCACTGTGTAAATGTCCAAAATCTGCACTGTGTAATACAGCAGCCCTACGAGGAAGGTACTCTTATAATCCCCATTTTTTAGGTGGGAAGGGAGATTAGAAGTTTTAAAGAAACAACGTATGTAATAACTAATGGTAATCAAAATAGAACATTATTTTATGATTTAGCCATCCAAACAAATCTAAATTGTTTTCATTTTCCCATATTCCCAGTTGGTTCTGCTTTTTCTTTCAAAGGGTAGAGAAATTATTATAAATATTTGAGTTAATTTCTGTCAGTATTTGAAACAGTGCATGGCATATATAATAATTACTACATGTTACTTATTATTTTTATCTTAATACGGACCAATAATTCATAGAGTAGAAGAGACAGTCTATGTTAACAGACAGCTTAAGTAAAGGCACCATGGCAGTAAATTTTGTAACCTTATTTTCACTCACAACTTGTAATGTTTCATGTGTAAACTAGGCACAAGGAAAACTCCCAGTCTTTTCCAGAATGGAATGAGGTATGAGCAGTACACAAATTATCTGCCATTTGAAGTTAAATTATTTAGTGAGGAATTTGCTTTTACTAACCTGAAAATTGTGAGAGAGAAAGAACAAATAACGAATTTATTACAAAATTTATGTTCTATTTAACAGATAATCTGTGTTGAGGTTTGTTGTTGACTTAAAATGTAAGTCTAATTACTATATTTTTCCTAGAAAAGAGATTAATTTATTTTTTGATTGTTATACTCTTGACAGTTTTATTTTATGGGGGTAAATACTTGAGATTTTAGTGTGCTCTGTGCGTGAATCAGGCACTTTATGTCTGAAGTTCTCATTTTTAAGTTTTCCTGCTAAGTTAGGAAATGAGCATGTTGAATCAGTTACTCAGTTTGCAATAATTTATTTCTGAACTAGTAAAACTGTGAACTCTTCTCTAACTGCTAACCTTGAATTATTTTTCTAAAGTGTTTCTGTTCATGTTTCTAAAGTCTTGTGGTTGATATCGCGTGGATAGACTGCTGAGGTCTAAGTTATTGAAAAAGCAAGACTAACCTTTGACATGAAAGAAAATGTAAAGAGGCCATGTCTTATAATATGAATTTATCAAGAACATGAGTTACATTTTTCACACCTTTATGTCCTTTGGGACATAAACATTCAGGGAAATCCACAGATACAAAGACTGCTCTGTGCTGGGAAAAATAATAAAAAATATTAAGAAATTAGAATTGAAAATAAAACTCTTTTGCGTATTCTTTATAAAAGTCAGTAAGTTTTGTGGGCCATAGGGTTTTCTCAAATCTCCCTGAAAGCATCCGTGGAACCTTATAGTGGCTGGACTTGCCATTACCCCCTTTCTGGGGAGCTTGGGAGGAATGAAGGCTCACTTACAGTGTCATCTGGTAAATGGGTTAAGGCTCTGCTGAGAGGATTGTGTCTTCTCCAGCTCCAGGCAGTACAGTAGTACAGAAAAGCATTTTGTAAATGGGTTTTCTAACTTACTTCAAAGGTTGTGAAGATATGAGACACTGATAAAAATTTTTAGTGTGTAAATGTTCAAGGGCTTTAGGTTGCTTTAGTTGCATTCCTTCTTCCCCCCTTCTCTTGTTTTTTTCTTTTCTTTCCCTTCTTTCTTTTTCCCTTCCCTCATCCTCTTCCCTCCCTCCCTCTCTTTTCTTCTTTCCTCTTTCCCCCTCCCTCCCTCCCCCTTCCCTCCCTTCTGTTATAAAAGCAGAATTTCATAAGATTCTATAATAGGTAATTTTACTCTGGGGCACAGAGTTTTCAAATTTTTCTGGAAAAGAGACTCAAACCATGAAGATACTTAAATACAGGAAACTTTTAATTTCTGCTATTGCTCTTAATTCAATGGGGGAAATACTGAAGCATTAATTTTCTTTTTAAACAATGAGGCATTATCGTTGGCATTCTTTCACTCATACCTTATTGAGAAAATACTTTTACCTAGAGTTTTAATATGAAATATGAGTTATTTCTCTTTCTTCCTGTCTTTCTTATTTCCCTCCTTCTCTTTTAACCTCCCTATCTTTCTCCCATCTGTATTTTCCTTAATCATCTAATAGCTACAACTTACCCAGATCACAAAAGTAGAACAAAATATGACAGTGGCTTAGACCATTGTGATTTGCTACTTGGGAGTAGTTGTTAATGTCTCTCCTTATTCCGTTTTGGTATGTGCTGATGTTGGAAAGATGTTGGCAGTAGTTACTGTCACCATGCTCAGATGCTCAAGAAAAATTTGTATCTTTGGTTTTCTCTCTTATTACTGACAGTCTCATTGTAGCTAAGAAAAATAAACTTCATAATCTTTTCTGTTAGTCACTTTTTGATGGCTTAGTCAGTGTCTTTCAGATTAAATTTACAGTCCCTCAGATTTCTATCCTCTTTTGATTCTGTTTTACATCCCTCCCCCAATTCATGCAATCCTGAGGACTGAACCATTCTGAGCCACATCCCCAGCCCTTTTTATTTTTATTTTGACACAGAGTCTCACTAAATTGCTAGTTTGCCCAAGTGGGATCCATCTTGCAATCCTGTGTCCGCCTCCCAGAGTGTTGCTGGATTACAGGGGTGTGTCACTGCATTCAGCTACCATGCTTTTCTTTAAGGTTGGAGTCACAGGGTTTGTTTATGGTGATGGGTACTCAGGATCTTTGCTGTAGTCTGGAGTGGTGGATGTGTCCTGCACTTGTCCTATTCCCGGACATTCTGCTGATGTTTGTTATAAAATTTCTGATTTGTAAACATGGAATTTTTCTTCTCTTCTCTTAGTGTCTGTATTAGTTAGGGTTCTCTAAAAGAAATTGAGCTAATAAGATATATCTCTATTTGTATCAGTCGGTCAGTTGATGGACTGAAACTAGCTCATGCAATTATGGTGGCTGAGAAGTCCCATAATATGCTATCTGAATGCTGGAGGACAAGGAAAGACAGTGGTATAATTTAGTCTAAATTTGAAGGCCTGAGGTGTAAGTGCCAATCTGAGTCCAAAGATGCAAGAGCTGGAAATACTGATGACCAAGGGCAGGAGATGGACTTCTTAGCTCTGTCAGACAGAGTGAACTGCTCTTTCTTTACTTTCTGTTCTTTCCAGGGACCTCAGTGATTTGCATGAAGTCCATTCATTTTGGGAAGTGCCATCTGCCTTACTCAGTTTTCCAATTCAAATGCTAATCTATCCTGGAAACACCCTCACAGGCACACTCAGAAATACTGTTTATACTAGATATGAGGGTATCCTTTAGCCTAGTCAAGTTGACACATCAAATTAATCATCATGTTAACATATAAAAAAGGGTTTGCCCAGAGAAGCCTACATAGGTATTTTGAGTAGGTTGCTTGCATTTTCATAGGATAGCTTAAAGATTATTGTAAAATAACCATGGAGAAGTTGGTCAAGTCATTCTGAAAGCAAATAGTCATAGCATATTTGACTGAAGAAAGCTGTTTTCCTATCTGCTTTCTATAGTTCTGTGGCCCTGACTTCAATATCTCAAGTTACATTATGTAGAAAATTTTGATAGCAACCATTGTGTTTTCATATTTTAATATTCATTTTTCTCTCTAAATGGTCTTTACCTTTGTTTTAGGGACCCTGATCCACAATTTCAGAGAAGGAGGAGCTGGCAGAACAATTCAAAACAAAACACTTGTTCCCAACTCCTGAATTTAAAATACATGGTAGAGATGACTGGCAAGAACACACGATAATATAAGGGAGTATTTTTCTTTAGCCAATTTTCTCCTTTTATTATTAGTGCCTATTAATTTTATAAAACACTAGATTTCAATGCATATAGTATATTTTGATCATATCCATCTCCCCATTACTTCCCTCACCCCCTTACTCCCCTCTTGTTTTATGGTAGTTCCCCTTTGAAAAGGTACACTCATAAATTAGAGTTTCTAGCACGTATAAGTAATCAAGATGAAAACCAGTGAAGAAGTGATGCATATTCAGCAATTTTGCAAACATGATCCAGTTTTTCTTAGATTATGTCTGTTAAATTGAGCTGAGCTGGTACAGAAAAGCATTGCTGTGTTGCCACACTAGGTATTTAGCAGTAATGTATAGCAGGTTATAGAATAACATGTTAAATGATGAGAAATCTACTCGTTCTCTTCCACAATACCATCTAGACCTTTTTTAAGAGTTTCTGTCACATTTTTAGCTACCAAATTACATTTGGGCAATAGACCTGAATAGATATTTCTCAAAGGAAGACATAATTATGGCTAAAGGTACCTGAAAAAAATGCTCAATATTACCAATCACAGGAAAATGCAAATCAAAAGCACAATTGGCTCATGACAGGAAGAATGGGTACTATTAAAAAGACTAAAGATAATAAGTGCTGGTGAGGATCTGGAGGAAAGGCAACACTTGCATACCTTGTGAGAATGTAAGTTATAGAAAACAGTATGGAGGTTCCCAAAAAAGTTGAAAGTAGAGCTACTATATCATCCAGAATCCCACCACTGGGTATATATCCAAAGGAAATGAAATTAGCATGTCAAAAAGACATCCACATTTCCATCTTCATTGTAGCATTATTTGGAGTGGCCAAGAAATAGAATCAGTGTACATGTTCAACATCTGATGACTGGATAAAGAGAATGTGATACATATTAATCATAGAGTACTATTCATCAACCAAAAAGAATGCAGTGCTGTAATTTATGACAACGTAGGTAGAACTAGAGATCATTATTTAAGTAAAATGAGCCAGGCACAAAAAGATAAGTACCTCATGATCTCACTCACATGTGGAGTACAAAAATGTTGATCTCAGGTAAGGTGAGAGTAGGACAGTGGTTACCAGAGGGTGGGGACAGCAGAGGGAGTGGGCTGGGGAAAGGTTAGTCAAGCCAATGGGTACTAAGTTACAGTGAGATAGGAGCAAGAAGTCTTGGTGTGCTAATGTGAAGTAGGGTGAGCATGGGTAACAGTAACATATTGTGCATTTCAAAAAGCTTGAAGAAATGATTTTGGAAGTGTTTATAAAGAAATGACAAATGTTTAAAGACATCAATATGAATAACCAGATTTAAATATTTTATGTATACATGTATTGAAATCACTACTGTACTAATATGTACAATTTTTATGGTTTTATAGACTAGTAAAAATACATTAAAAAAAGACTTCAGACAAAAAACGTTTCTATCACTTCTTCAGCTTTCTTAAGGGCAATGAGACTTATTAGCTTAGAGAGGTATCTGGATGTAGAAGAAAGCACAAGGCATTGAGGTCAGGAACATGTAATTTTAAATTCCAAATCTGGCCCATAAAAGCTGTGTGCCCTCAGTTTTCTTTTTGGTAGTAGACTTCTGCTTTCTTTGCTTGGACCTCCCCAGCTTGCTCTGACTATAGCACCAAATCTGCCCTACTCTAAGTACAAGTGTTTCAACAGGTGCTGACCCTACTCTTGGCTTTGTGTGGTTCAGGCCTGGCTACTCAGGGATCTTGAGGATCTGGTCACTATGATTGGTCCAGGATAGACACAGGATCTAAATCATAAACAGAGTAAATCTCAGAATTTTTGTAGAAAGAACTGAGAAGCAGTAGCTTGTTTTCCATAGTTGCTAATCTTGTTGAGTTATAAGCCTGGAGCTAGCAGCTGCCACCACATTGAAGGAAGCCCACCTAAGAGGGAATCAATGGAGAGAAGAGCAAAATGAAGAGATGGACAATCTAGTGCTTCTGGCAGGATCTGAGCTCCTGACTCCTGAAGTCAGTTATTCAGCCCTAGGCCCAGTTCTCCTGTATTTTTTCTAGCAGGGCTTCAGGGGTTAATGAACAGCTTTCCATTTTTTCCCCCTTCAGGTTTGGAACCAGTTGAGTGATAGCAATAGGAGTTGACAGACAGAGATCAAAATCAGCTGCAATACTAATAAAAGCTGGATTAGAGAACATAGTTTAGATGTGCAGGCACAGCGTACTTCCTAGGACTTTCTCCTGAATTGGATTTATAGAGCCAAATTCTGCATGGCAAGCTTAACACATGGTAGAAAGCAACACTCTCTGTAGTGAGGACAGGACAACACTCCCTGTAGTGAGGCAGGGAGGCAGATCCATAAGACCTGGAGCAGAAGATGCTGTGCGAAGTGGTAACCTCTCTTAAACACAGGCATGTATTGTATAATGACATTTCAGTGAATGACAGACAGCATGTATGATGGTGGTCCCATAATAATAAAATAGAGCTAAAAAAATTTGTATGGGCTAGTGAGATCATAGCATGGTACATTGAAGTGCAATGCATTATTCATGCATTCAGTAGTACTGCGGGTGTACAAACCTATGGTGCTGCCAGTTTTATAAAAGTATAGCATATACTATATATATGATAAATAATATTTGATAATGACAACTATGCTACTAGTTTATGTGTTCAATATATTATATAATACTTTTTATCACTAATTTAGACTACACTTCTATTTATAAAAGAATGCTACTATAACACAGTATGTCTTGTTATGCTGCCAATAACCTCACACATCTCATTTCTACTGCCTCCCTGGATTATATCAATGCCAAGTAACTGACCTTTGCCATCAAGATTTGTGTAAGTACACCCTGTGATGTTTGCACAGCAGGGAAATTGCATAATGATGCATTTATCAAAATATTTCCCCATTATTAAGTGGTGAATGACTGTACACTAATTGTTTAAGATCCTCTTTATCCCAGACAATGAGGGAAAAGTGGAGAGACCTAGGATGATTATTCAGGCAGAACAAACTCCACATGAATTCAGAGCACAGAAGTTCCCCTTAGTCTTTGTGAGCACATGAGCTGATAAATTTTCTTTTTTTAAAAAAATCACTTGCAAATATCATTATTGACTAAATTTCCTTCATTTGCTCCACATATTATAAGCAGTTACATGATTATATTTTATTGTGTTGGAGTGACAACAGCAAAGAAGGACTTGACAGCGGGGATGTGGAGAGAGGGTAGGTACTTGGTCTCCTGTGCAATAAGCACCAGAACAGGAATAAGAACTAGATGCAAGAGGAGTGTGTGCCTCATTCTTGTGCCACAGTGGAAGACTTCCTAGGTTTCCGTGAAGACTAAATGAGGCAACGTAGATAAAGTTCTTCTTATGTTATAGACCTTTAGCAAATGCTAGTTTATTTTCTTCTCTTTGACAGGTCTTCCCCTGGAGGGCTCATTTTTATGTTCCATACTTAGAATAGTACCTGGCATATGATGGGTAATAGTGTGACTTGCAGCATGACTAAGAAACTATTACTAACTTCTGAAATTCACCTGGTGTAAGTGGAACCATTTTCAGAAGTTATGTATCTGAAAATTTATGATTTTCAAAATATTGCAGTAGAAAATTGAACCAAATTCTTTGTGAATACAGTGCTAGTCCATTTCCTTTTTTTTTCTTCCCATTAAGTTTATTGGTACCTTTTCAGTATAAAATATGGTTACATTCATCATTGGGATCTTGTACCTTTACGTGAGTATCTTGGTTCTTATTTTTTTCCCCTTCCCTTGCCCTCCCTTTACCCCCTCCACCCTTCCCTATTTGCAAAGACCTTGTTTCCATTTTTTTCCTTTTCTCATATTTTTTCTTTTCCCTTTTTCCCTTCCCCTACCCCTCCCAATTCCCCTGGCCTTTTAGACCTATTTTTCCTGTTACACAGTATCAGTTATACATTTTTAAAATTACAATATTAAGATCTAGGAGACATTACCACAGATTTTACAGAATTTAAAAGGACATAGGAAGAATATTTCAAAAACCTGTTTTGAAATAAATTTGACAACTTCTAAGAAGTACCTTGGAAGACAAATTTATGAAACTAACTCTGGAGGAAATATAAAATTTGAATAGCACCTATTAAAGAAAGTATATTCCTGCCTTGAAAACCTACCTATATGACAACAGCAGGCTCATAAACATTTTAACTGATAAATTATATCAAACAATTAAAGCAGAAAAAAGAAGGAACACTTCTCCCCTCATTTTAGGAACTCAACATTGTGCTAATCCTAAAACTGGATAAAAATAATAGAAGAAAAAAGTATGAACACAGATAGAAATTTGTTTAACAAAACAAACTATTGGAAGTCAGATCCGGCAGTATGTAGAAAGTGGTTTTGTTATAGGGATGGCAGTGTTGGTTCAGCATTGGAAGATCCACCCCCAAAAGTCATCATTTAAACAGAGGAAAGGAAAAAGCCATATGATCCTGTTACTAGTTGGAGAAAAAGTATTGGACTAAATTCTACAGCTGTTCATGGTAAAAGCTATCAGGAGACTAGAAGTAGAACAGAAGCTTCTCAACAGATAAGCCATGTACTCCATACTTCCAGCAAAAATGCCTTATATGAATGGAGAAGATACAATGCTTTCTCCTTAAGGTGGGGAACAAGGGCAGATATGCTTACTCTTTATCTGTCCATTAAACTTTGAAACCTAGTCCCCACCAAAATAGTCTGGCAATAAAATGACACAACTAGGATAGGATTGGCAGGACAGAAGCAAAATCTTTATATGTAGATGAAATGATCATCTACAGAGAAAATACTAAGAAATCTCTAGGAGCCCCTAGCACTTGTATTTGCATTTAGCAGGATTAGAAAACACAGGGTATATATAAAAATTGAGGTCTGTGTATACTTGTTATAAATGAAGAATTGGATATTGAAATTTAAAAGTTATGTAGGAGTACAAAGGACCTAGAAAAGTTAAAAACAAAAACAAAAACAAAAACAGTGTTGGAAGACATTTAGTACCTAATTTTAAGACTTCTTCTAAAGCTACAGTAATCAAGGCAGTGTTGGTGTAAGGAAAGACATATAGATCATTTGAATAAAACAGAGAATCTAGAAATAAAACCATACAAATATGGTCCACTGAGCTTTGAGAGATTATTTAACATTAGCATTTTATAGACTATAAACTCAGTTCAAGAGCCGAGGAAGAGATAGTGTTTGTAGCAAACGGCACTAGAATACCTGCTATCCATATATAAAAAATTAACCTCAACCCTTTTTTTCCATACATGAAAATAACTTGAAGGGATCTATGAATCTAAATAAGAAAGCCTAAAAGTATAAAACTTTAAGAAGAAATTATAAGGGAAAATATTTATGAGTTCAGGGTAGGCAAGAACTACCTAGGATACAAAAGACATGATGTATAAAAGAAAAAAATTGATAAATGGGATTCCATCAAATTTTAGAACTTTAAATGACATCATTAAAATGAAAAGTAGTCCTTAAACAGACCATATTTACAGTACATATAACCTATAACCAGAATATATAAAGAATTCTTAGAGCTCATTAATAGACAATCCAATTAAAATGTAGACATAAGAAGATGATAAATAGCCAGTATAGCACAAGGAATGGTGTGCAACTCTAGAATCAGAAAAATACTAATCAGTACAATCATAAGATTGAATTATACACTCATTAGGGAGATGAAGTTAAAAGTTTTAAAAGCCTTGTCATGACTTTTTCTTTTTGTTGGATTCTCCCGCTTTGCATTTAATTTGTCGTGCCCAATGGATTCATTCTGCTGGGTTTCCTGGTGTTGTGATCCTCATTGTCTTTTCCTAGGGTATTGTCTAAAATTTTTGGAGTGCTGGTTTGGTATTCATGAAGTTCCTGTGGTGCTCTTTGTCATGAAAGTATCTTATTTCTCCAATTTTGAAAGATAGTTTTTCAGGGTACATCAATCTGGGTTGGAGGCTGTTTTCCTTTAGGGCTTGAAATACATCACTTCAAGCTCTTCTTGCCTTGAGTGTTTGCATTGAGAAGTCTGCTGTGATTCTGATGGGCTTTCCTTTGTATGTGATTTTTTTCTTTTCTCTCTCTGCTTGTAGAATTTTGTTCTTCTGTTGGATTTCTGGAATCCTAACTATTAAATGCCTATGTGTAGATTTTTTTGATTAAGGCTAGCTGGAGTCCTATATGCCTCACTTATCTGTATGTCAAGTTTTTTCCCCCTGCTTGGGAAGTTTTCTGCCATTACTTCTGTGAACAGTTTGTTTTATGTCATCTGCACTCTCTCCTGTTTCTTCATTGACTCCAATCAGTCTTATGTTACTCTTCTTTGCATCGTCTAGCAGCTGCTGGATTAATTTCTCGTGTTCCCTTACAATGTTAAAGCAATTTTTCTTTTCCTCCTCACTAATTGAAATCTTATCTTCTATATGTGAAATTCTATCCTCGCATTGGTTCATTCTGCTGCTCAGACTTTCGATGGAGTTTTTAATCTCTTGGAAATCTGTTTGTATCTGTTTTATGGATTCCATTTGTTTCCTATGTTGGGATTCCATCATGTTCCTCAGATCCTCTATTTTTTTACCTGTGTCCTCTCTAGATTTATTAATCATGTCTTGCACCACGAGCAAAATCTTTGCTGTTATCTGAGAAATTATTTCTGATTTCATTTTTCCCAGATCCTCTTTTGTTGCCAGTTCAGAGAGTCCAGGTGGCTGAGTATCAGATTGTTTCATCTCGTTTCCCTTTGGGGTTGCTGTAGGTGATCCAGAAGTCTGTTTTTGAGGCTTGTTTATGTGTCTTCTCATTTCCATGGGAAGGGGTGCTTCTGGTGCCCATATGGCTCATGTTCTCTGCCCTAGGAGCTTGGGATGGCAGCAAGGGAGCTTCTTTCCATGTTCTGGGACCAGCTCAGCTTCTCTGCCCTGGGAGCTTTGGATGGCAGTGGGGGAGCTTCCTTCTGGGTGCTGGGACCGGCTCACCTTCTCTGCCCTAAGTGCCTGGGATGGAGGCGAGGAGCTTCCTTCCAGATGCTGGGACCGGCTGAGCTTCTCTGCCCTTGCTAGTCCATTTTCTAGCTACTGCCAGACTGTCACCAAAATATAATTCTAATCATTACCAACATAATCAATATAATAATATAGCATGGTTTACAAGACACTTTTATTGATTTATTTCATTTTTTTAAAAATGAAACTTCATTTTTTAGAGCAGCTTTTGATTTATATAAAATTGTTAAGACAAAAGGGAAGGGGTCATAGGGAGGGGGGAGGAGGAAAGAAGGGGAGGAAAAGTATGAGAAAAGAAGGAAATAAGAGAAATAAAAGTTTTTGTGAATAGGGAGGGGTGGAGGGGAAGAAAGGGAAATGGGGAAAAAATGAGTATCAAGATATATCATGTTCAGGTGCAAATTCCCAATGATGAATGTGATCATAATGTATACCTAAAATGTACCAGTAACCTTAATGGAAAAAATTGTTCAGCTAATACAGAGATGTCTCATATATGCACACTCACTTTTCCCCATTATTAACATATATCTTACTATGATACATTTGTTGCCATTAATAAACTAATATTTATTATTGTTATCAATATTGATGTAGTGTTATTCAAGTTTTCTTATTTTTTAACCTAATTTCCCTTTTCTGTTCTAGGATTTCATCCAAGGTACCACATTACATTTAAGTGCCATGTCTTTTCTTTTCTTTTCTCTCCCCCATTCCCCTCCCTCTTTTCTTCCTTTTTCAGTGGTACTGGGGATTGAACCTTGAGTCTTTGCACTGAGCTACATTCCTGGCCTTTTTAAAATTTTTAATTTTGAGACAAGGTCTTGCTAAGCTGCCCAGGCTGTGCTGGAACTTGTTATCCTCGTGCCTCAGCCCCCCAGAGTGCTGGGATTCCAGGTGTGTGCTGTCATGCCTGGTTTCTTAGGCTTCTCTTGGTTGTGATGATTTCTTAGACTCTCCTTGTTTTTGGTTATCTTGATATTTTGGGGAGTACTGGTTAGATATTTTGTAGACTATTCTTTCCCTGGGATTGGTCTTATTACTCTTGATAATGACCTCGATCACATAGCTAGGAGTGTTTACCAGGTTTCTCCACTGTGAAGGAATGCTCTACCTCAACCACGATATATTCCTTAGTTTTCAAACCTACAAAGGCTTCACTCTGTTAACCTCTATAGACAATTGTGGTGTCATGAACAGAAACAATTTGGGTAGATCACAGATTTGTTATGAAGACTACTAGGTACTGCTTCATAATGAGCCTTTGTATGTATTGATTATGTACATTTAAGCTAGTATATTTGCTGATAGTTCAAAGAAATATAACTTTAAGAAATTTGAGGCCTTGGCACAGGATAGTGGAAAAGAAACTCTGGACAAAAGAGTCTTTGATATATCTCCAAACTTGTACATATTTTTGATGACTACTCTTTTTAAGTAAAAAGTCAAAATTATATATCCTTTTGGCAGACAGTTTTTAACTATGATTTGTGATGCTCAAATTGTGAACATGAGCAGACAGAGGAGCCATCTCCAACATTTTCTTAGGTGTTTAGGGCCACAACAAGAGGCAAAAATTGTCTCCTTACTCCCATTCTCCTCTCACTCCCTTTAACTTAGACTAGAAATATGAGAGAAGGAAACATGAAGGAAAAAAAGGGAGTAGTAGGGAGTGGACTGAAAGACTTAGCTGGGGAGTGGTAGCTCCTGAGTGATTTATTATGGGCCAGGGAAAGCTTAGTATTTCTTCCATATTTTCAGGAAGGATGTGATGAGTTGCAACAACAATCTGGTGGTTATTGCAGATTTGTTTGAATAAGGCCTTCTTTATGCCTGGTTCCTTTTAAACTCGCATTCTGTACCTACCTCAGGTTAAATGGCTAATCAGTTTTCTTCTGCCTCCAAGAAGAAATGTCTCTGAGGAGCTTTACAATTTTACTAGTTCAAGAACATCAACATTTCCCCACATTCAGCTTGAACCAGAGGTAAAGCAATAGCTGTACTTGCTCCTTGTGAAAATAAGTCTCTCTATGGGCTTTAAATCATGTCTCTTTCCTTTCTGCCACTGGTTTTCCCCTTTCCAGTGGACGGTTTTCTGATGATTTTTCCACCACCCTTCCAAGAATTTCTGAATCTATGAGAATTAAAGGCAAAATAAAAATTATACTTGACTTTCTTTCCTTGTGTCTTAGAGGAGTATGCTTTCCAAACACTTTCCACGTTCATTAACAAGAAGTATTTAGTGAGATCCTGAAGCATCAGATTTGATTTTAAGTTTTTGATTTCATATTCAGAGATGTTACTGAATATGAAGCAAGGGTTTTTAGGTTTAGGATAGACAATGGAATATAGTGTTTAGTACCATAAACTTTGGAGGCATATCATCTATATTCTTTTTTTTATGGTCAGTGTAAAAATCATCTTATTTCTGTATATCCTGATCACCTAGGTTCTTGTCTGGGTTCTACAACTTAGTAGTTATGTAAAACACTTGGACTAGTGTCTGGAATACTAAATCCTTCGTGTTTGCTACTCATTATTTATAACGAGTTAAAAAGATTCATTCATGTGTATGCTAGTATTCTGCACCTGCTTCCCTTCCATCCCTTATTTTGGTCCTAGCGGATGATTATCAGCTATGAACAGCATTACCTGGGCCCCCTTTCCAGTTGATCTCTGGGTAAATCTAGCCAGAGGAAGCACTGGGAGCACATGGATGGGTAGAAGGAAAGGGAGGTATCTGTATCTTTTCCTTGCTTCTTCTTGTTTCCATGTAACTGTCTCTCTTAATCCTTCTCTGTGACTCGGCTTCTCTGTGATTCAGCCCCTGGTGGGCAACTGCTTCTGTAGTTCTAGCTCTCACTGGGCTCCTAAATCATGCTGTCCTTGAATCTCCCTTTCAGCCCTTAGAGTGGAAATGTTTCCTATAGCTGGGCTCTGGGTGCCTCCACATTCCTTGTTTGTTAGCTCAGTCTTTCCTCATTTCATTTGAAATTTCATTATTATATCCTTTCATTATTATATCCTCCTTTGAACTGTCTAGGGAGAATTTTGTTTTCTGATGGTTCTGTAATTCACATTTCAATTTGACAAATTTTGGAATGCCCTAGTTCTGAATCTGACTTTATTAATACACTAGGAAAACAACATTTTAAAATTGTGATTATCATTTGTAGATACTTTACCTCTTACTTATTACATTAGATTTCTTAAGGATGGGAATTACTATGGTTTGGATATGTGTGTACATGGATGTGTTTTCTCATGGTGCCAAGTATACAGCAGATGTTAAGAAATAACCTGTAGCAATGAGGGACATATCTGTTCAGAACAGTGAACACGATGGTTTACTCCTGTGACACATTAAAAGCTTTGTAACTATTGCAGCTTTAGTTTCAATCTCTCAACAATTACTTGCTAGGTTTTAAAGGATTTATTGCTTATGAAAGATGCCAAAATAATAGCACTGAGGAAGAAAATCCCATAGTCTCACAACAGACTGTGACTGTCCAAGCTTCCTCTACCTCCTGCCAGACAGCCCAATGGAGCTGACTGAAAGATTAGCTTATTTTTAACTGAAGTTTTGATGTTCTGGGAGGTTTACCTCCCCCTCAGGAAATTCTAGAGAGAAGTAGATTAAGTGTTTTCTCTTTCAGAAGAGTTGTTCATACAGACTCTTACTTCATCCTTGAATAGACTCCGTTTTGAATAGAGGAACAATTAATTAATTTCATCTCTACATAATTTTGCCTGTAAAAGAAGATGCTTTTAATGTGAGTGATCTAGCCACTTTCTAAAATGGTGTAGTGACCTGGATAATTGTAAACAAGATTGTAGATATAACTTGTTGGCACTTAGCATACATAGTACTTACATGCAAATATAGATATAAATATTTAATCTTCAGGAAGGCAGAAATTAAAGTGTCTCTGTGTAGTATTTGGAAAAGTGGCTCTTGAAGCCTCAGTTTTTAAAAAAATCAAGAGGGTATAGCAAGTATCTTATAGGTTTATTGTGATGATTAGAGATGATTATAAAGCATCCAGAACATACTAAGTGCTCAAAATATGATAGGAAGGAGTACTGAGAAAAGATTGAGTGTGTGTAAGTGTGTGTGTGTGTGTGTGTGTGTGTTTTAGAATGAATAGAAATGATTATTTTTTTTTTTGGTACCAGGGATGGAATTTGGGTCCTTGTGCTTGCGCAGCAGGTGACAAAACCACTGAGCTAAATCCCCGGCCCAATGATTATTATTTTTAACTTGGCTAATACTGTGTATTGTATTACACTCATGTGCAAATAGGCCAAGATGGAATCTGAGAAACACAAGAAAACCTCTTGGGGTTTGACCAAGTCAGTGTATGGATGCAATCATAAATTTTTCAGGAAGAGTTTTAGGCTCTTGTTAGAATTTTGACATTTTATGTTGTATACCATACTTATTTTGCATGATCTTGAGATTTTTTTTTTTTTTGGTGCTGGGGATCGAACTCGGGTTCTTGCGCTTGCAAAGCAGGAAGCGGAACCACAGAGCTAAATTCCCAGGCCTTGAGAATATTTTTATAAGAAATTCTAAAAGTACTTGTCAGCTCTCCAGTATTACTAGCTAATCAGTATCAGGACTGTTTTGATCAATTGAGATAATGGGATCCTGCACCATAATTTATACACAATGAGATAGTGTTCCCTTCATGTCATTTGTATAGGTTGTCATCTCGGAAGACATTCATTGCTTCTAGTCTGTTGTTTCACTTTCATACAAAAATATTTGAGCTTAAATTATTTGCAGGAAAATCACAATAAAGGTAAGCACTGTAGAAAAACCATAATAAGAAAACTAGCTATCAAGAAGCGGGAGAAGGCACATCATGATGTATTGGCATAGATTAGAAGTAAAACTACAAAGCTGGGATTCTGCCAGTGGCTAGTTTTGTTGCCATATGAGTCAAGGTTCCCAGAAACAATATACAAAGTATACTACAGTATACAGACAGTATACAGTATACTGTATACAGTAAATAGTATGCAGAGTATAAATAGTATACAGAGTAATAATGATCTATCTAGATTTTTTTTATAGGTTATTGGCTCCTATGATGATGGAGGCTAAGCCCCATGATTTGCTATTGCCAACATGAAGATCCAGGAAAGCTGGTGGTATAGGTTGAATTTTTTTTTTTTTTTTTGGTACCGGGGATTGAACTTAGGTCCCTGTACTTGAGTGGCAGGTGGCGAAACCACTGAGCTAAATCCCCGGCCCACTTGGTTGAATGTTTTAGAGCCAGTTGTGCAGATGCCAGTTTGCATCTGAAGGCCTGAGGACCCAGAAGCACTGGTGGTAGTGGTGGTGGGGGGAAGATTGAAGTCCTAGGTCAAGTGAATTCAACTTTCTATGACTTTTTTATTGTATTCAGGCCCAGGTGGATTGGTTGACATCCTCTCAAATTGGTGCAACTGGATCGTCTTTACTCAGTCTAGTAATTCAAATGGTAATCTTCCAGAAAGACCCTCACAGACACACCCAGAAATAATGTTTAAGCAGCTATTGGAGCCACCCATGAGCCAGTCAAGTTGAGACATAAATTATCCATCACATTTACCTTGGGTAGGTCACTTAAATTCTCAGAGCTTTGCCTTCCTCATCCATAACAAAGAACGTATCCCTGCTTACCAGCTTGAAATGTCAACTTGATTCCTGTGATTTACTCTGCTTATTGTTTAAATAAAAAGGAACATTATTTGACTAATTTCAAAAGTACTTGTTGAATATAGAAAATCTAAAAAACAAAGAATAAACAATGTACTTCATCATCTTTCACTGTATTCTATACTATTTATTTATTTATTTAGTTTTTGAGACAGGGTCTTGCTATGTAGTTCAGGCTGATCTTGAACTCATTATGTATCCTAGGCTGGTCTTGAACTCATGGCAATCCTCCTGCCTCAGCCTCCTGAGTGCTAGGATTATAGATGTGTGCCACGATGCCAGGCCCACATCTATACTCTTTAAAGGTAACCACTATTAGTGTTTACGATATGCTTGTGTGATCCTTGTTATGATGTGTCAACTTGACTTGAGTAAGAAAAACCTAGCCAATTAGGTGTGTTCTGATGTGTCTGTTGATGATTGACATATAGGCACATACTGAGGAGAGAAGACCCACACCAGATGTGTATGGTGCCAACCAATAAACTTGAAGACTGGACAGAATAAAAAGGGAAAGGAGAAGGAAGTCTCCCCTTTTCTTCTTTGGAGGAATGCCAGTCTTTGCCATTCCTCTCCAGTTTCTTCAAGCTTCCAGCACAGGCTCTTAGTCTTCCAACACAGACCCTTCGGCTTTCTGCACAGACTCACACCAAACTCTGCAGTGAGCTCCAGGCCTTCAAACTATGACTGGATACTCTGGCTCTCCAGTGTCCAGATGGCCATTTTGGGTTATTCCACCCCTTACTCTGTAGGTGGCCATTGTAAGCCTACTTATAAAATCAACATGTGTATATTTTATGTTAAGTCTGTTTCTCTAGTGTACCCTAATTGATATACTCTGTTATTCTGACTATAACTATACTTTTGCATTTAAATGCCTTCTCAGGTAAGAATTAGATAAAAAAATCTATAAATTTGATAAACTAGGAAATATCTTTTTCTTTCTTGGTTATATTTCTTAGTATGTTTTAAAAAAAGTCTATGTAAATAGGGAAGGGTGGTGGGGGTGAAGAGCACATAGGTAATGGGGGAAAAAGTAAGAACTAAGATACATCATGTTCAGGTACAAACACCCAATGATAAATTTAAACGTATTGTATACCTAAAGTGTACCTATTAATATAAAAAAACCCCCCCCAAAACAAAAAACCAGTCTATGGGAAACAATGCCACCATCACTGATAGCTAACTTTCTAAAATATGGAGTTTCTGAATAGATCAAAGTTTGGTGTTTATCATAAGAAGAAATAATTTTGGAAAAGAGGTTCTTAGGAGAAGGTTACCTACCCTGTCACAAATGGGGAAATTCTGTTAAGTGTTGGATTGCAATATGTTCACCAAAGGATAGGCAAGTTCCACTAGGTGGTAGCATTGCCACATGACCCAGGAAGGTAAACTGCAAGAAACTGGCTGGAGATTATATGAATATTAAAGACAGAAGTTTGGACATGAGTATCAGACCCATGAAAGGCCTAACAATATGATGCCTGACTTGTCCTAATTGAGAATCAGTTGAGGGCTTGCTTGGAAGACAGACACATCTATGTTTGCTTTAATGTGTATTTATAAACACATACACACACGTCAAATGGACTGAGGGAATTGTGCCATCTGGGAATGAAATTAGAAGATCAAATTTTCATGAAGCAGGTAAAAAAAAAATGATAATTACATAGTGTACACAAGATATGTTTTGAACTTTTTGGAAATAAAAGTTTTAGGAGCAAGTTCTGTTGCCAAATAATAATAACAGCTAGAAGAAATCTGTGTCTTGTGGTTTTCTTATATTCCTTTCCAGTTCCTCACACACATACCAAATTATGCTCAGGAAAGTGAGGAAAACACATAGTTTTCAGGGCATGTTCAGTAAAGTGAACTCTTTGGATCATAACACTTAGCAAAACAACATTGAAAAATCACAATATTTAACTTCTCTTTCATGGAACACATAAACATCAGGAAACAATGAAGATACTCTCATTTAAGAAATCATTTAAAAAGTTTTAAGTTTGAAATAACAAAGTTTGTTTTCTTAGACTTGGTGGATTTTTTCGTAGTGTCTATCTTATCCTCTATATATCAAAGAAATATTTATTTTCCTTTTTCTTTTTTATCATTTTCCTTATAATGGTATTTATTTTCCCCTTTTATTGGAAATAATGTAGGTAGAAAGGGATGAGTGTTTTTATGGTTCCATTTTCTCATATTTCTTCATGGTAAAAAATTAACAGTGGAATTCATTTTTCAAAATGAAATTAAAACCTGCATCATACATACAACTGACAGTCTACCTTGACACCTAGAAACTGTACAAGTAGATAGTTTCACTGTTAGAGTAAGAATGTTTGATTTTCCTCTCCCAGCCTTGCTTCTCTTGATGGAATGTACCGCTAAGGTGGATGCTCCACACAGTTAACCTTGTTAGTTGTGATTCCCCACAGCTATTCAGATTTGTGAGCAACAGAGTTTTAACTGCCATGGGTCTTGGCTGACTTCTCTGGCCTTGGACATTGTCAGGTCAAAGGATGCCTAGGAATTCTGGTGGATAGCAGGACTGACTCCAGCAATCTTCTTTGAGGCAAAAACTAGAATACTTGTCTGGCAAAAACTGAGGTTACATTGGGAGCAGCCAAAAATGCAAAATAGTCTCTTATAAATTAAGACTGATGCAGGCATAAACTGGTGAGCCCTGCCTTCATGCAATCCGCTTTGGATAATAGGAATGGAGCTTCCTAAGAGTGAACTACGTGGCCCCAGTTCTCAGTAGAGAGTGTGTTTATATTTGAGTGAGAAGACTTAATCAAGAAGGTGGCTCATTGTAGTAATTTCCTTTGAGTCCTCATTTAAAATTGATTTTAAATGGTATTAGCTCTTGAGATAAGGGACGGAGGAGAGGGCATGGAAGCTTAATTGGTAAGGGTTAGACATATTGAAAGGTTGTTCTCCCATAGGCCACTTGAGAGTCAAATTTAGATACAGATGAGATTTGAGGTATGTTCTGGGATATATTCTTTCATCAAGAAACTTTGTCAGTTATAGTCTTAAGTTTTTCTTTTGTAGACATTTGAAAAAATTCCTGAAAACTCTACTACATCCTACAATGGAATTTGAAGCCTACCTGAGGTATGAGAAAATTTTCTGTGCTTTATTATTCTAAACTTTTGGAACAAAACCAAATATAAATAAATATGCAAAAAAATTAAAATATTTCTGGTCATACTTTATTTGATTTGGGGAGATAAGAATTTTTTTTTAAACTTGGGAAAAATGTTCTTACTCTGTATTTCAGAAGGTTTATTTTCAGAAGCCGTAGTTATTTTTCAGGAGCCAAAGTTTTAGAAAGGTAATTAGAATATGCTATCTACTCCTTTGTGTATTTTTATATTTTTGAGAGAATAGGAGTACCATATTCTTGGAGTTGTGGCAGTTGCTTTTCTTTAAACTCTAAAAGATGCTATAGGTAAAATTTCTTCTGGGAGTAGATACAGGTTTGCACACAGGATTAGTTTGCAGTAAGGTTAGAAATCTGAAGCACATGAATGAAATGGTTAAGCAGTGCTTGCTAGCTGTGATATCAGAGGAAATAACTGCTATTAAGTGAAAGCCAAACAGCAGTGTAGAGGGGAACATTTTTCCTCATTTTCATCAGCTAATAATCAAAACAGTTTGACACTGGCCAGAGAGAGCCAAAAAATATGGAAACAATTATTGAGTTAAATGAAATATCACAAAATTATATGTTATTTTGTATTTTGAGATTTTAAGGTAAAAACATTTCTGAAGATTCTATTATGTATTGACCAAATAAAAATAAAGGTTAGGAATTGGTTTAAAGGCAAAAGGAAGAAATGTGATACCTTAAAATATCAGTGGGAAAATATAGGGATTATTCTTAATTCACATATATAGTTCTACTTTAAAGACTGACTGCCTATATTATTAGGTTGGAACAACCAGTTCTATGATGGAGTTAAAATGGTCTCACTGAGAAGAAAAAGATGCCTTACAAGTGTAGTTGGGGATTGATCAACACATATAGTTCACTTTGTCTTAAACAAAAAAGTGATGGTGACTGTCATTAAATCTCATGCTCTGTTTTTACTTTTATGGGACCATTACACACCCTAACTGCATTAACACTACAATAACAAAATCATGTTTCCTGCTATTTCAAGAAATCTGAAATGGTGATGAAAGACATTTCCTACCAATGAGGTCAGTGGTTATTTAATTGCCATTAAGATGGTAATGAAACTCTTTCTTGTCACTTATACATGATGAAGTGTTCTTGATCAGACTGTGTGAAACAAAATGGCTACCAACATATTAGATGTTCTTTTTGAAAACTTGGATTTCATTACTTTAATAATGTTAGCAGAGCTAGCTATATTATGTTTGGCTTTCACTCTTGAATTATTACCTCGAAATAGTATTATAAAAAATTAAACTACCTTCGTATTTTTATACTAAGGATAACTTACATTTTTTTTGCAATATTAAGAACCCTTTCCATTATTTGAGATAAAAATAAGTTGCTCATTCAAATTTGTTCTGTCTTGCTAATTTCAACAACGAGTGTCATTTTTTCCAGTTTTACCAGTCATATTTAAGCCATATCCATGAGACATAACGCAAATGAGAAATTTCTGGAAGTCTTTTCATTTTGGCTTGAGATATAAATTAAGGAATACATAATGGCTCTGTCTTCCCTGACATTAATCTTAATATTTCCTATTACCTGGTTAGTTGCTTTCTTCACTTCCCCATGTTATAGGCAAGATTGGGAAAGAAAAAGACCTGAAGACTATATAACAGGAAGAGACCTCACCACATCAATTCAGACGTGTAAAAGAAACATGAACATTGGGATAAGAAAAATGTCCCTGCCAATCCTCAGACATGTAAGGCAATGCTGGTTTATTCAGTCTCAGCCAAGCCAGTACAGCACAGATCAGCTCAATCAAGCCACAGACTCATAAAAAATTAAAATATTTGCTATTTCAAGCCAATAAGTTTTGGATTAATCTTATGTACAAGAAAAAGCTAATTGATACAAATACAACAAGATAGCGTTTGATTTTTTGGATGAAAAAAACTATCCTAGTGAATTTCTATTGTCATTTCTTTTAAATCTATGATTAAAAAGGGTCTTCATGGAAAAACTTGGTTTTAGTTTCATAAACTCACTATAGCATGTGTAGTGTAGCTTGGTGTTTTTAAAGATTCAGTGACTTGGCTCATTCTAGTTGTAAACTATGCATTTTTATTGAATTCCAGAGTGTTTTCATTAGCTTCGTTAGAACTGGTTGCAATAATCTGTCAAGATATCATCACATTTTCTATTAGCCTTTTCATTTCAATTTTGCTATTTCATTTTTAAACTATTTTTTTATGTTCATTTGAGAACTTTGGGAACCAAACACTAGCTACTGCTAATTTAATGTGACATATTGTAGATGTAAGTAACATTAGCACTAACATATTTTTCCCATTCCCATTGGAATTTGCACCAAGTCCTGCAAACTATCTGAGAAAAAGTTTTGCTGTGTTTACTGTCAATAAGAATTATATCCCAGATGTGTGTGTAGTGCTCATCTCCCTTCTATCTGCTGTAGATGACAAAAATCCATTTACATTTGAATATATGTTCTTTATTTTTTCTTGACTGACATCTATTTTTGACTGAAAGTGTTAGAAAATTCAAGAATTGCAGGGCTTAGAAATGAAGCTGCAAGCATTAATCTTATTCTAGGGTGTCTTGTCTACTAATATTTTGTCTTGACATTTTGATCAAGTACATGAACCAGGCTCCTTTTGGATAGGTCAAATTCTAGGGATGGCTTAAAATTTTGGGGGGCCTAAAGATGTTTGGAGTTTCAGTTTGTTTTGTTTGATGACCTAAATCATTGTAACTAGCTGGCTGTATACTACTCTTTGTCAGAGAACACATTTTGAAAATTGCCACCTAAAATCTGGAAGATTGACCATTTAGATTAGTGATGATATTGCATTTTCAAAATATAATTCATGGTCAAAGTTATTATTTAGGGAAAAAGTATATACAATGAATAATGTAGAGAATTCTCTCTGAGAAATGAGAATCAAGAAAATATAAAATTTCATGTCTCAACTCTGGTTTCAGATTTTATTGATAGATATTTAAAACTAAAGCCTTTAGCCATATATTAAGCTACCTATCATTCTAGCTGTGCACAAAATGAGAGAACCAAACAGGTCTACTTTGAGCTTTGATGGATTCAAATTTAAGAACTATCTCAGTATGAATCGAAGTAGGTTTACCTGGGTCTGGGTCATTTCTGAGACTTTATTTTTTTCTCAGTTTTGTATAAAATAAGATAGTATTTACTCCACAGTAGGTTTAGACTAATTCTGTTGCTTTTTATTCTAAATAGAACATTTTTATTGTTCACTTTTGGTGAAGGAAGCCAGATTATATGTGATTATTTATTTAATAACACTGGATAAAAATGAATCTTTGACCTATGAGTACATCATAGAATTCCTATAGTGCTGACATAACAGGTCTCAGAGAATCGTATCTTAAAAAAAAAATCAGAGTTCAGAGTTAGGTAATTTGGACCTAATCTGCTGATTTGTTGGGTATCCTTCAATAAGTCACTTAGCTTCAGTTATAAAATGCTTTGAAATCCTTAGATAAAAGTTGCTGTGTTTAAAACAGAGTATCAGACTAGATTCCTATTTTATACAATCCTCAAGGGAAATTTTGAAAGCATTACATAGAACTAAAATTTGGCATAATAGACTTATTATGGATTTGGGAATTAAGTGATCATGTTCAATATTTATGATTCTCAACATTGCAGCAGCTCTGAATGATGGAAATACACTCATTTCTGTAAGATTTTTGAGTTCTGGAGACTAAGCTGCCATTGAGAAATGAACAAGAGTCCTTAGTGGCCTGGCAATTAAAGCCAAAAAGAACCACTGACATGGTGATGTAACAGCTTGTATCCCCAGAGAGGGATTAAGAGATAGTAAAATAAATGAAAAAATGAAATCATCATTTAAAATGTCTTCTTTCATGGAACTCTGGATTTGGATGCATTATTTGGTTGCATTATGAGATGAGTGGCAAGGGAAGGCACTGAGGTGACACTGTCTCTGCAATTTCAGGTACATTCAGCCTGATGCTTGCAGTTAGATGTTGAAGTACTATCTCTAAGCCTTCCTTTATGGCCTGAATGTTTCAGGTAGCCCTTTTGGAAAGAGGGTCTTTTTTGAGAAGTATAAAATCTGCTTTTGCCTATTGCAAATCAGAGTTCTTTTGGTTCCTAAACCAGTGTGTGATTATTTTGGATACTATTAGGATTATCATTAGATTGGACATTCAGACAGGGCTGTGATCAAAATGTATAAATGACAGTCCATGCCTGACATTGCACTGTTCATGGAGTTAGCTTGGTGATTGTTTTGGAAGCATGGATGTAATTTCATTATAATTCCATAGAAGAAGCTTAGGGAAGGAACCAAGACATTTCTAGGTTCTTTGAGTCATTCCACAAATCTTTACTGTATACCTACCTCATATCAATGCTATACATGGTTTTAGGGATATGGTGGTTCAGTAGCCAAACATTGATACTGCTGCTACAGTAAGCAGCTGATTTGAATAACTGTTGTTTTTAATAAACTCATTACTTCATGTGAAATGTAAATATTTTGTATATTGTGCTTCATTTAAGAATGCCATGTGTCAATGATTCATGCAATCTTGGTAGACATAAGAGACCAACTGAGATTAACTTACTTCATCTGTTCAGTAAGTGTTCATTAAATTAATCCATGCTTAAGCCATTTTTAAGTAGTAGGCATTTCCCATTGAGTTTGAACTGAATTTACCTTGGATTAGCATCTATAACTGCTCTCTGAAAAAGTTATTGCTGTTGTGAGACTGCCTCTCAAATAGTGACCAGCCTGGAGTAATTGGTTTTATTTGTTAATAGTTTGTCAATAGTTATGTCCTCCCTAGCATTCAGTAGCTGTCATGGTACCACGTATTGTTCATTATTGTTTTGCACATTCAGTCCAACAAAATCATTGTTTTGGATGACAAATACATTTATCAACATTTATTCTGCACTTGTAATGTATTTGGAGATTTTCTCTGGAGAAACACAGTGCCTATGTTCAAAGTGACTGCAATGGAGAGAGGAGACAACCCAATAGAGGACAATAATTGACCAAAGATATAAAGATGAGATACCGGGGAAACACAGAGGAGATGATCTAACTTAAACTATAGGATATCAGATGATAAAAGTTTAAACTCACTTGTATTAGTCATCTATTTCTGTGTAACAAACTACTACAAAATGAAAATGGCTTAGTACCACCGTAATCAAACCTCCCAACAGTTTCTCTGGATTAGGAAATGGGAATGCTTAGTTGGGCAGTTCTAGCTCTGGTGTCCCTCATAAGGTAGTAGTTAAGATGCCAGGCCAGTTGCTGTCATTTAAAGACTGCCTGGAGTTGGAGGATCTGCTTTTTCGGGGTGGGGGTGGGGGTGTAATAAATTTTCTTTATTTGAAAGAATTTAAAAACTTAAGTAGATATTGTGGCACAATTTATAGAAAAGAGAAAGGTAACCTTGACATGCATGGGCTGTCTTGGAGACCAGGAAGTCACCCCAGGCTGTGGGTATGTCAGCCTAAGGGTTAGCTCTCATTGGCACTGTCCCCCAGGGTGTGCTTGTCAAAGAGATACTCTGCTATGTCAGGTTGGTCACATTGTCTCCAGTTCTTTGATGGACTTCACTTGCTCGTCAGGTAGTGCATCTTGATAAAGTCACACGGACAGAGGCCATTCTTATCAGTGGCCAGCTTGTGCAACTCCAGGAGTGATTGATTCACACTCTTCTCCAAGTGTAATGCACACTCTATCACATTCAGTCTGCTTTCCCAGTTGTCATGGTCTGGTTTCTTGATGTCCTGAAGGGAGATCTGGCCCCCATGCTGGTTTTGCAGCTTCATCAGTTTCTCAGCATGGCATGTGCCTACTCCTTGTGAGATTGGCAAAGAGAGTATTTGGCAAAGTTTTTCAAAGCCACGGACAAAGTGGTGAGATGCAAAGAGGCGTAGAGTTCCGAGTTGATCTTGCCACAACGATGCTTGGTGGAATAGATCTGCTTTTAAGGTAATTCACTCACATGGCTTGTAAGTCTGTTTTGTTTGTTGGTGGACAGCTTCAATTCCCTCCCACCAATGCCTTGCCACAGATTTGAAGCATTTCTGTAACACGAATGCTGGCTTTCCCCCAGAGTGATGAGTGATCCAGAGAGGATAAAGCAGAAACTCTCCTGTCTTTATAACCTAGCCTTGGAAGTATCATGTTTCACTAAGATTCTGTTGGTCACAGTCCAGACATGATTTAGTGTGGGAAGGACTGCACGTAGATGTGAATAACAGTGGATGAGGATTATTGGAGCCATCTTGTAGGCTGGCCATCACTTCAATCTTCAGGGCTGCTTAGTATCTGTGATTTGATGCTAGTTGCTAGAACATTAAGTCACTTGGGTCTTAATGATCCTTGAAATGCATACATTACACAGGTCTCAGTAGCTATTACTCTACCTTTTAATCCTGTGGAACAACAAGATGTTAGCAAAACAACTGATAAAATCATTTCTTAATTCACTACCATGAAGGAATTAATTCTAGTGGTGTCACTGACAATAGGTTTCAGACAATGTCACAGAAAAAAAAACAACAACCCACCAAAAACATAATTGCTGTTAAATATGGGAATTACAAAATCAATTGTTTTTTTCTGGCAGTGTGGCTGAGACATTATCATGGAGTTTCAAGTGGGAAGTTCTTTTCCTGGAGTCTTGATAATTAGCCATTTACAAAGATTGGCCCACATTGTCTGTAGCTGTAATGTGAATTTCAAGCATATTATGCAATGGACCATTTAATACTCAATGTATGGATCCTCCAGATCTTATCTGAGAAGAATGATATAGCCAATTTTGGTTGAGTAAGTAAAGTAGATGTTGATGATTAAAAGTTGGTGCTCATTTCACTTACTAGATAATAGTATTTTGCTAAAACTATTTCCAGTTCTGTGGTTGTATCAAAAGTTGTTAGGAAAGGTTAGTTCTAATTAGCCCTCTCCTCTCAAGCTACCTCACATAAACATATCGTAAGTACCATGTGATTGTTATATAAACATTGCCTCAGGACTCTTAATTCCATTTTTTAAACATCTTTTACAGTATATAAAATCTTGGGGCTACCACTGTTGTAGTCCAATCACTTTCCTCTCTGTATCAGCATAGCTCAGACTCATATAGTACAGCCCTTTTAAGCTTATGTGGTTTTGGCATATGTGCAGTACATCTGCATTTATCTATGTAGGCTCTGATCCTTTCTCTTAATTTTCTATTTTGGGGGAATACTGAACTGATTGTGATTACAGAGTATTTTCTGTCTATATCTTTCTTGGAGCATAACTTATTTAGTAGCCTTCTCACTTAAAGAAAGATTTCTTTTTTAAAATTAATTTTATTGATACTCTTTTGATATACATAATGATCATATTCATCATAGGAAATTTGTACCTGTACATAATATAGCTTTGTTCTTTTTTTCCCCATGCCCCTTTCTTCCCTTCAACCCTTTTCCCCCTTCTTATTTACAAAAGCTTGGTTTTCATTTTTTTCCTTCTATTCTCTCCCTTTTCTTTTTCTCTTTCTTTCCTTCCCTCCTTTGTTCCTCTTCTCATTTGAAAAATTTCTTCCTACTTCCCAATATCTATCACCCATTTTGGTCTTTGTGTATGAAAAGCAAGACTACTTGCTTTCAAACTGTTCTGACAGGTTCAGAGAAGTGACAATTTCAGTATTGAGTTTGTTAGAAATTACTGTATTTATTATAGTATTTTCCACAGTTTGTCATTTGGGGAAAGCAGAAGTGCATTCAAGCACACTGGTCTAAGATGCAGAAATTGCTAACTATGTATTTTTAAACCTTTCCCCATAATTCATCTTCCCTTAGTTTATGTAGGCATTCTATTGTTAGAAACTCCCCTGTGGGAGTTAGTTTCATTAATTTGTCTTTCAAGTTACTTCTTAGAAGTTGTCAAATTTATTTCAAAACAGATTTTTGAAATATGCTTTATATGTCCTTTTAAATTCTGTAAAATCTGTGGTAATGTCTCCTAGATCTTGATATTGTAATTTAAAAAATGTATAATTGATATTGTGTTATAGGAAGAAAAGGTCTAAAGGAGCAGGGGAAGTGGGAGGGGTAGGGGAAAGGAAAAAAGGGAAAAGAAAAAATATGAGAAAAGGAAAAAAATGGAAACAAAGTCTTTGCAAATAGGGAAGGGTGGGGGGGGGGTGAAGGGAGGGCAGGGGAAGGGGAAAAAAATAAGAACCAAGATACTCATGTAATGGTACAAGATCCCAATGATGAATGTAACTCTATTTTATACTTAAAATGTACCAATAAACTTAATGGGAAAAAAACCAGAAACTCCTCTGTGGGCCGGGGATCACTGGCATTGCACCTGCCTCGAAAGTGCAAGGCGCAAGGTCCTCAGTTTGATCCCCAATAACAAAAAACAACAGCAACAACAATAAAAAAGAAACTCCTTTGTATATAGCTATTTTGGTCTCTCTAGTCTATTTTTTTTTTAACCCAGGCTCTAGTACATAGGTTCACATACTTAAATTTGTTCTGTAATGTAGACACATACATTCAGTTCTATCTTTTCATAGTCTTCCTGATATCTTTTCTCCATTCTCTTCTATCAAAAATTAACTGGGCTGGGGATTTAGCTCAGTGGTTCTGGCACCTGCCTTGCAAGCACAAGGTCCCGAGGTACCAAAAAAAAAAAAAAAAAAAAAAAGATTAACCATACTTCCTCTTCTGTTTATTACTGTTTTATCTGTTGTGCTTCAGTCTTAAACACCTTTGAGCAAAGAAGCTGGGCATGAAAATGGTAAATTGGGATGCCTTTTCAAATTGAGGCTGTAAAGACCCTAGGGGATTAGGAATTCTGAAAGGGTAGAGAGAGGGCATTAAGCGACTCAAGAGAGATTTTGGGAAGAATTGTGGATTTTGATATACTATATCCATAACTTCTTCAGCATTTTCATGTCCTCATGTTCTATATTTTCTCTTTTCTATTTTATCTGAAGCACCACTTCTTTGACTCTTCCCAGCATTTTCTTCTCCTTTTAAAAATTTTTTTAATTGTACCTTTGTTTTTCATTAAATTCTTTTATTGGTACATTGTAGGTATACAATACAATTACATTTCTCATTGGGAATTGTACCTTTACATAATGCATCTTGGTTCTTATTTTTTCCCCATTCCTAGCCCTCCCTTCACCCCCACCACCCTTCCCTATTTACAAAGACTTTATTTCCATTTTTTCCATTTCTCAGCATTTTTCCTTTCCCTTCTTTTCTTTCCCCTGCCCCTCCCACTACCCCTACCCCTTTGGACCTTTTCTTCCCATTTTACATTTTCGATTATTCATTCTAATCATTGGTCCATTTTAGGTATACAATATAATGACAGTCATCATTGGAAATTTGCACCTTTACATAGTCTCTCTTGGTTCTTATTTTTCACCCTTGCCCAGCCCTCCCTTCAACCCCTCCAGTCCTCCCTATTTACAAAGATTTTGTTCCTATTTTTCCATTTTCTCATATTAATCCCATTCCCTTCTATCCTTTCCCCTAGCCCTCCCACTTCCTTCCTCTTTGCCCCTTTTCTTCCTATTTCACATTACCTATTATACATTTAGTCCTTATTTACACTTTCAGTTTCTCACACCAGAGAAACTATTTGGTATTTACACATGTGTGTCTTATTTATTTCACTTAAGAGTATTGCCTCAATGTGCATCCACTTAGCTATAAATGTCTCTAATTTCTCATTTTTTATGGCTGAGTAGTACTCCATTTATAAAAAAACCACATTTTTTAAATCCAGTCTCCAGTTGATGGGCATTTGGGCTGTTTCCAAGTTTTAGCAATTAAAAACTGTGCTGCTATGAACATGGGCACACATATATCACTGTGATATGATTCTTTTAATTCTTTGGGGAAGATCCCCAGCAGTGGAATAGAGGGGTCAAATGGGACTTCCAGTCCTAGTTCTTTGAGGTATCTCCATACTGATTTCCACAGTGGCTGCACCAGTCTACACTCCCACCAGCAGTGGAGCAGGGTTCCTCTTTATCCACAGCCCCGCCAGCATTTGTTATTGGTTGATTTCATGATAGCAGCCATTCTTTCTGGAGTGAAGTGGAATCTCAGCGTTGTTTTCATTCGCATCTCTCGAATGACCAGTGATGTTGAACATTTTTTCATGTATTTATTTGCTATTTCTACTTCTTTGTCTGAGAAATGTCTGTTCATTTCACATGCCCATTTTCAGACTGGGTCTTTAAATTTGGGAGGTCTGATCTTTTTAAGTTCTTTATAGATTCGAGATAGTAGACTTGTCTGAGGAAGAGCAGGTGAAGATTTTTTCCCACATTGTGGGTTGTCTCTTCACACTGCTGGTGGTTTCTCTTGCTGTGCAGAAGCCTTTTAATAAGAAGAGATCCCACTTGTTGTTTGTGCTAGTTCACGGGCAACTGAAGTTTTGTTCATAAAACCTTTTCCTATACCGATGTCTTCAAGGGTTCTACCTAATGTCTGTTCCAACTGGTTCAGTTTCTATTTTAATATTTAGATCTTTAATCCATTTTGATTTTGGTTTAGTGCATGGCAAGAGATATAGGTCTAGTTTTAATCTTTGGCAAGTTGAAGCCCAATTTTTCCAGCACCATTTATTAAAGAGGCTATCTTTCCTCCAATGAGGGTGTTTGGCTCCTTTGTCGAAAATGAGATGGCTGAGTGTGTCTGGCGTTGTTTCTGCATCTTCTAACCTGTTCCACTGGTCCTCAGGTCTGTTTCTTTGCCAGTACCATGCTGTTTTTATCACAGTAGCTTTGTAGTATAGCTGCAGGTTGGGGATTGTGATAGCCCCTGCCATGTCTCTGTCACCTAGAATTGCTTTTGTTATTCTGGGTCTCTTCTTGTTCCAAATGAATTTTTGGATTGTTTTCTCAAGGTCCATGAAGTATGTTGCTGGGATCTCAATTGGAATTGCATTAAATCTATATAGCAGTTTTGGAAGTATGGCCATTTTCACTATATTAATCCTTCCTACCCAGGAGCAGGGGATGTCTGTCCATTTTCTGATATCATCTTCAATCTCTCTTTTCAGAGTGCCATAGTTTTCAGAGAAGAGGTCTTTGATTTCTTTTGTTAGGATGATTCCTAGATATTTCAGTTTTTTGGATGCTATTATGAAAAGAATTATTTGCCCTATTTCTCTCTCAGTGAGTCTGTCATTGGTGCAGAGGAAAGCAATTGATTTTTGTGTGTTGATCTTGTAACCAGCTACTTGACTGAATTTGGTTATTAAGTCTAGAAGGCTTTTGGTGGAGTTCTTGGGGCCTTCTATATAGAGTATCATATCATCTGCAAATAATGACAATTTGACTTCTTCATTTCCTATCTTTATTCCTTTTATTTCTTTCTCTTGTCTAATTGCCATGACTAATGTTTCCAGAACTATATTGAACAAGAGTGGTGATAGTGGACATCCTTGTCTTGTTCCTGATTTTAGTGTGAAGGATTTCAGTTTTTGACAATTTAGTATGATATTGGCTGTTGGTTTTTCATAGATGGCTTCTATCAGTTTGAGGTGGAGACCATTTATTCTAATTTTTTGTAGGGTTTTTATCATAAATGCATGTTGGATTTTGTCAAATGCTTTTTCTGCATCTATGGAGATAATCATATGGTTTTTGTCCTTGGCTCCATTGATATAATGTATTACATTGATTGATTTGCATATATTGAGCCATCCCTGCATCCCTGGGATGAATCCCACTTGATCAAGGTGTATGATCTTCTTGATGATCTTCTGCATTCTGTTTGCCAGTGTCTTATTAAGGATTTTTGCACCTATGTTCATTAGCTAGATTGGCCTATAATTCTCTTTTTCAGTTGGGTCTTTCTCTGCTTTGGGGATCAAGGTGATTCTTGCTTCCAGGAATGAATTTGGGAGTATTGCTTCCCTTTCAATTTCTTTGAAGAATTTAAACAGTAGTGGCAGCAGTTCCTCTCTAAATGTCTAGTGGAATTCAGCAGTGAAGCCATCAGGGCCTGGGCTTTTCTTAGTTGACAAGTTTTTAATTACATTTTCAATTTCATTGGTTGATATTGGGTTGTTTAGAATTTTTAGGTCTTCTTCGTTCAACTTTGGTAATTCATATGTATCTAGGAATCTGTCCATTTCTTCTGTGCTGTCCATCTTATTGGCATATAGGTTCTGGAAGTAGGTATTGATGATCCTCTGGATTTCTGCTGGGTCTGTTGTAATTTCAGCCTTTTCATTCCTAATTGCATGGATTTGGGCCTTTTCTTTCCTTTTTCTGACAAGGTTGGCTAAAGGTTTGTCAATTTTGTTGATTTTTTCGAAGAACCAACTCTTGGCTTCATTGATTTTTTGGATCATTCTCTTAGTCTCCATTGCATTGATTTCTCCTCTGATCTTTATAATTTCCTTCCTTGTAAGAGCTTTGGGGTTGTCCTGCTCTTCTTTTTCTAGAAGCTTGAGGTTCAGCATCAGGTTGTTTAATTGGGCTTGTTCTGTTTGCCTAATATGCATATTCACTGCTATGAATTTCCCTCATAAGACTGCTTTCATTGTGTCCCATAGATTCCAATATGTTGCATTGTCATTGTCATTTAATTGAAGGAACTGTCTGATTTCTTCTTTAATTTCCTCTGTGACCCATTGGTTATTCAGAAGTGTGTTTTTCAATTTCCATGTGTTTATGAAATTTTTTGAGTTTCTTTTGCTATGGATCTCCAATTTCATCTCACTATGGTCTGATAATATACAGGGGATATCTTCACTTCCTTTGCACTTACTTAAACATGTTCTATGTGTGACTATGTGGTCTATTTTTGAGAATGACCCATGTGCAGCTGAGAAGAATGTGTATTCTGATTTTGTGGGGTGGAAGACTCTGTAAACATCTGTTAAGTTCATTTGTTCAAGAGTTCGATTGAGTTCTAGTATTTCATTACTTATTTTTTGTCTAGTTGATCTATCTATTTGTGACAGTGGGGTGTTGAGGTCCCCTACCTCAATTGTATTAGTGCATATATGACTTTTTATGTCCGTTAGTATTTGTTTTATATAGTTGGGCACACTTGTGTTTGGTGCATAGATATTTATGATTGTCATTTCTTCCTCTTGCATAGTTCCCTTTACAAGGATGTGGTGTCCTTCTTCATCTCTCTTAATCAGTGTTGGTTTGAAATCTACTTGATCTGCAAAGAGGATAGCTACTCCTGCTTTTTTTCAGGTTCCTGTCACATAGAGTGTTGTTTTCCACCCTTTAACTTTCAGTCTATGAGTTTCCTTTTAAATGAAGTGTGTTTCTTGTATGCAGCATATTGTTGGATCTTGCTTCTTTTTTCTTTTTTTGGTACTGGGGATTGAACTTGGGTCATTATGCTTGTGCAGCAGGCAGTGAAACCACTGAGCTAAATCCCTGGACTGGGTCTTGCTTCTTGACCCATTCTGCCAGTCTATTTCTTTTGATTGGTGAATTGAGACCATTAACATTCATGGTTATAACTGATTCATATTGGGTTATCATTGTCATGACTTTTTCTTTGTGTTGGATTCTCCCCCTTTGCATTTAATTTCTTGTCATGCCCAGTGGATTCCTTCTGGTGGGCTTCCTGAGGCTGTGATCCTCATTGTCTTTTCCTAGGATATTGTCTACAATTTTTGGGACTGCTGGTTTGGTATTCATGAAGTTCCTAAGGTGCTCTTTGTCATGAAAGTATCCTATTTATTCATCAATTTTGAAAGATAATTTTTCAGGGTACATCAATCTGGGTTGGAGGCTGTTTTCCTTTAGGGCTTGAAATATGACACTCCGAGCTCTTCTTGCCTTGAGGGTTTGCGTTGAGAAGTCTGCTGTGATTGTGATGGGCTTTCCTTTGTGTGTGATTTGTTTCTTTTCTCTCACTGCTTGTAGAATTTTGTTCTTCTCTTGGATGTCTGGAATCTTAACAATTATATGCCTATGTGTAGATTGTTTTTGATCAAGCCTAGTTAGAGTCCTATATGCCTCACTTATCTGTATGTCAAGTTCTTTTCCCCTGCTTGGGAAGGTTTTTGCCATCACTTCTGTGAACAGTTTTTTTTTTTTTTATGTCATCTCCACTCTCTCCTGTTTCTTCATTGACTCTGATCAGTCTTATATTTTTCTTCTTTGCCTTGTTTAGCAGCAGCTGGATTGATTTCTCGTGGTCCCTTAGTATTTTAAAGAGAATTTTCTTTTCCTGGTCACTAATTGCAATCCTGTCTTCTATATCTGAAATTCTGTCCTCACATCGACTCATTCTGCTATGTAGAGTTTTAGTGGAGTTTTTAGTCTCCTGGAAATCCATTTGCATCTGTTTCATGGATTCCATTTGTTTCCTATGTTGGGATTCCATCATGTTACTCAGCTTTATTTTTTTAATCTGTGTCCTCTCTAGATTTATTAATCATGTCTTGCACTATGGGCACAATCTCTTCTGTTATCTGAGAAATTATTTCTGATTTCATTTTTTCCAGATCCTCTTTCATTGTCAATTCAGGCAGTCCCCGTGATTGAGTATCAGATTGTTCCATGTTGTTTCCTTTTGGAGTTGCATTAGGTGATCTGGGATTTGTTTACCTGTCTTCTCATTTCAATGGGGTGGTAGTGTTTGTGTTGCTGGTGCCTGTGCAGCTCACCTCCTTTGCACTGGGGGTGGCTGTGCTCCTCAGTGATGGGGGCGGTGATACAGCAGGCTGGAAGGCTCCTCCTTGGGCTGGTGGCAGCTCTGCTCCGTGGTATTGGGGGTGGAGGTATGGCAGCCTGGAAGACCCCTCCTTGACTCTGGGGGCAGCTCTGCTGGTAGACGTGGGTGGCAGTGGTATAGCAGTCTGGAAGGGTCCTCCTTTTTTTTTTACTTAAATTCTTTTATTGGTACATTTTAGGTATACAACACATTTACATTTCTCATTGGGAACTTGTACCTTTACATGATGGATCTTGGTTCTTTTTTTTCCCCATTCTTAGCCCTTCCTTCACCCCCTCCACCCTTCCCTATTTACAAAGACTTTGTTTCCATTTTTTCCATTTCTCATCATTTTTCCTTTCCCTTCTTTCCTTTCCCCTGCCCCTCCCACTACCCCTACCCCTTTGGACCTTTTCTTTCTATTTTGCCTTATCGATTATTCATTCTAATCATTGGTACATTTTAGGTATACAATATAATGACATTCATCATTGGAAGTTTGCACCTTTACATAATCTCTCTTAGTTCTTATTTTTCACCCTTGCCCAGCCCTCCCTTCAATCCCTCCATCCCTCCCTATTTATAAGATTTTGTTTCCATTTTTCCATTTTCTCATATTAATTCCATTTCTGGAAGGCTCCTCCTTGTTGTTAGGGTTGGCTATGCTCCTTGGTGCTGGGGGTGGAGGTGTTTCAGCCTGGAAGGTTCACCTCCTCAGTGCTAGGGGCAGCTCTGCTCCTTGGTGCTCTGCTGTATATTTTGTTTAGGATGTTACTTACATCTGTCTATGCACTTTCCAAACATACTGAATTGTATATTTGAGCTGTAGATATTTTGTTGTATGTAATATTTACCCAGATAAAACGGCTGTTCTTCAGTTTAATTTTTTGTTGGTATATATTTGCGTTACATAAGGACATATTCCTTGTGGAGATTTGGTACATGTATGTAATATATCTAAATTCTTTTTTCATCCCATTTCCCTTTCTTCCTTTCATCTCTTTTCATTTACAACAGTCATCTCCCTATTTCTTATTATCTATTTTTAATATTGCTCTTTATTTATATTTTGGGTTTCTCATATAAGAGAAATCATGTGATACTAAAGTTTATGTTTCTGATTTATTTCCATTAACATGGTGTCAAGATTCATTAATTTTTAAATTAAGTTTATTGATACATTTTAGGTATACAGTACAGTTACATTCATCATCGGAAACTTGTATCTTTACATGATGTATCTTGGTTCTTATTTTTTCCCCATTCCCCTGCCCTCCTTTCACCCCCTCCACCCTTCCCTATTTACAAAGACTTTGTTTCAATTTTTTTCTCTTCTCATGTTTTTTCTTTTCCCTTCTTTTCTTTCCTTTACCCTTCCCACTTCCCCTACTCCTTTCGACCTTTTCTTCCTATTTCAATTATCAATTATACATTTTGATCCTTATTTACACTGTTTTTCACACCAGAGAAACTACTCATTATTTACAAGTGTGTCCTATTTATTTTACTTAAGAGTATAGCCTCAATGTGTATCTACTTAGCTATAAATGTCTCTAATTTCTCATTTTTTATGGCTGAGTAGTACTCCATTTTATAAAAAAACACATTTTCTTTATCCAGTCTCCAGTTCCTGGGCATTGGGCTGTTTCCAAGTTTTAGCTATTACAAAATGTGCTGCTATGAACATGGGCACACATATATCACTATGGTATGATTCTTTTAACCTTGTCAGAAAAAGGAAAGAAAAGGCCCAAATCCATGCAATTAGGAATGAAAAGGCTGAAATTACAACAGACCCAGCAGAAATCCAGAGGATCATCAATACCTACTTCCAGAACCTATATGCCAATAAGATGGACAGCACAGAAGAAATGGACAGATTCCTAGATACATATGAATTACCAAAGGTGAACGAAGAAGACCTAAAAATTCTAAACAACCCAATATCAACCAATGAAATTGAAAATGTAATTAAAAACTTATCAACCAAGAAAAGCCCAGGCCCTGATGGCTTCACTGCTGAATTCTACAAGACATTTAGAGAGGAACTGCTGCCACTACTGTTTAAACTCTTCAATGAAATTGAAAGGGAAGCAATACTCCCAAATTCATTTCTGGAAACAAGCATCATCTTGATCCCCAAAGCAGAGAAAGACCCAACCGAAAAAGAAAACTATAGGCCAATCTCACTAATGAACATAGATGCAAAAATCCTTAATAAGATATTGGCAAACAGAATGCAGAAGATTATCAAGAAGATCATACACCTGATCAAGTGGGATTCATCCCAGGGATGCAGGGATGGTTCAATATATGCAAATCAATCAATGTAATACACTATATCTATAGAGCCAAGGACAAAAACCATGTGATTTTCTCCATAGATGCAGAAAAAGCATTTGACAAAATCCAACATGCATTTATGGTAAAAACCCTACAAAAAATTGGAATAGATGGTCTCTACCTCAAACTGATAGAAGCCATCCATGAAAAACCAACAGCCAATATCATACTAAATGGTCAAAAACTGAAATCCTTCACACTAAAATCAGGAACAAGACAAGGATGTCCTCTATCACCACTCTTATTCAATATAGCTCTGGAAACGTTAGCCACGGCAATTAGACAAGAGAAAGAAATAAAAGGGATAGCAGCCATTCTTTCTGGCTTGAGGTGGAATCTCAGTGTTGTTTTCATCTGCATCTCTCAAATGAGGAGTGTTGTTGGACATTTTTTCATATGTTTATTTTCTCCTTTTACTTCTTTGTCTGAGAAATGTCTGCTCATTTCAGATGCCCATTTCTGGGTTGGGTCTTTATATTTGGGAGGGGGGTCTGATTTTTTTGAGTTCTTTATATATTTTAGATAGTAGACCTTTGTCTGAGATATAGCTGGTAAATTTTTTTTCTCACATTGTAGGCTGTCTCTTAGCTCTGTTGGTGGTTTCTCTTGCAGTGCAGAAGCTTTTTTAATAAGATGAGATCCTAGTTGTTGATTCTTTGTGCTAGTTACCAAGCTACTGAGGATTTCATAAAGTCTTTTCCTATGCCAATGTCTTTGAGGGTTCTACCTAACTTATCTTCCAGCAAGTTTAATGTTTCTGTTTTAATATTTAGATCTTTAATCCACTTGGATTTTAGTTTAGTGCATAGTGAAGTATAGAGGTCTATTTTTAATCTTTGGCAGGTTGAAATCCCGTTTTTCCAATACCATTTATTAAAGAGACTATCTTTCCTCCAGTGAGGATAGTTGGCTCCTTTGTCAAAGATGATGTAGCTTAGTATGGGTTCATTAATTTTTTGACAAATGACACATACTTACCTTTTTTTGGCAAAGTAGTACTCTTTTTTGTGTATATACCACATTTTCCTTAACTATTCAACTGTTCATGGCCATATAGGCTGCTTCTAATATTTAGCTACTAAGATTTATGCTGCTCTAAACATGAGTATGCACGTAGAACTCTAATATTATGTCTTTAACTCTTTTAGGAAGATAGCTAGAAGGGGGAACACCTGGGTTAAATAGAATTTCTAGTTTTAGTTTTTTTTGAGGAATCTCCATGCTGTTTTCCATAGTGACTGTACTAGTTTACATTCTCACTAACAATGTTGAAGCGTTCCTTTTTTCCTGCAGCATCACCAGCATTTGTTATTATTGGAATTTTTGATGATACCCATTCTTTCTGGAATAAAATGGAATCACAGTGTTGTTTTAATCTGCATATCTCTAATGGCTAGCAATATCTAACACTTGTGTTTATAAGTCATTTGTTCTTCATCTGAGAAGTGTCTATTTATTTCAGTTGCCCATTTTTTGATTGGGTCTTTTGTTTTGGGAAGTCTAATTTTTTGAGTTCTTTATATATCTACCTATTAGTCCTTCCTCCAAGGAATTATGTCATTTTAAAGAGATAAAACCATACTATGTGGTTGCAAAAAAAGATTATTTATTTTCCTCAAAAAAGATTATTTATTTTCCTCAAAAAACGTGTTTTCCTTTCTTTGAATTTCCTAGAGTAGCTTGATTCATTTGTATCTTTTTGAGCTACTCTTGGTCATTTTATTATTTAGCAGAAATTGGAACTGCTTTATTCTCTCAAGGTACCATAAAGATAGTTCCAGGAAAACAAGGAAGTGCTGTTCTTATGTGAGAAAGGATATTTTTTAGTTCAGGCCTTTTTCTTCTTTATTCTATTTGGTTTCTTAAAAGATTTGTATCCAGCATTAACTTTCTTCTTTGCCATTCTATTTTTGTCCCATTATTATATTACTTCACAGCCTTCTTTTTAAGGCAACACACCCTATTTCCAGGGAAATGATTTTAAAGTCACAGACTAGACTTTGGTTCTCTTTCTTTACCAAGCTGGAAAGATCTATGTTATGAGAAATTAATGCTCTTTTTAAACATAAATTCTAATATTAGGATGGCTAATAGAATAACTATAGAGGCCTCAATTTGATATTTTGAATATCTAGTTTTCTCCATGATAAACCTTTGTAAAACATAAGGTTTCTCTTATAATGACTAATCAATTAAACAGTATTGAATGTGCTGTGAGTTAGAGTCATCTTTATTATACGTAACATGCCCACTAGCATACTTAATTGTGACCTCCGGAAGACACATTTTCTGTTTCTTTCACTATCTCTATTTTGCTATGACATTAGATGTTTATATGTGAAAATGAGTGTTTCATATGCAATTATTGGGAGGAGTCTCCAGTATATTTTCTTTCTCTGTCTCTACTACACGCACTATATGTGTATGTATGTAAAAGTAAAATCTTAAAAAAACCAATTACACAATATTCTCAGTATTTTATTGTGTCATTTTCATTCTTCTTTTCTTTTTTTCTATCCTTCTGGAAGAAATTTGGTAAGTAAATATGAGGAATCGATGTGATTATCACCACCATTAGGCCTAATGAGCTTTTGGCTTTGTCCTTCCACACTGCTTTTCATGCTTTTACAGAGCTGATGTTGGGCATATAGATTGGTACTTGGTTGGAAGAAATACACTTGCTAGGCTTTATTTAACATATCTGCATATACATTGCACACAGACGTATAGTTCACATCCCCTGCCACAGGAAATATCATGAAATATATTAATCATGAATATCCTGAAAATTGGATCTGATCTCTTTAATATTCTACTTGCTATTGCAATGGAAATGTTTCCTAATAAAAATATCTAAGTCTGCCAAACCCATGTAGTGATCTCCAGCACAACATACTGCTTTCCAAGTACTCTACATTTTATGATATTAATGTCATATCACCAAACTTGGCCACCAAGCTTGCTCAAAATGTTGAACTCTTAGCAAAAATGCTTTTATAATAACTCCCATTCTCTTGCCCAGGCTAACTCTCAAATCTATAGAAGTGTCCAAATTTATTATTAATTTTTTTATTGTTCCTCACTGAGCACTCTTTACAGAACTCTCTATTTGAAAGCTTCTCATTTTTTAGTCTACTTTGTTTTGATTCATTGTCCTTTGTTTCATGCAAATTATTTTGAAGCAAGGGGAAGGATAAAAATGAAGATTCATATATGAAGTCTTCTTTCTTACCAGTGTTTGTATTTCCTTAGCTTTGTGAGTCAGTGTTTAGCGGGATGGCATGTTTTTGTTTTGTTTTCTGGATTATTTGGTCATGCATGTGTAAGACATTGATTTGTGGTGCTGATTCCCATTTATTCTTCTGTTTTCAAGGCTCTGAATCCCAATTTAAATATAATTTTCTCATGCATATTGTCAATACAGTTGTAAGAGCAATGAAAAGCACACAAAATCTCCAGAGGCAAATGGCGTTTGCAGTGAGAAAGTGTATGCAATTCTAAGTGTCTTGGGGACTGAGTTGAAAGAAAATTAAAGAGGAGAGAAAAGGTGAAGAGTTAAACTTTTTTTGTTAGAATTAAAGTTTTCTTATTTTGTTTCACTGTTGGTATCTATTATAAATATGGACATAGATGTTAAAATTTACTATTTGCCTGCTCACCCTTCCCTGGAATTGCTCCTCTATTTACACCATAGAACTGAACATTCTTACCATTAGCATTGCTCCATCTTATTTCAGAAAGACTACTATTTGGGGAGAGATTAAGAAAAATTATTTTGTTCTCAAACCACTTTGAGATATTGCAGTGTGTCCAGATGTATCCACAGGAGTGGATATTTGCTACAAGGTAGAGTAAAACATTTTCTTGTAATTCACTGGAATAATTCAAGGATAAGAAGTTTGATGGAAAAAAGTGGAAATTGCAAGGTTAGCTGGTTCAGGCATGATTGTCTGTAGTGAGGGAATTGCCGAGACACTGACAACCATTAGAGCTATTAAAGATGAGGGACAGGGGAACAGTGACAGACTATTTTGTTTGACAAGCTTTTCAGTAATTTTTGCACCTTAAATACTTCCTATAGGGTTGGTGTATTAATCAGTGTTAGCATGTCACTGAGTTTTACAGACATCACATTTTTATAGTTGTTATTTTTATGTATTTTTAAATTAATTTTATTGGTACATTCTAGGTATGCAATATAAGGACATTCATCACTGGAAATTTGCACCTTTACATAATCTCTCCTGGTTATTATTTTTTCCCTATTCCCCTGCCCTCCCTTTAACCCCTCCATCCCTCCCCATTTACCAAGACTTTGTTTCCATTTTTTCATTTTCTCATATTAATTCCATTCCTTTCTTTCCTTTCCCTTAGCCCTTCCACTTCCACTTCACCTTTACCCCTTTTCTTCCTATTTCACATTGTATATTATAACTTTTAGTCCTTATTTACACTTTCAGTATCTCACACTAGAGAAACTATTCAGTGTCTACACATGTGTGTCCTGTTTATTTCACTTAAGAGTATTGCCTCAATGTGCATCCATTTAGCAATAAATGTCTCTAATTTCTCATTGTTTATGGCTAAGTAGCACTTCATTTTATTAAAAAACCACATTTTCTTTATCCAGTCTCCAGTTGATGGGCAATTGGGCTTCTTCCAAGTTTTAGCTATTATAAATTTTGTTGCTATGAACACGGGTGCATATATATCACTGTGGTATGATTCTTTTAATTCTTTGGGGAAGACACCCAGCAGGGGAATAGCTGGGTCAAATGAGACTTCTAGTCCTAATTCTTTGAGGTATCTCCATACTGATTTCCACAGTGGTTGCACCAGTCTACACTCCCACCAGGAGTGGAGCAGTGTTCCTCTTTCCGCACAGCCCTGCCAGCATTTGTTTTTGGTAGATTTCATGATATCAGCCATTCTTTCTGGGGTGAGGTGGAATCTCAGCATTGGTTTCATTTGAATCTCTCAAATGACCAGTGATGTTGAACATTTTTTCATATGCTTATTTGCTATTTGTACTTTTTTGTCTGAGAAATGTCTGATCATTTCAGATGCCCATTTTTGGATTGGGTCTTTAAATTTGAGAGGTCTGATTTTTTAAAGTTCTTTATAGATCTTAGACAGTAGACCTTTCTCTGAGGAACTGCTAGTGAAATTTTTTCCCAAATTGTGGGTTGTTTTTTCACATTGTTGGTGGTTTCTCTTGCTATGCAGAAGCTTTTTAATAAGAACAGATCCCACTTGTTGATTGTTTGTGCTAGTTCATGGGCAAGTAAGGTTTTGTTCATAAAATCTTTTCGTACACCGATGTTTTTAAGAGTTCTACCTAACCTCTGTTACAGTCAATTCAGTGTTTCTGTTTTAATATTTAGATCTTTAATCCATTTTGATTTTAATTTAGTGCATGGTGAGAGATAATAGGTCTAGATTTAATCTGTGGCAAGTTGAAATTCAATTTTTCCAGCACCATTTATTAAAGAGGTTATCTTTCCTCCAGTGAGGGTGTTTGGCTCCTTTGTTAAAGATGAGGTGGCTGAGTGTGTCTGGAGTTGTTTCTTTATCTTCTAATCTATTCCACTGGTCCTCAGATCTGTTTCGTTGCCCGTACCATGCTGTTTTTTTTTTTTTAATCACAGTAGGTTTGTCATATAGTTTCAAGTTGGGGATTGTGATATCCCCTGCCATGTCTCTGTTGCCTAGAATTGCTTTCACTATTCTAGGTCTTTTCTGGTTCCAAATGAATTGGATTGTGTTTTTCAAGATCTGTGAAGTATGCTGCAGGAATTTCAATTGGGATTGCTTTGAATATATATAGCAGTTTTGGAAGTATGGCCATTTTCACTGTGTTGGTTCTTCCTACCCAGGTGCAAGGGATGTCTTTCCATTTTCTTATATCATCTTCAATCTCTCTTTTCAGAGTGCTATAGTTTTCAGAGAAGAGGTCTTTGATTACTTTTCTTAGGTTGATTCCTAGGTATTTCAATTTTTTGGATGCTATTGTGAAAGGAGTTGTTTGCAGGATTTCTCTCTCAGTGAGTCTGTTGTTCATGTGCAAAAAAGCTATTGATTTTTGTATGTTGACTTTGTATCCAGCTACTTTACTGAATTTGGTTATTAAGTCTAGGAGACTTTTGGTGGAGTTCTTGGGGTCTTCTATATAGAGTATCATGTCATCTTCAAATAATGACAATTTGACGTCTTCATTTCCTATCTTTATTCCTTTTATTTCTTTCTCTTGTCAATTGCCGTGGCTAATGTTATCAAAACTATATTGAACAGGAGTAGTGATAGTGGACATCCTTGTCCTCTTCCTGATTTTAGTGTGAAGGAGTTCAGTTTTTGACTATTTAGTATGATATTAACTGTTGGTTTTTCATAGATAGCTTTTATCAGATTGAGGTAGAGCCTGTCTATTCCAATTTTTTGTAGGGTTTTTGTCATAAATCCATGTTGTATGTTGTCCAATACTTTTTCTGCATCTATTGAGATGATCATATGGTTTTTGTCCTTGGCTCTATTGATATAGTGTATTACAATTATTGATTTATATATGTTGAACCATCCCTGCATCCCTGGTATGAATCCCTTTTGGTCAGGGTGTATGATCTTCTTGATGATCTTCTGCATTCTATTTGCCAGTGTCTTATTAAGGAATGTTGCATCTGTGTTCATTAGTGAGGTTGGCCTATAGTTCTCTTTTTGTTGGGGCATTCTTTGCTTTGGGGATCAAGGTGATGCTTGCTTCTAGGAATTAATTCTGGAGTATTGCTTCCCTTTCAATTTCATTGAAGAGCTTAAATAGAAGTGGTAATAGTTCCTCTCTAAATGTATTGTAGAATTCATCAGTGAAGCCATCAGGCCCCATGCTTTTTTTTGGTTGATGGGTATTTAATTATGTTTTCAATTTCATTGGTTGATATTAGGTTGTTTAGAATTTTTAGGTCTTCTTCGCTCAAATTTGGTAATTCATACATATCTAGGAATCTGTCTATTTCTTCTGTGTTTTCCATCTTATTGGCATACAGGTTCTCAAAGTAGGTATTGATGATCCTCTGGATTTCTGCTGGGTCCATTGTAATTTCACCCCCTTCATTCCTAATTGCATGGATTTGGGCCTTTTCTTTCCTTTTTCAGATAAGGTTGGCTAAGGGTTTGCCAATTTTGTTTATTCTTTCAAAGAACCAACTCTTGGCTTCATTAAGTTTTTGTATCATTCTCTTAGTCTCCATTATGTTGATTTCTCCTCTGATCTTTATAATTTCCTCCCTTGTATGATCTTTGGGTTTGCCCTGCTTTTCTTTTTCTAGAAGCTTGAGGTTCAGCATCAGGTTATTTAACTGGGCTCGCTCTGTTTTCCTAGTATGAGTATTCACTGCTATGAATTTCCCTCATAAGACTGATTTCATTGAGTCCCATAGATTCCAATATGTTGTATTGTCCTTGTCATTTAATTGTAGGAACTGTGTGATTACTTCTTTAATTTCCTCTGTGACCCATTGGTTATTCAGAAGTGTGTTGTTCAGTTTCCATGTGTTTATGAAATTCTTGCAGTTTCTTTTGCTATTGATCTCCATTTTCATCACACTATGGTCTGGTAATATACAGGTGATAACTTCAATTCCTTTGCAATTACTTAAACATGTTCTGTGAGCGAGTATGTGGTCTATTTTGGAGAACAACCCGTGTGTGCTGAAAAGAATGTGTATTTTGATTTTGTGGTGTGGAACACCCTGTAAACATCTGTCAAGTTCATTTGTTCAAGAGTTTGATTGAGTTCTAGTATTTTGTTCTGTATTTTTTTCTGGTTGATCTATCTGTTTGTGACAGTGGGGTATTGTGGTCCCCCACTACTATTGTATTAGTGCATATATGACTTTTCATGTCCGTTAGTATTTGTTTTATATACTTGGGCACACTAGTGTTTGGTGCATTGATGTTTATGATTGTCATCTCTTCCTCTCGAATTGTTCCTTTTACAAGGATGTAGTGTCCTTCGTCTCTTTTTAATCAGTGTGGGTTTGAAATCAACTTGATCTGCAAAGAGGATAGCTACTCCTGCTTTTTTTCAGGTTCCTGTCACATGGAGTATTGTTTTCCACTCTTTAACTTTCAGTCTATGAGTTTGTTTTTGAATTGTGTGTTTCTTGTATGCAGCATATTGTTAGATCTTGCTTTTTGACCCATTCTGCCAGTCTATTTCTTTTGATTGAATTGACACCATTAACATTGATGGTTATAACTGATTCGTATTGAGTTATCATTGTCATGACTTTTTCTTTGTGTTTGATTCTCCCCCTTTGCATTTAATTTCTTGTCATGCCTGATGGATTCCTTGTGCTGGCCTTCCTGAGGTTGTGATCCTTGTTATCTTTCTCTAGGATGTTGTCTACAATTTTTGGGAGTGCTGGTTTGGTATTCATGAATTTCCTAAGGTGCTCTCTGTCATGAAAGTATCTTACTTCTCCATCAAATTTGAAACATTGTTTTTCAGGGTACATCAATCTGGGTTGGAGGCTGTTGTCCTTTAGGGCTTGAAATAGGCCACTCCAAGCTCTTCTTGACTTGAGGGTTTGTGGTGAGAAGTCTGTTGTAATTCTGATGAGCTTTCCTTTGTATGTGATTTGTTTCTTTTCTCTAATTCATTGTAGAATTTTATTCTTCTGTTGGATGTCTGGAATCTTAATGATTATATGCCTATTTGTAGCTTGTTTTTGATCAAGGCTAGTTGGAGTCCTATATGCCTCTGTTATCTGAATGTCAAATTCTTTTCCCCTGCTTGGGAAGTTTTTTGCCATCATTTCTGTGAACAGTTTTTTTTTTTATGTCATCTCCACTCTCTCCTGTTTCTTCATTGACTCTGATCAGTCTTATATTTTTCTTCTTTGCATTGTTTAGCAGCAGCTGGATTGATTTCTCGTGGTCCCTTAGTATTTTAAAGAGAATTTTCTTTTCCTGGTCACTAATTGCAATCCTGTCTTCTATATCTGAAATTCTATCCTCACCTTGGCTCATTCTGGTGCGTAAACCTCCAATGGAGTTTTTAATCTCCTGGAAATCCATTTGCATCTGTTTCATGGATTCCATTTGTTTCCTATGTTAGGATTCCATCATGTTCCTCAGCTCCTCTATTTTTTTTAATCTGTGTTCTCTCTAGATTTATTAATCATGTCTTACACTATGGCCAAAAGTTCTGCTGATATCTGAGAAATTACTTTTTATTTCATTTTTTCCAGATCCTCTTTTGTTGCCAGTTCAGGGTATCCAGGTCGTTGGGTATCAGATTGTTCCATCTCATTTCCCTTTGGGGTTGCTTTAGGTGATCTGAAAGTCTGTTTTTGAAACTTGTTTACATATCTTCTAATTTCAATGGGGGGGCAGAGTTAAGTGGTGCTGTTGGCACCTCTTCAGGTCACCTCCTCAGCGATGGGGGGAGCTCTGTTTGTTGGCACTGGGGGTGGTGGTACAGCAGTCTGGAAGTCTCCTCCTTGGTTCTGGTGGTGGCTCTGCTCCTCAGTGCTGGGGTTGGCTCTGCTCCTTGGGACTGGGGGCATTGGTCCAGCCGCCTGGAAGGTACCTCCTTGGTGATGGGGTTGCTCTGCTCCTTAGTGCTGGGGGTGGCTCTGCTCCTCCGCACTGGGCGTGGTGGTACAGCAGCCTGGAAGGCTCCTCCTTGGCACTGGGGTGGCTCTATTCCTTGGCTCTGGGGGTGGTGGTATAGCAGCCCAGAAGGCTTCTCCTCAGCACTGTGGGAGGCTCTGCTCCTCAGCGTTGGGGGCAGTGGTATAGCAGCTGGAAGGCTTCTCCTTGGCACTGGTGGCTGCTCAGCTCCTCAGCACTGGGTGCGGTGGTATAGCACTATTTTTATGTTTTTATGTGATAACCAGAGTGCTATTCTCTTTTCTTTTTCAGTGTTGCTATATGTTTGTGATACATAATAATTACATCCATCTTGGGGAGTTGATGCATATGCATATCACATTTTAATCATTTTTACCCTCCTTCTCCTGTATTTGTTCTCTTCCCCCTTCTCTAGGTGAGTTGTACTACAAATATCTACACAGTTTTCATTTTTAAAATTATTCACTAGCTGATTTAAAACTTCCTTGAAATTAGTCATATTTTTGTCTTCACCAATTCTTGTAATGTTTACTACATACTAAATGAAAATTTCTCTTATTTGTAGCAAATTACTTATTTTTGTGCCAAAGGAATACTTCTTAGTGTTCTACACAATGGGTCTATTTTTAATTTATGTATACTTGTTTGTAATATTAACAAATAATAAAGTATTATGCATATTGATATGTGGGAAACAAAAGAAACACGGAGTCCCCAGGTCAAGCAATTACTTTTACAACTGTTAAAACAACATCTAGGAATGAAAGCACTAGCAAATCATTGTCTGTTGGCCAAAATGACTGGCAGAGATGAACTGTAATGAATTCAGGAGAGAGAAATCTTGGTGGATTAGGTAAAACAAGAAGGAATCCAAGGAAAAGGTGGGCATGGATTTTCATTACATGTGCCCTTGATATTGTCAGAAATAATGCTTTCACCTAATGTACAGTCACTCTTCTTTCTAGATGCCATTGAGTTGTACCTCTTCTTCTTGACCAGTTAACTTCTTTTATTCTGAGAATACATTTAATTTAAATCTCTTTTCCAAATTTTATCTTTCAACAGAATTCAATTTTCAAAGTCCTTTTCAGCTTCTCCATCTCTCTAGTCATTTAAGTTAACTTTTAGCTGGACTATCTCTCTGTTGCTATTTCTTGAAATTTTGTGCCAATGAGGTACACGATATTATATGAGTAAACATATGGGTATTTTTTGTATAGGAGAACATGATGTGTTCTATTTCATTTATTGATTATATCTTGAACTTTGATGTTCTATTTTGATTATATCTTGAACTTTGATGTTCTATTTTGTAAAAGGAAATATTGGGTTAGCTTCCAGGTTCATTAGCTTCCAGGACTAAAACTTTTTATCTTAGAGTTTTCCATCTCTTAAATATAGTTCAAATTTGACTTCTTATTCTTCCAGGTTTCAAAGTTATCTGTTTCATCTGAAATCTTAGAAATTCCTTTGTACAAACTCTTTTGAGGTCATTTATACAATAAGACCAAATCTAGGGTTTATTATTAAAGTCCTACTGATTACACTTTCCTCTACCCAAAGATATACTCATGTCTTTAGCCAAAGCAAGAAATGTAACCCTTTATGTTCTTGCTTGTCTCTAAGCCATTTTCTATTCATGACAAATCAGTCCTCCCCACCACCATTCACTCAAATTGATACAAAAGTATCTTTCAGTATAGAACTTAGACATTTTGAAAATCAGCATCCTACTTAGTAAGTACATTATATCTAATAGTAAAGTTATTATGAAAATGAATAGTACTTAAGCCTGACTAGAAAGATATAATTCAGAAGTTATGAAACTAAGGGTTCCTTTTTATTAGGATGAGAGATTGGTTAATGCCAAATGAGGCAACATTCTATCCTAATTTTTATAAAATTTGTTCAATGCAACTATCTTCCATACTTGAAGTTGAGATAGAAAATAGAGAAGAATGCTGAAAAAAGAAAGTATAAGGAAAGAAATGTGGAATAGCCTCAGGCACATTTGGAGAAGAAATACATGCATAAGCATGACACATTTATAAAGGAGGGAGGTAGAACTAAAGACTGTAAAAGAGAAGCAAAATTTATAAGTATGAAGAATTTGTCTAGTATCTTAAAAATTATATATTCTTATTATTTGGCCTATTAATTTTGAGGCGAAAATCCATGTCTCAATTTTTGAAAGTAATTAAAATTAAAGTTAAATTCTCATCAAATTGTGAACAATTCTAAATGAAAATATTTAGTATCTGGAGGAAAGATAGTCTTTCAACATATGGTGCTAAAACAACTCAACATTCATATACACAAAATTGAATCTTGACATAGACCTTATACCATTCAAAAGAATTATCTCAAAATGGATCTCATCCTGAACTAGAAATGGAAAGCTATAGAACTCTTAGAAGAAAACATAGGAAAAATTTAGATGACTATGGGTTTATGACTTTTTGATATGATACTAGTGTCAGTTCATGCAAGAAAGAATTGATAATCTGGACTTCATTAAAATTAAAATTTCTGCTCTGCAAAAGTCAGTGTTAAGAGTATGAAAAGACAAGTTATAGACTGGGAGAAAGTATTTACATGAGACATATCTAACAAAGAAGTTTCATCAAAATTGCATGAATAACTCCTAAACACTCAACAATTGAAATTAGTATAATTAAAATAATTGAACAAAAATTTTGAAAGCTCACCAAAGAAAACACACAGATGGCAAATAAGCAACCATATGAAAAGATGCTCCACAACATATGGCAGGAGGGAAATGCAAGTTAAAACAACAATGAGAAACCGCTATGCACCTGTTAAAAAGACCAAAATCCAGAACAGTGACAACATTGAATTTTAACAGAGATGTGGATTAGCAGGAACTGTATCATGGCTGGTGGGAATATAAAATGTTACAGCCACTTTGGGAGGTAGTTTCATGGTGTCTTACAAAATTAAACATACTCTTATTACATGACCTGGAAATGCCACTTCTTGGTGTTTACCTAAATGAATTGCAAACCTATATTCACATAAAACCTGCCCACTGGTATCTATAGCAACTTTATTCATAACTGCCACAATTTGGAAACAACTAACATGTTCTTTATTTTGGTTTGACATTATTCTAACCTCCATATTGAATAGATGAATATATTATGATACATTCAGACAATAGAATATTATCTAGTGCCAAGAAATATAAGCTACGAAAACATTAAAAAAATGTGAAAAAATGTGAAGTATACAACTAAATGAAAGAAGCCAGTCTGGAAAGGCTGCATACTATATGATTCCAAGTATAACATTCTGGAAAAAGCAAAACTGTGGAGACATTAAGAAATTTAGGGAAGAGCGAGACAGTGAGACAGAGAGAGAGAGAGAGAGAGAGAGGCAGAGACAGAGAGACAGAGAGTGAAAGAGAAAGCAATGGATAGAGCAGAGAGGACCTTTAGGACAGTGAAAAAGCTGTATGAGACTGTAACTGTGGATTCAGTAATTATATATTTTGAACAACTCATAAAATGTAAAACACCAAAAGTGAGCCTCATGTAGACTCTGCACTTGTGAGGAAATGCCCTATCAATGTAGGTTCATTGATTGTAACCATGGGGGATGTTGATAATGGAGGAGGCTATGCTTATGTGAGGGCAAGGGGCAGATAGGCTATCTCTGTACCATCTCAGTTTTGTGGTGAACTTCAAAGTGCTCTAAAAATAAAATCTCTAGTAGTAATTTAAAAATGATGCAATACACATTCAGTTGCTTGGTATCCCTGGTACAGTAAGGTCCATAAGAAATGAAGATCAAATATGATAACTGAGCAATGGAGAGTAGAGTAATACCAAAGCTGTTGTGATTGCTATTTATGTATTTTCCCCATATTTATTGCACAGAATTGGTGGCTCTGTACTCACTACTTCTTTAAAAGTACTAGAAACAGGCATTTGTGTTACAGGTGCTGGAAGAGGATGTAACTATCCTTCTTGGCCACCAAGGGCCTGTTCTTTAGCTGGCTAATGTTTCTCAAAGTCCTTGGCCATTGGCACTCCAATAATGGTTGATCCTGGTAACTGCTATTTCCAAAGCAACTTGTTGTTTTTAATTCCTATGCAAGTTACTGATGTCAGTATTCTTTAATTACTTATTCTTTCAAATATTTATGAAAATTATTATGAAACTGGCCTGCATCCTCAGGATGCATCCTTGGGGGCTGGATCTGGGAACAATCCTGAATCATTATTCAGTTTTTAGAATGACAGCTTTATTGAGATAGAATTCACATCCCATACATTTCACCTATTTAAAATATACCCTAGTATGATTTTTAGTATTAACCTGCAGTTGTATGACCATCACCCCAATCAATTTTAGAACATTTCAGCATTCCAAAATGAAACTCTGCTCATCAGCTATTTCCATTTCTCCTCAACCCAAACCTTAAATAACCATTATTCTGCTTTTTGTCTCTAGAGATTTCCCTGGTTTGGACATTTTATGTAAATAGAAATATGTATTCTTTTGTAATTGGCTTTTAAAACTTAGAATAATGTTTTCAAGTTTCATTTGTTTTATAGCATGTATCAACACTTATTCCATTTTATTGGTAAATAATAACTTACTGTGTGCATATACCACATTTTATCATTTTTCAGTTGGATGAACATTTCAGTTGGTTTTACATTTTGTTTTTTTAATGAATAATGTTGATAAAAACATTTGTGTATACATTTATGCATGGACATATATTTTAAATTCCTTTGGGTACTTACAAGTAGAGTTTCTTGGTCATGTGGTAACTTTATGTTTAACATTTTTAGAAACTGCTAGATTATTTTACAAGGTGGCCGTGTGATTTTACATTTCAACTAGCAGTGTATGAGGGTTTTACTTTTTCAGCATCCTCATCAACACTTACTTTTTGTCCTTTTTATTATAGTCATATGAACAGGTTGAAGTGGTATCTCATTGTGCTTTTGATTTTTCTTTCCCTGATGGCTAATAATGTTGAGCATGTTTCTTGTGTTTCTTGGGAATTTTAACACCTTCTCTGGGGAAATTCTATTCAGAATCTTCATCCAGTTCTCAGTTTTTTTTTTATTATTGAGCTGTAAAAGTCCTTTATACAATATAGTCTTAGCACAAGTTGTGTATCAGATACATAGTTTACAAACATTTCTTCTCATCTGTGTGTTGCCTTTTCCCTTTCTTGGTGAGATTCTTTAAGCACAAAACTTTTAAATTTTAATGAAGTCCAATTTATTTATTTTTGGTCTGTTTTTGTTTCCTGTACTTTTGATTTCATGACCAAGAAGATTTTGCCTAACTCATCAAAATATTTCCTTCTAAGAGTTGATAGTGATGGGCCTTACATTTAAATTCATGATGGATTTTGAGTTAATCTTTGTGTATGATATAGAAAAGGGGTTCATTTTCATTGTTTTTCAATTTCAGTTACCCCCTATTTTTTGTTGAAAGGATTGTTATTTCCTCATTGAATTGTCTCGGTACTACTGGTGAAAATGACTGGTTCATTATTCTTAAAGCAAATTTCTATGTTTCTAATTAGTTTCTTAAGGATAAGGTTTTTTTCTAGTCCTCAGGAGGTTTCTTGTTCCTCCCACAAATAAATTTCTGATCAACATACCCTTAACTACTCCACCCAGACTTTCAGATTATTACGCCATTTACATCCTGGTTAAAACTGCTGTGTTCCTTGTTCCCTAGTGTGCTGTTCATTTTTCTCCTTGTCCTCTCACCTTTTTTTAGTTTGCTTCAGGTCCTTTCTCACCCTTCACACAATTTTTACTCACTTCCTGATTTCTGTGCTGGTTCCCAAGTATGAACTGTAATTTTAGTCAGGATATTTGTTCTGAGCTCCAGACCCATATTTCCTGGATGCCTAGAGTTGAAATCAAAGCCAACGCAAGTAAACTGAACTCACTGTTCTCTCTTCTTCCTATACAACTCTATCTTGAATTCCTTGTTAATTAATTTCACCATAACCAATGTAGTCCTTATGTTGAAAATTTTGAAGTTTTTGTAAACTCCTCTCTGTCTCACCTTCTGTGTCCCCAAATTCTCTTGTGTCTACCTCTTAGGACTTTCTCTAATATCCACTCCCTAGTGTCTGTCTTTTGCCTTAGTTACATTTTGATCATTTTAGTCTACATTTTGCATTATCTTACCTGAACTGGCTGCCTGTGAACTTACTCATTACAAGTCACACTTCATGCTAATTTGAATATTTTCTATAACATACACCTTAAAATGTTATTTGTCTCCAAATATCTCCCCAAACCTTCATTAGTTTTTGTTTCTTTTTTTTCATTAAGTTCATTGGTACATTTTAGGTATACAATACAGTTACATTCATCATTGGGAACTTGTACCTTTACATGATGTATCTCGGTTCTTATTTTTTTCCCATTCCCCTGCCCTCCCTTCAACCCCTCCATCCGTCCCTATTTACAGAGACCTTGTTTCCATTTTTTCCTTTTCTCATATTTTTTCCTTTCCCTTCTTTCCTTTCCCCTACCCCTCCCATTTCCCCTACTCCTTCAGATCTTTTCTTCTTATTTCACATTGTAAATTATACATTTTGGTCCTTATTTACACTTTTAGTTTCTCACATCAGAGAAATTACTCAGTATTTACATGTGTGTCTTATTTATTTTACTTAAGAGTATGGCCTCAATGTGCATCCATTTAGCTATAAATGTCTCTAGTTTCTCATTCTTTATGGCTGAGTAGTACTCCATTTTATAAAAAAAACCACATCTTTATCTAGTTTCCAGTTGATGGGCATTTGGGCTGTTTCCAAGCTTTAGCTATTACAAACTGTGCTACTATATACATAGGTGTGCATATATCACTGATTGGTTTTTGTTAAGAGGATAAAATTCAACTTTTTTGCAGAGTGCAAACCCCTAAGCAATCAGACCTTTTCTCAGCTTTCCAGCCCATTTTCTGACACTTCTCTTTCTAGTCCATAGTCCATAGTCATAGTGACCTTTTACTATTTGTTGAAAAGATTTCTCTCTTTTGCATTTACTTATTTTTAAACATATTATTCCTGATATCTAAACTGATTTGAATTTTTCAAGATAAAAATATCATTTTAATCAATGCTTTTCTCAATTTTCCCAGGTGCTTGTTCTCTCTTTTTATTCATTTGCCCTGAATATTTACTCACAGTATAGCATTTATCCTATCAAATAATATTAATTGATAATTAACGAATGATAAAGCTTAAATCAGATTTGTATCAATATTATTAATAATGATTTATTAATTACTAAATATGTAAATGATTATATTACACATTTTATAGAAACTTACAAAATGTAAATGCAAGGGAATCATAAATTAATGGATGGATTTCTACCCTAAAAAATACTGGTGTGTATGTGGAGGTGAATTTCTCTTAACATGTGAAGTTTGAACTTTTATATTTTTATTGTGATATAATCTACAGAATTTACAATAAGATACAACAGATCAAAGAAAGTCCTTAGAAAGCTATATAAAGACAACTTTTCTAAAGCCCATCATAAGCTAAAATTCTACTTCAGACATTATATATGCGTTGTTTCATGAATTTTCCCTTTGTGCAGGTTAAGTGTCATACAAAATGTCTCTTTACTTTTGTTTCCTGATTTGGAATTGACCACGATTTCTGAGCGAGTCCTTTGGGGAATGATATGTCTGAAGCTAAGTGGGCCATGGGCATCTGTGGAAATCTTGCACCATCTTCCTCACATCTGACACTGGCACTGGAAAGGAAATAGATTGTGAAGATGGGGAGGATGCTGACACTAATAATTGTACTTTATCTCTTCAGAATGATACATGATTAAAAGCATTGAATTTACATTAAATATACTGGATACTATTTTAAGATGTTAATTTCTAAACATTCATTGACTATAGCTCATACCTTTTCTAGTGTTTGTGTTCACAGGATTCTGTGCCTATGGAGAAATAATTATTATAATTTTCTTGCTCGTTTCATGGAATTTTTGGCAATTTCCAGGATCATAATAAATATAAAGTTCCCTTGAGGAAGGAAGCAATTAATTAGCATCCTGAGTGTTTTGAAGCTATTTTTATTGGATTCATTTTCTCTTACATGTTGCATATATTTTGGCTATTGGTTCTGAGCAACTGATAAGACAATCCTTAATTCTACATGTATTTATCAAAACTTTTCTTGTATTGATTCACTCATTCAACAAGCATTTACTATGTGTCTAACATGTTGCTGTAGTAGGAGTAATCAAGAGTATATGACTGAAGAATTCATACATCTTGGAGTATATAGGAGGCAATAAGAAAATTAGCTATTGCATAAGGTGGTGAATACTATAAAAGTATTTAAAGAAGAACCTGTAGAAGTATGAATAGGATCTGGAGTTCAGGAAGCCTCTACATAGTAGGCATCCTTTGAACTGGATCTTGATGGATGAGTTGGAGTTTGTTATGATGAAATACCAGTAAAATTATTTTATGCTCATTAGCTCCCTGGAAGAGTAAATCTAAAACTTCAACAAACCATTCAAGAATATTCTTTTCAATGGTCCCAGAAAATGTATATCCATTATTGATTCTGCCTGCTTCCTGCTGCAGTCTCTTCGCTTTAATGACATGGTCTCCTAAGTGTGGTTAACATATGCCTGAAGACTTCCTGTACGCATGTAATACTCTTCTGACACTTTGTATCACCCACTCTCCAAAATAATAATTTTATAATTATTTAAGTTGTATGTTCTTAGTGTGAACATCTGTTCAGTAGACTCCCCAAGGACCGTTATTACAGCTCTAAATAAATTTTTATAAATCTACTTCTATATTGATTTTTATTTAATTTGACTTCTAGGGCATTTTTTTGTGAAAAACCTTAGGAAAGCTCATGATACCTAAGTTTGAGACCCATCTCTGTTGCTCATTATGATTTGATATATATTTAAATATGATGGAATGAACTACATGATATAATCTTTTATAGTTCATATATTTTTCTGGTACAGGGAAAGGAGAACTCTGGATGGTTTTGCTTTGGGTTGATAGTGCCCAACTACAATGATTTCTATATTCATATTATGATGGATTCTTTAATATCTGTAACGATCTCAAAAAGAGTGCTATAAAATTCTCAAGTGAAATTATAACTAATTCATTCAGATCTTTCGAAAATATCTTTCATAGTAAGTACACCTTATGTGAGTAAAATCCAGGTAAAGTGGTCCAACAGATAAAATTACAAGAAGACTTGGAAAATTAGTGTTCAGGTATTAGAGAGCAATAGGTGATTAGGAAGAGAAAATTTCAAACTAAGATTCATGGGGCCAGTGCTACTTTTAGTTTTGATTCTAGTTATCTATTGTTATATAATATCCCACCCCCAAACTAAGTTGCTTAAAAAACAACTATTGTTTATTTAACCTTCCAATCTGGATGGCTGAGTGAGGAAGGCTCATGCTTGTTTCACAAAATATGGGCTGGAGTGGCTTGATTGGAGGCTACAGAATCATGTCCAAATGACTCACTCAGTGGCTCCAAGTTGGCTTTGACTATTGGCCAAGAGCTTGGCCAGGGCTGAAGGCCAAGCCTCTTGGTTCTTTTCCATATAGAGCTCTCTATTTGGATACTTGAATATTCTTGTAGAATTGTGGCTAGATTCCAAGAGAGATTGTCCCAAGGGTCAATAAGTCAAAAATAGTCAGGAAGTAGAACCTGCCAATTTTGCTGAAACCTGCATGTGGAAACTGGTACCACATTGCTGTTGTATTCCTATTGGTGACTTGGTCACTGAGACCAAATTTAAGGGGAAGGGACAAGAAACATACCTCTGAATGGGAAGAGTACCAACCCACTTGAATGAATGCTTTAAAGCTACTGCGTTTCTACAATGAAAATGATCTTATTATTTTTTATTCTGAGGTTTATTTTCATTATAAAAACATTAAACAACACAGATTTCTAGGGCTCATTTGATATGAAATTTGGAAGACCTCTTGGTCTGTTTTATAAACAGTATCCTGTTATCTGACTTAATTAGTATCCTGTGTTATCTGTCCAGTTGTGTCCATCTTGATATAGTCTTCCTTTATTTTTGAGATTTAGTATATTAATTTCTTATACTTCCATTTAAGGCTTTTGTTAATTCTAATTTAGGCATGGAAGTAAATTTGTGTGTGTGTGTGTGTGTGTGTGCCTGCACGGATGTGTGTGTGTGTTTATGCTGATCTGCAACATTTTTGACCTTTTCATCTTTCAATTTTAATGATTCTTTTTATATTATTTTATTCATTTTATTTGTTTTATATTCTTTTAAAGTTCTCTTTTCTACCACAATTCCAAGTAATTCTTTAAAGGGATAGTGGGAAACCTCTGAAGAACATGATGAAACCACCGAGAAGTATGGAATTTCTGTTGTAGAATTCAAAATATTCATACTGCAAAGGTACTTTTAAACTCATTTAGTTTGCATATCAATTAATTGCTTGAATCTCCTCATAACATCTTGCCAAGTAATTAGTCTATGCCAGGATAGTTCGTTAAGTCTCAAGTGGTTGATAATTTCATCTTTAGATTTTAAAAAGTTTTTATTTTATTGAGCTAAATTTGTATTCCTTTAACTTCCTAATATACTTAACATTTCTAAACTTTTTAAATCTTGAAAAACCTTTATAATTGAAAATATTTATAATGGCTGTCCCCTGCTGTAGTGATTCTTCTTAATTCAAACTATTGTTATTCTTTCAACTGTTCCTCTTGCTATAGTTGCAAGTGACTTTCTACCTGACCACTTGTCTCTGAATGTATTACTATGTTTTGGTGTTCTTAAATACTGATAGCATTTAAGAACTGAGCACTGCACTCCAGAGGCATTCAGACAGGAAGAACTCCCATGATATTCTTAACTGTTTTCTAATGTAGAATAGGTTGCAGTTCTAATAGTCTTAGTAAGATCCGCTCAGTCTCTTCCTCACATTCAGTTTCCTTCAAGACTGCCTGGGCTTTAAGTTTAAATCTGGAAGAAGTAAGTAAGTCCATGTTTTTTTTTTTTTTTTTTTGGTGCCAGGGATCGAACTCGGGTCCTTGCGCTTGTGCAGCAGGCGGCAAAACCACTGAGCTAAATCCCCGGCCCTAAGTCCATGTTACTTACTACTAATATAGTAGTCCATGTAATTTATTACCAGTACTGTCGAGACTTATTTTCTTCTAGTCCACTCAGAAATTGTGTCTTGAAAGCTAGTGAACTATTTAGCAGCTAAATTACTAACTTGTCATTCAATTATTTATCAATTTCATTGAAAATAATTTTTATATGCATATAGACACCATATCAACAGATGTATAAAAACTTAAAGGTGGGTTAGTGAATGATTTTTTAGTAGACATTTTATATTTTTTCAAGGCTTGAATCCAAGCAGTACAGTTCCAGAAAGGAACTCAAAAGGCAAAGTGTTCAATATTTGGGGGTAATTTTCAGGAGTTCTTTTTTTAAAATACATGTTTAGCCTTATGAAACATATTTTAGTTGTAATAGATATAAGTATCAAATGAAGGCAAAGGAAAAGGAACTGTATGTTGGTCTCTGTGTTTAATTATGTAAATAATTTTAAAATTACCATATTATTTCATGATTGACTGTTGAGTCTAATTTGCCTTGATCTAAGCTAGCATGACATGCCATTCTTTGGTTATTTTTATCTCCCAAGCAAATTAATTTCTAGTTGTTTAATTTAATGAGTTAAATTCCATAAATCATTTGTGGATATGACCTTTCATGGAAGCCAAATGCAGACAGCTTATTTTTTGCAATTCATAATGGATTTATTTCAGTATACTTCTTTGTAAAGTTTGACAATCTATATATATGGTAAGAAATATACTTGAAATATCTGTAGGTATACTTCCAAGATTTCTTCATTAATAGTCAACTTTGAGGGATATTTTTAGTTATGAAAATGCTAAGTTTGGTGGGAAGAGGGAAGGACAGAGAATGACTAGTTTAAGACCAATACAACATTAAATGTGGCTGCTTGCAACCCTTGTCTTCTTTGCTACAGTGATGTGCTCCATAGAGTTAGCAGTGATTGGATATACAGATCACATCACCAGGGCCTTTTGTGGTATGGTTAAAAACTTATTGTAACCATGTAACGAGCTCAAGTTAAACTATTGTTATAAAGCAATTTTTTGTGCCTGTACTGCCCTTGGAATATAGAGATTTATATTTGTTACTTCTTCAACCACTGATCTGGAAGTCTTTTTTAAAAGAAAAACTGTATAAGAATGTGCCTACCATCCTTAATAAATACTATAAATGCAGAACTTAAAACTTCCCTAATAGGAATGATGGTAGAAAAATTTGGTTCAGATTACTATGAAAACTTTAGCCAATAAACTGTTCCTGTTTTTCTGAGATGAGGCCATCTTGAATTTGCCAACCCAAAGTATAAGTGCATCTGCTACTGGTTTGTCCTAGATGACTTTTTTTCCCTGTTTGAAAATGGTAACTTATTTTGTAAATCATACATGAATAATCAATTATATTTAACATACAAGGCATAAATCCAAGCAGTACAGTTCCAGAAAGCAACTCAAAAAGCAAAGTGTACAACATTTGAGGGTAATTTTCAGGAGTTCTTTCTTTAAAAAATACATGGTTAGCCTGTATGAAGCATATTTTAGTTGTAATAGATATTAGATAGCATTATTATGTGAATGTGAAACAGAGCAACTACATTTTAGTTTGAGGCACATAGACATATAGATTCGGAGAGTTGAATGCTATAGCTTTTCTTACAAAGGCCATTTATGCTTCTGCTTAAACATTTCCAGAGGTGGAAAACTTCCTGTCTTAGCCTGTCGGTAGTTCCCTATTAAGAAAATTGTAGTTGAAATGCATTTTTCATATTGAACTAAATATGCTACCTTTTAACATTTACCTTTTACTCAAAGTTTTGATCTTTCTACATGATGTCTTTTTATATAATTGAAGATAGCCATTATGGATTCTTTAATTTTCTTTTGTAAAAACATTAAAAAAATGCACTTCCTCCACCCCTTTCCACATGACTGGTGATTTCTGTTTGACCTCTTCTGGTCACTTCTCCTCTTAAAATATTTTGTTAATTTTACTGCTTGACATTTGGGATATAACCATGAAGAATCAGCAGGTTTTCTCACAAACTAATATTCAATCCAATTAAAATGAAAAAAATCTAATTCATACAGCTCAGTGTCCATCCTGGTAAGGTCAGAGGCTGGAAATAAATTAACACCAAGGAGAATTCAGGCAATGAAAAAATGAAATACAACATGCATCCTTGTTATTTTCCCCAATTTGAAGTAGAGGTAGCTTGCTGCAAAGATGGTACAGGAAGGGCATGTGTGGAATGATTTCAGGCAACTAGCAAGGGCCATGCTGCATCTAAATTACTCTTTCTTTAAGGTTTGCTTTTTGAATTGCAATAGAAAATGTCTCTGGCAAGCAATAAAAATGGTAAAAAACAAAACTTATTGGACAATGTGGACTTAGCTTTGAAGAACATTAAGGTGTAGGAACCAGGGAAGACATATAGATCTGTATTAAGAAGGAAAACATGTACATTTCTGGGAGATAACCTCTATTGGATAGAAACCAAACATTGTCAGAATTTGAAACACTGTGCTCAAGACCCCAAATCACACATGTGATTGCTTTAGATAATGTCACTATACCTGTATTCAAGGGTAGAGGTAGTTACCTGCGGCAAATCTGAATATTAGGCAAGGAAAAATGGCATGGTTACCATTATCTCCAACTTATCTTTGGATATTCATAATTTTTTTAATGGGAATGAAGCTTTCAGTTTTATATGTATACATATTTAATTTGCAGGAAAATACATGTAAGAAGTATTATAATGACACATTTCATCTAAGTTTTACAGAACAGTCAAGAGTTCCTCCCCTATGAATGTTATTATGATGGAAGGAAAACCAGATGCACCGATTGCCTTACCTGAAGTGATGGAGCACTACTGAAAGGTTTCCACAGAGGAAGTTTGGGTGCTCCAGAGCCCTCCTCCCTCAAAACACCTCCCAACCCAATTGTCTTAAAGTTTTCTCATTGGACAAGCCCTGCAAAAGCAAATCTTTTCTGTGACATTTGTATTAATTTAAAAGGTTCACGTTTAAAGTGATCAGTGCCCCTGTCTTGAAGGGAACTCTGCTTCTGGCTGCCAGTTTGCCTTGTTTAGAAGTCTAGATTCATTTTACTATGAGATAAGAATTGTTGACTTGGAATAGAGAAGATTACCAGCTGCATGATAGACCTTGGACTTCGTGTTGAAGAATAGCCATAGGAATTAGTCATAAGAGGTTGTGTAGATCATAAGGGTGGGCTAGGGCAATATTACCAATGGCCCCTGATTAAAATAATTATGAAATATTGATCACTATGAAGTATAGAAGCTGGCATACAGAAAGATTCAAATGTATTCTGGTTTGAAAAGAGCCACTATCTTTAAGACAAGAAGAAAAGTTATTTATAAAGGATAATGCATTTTTAACAGATTGAAGGTAAAAAGTAACTTTATTTTAGTACTGTATTTAATTTTGGAAAAAGCAGGTTAAGTAAAATAGTGAAAATGTGGTGATAAAGGAATTATAGAAAGTAGTCATTGTAGACTTTCTGAATTCCACATAAAATTTTATAGAAAATGGAGTTCTGTGTGAGTTTAACAGAAGGAAGCTTATAGTAAAACTTGGCAAAGGCACAAAATATAAACATTCACTTAGATAGGAAACTAGAAAAGTGATACTGATTTTGTGTTTGCCTAGTAGCAGATAATTGGCATGGAAACAAATCTGTTATGTTCTGTGTGTATCAGTGCATTTCTTATACTGCATGGACACTAGGGGCCATTTTGCTGGAGAATATTCTTTATTCCTGGAAAGGAACCAGCTTCATTTTGAGGCAATATATGTATCAGAATTTCTCACTTTGTTCTCTTGAAATAAATTCATGAAAATTTCTGACATTCAGTCACTATATCTTGCTGTTTGTTGCACCTCATGTCCATGGTAATGACCAGAGCCCATACAATATACCTAAATGTCATTATAGTGAACAGAAAATGAATGAACTGTGTGCATCACAGTATTATCATTTTATTATGTCATAATTCCTTGAATATCATTATGTCATATGAAAGATTTGTGGTAGATGTCTATTAAATTAAAATTAAATAAATGAAATTACTTAAAAATTAATAAAAAATTCCACATTGGTCCATTTTTGGTAACTGAGCTTACTGGAAGTCCAAGAAACCAAACTGGGCAAGTAGCTGAGGTCCTGCAAACCATATTTACCTGAAGCTGTATGTAAATTCTGTCCTATACAGATTTACATGAACTACTTGTGATATTTAGCTTCTATAATATGGGTCCCCTATTTTTCTTTGAGAAAAAGTTGCATTTATTTGTTCTTATAAAGAGAAGTATGATTCCAATCAGTGTAGCATCTTCTTCAATGCAATGGCCAGCTGCCATCATGTAAAAATCTTAGGTCTCTGGGCTGGGGATTTAGCTCAGTGGTTCCACTGCCTGCATCTTAGGACTCTGCAGCTTAAAAAATATAAAAATCTCGAGTCAAGATGGTAAGTGAAACAAACAAACTATATGTGTGACTCATTACTGAAGCTTGTCTCAAGGATATAATTAATATTCATCATTTTCTTCCTCCACTATTCAGCTTAGATTTACCTTATATTTTCCAAAGTTTTAGCTGTTTTGGCTTATTTCCCTGGTGGGATGACCTGGATTCGCATTCTTGTCATCTAAACCCTTAGTTACTTTGGTTTTCTTGATTTATGGCTATTGCAACAATCCCTTGGCAATTTCTGCTGGACATATATATTATAAAATGCATCATGTGCAGGACAAAACTATATAATATTAATTAATCATTGTAGATACTAGAAAAATAACTTGGTTACACTAGTATGTAGCACAATAGTGTATAGTAGAAATTTAGGCATTTATTTGAATTTGTCTTATATATGTCTTAATTTCAAATTTGTTTCATAGAATAATTGCCATTCCAAAATTCAAAGATGATCAGAAAGAAGTATTCTAGTAGAAGTGAAAATAGCAAACTTCAAGAAATAAACTCTAATAGAAGCTTCAAAATGTCAAAACTAAATAACTGATGGCTGAATCATGACAATATGTAAGTAATGATAGTAAAATATAGGAAATATAAGTTCATCAGAAGATATGGTGAAGATTTTTAAGAATTAGGAAACTGAAACAAGAAACAACATAGCTTTGTGAAGAGGAAGGTATAACACAACTTTCATGGTCAACAGTGTATATGCAAATGTAGGTATCAATTCTGCTTAGATGAATTAATTCATTTCAGTAAGTGTAATTTTTCACTTTGATATGTAACATTAAGCAATAATTTCATGCAACACTATTGAATGAAAAACTATTTGCAAAACTGTGATATAAAAGAATTTTCATTAAATCAACAGAACATACAAGGAAAATTATTTAAATGGACATTTAAACAAGAAAAGCAAATGGATGCATACTGAGGCTATACTCTTAAGTGTAATAAATAGGACATGCATGTGTAAATACCAAATAGTTTCTCTGGTGTGAGAAACTGAAAGAGTAAATAAGGATTAAAATGATTAAAACGAATAATTGATAATTTGAAATAGGAAGAAATAGAAAAAGAATTAGGAAAAATAGGAAGAAAAGAAATAGAAAAGAAAACAGGAAGAAAAGAAATAGGAAGAAATAGGAAGAAAAGAAATAGGGCAAGTGAGAGGGGAAGGGGAAAGGAAAAATTATGATAAAAGGAAAAAATGGAAACATTCCCTTTGTGATAGGGAAGGGAAGACAGGGAATGGGGAAAAAATAAGAACCAAAATACATCGTGTACAGGTACAAGTACCCAATGACAAATGTAACTGTATTGTATACCTAAAATGTACCAATAAAAGAATTTAAGGAAAAAAAAAGAATGAGTTTAAGGAAAATATATAACTTCACAATGAAGAGAACAGCCTGACAACACCCTAATCCATGTTCAAATATTGCATGAGTACTTCTACAACTACTAGATTTTTCATGTCTCCTGCAATCAAGAGTGATAAACTACACAGTATAACTTGTGATAGATTCTGATTTGAATTTATCAAGCCTTTACTATCTCCCAATATATAGGAAAAAGGGGACAGGGATCAGGAAAACTAAATGTATTGTATGCTCTTCAGTTTGTTTTGGTTTATTCAAAAGAGCTATAATGGTCATATTTTGGTCAACAGGAAATATTTTAATGTAAAATTATTAGTTGACTTTGAAGAATTGTTTCTACTCTTGTTCATTGTAAAATTGTTATTTTACTATCTTTAAAACCACATACATTTTACAAAGATTCATCCAAAAGTTAGAGATCATGTTTTTCAAATTTTTAAATAAAACTATTTACTTTTAGGCCAAAAAAAAATACTCTCCTTTACATCAAACATATCCAGTTCATTGTTCTTGCTATATTATATATATTTAAAATATTCATTATTATATATTCTTATTACATATTCTTATTATATAATGAATATTTAAAAAATTTTAAATTTATTACAATAAAAGAAATATTGTCATTAATCCCCTTCTCTTCAAACATGCTTATCCCATTAAATATTCACTATATATTCTGATCACACCTTGTATCTTCATAGACTCTGTGTTTTGCACAACTCATTCCCTTAATCTTATTGGAGGAACACTACCCACAGGTCCTGAAAAAAATATATCACAACTATTTATTTATTTATTTATTTATTTATTTATTTAACTTACCTTCACTACTCAGGTATCTATAGTTTCAATTTATGGGATAGTTTACATTTTTTGGCATAAGAAGATACTTTTCCTAAGGCTGCAGAAGCCCTTTAATCTAGGTAAAACAGAGTTTAAGAAAATTTAAAAACACTTTCGAAGACTGAGAAGACAAAAAGACAAGATAGATGCAAACATATTTTGAAAAATTTGATAAAGGTCAAATTTTAGTTACATTTTGAAAAGAAAATGTTTCCCAAAAAAGTGAAAATTTATAGGTTTCTAGTTAAGGATATTTGTGAAATGAAACTTTTGTCTTGCTTAAATTTATTTCTTAAATAAATGAGAGAAAATGAGGGCAAAAAGTTAATGGATTATGAAGCAAAAATGATACAGATGGACACTGAAACCAGTAGAAATTATTTCCAGATTGAGAAGTGAAATACAACAAAAAAATTCCTCCTTATTATTCATGCTACCATGCTGCAGTCATATAGGTTAGTGGAACTGGCCCCAGCTTTGAATTGGTTCACATCTCCTTTGTGTCAATGATAAATTTAGACTCAGTCCTATCAACCATGGCATTTCCTTGTGACTGTTTCAATAGTGGTTCAGCTAGAGTGATGTTTCGCATTTTTAAATGATGTTTTAAGAGTGACATACTCCTACTTCTGAGATGTGAATGAAGGATAGTGTTTGCAGTTATCTTTCATTTGAAGGAAGCCACTATGAGGGTGAAGCTTAAAATGGAAAAAGGACCGGCTAGAGAAAATCAAAAGAATAGGAACTTTTGCTGTGTTTCCAATGTCTAATTTCCTCTAGAATTTGTAATGATATAAACCAATAAATTTCATTCATTGTATAAGCTCTCTTGCGCTGGGTTTACTTTTACTTGGAACTGATACTATTTTTCCTAATAAAATGGATGAAGACAGGTATTTTGAGCTGTGGAAGTGTCAAGGGTATAATGATGACCTGCTTCTATCTTGATCTCTAAAAACTGAAGGAAAGGCAGTCTAGAAATTTAGGGGGCTGCATTCAAGATTTCAGGGATGAGAGGAATGAAAAGGTACTGAAAGAACTACTAAAGGGAATGTGTTAGGAAACAAATTTAGATAAATGCTGGCTTTATGTTTTAAAATTTTTTGATAAAAACCACTTTTGATTAAAATTTCACACACAAAGAAACATAATAGGTATTGAAAATTATAGATGGTAGAAGAAAGATTCCAACAACATGTTGTTGTTGCTTTACATGTTTATTCAACACATATAAAACCAAAGAGGAAACCATTTTCTTTTTCTTTCATTAAAAACAGAGAATCCACTGATTAAAACTGAATTTAAATAATTTATGTATAAAGAGAACAAATCTAAATTACTTGCACTTTGAAAAACACAAAACCAGCTTATTCATTTCTATCCATTCAAGTCACAGACTCCATTATTTTGATAGTGTTCTACTATGTAATCTATAAGACAGAAGAAATATCTCCTTAAAATAAGAAGACTGGACAATGCAAAAAGTACATAGTGTTTAACATAACCAGCTTTATTTTTATTATTACTTGAAATTTTATGCTTTTGGTTTTTAAAATATGTTATAAACTTCAAAATGCCAGAAATTTTGTCTAATTTATTTATTCACTGTGCAGTAGGTATCTAGAATTATGCTTGGCACATGTTATGGCGGGGCACATGTTGAATATATATGAATGAAAGAGTAACCTGAACAAACTTAGGATTCCAGATCACATTGGGCAGTAAGAATATATGAAAGAAACAATTTGGAGTTATTGTTTAACTCCTTTGGAGAATTCTCTTCAGCTTGGGTCTATAGGAGGAGAAAAGACATTATGGAGTTTGTCCATGATTGTGGAATGCCACCTTGTTCACTGCCTCATACCTCATGTAAATATTACTTTGATGTACAATATGACAAATTTGTTATAGCAAAGGATGGGGAGATTCAGTGTGCCAGTTAGAGCAGGGTTAACAGGGCGAATTATCTGGTCCACATTGGATGGGGAGGAAGTTGATTATAGTGATTTAAGGTAAAAAGAAAAGTTACATTAAACTAATGTGATACCGAAGGCTTGGTTTTGGAATTCATAGCATAGTTGTCTAATTTTATGAGAAAAAATACCAATAGATAAACTACTTTTAGGTAAAGGAAGTAATGATGGGGGTAATAAAAAAGTTAACTGCAAAAAAATATAAGCCAAAGACCTTAGAAATGTAGCTAGAAATGTGTAAGTCTTGTAGCTGATAGATAGTCTGAAGAAATCCATTACCTGAAAGATGAAGAAAAGGAACAGAGAAAGTTCCAGTTTTAACCTGAATTAAAAAAAAAATTTATAAACATGGTGGAAAGGATTTATAAATGGGCTGTCATTTTAAAATTTAGTAAGTAGGCTAAAGAAAGTTCAAAACAATGGGCTACACTGTGGTAGCTGCTTATTTTTACTACACTGATTGGCAAAAGTCTCTCATTTTTTTTTTACATTTACTTTTCAAAGACCTCAGAGTCCTCAGTTTCATTTAGCACAGTAACAGCATTCAAATAAAAATCCAATGTCTGTCTCAGCCTGTGGTTCCCCTTTTCCCTCTGTGCTCTTGTCATCTTATTTCACTTAGTTTCCTCCTCTTCCTCCTCCTCACCCCCAATCACACACATCTTTTTCCTTTTATCCTCTTCAGTGTCTGCCTAGGTTATGGAGGATGTCAATTGGCTATAAAAAATGTCTCACACATGAGATATGTTTGATGACCCTGTCCCAGGGTGATCAGATCACCATGACCCTGCTGTAGCACACTGGTTTTGAGATTTGGGATCCCAATGAAGGGACTGGATGAAATTCATTTCTTGGAACTGCTAGACATAGGAGCTAGTCTGTATGGTTCCAGATGCTGTTATAGAAAGAAGTTGTGATTAGACAGATCTTGTCCAAATCCCAGTTTATTTTTTAATTAGTGCATGTTTTCAGTACATGGTGTTTACAGTCATCTTGAGGAGTGGGTACATGTACATATAGAACTTGTTCTTTTTTTTTTTACTTGTTCCTTTTTTAAAACCCTCTTCCCCTTCCTGCCTGCTTCCCTCTTCCTCCTCCTGCTCCAAATCCCATCTTCTTATTTATGTTCTTATTGATATTATTAAACTTATCTCCTGTTTATGACATATAATGTTTATATTCATTGAGGTTATTAGGTTCCTGTACATGTCATTTTTGTTTTTTTTGTTTTTTTTTTTGGTACTGAGGATCAAACTCAGGACCTTATGCTTGCGAGGCAGGCGGTGGAACCACTGAGCTAAATCCCCGGCCCCAGTGTCATATCTTTATTTTACTTATTTTTGCTTCCCTTCTCCCTTTCGTCTCACCCATGTTCTCTTGGACCCCCTCCCCATTTGCAAGAGATCCACTTCCTTATCTCCTTCTATCTATCCTTTCTTGGGCTCTTTGTGCTTTCCCTTATTCAAGTGAGAGATAATATACAGTTTTTAAGCTTATGTGCCTTATTTATTTCACTCAACATTATATTTTCTAGGTTCATCCATTTTCCTTCAGTTGTCTTTAATTTGTCCTTCTTTATAACCAAGTAGAATTTCATTATACCACATTTTCTTTATCCAGTCATCTTTTGATGGGTGTATAGACTGCTTCCAGGACTTAGCTATTATAAATTGTGCAGCTATAAACATTGACACATGTATTACTATAGTATGATGTCTTTAGCTCTTTGGGGATGATACCTACAAGGGGGATAGCTGTGTCATATAGAATTTGTAATTTTAGTTCTTTGAGGAATTTTCATATTGATTTCCAAAATGGTTGTACTAGTTTATATTTCCACCAACAATGTAGGAGCGTTTCTTTTTCACTGCAGCCATGCCAGTATTTATTTTTTGACTTCTTGATGATTGATATTCTTTCTATTATAAGAGGGAATCTTATTGTTGTTTTAATTTCCATTTCTCTAATTTCCAGGGATAGTGAACTTTTTTTCTTATTTTTGTTGGTCATTGCATATCTTCCTCTGAGAAGTGTCTGTTCATTTTATTGCTGGGTGTTTTGTTTTAGGTGGTCTAATTTTTTTTGAGTTCTTTATATATTGTAAGTATTTATACTCTGTCTGAAGAATAGCTGGCAAAATTTTTTTCCCATTCTGCAGATTATCTCTTCATTCTAATTGATTCCTTTGCTGTGCAGAAGCTTTTTGATTTCATGTTGTCTCATTTGTTGATTCTTGCTGTTATTTCTAATGCAATTGTGGTTCTTCTTAAGAAATCTTTTCCTACACCTATGGCCATGATTTTACTTACTTTATCTTCCAGTAGGGTCAATGTTTCTGTTTTAAAGTTTAGACCTTTGATTCATTTTAATTTTAGTTTAGTACACGGTGAGAGATATGAGTCCAGTTTCAATCTTCTGCAAACAGATACCCAGTTTTCCTAGCACATTTATTTGTTGAATAGACTATCTTTCCTCCAATGGCTTTTGGCCTGTTTGTCAAAGATCAAATGGCTAAATGTGTCTGGGGATGTTTCTGTATTCCCTGTCTGTTCCACTGATCCACATGTCTCTTTTTGTTTCAGTACCATGCTATGTTTATTACTCTTGGCTTGTTGTATAGCTTAGTTTCTGTTTCATGTCCCTTTGTCACTTGTCATTAACTTCTCATCCTTTGAACCACTTGTAATTGTAGGTAACAAATCTTCTTACAGAGCTAAAATCCTGCACAGAGTGTAGAGCTCTATGTTTTGTTACAAAATCATACACAAAGGCCCATAACTATTATGCAAACATAACAAAAGGTAAGGCCTATGAGCTTCTATATTCTATTTCAGTATGTAGTCTGCTTGCATAGTATCAAATAGCCATTCTAGTAATTTTACTGGCATTTTCTCAGTTGTAGATTTTCCCAGAAATTAGGACTGAAGGTGGAAGATGCAGAATGAGGGGGCATAAGTGCATTTAAAAGCCCATGTCAATAAAGCATTTCAGTGTTTTTCTTGGTGTACTTTTAAAATAAAACAGAGCTAAGGTTATTGGTGAGGTATTTTCTTTTAACCTTGCTATTATCTGAACCAAATAGTTTTTAGAAAAGTTCATTTAATGTCTGTGGCCATGTCTGTATGAAGCTCAGTTTGCTCCCTACTTTCTGCATTTCACATGTCGATATTCCTGGGGGGCAGGAATGGGTAAAGTTAGGTCTTGTTACTTTTATAGATGTAAATGGTGCCCTGGTTAGCATTAAATTGCAGGAGCACTTAAGAATCTTAAAATAATTGGCAATTTATTTGTTTTCATACTCCAAGTTTATTTTTGAAATGAAGCTTAACCTCCTGAGTAAAACTTTTGGTTTTAGAAATTCATGATAAATGAGAAGTATAATACTTTGCATGACTTTCAAAACTCACATTTTTCTAAAGCTGTTATCCTACATCCCTCTCCCCTTCCATTTTAGGCTTAGCTCTAATTTGTTCGATCCTTATAAAAGTCAGAGGAACTTACTTAGAGCTATGAAAATAACTTAGTGGCTGAAGTTTGAGTTAATGTCCTCTGTTTTTGGCACCCCAGGGTTCGAAAGATTTAGTTATCTTTTTAAAATTCCACCATAAAATATTTGGCTTATGTTATATATTCTATATCATCTAGGGAATAGGCCCCTGATCAGTACTGTAGTTTTGCAGTGTGGAAGTTCTTAGCTTATGTTGACGTGGGTTGAATTTCTTACTGTGAACCTGTTTTCCAGTGACTTACTTCCTGACGTTTGTTTTGGCCATCGACAATGCCAATTGCTTTTCCTGTTTGGGTTTCTGCTTTCTATCACCTTTTGTCTGAGCTCTTACTACTTGATTCGCCATCCCTTGAATAGTAAGGTGACTATTTTGCTTAGTGGTATTTGTACCCATACGTTCCTTTCCTCTTTGAATCCATGCCCAGGGCTGTAGTTTGCAATGTGAGCCTGACTTGGCATTCTGCCATCTGAAATGAAAACATTTCTCTATAATCCAGGCTGAGCACTTTGTTCCATCTGCAAACACTCTCATCAAAACAAATCAAAACATTTAATCAGCAACGTTTTCCTCAAGTTCAACCACAAAGCAAACTCTAAAGGTATTGTCCACTGCTGTAGCATTTACCAGAATATTGATGAGTGACAGAAGAGCATACCACAATACAAAATTTCTGCGAATGCTCTCCAGCCATCTTTCTCCTTTTCCTTGTGTCTCCCACTCCCTCTTTCTCCCAAGGTACACACACTTCACTGAAGGAGGTGTCCCCCTCTTACCTTGAGATTGCAGCCCTTCTTCTTAGGTGGAGTGCTTCACTGACAAAATAAGAAACAATAGCATAGAACTTTTCTAGCATGCTCTTTAGGAAACTCAGTATGTGTTGCTCTTTAAAAGTCCAAATAAAATCACTAAGATGATCTAGAAATAGGCAACTTTCACAAAATTGTATGTTACTCAGTCTTTATGAGTGCATGTCTACTTGATTTGGTATCAAGGTATATTTATGAATCTGTGTTTTGCAAAATTGAAATCATTTCACATATTTGATAACCTACCTTTTGCCCGATAAAATGCCAGGGACAACTTTTCATACTGCTGCTGTCTTTTACTGCATATATTTAGTGGTTTCAAGAATTAGGCTGTATGGATGTTTTATAATTTAAATGATATGCAATCTTATTAACTGTATAGGTTGTATAATTTTTTTCCTGTTATAAATTATTCTGTACTTCATTAGTTTCTTAAGATAAATGAATAGAATAATTTCTAGATGGAAATGTATAGGAATGTAAACCAGTTTTGATTTGTAATATGAAATTGATTCCCAAAGTGAGTAGACAAATTAATTCTGTCATGTACATCACATGGAGTGTCCATCCTCTGCACTCTCACCCACAATACATATATTTCCTTTTCATCACTGTGCAAGGTGGAGAGGAATGGGATGTAATTAATGCTTACTGTTCATTGATTTGATTACTACTTAATACTAACAAAATAGAGGATTTGTCAGGCAATGTAGCCGCACAGAAATATCTCATGTCCCTTTGCTCATTTGCCTGGGCTTGTGTACCACTGGGACTTTACTTCTGTCTGTGCCTCTTCACTTCTCTGAGGCCTTATAGGTGACATGGGATCTGAGTTCAGTGTATTCCAGTCTTTGCCATTGCATTACTTTGATAGGCCTTTTGTGTACTTTGGTTATTCATGTTTCTGCTCTCTGCCTATTTCCAGGTTCACTGGTTTGACCTCACCATGGGATTTAAAGACTATCTTAAAGATTATAAGAGAAAAAAAGTGTTTTTGTCTTCAGACTAAATTTGCATGAAAACTACTCATTTAAGGTGATGGTTCTGGGAGAGGACTGAGGATAAAGGGCTTTGGTGAAAAGCTAGAGATAGAGGTAGTGATCAGAGGTACCTATGTATAGACTGTTTTCTTCCCTAGATGAGGACATTCTGTGGATGAGGTTGCTATTGAGTGCAAGTGGGAGCAAAGTGATGATTAGTATGTTATTTTGATGGTGACAGCATAGCAAATGCTTAGTTTCTCAGCATCAGTGAAATCTACCTTGGATAAGTACAAAGTATGATAAAAACTATGATGAATGACTAAAAAATTTATTACATTGCCACTACCTCCCATCCTTCCTCTCACTTCGAGCACACTTATCCCATCATTCTTGCCACTTTTTGAAGTAATTATGGAGGTCTTTCATGAATGTCTTTAGTTGGGCTGTCATGACAGCTTTGATGTCCTGATTCAATTCAAAATATTTACATTTTGACTTTGAAGAAGAGCTAGAAGTTGTATAGTGCCAGATCTGGTGAATAAAGTGGATAAGGGCACACCAGAAAGTTTTTTTACACTTGATCTTAGCCAAAAGGCCGAGAAGTGATCAGAAAGTTTTTTTTACAAGCCTGCCTTTCTGTGGGATGCCCTGTGAATGCTCATTCATCACCGTTTTGATTACATTTCATAGAGATATATAAACATTTGCATCCTTGTAGTTCTTAACATCTATTTAAAAATTGTTATTCTCTAATTTTTTTGCTTAAATTCTTTTATTGGTACATTTTAGGTATACAATATGTTTGCATTTATCATTGGGTACTTGTACCTGTTCATGATGTATCTTGGTTCTTATTTTTTCCCCATTTCCTGTGCTCCCTTCACCCCCTCCACCCTTCCCTATTTACAAAGACTTTATTTCCACTTTTTCCTTTTCTCATAATTTTTGCTTTCCCTTCTTTCCTTTCCCCTTCCCTTCTCACTTTCCCTACCCCTTTGGATCTTTTCTTCCTATTTCAAATTATCAATTATTCATTTTAATCCTTATTTACGCTTTCAGTTTTTCACCCTAGAGAAACTATTTGGTATTTACACATGTGTGCCCTATTTATTTCACTTAAGAGTATGGCCTCAATATGCATCCATTTAGCTAAAAATGTCTCTAGTTTCTTGTTCTTTATGGCTGAGTAGTATTCCACTTTATAACACCCCCCCCCCCACATCTTCTTTATCCATTTTCCAGTTGATGGGCACTTGGGCTGTTTCCAAGCTTTAGCTATTACAAACTGTGCTGCTATAAACTTGGGTACACATATGTTGCTGTGGTATGATTCTTTTAATTCTTTTGGGAAGATCCCCAGCAGGGGAATAGCTGGGTCAAATAGGACATCTACCTCTAGTTCTTGGAGGTATCTCCATACTGATTTCCACAGTGGTTGCACCAGTCTGCACTCACACCAACAATGGAGAAAAGTTCCTTTCTCCCCACACACCCACCAGCATTTGTTATTGGTTGATTTCTTGATAACAGCCATTCTTTCTGGCATGAGGTGGAATCTTGGTGTTGTTTTCATCTGGATCTCGCAAATAAAGAATAATGTTAAACATTTTTTCATGTGTTTATTTGCTCCTTTTACTTCTTTGTCTGAGAAATGTCTGGTCATTTCAGATGCCCATTACTGAATTGGGTCTTTGAATTTGGGAGGTCTGATTTTTTAAAGTTCTTTATACATTCTAGATAGTAGTCCTTTGTCTGAGGTACAGCTGCTGAAAATTTTTTCCCACACTGTAGGTTGTGTCTTAGCTCTGTTGGTGGTTTCTCTTGCACTGCAGAAGCTTTTTAATAAGATAAGATCCCAGTTGTTGATTTTTTGTGCTAGTTCCCATGCTACTGAGGTTTTGTTCATGAAGTCTTTTCCTATGCCAATATCTTCAAGAGTTCTACATAACTTATCTTTCAGCAAGTTTAGTGTTTCTGTTTTAATATTTAGATCTTTAATCCACTTCAATCTTAGTTTAGTGCATGGTGATAGATATGAGTCTAGTTTTCATCTTTGGCAGGTTGAAATCCAGTTTTTCCAACACCATTTATTAAATAGGCTATCTTTCCTCCAGTGAGGATGGTTGGCTCATTTGTTGAAGATGAGGTGGCTGAGTATGTCTGGAGTTGTTTTTGCATTTTTTAAACTATTCCACTGATCCTTGGGTGTGTTTCTCTGCCAGTACCATGCTGTTCTAATCATAGTAACTTTGTAGTATAATTTCAAGTTGGGAATTGTGATACTCCCAGCCATATCTCTGTGGCCTAAAATTGCTTTTGTTATTCTAGGTCTCTTCTGTTTCCAAATGAATTTTTGGATTGTTTTCTCTAGTTCTGTGAAGTATATTGTTGGAATTTCAATCGGCATTGCATTAAACCTTGGAAGTATGGCCATTTTCACTATATTTGTTCTTCCTACATAGGAGCAAGGGATGTCTTTTGATTTTCTTATGTCTTCTTTGATCTCTTTTTTCAGAGTGCTGTAGTTTTCAGTGTAGAGGTCTTTAGTTTCCTCTTTTAGTTTGATTCCTAGATATTTCATTTTTTTGGATGCTATTGTGAAAGTAATTGTTTCCCTAATTTCTCTCTCAGTGAGTCTGTTATTTGTGTACAAGAAGGCCATTGTTTTTTGAGTGTTGACCCTGTATTCAGCTACTCTACTGAATCCTTCAATTAATCCTAGAAGCCTTTTGGCAGAGTTTTTTGGGTCTTCTATGTAAAGTGTCATATCATCAGCAAATAATGACAGTTTAAATTCTTCCTTTCCTATCTTCACTCCTTTTATTTCTTTCTTTGGTCTAATTGTTGTGGCTAATGTTTCCAGAACTATATTGAATAAGAGTCGTGATAGTGGGCATCCTTGTCTTGTTCCTGATCTTAGTGTGAAGATTTTCAGTTTTTGACCATTTAGTATCATGTTGGCTGTTGGTTTTTCATAGATAGCTTTAATCAGGTTGAGATAAAGACCTTCTATTCCAATTTTCTGTAGGGTTTTTTATCATGAATGGGTGTTGGATTTTGCCAAACGCTTTTTCTGCCTCTACGGACATGATCATATGGTTAATTGGCTATGTTATATAGTGTATTACATTTATTGATTTACATATGTTGAAGCATCCTTGCATTCCTTGGACAAATCCAATTTGGTCAGGGTGTATGATCTTCTTGATGACCCTCTGTATTCTGTTTGCCAGTATCTTGTTGAGGATTTTTGCAACTATGCAACAATTAGAGTGAATAATTAGAGTGAACAATTAGAGTGATTGGCCTTTAATTCCTTTTTTTGGTTACGTCTTTCCCTGGTTTTGGAATCAAAGTATCACTTGCTTCTAGGAATGAATTTGGAAGTATTGCTTCCTTTTCAATTTAATTGATGAGTTTAAAGAGTAATGGTGATAGTTCTTCTTTAAATGTCTTGTAGAATTCAGCAGTGAAGCAATCAGGACCTGGGCTTTGTTGGTAAATTTTTTATTACATTTTCAATTTCACTCATTGTAATTGGGGTGTTTAGAATTTCTATTTCTTCATCATTCAATTTTGGCAATTCGTATGTATCTACCAATCTGTCCATTTCTTCTGTGTTTTCCATTTTATTAGAGCACGGATTCTTGAAGTAGGTATTGATGATCCTCTGGATTTCTGCTGGATCTGTTGTGACTTCTCTTTTTTTGTTCTTAATTGCATGGATTTGAGCCTTTTCTTTCCTTTTTCTGATAAAGTTGGCTACAGGTTTATTGATTTTATTTATTCTTTCAAAAAACCAACTCTTTGATTCATTGAGTTTTTGTATCATTCTCTTAGTCTCCATTGAATTGATTTCTTCTCAATCTTTACAATTTCCTCTCTTGTACAAGCTTTGGGTTTGTTATTCTCTTCTTTATCTAGGACTTTGAGGTTCTGCATTAGGTTGTTTATTTGAGTTCTCTCTGTTTTCCTAATATGGGCATTGACTGTTATGAATTTTCCAGGTAGAATTGCTTTCATTGTGTTCCATAGATTCCTGTATGTTGTACTGGGATTGTCATTTACTTGTAGAAACTGTCTAATTTCTTCTTTAATTTCCTCTGTGACACATTGGTTGTTCAGGAGAGTGTTATTCACTTTCCTTGTGTTTGTGGGGGTTTTGTAGTTTCTTATGTTATTGATCTCTAATTTTATTGCACTATGGGCTGGTCATATACAGGGGATAACTTCAATTCTTTCACATTACTAGACATTGTTCTGTGAGCTAGCATGTGATCTATTTTGGAGAATGACCCATGTGCAGCTGAAAAGAATGTGTATTCTGATTTTGTGGGGTGGAACACTCTGTAAACATCTATTAAGTCCATTTGTTCAATAGCTTCATTCAGTTCTAGAATTTTATTGTTAATTTTTTGTCTAGATGATCTGGCAATTTTGATAGAGGGGTATTGAGGTCCCCCATTACAATTTTATTAGTGCTTATTTGGTTTTCCATGCTTTGTTTAGTTGGAGGAATTCATATTTGGTGAATATACATTTATGATTGTCATCTGTTCCTCTTGGATTATTCCCTTCACAAGGATGTAGTGACCATCTTTGTCTCTTTTAATTAATTTTGGTTAGAAATCTACTTTGTCTGCAAATAAGATTGTTACCCCTGCTATTTTCTGGGTTCCTGTCACATAGAGAACTGCCTTCCATCCTTTTGGTTTCATTCTATGAATTGTTTTTGAGTTAGGTGTGTTTCTTGTATACAGCATATTGTTGGATTTTGCTTCTTCATCCATTCTGCCAGTCTATTTCTTTTTATTGGTAATTTGAGGCCATTAACATTTACAGTTATTTTTTTCCCCCATTAAGTTTATTGGTACATTTTCAGTATAAAATACAGTTACATTCATCACTGGGATTTTGTACCATTACATGAGTCTCTTGGTTCTTATTTTTTTCCCCCCTCCATTGCCCTCCCTTCACCCCCTCCACCCTTCCCTATTTGCAAAGGCCTTGTTTCCATTATTTTCCTCTTCTCATATTTTTTCCTTTCCCTTTTTTCCCTTCCCCTACCCCTCTCTTTTAGACCTTTTTTTCCTGTTACACAGTATCAGTTATATATTTTTAAAATTACAATACTAAGATCTAGGAGACATTAAGGAAGCTTCCTGCCTCCATCCCAGGCTCCTAGGGCAGAGAAGCTCAGCTGGTCCCAGCACCTGAAGGAAGCTCCCCCACCGCCATCCCAAGCTCCCAGGGCAGAGAAGGTGAGCCACATGGGTGCCAGAAGCACCCCCCCCCCTGGAAATGAGAAAACACATAAAAAAGCCTCAAAAACAGAGTTCCAGATCACCTACAGCAACCCCAAAGGGAAATGAGATGGAACAATCTGATACTCAACCACCTAGACTCTCTGAACTGGCAACAAAAGAGTATCTGGGAAAAATGTAATCAGAAATAATTACTCAGATAATAGCAAAGATTTTGCTCATGGTGCAAGACATGATTAATAAATCTAGACAGGACACAGATAAAAAATAGAAGATCTGAGGAACATGATGGAATGCCAACATGGGAAACAAATGGAATCCATAAAACATTGACAGTTACAATTGATAGATATTGACTCATCCTTGTCGTGATGTTTTACTCTTGTTGGCTGTTTTATTTTTTATTTTTTCCCCATTCCCTTTAGTTTATTGCCTTGCCAGGGGGCTTCCCTCTGTTGTGCCTCATGGAATTGTGACCTTCATTGTCTTTTTCTAGGATATTGTTTAGAATTGTTTGGTGTGCTGGTTTGGTGTTCATAAAATTTCTCAAGTGTTCTTTGTCATGGAAATATCTAATTTCCCCATTGATTTTGAAAGATAATTTTGCAGGATTCTTTTAGAACTTGAAATATTTTGTTTCAGGCTCTCCTTGACTTGAAGGGTTGTGTTGAGAAGTCTGCTGTCATTCTGATGGGTTTTCCTTTGTAGGTGATTTGTTTCTTTTCTCTAACTGCTTGTAGGATTTTGTTCTTCTGTTGGGTTTCTGGTTTCTTGACTATTATATGTCTAGGTGTAGATTTTTTTTGATCATGGCTAGGTGGAGTTCTGTATGCCTCACTTATCTGTATGCCCAATTCTCTACCTGTGTCTGGGAAGTTTTCTGCTATTACTTCTGTGAACAGTTTTTGTATGTCAATTGTATTTTCTCCTGTTTTTTCATGGACTCCTATCAGTCATGTTGTTCTTCTTTGCATCATCTAGCAGCTGCTGAATTGATTTCTCATGGTTCCTTACTATTTTTAAGAAAGCTCTGTTTTCATGGTCCTTTACCACAATCCTGTCTTCTATATCTGATATTCTATCTTCAGATTCTCTTAATCTGCTCTGCATGCTTTCAGTGGAGTTTTTCATCTCCTGAATATTTGTTTGAATCTGTTTCATGGATTCCATTTCTTTCTTATGTTGGGAGATCATGGTTTCCGTTTCTTTCTTATGCTGGGCATTCATGGCTTCCAGCATGTTTCTGAGCTCTTCTATTTTTTTTTTTTTATCAGTTTCCATTCTAGAGCCTCTAATCATGTCTTTCACTCTGCTCACCATCTCTGTAGTTATCTGGGAGATTATTTCTGCTTTGAATTTTTCTACAGCCTGATTCATCTGTTTTGTTACTTCCTGTACTCTCAGTTCAAAATGTCCAGGTGGTTGATTATCAGACTTTTCCACCTGATTTCCCCCAGAATTTGCCTTTTGTGGGGTGGAAGTCTGAGTTTGTGACTTGCTTAAATGTATTCTCATGTTTGTTTTTGATACTGTCCTTGGTTTAGTTCCTGGGTTGATATTTTGAAGTTGCTTACTGTAAGTATCTTTGTTGATGTATTTAGAACCCTTATGGAATGATTGCTCCTCAGAGGTGTCTTCCAGATATAGCTGGTCTTTAGGTTTTGAGTCTCTAATGGCTCTGAGGCTATCTCATGTTCATTATACCAGGAAGGACAACTGATTAGATCAATCACAACACCTTAGCCCAAGTGGTATAATCAGTAACACCATAGCATCAAATACATGTTAGAGAATGACAATTTGTGGTAGTTATTAATCTATCACCTTTAAAAATGAAGGGCCTCCTTCAGGGTATGTCTCTGCTGTCACAATAGACAATGTGGGCAGCAGTGTGCAGTTATAAGTTAATGAGTCTCAGTAAGCTAGTCCCAGACCCATGAGAGTCAGGCAGATTTCTGGCTGCAAGTCCCAAGTTGAGCTCCCTGTCCTCCTGCAGGGTTGCGCTCCGCAAGGTTCTACTGCAGGTTTCAGCTGCCTTTCCCCTGAAGAAAGTCCAGGTTCCAATGGGAGCTGATGATCCCCCCAACTTACCAATCACAGTGCTCTGGTGTGGCTTTATTGCAGAGATTCTCTTCACTTTTCCAGTGGGCTTGTTTTCATCAGGGAGCCTGAGAGAGGCCCTCTCTCTGTTCACTTCTGCGGCTCAGGACAATGGCTTTTATGTCCCCCTGTGCCTCTGCAGTGTGGAACCAAGTAGCTGCACAGTCAAAAGGCCAGCGCCAAGGGGTGGGGGTGGGGGCTGTTGTTGGAGGCACCCACTCAGCCAAGCTGTTGGCTGGTGGGCATGCCCGGGGGGGTCCTCCTCACCCTGTCTCGGTTGCAAGTCTGTCTTGGTCTCAAGCTGGTGGAGCAAGCTGGAGGAAGCAGGTCCCAGTCAGCCTGCAACCGCTCGGCCCCACTCAAAAATCATTTTTTCATATGTGTGCAGGTTTATTTCTGAACTCTACTCTGTTTCATTTATCCACAAGTCTAACCTTCTACCAATAAAACAGTCTTGATTGCTACAAATTTATGATGTCTTTAAAGAGGTAGCATAAGTCATCTTTCTTCTTTTCCATTTCATTTGACTACTCAAAATCCTTTGCATTTCCATATAAATTTTAGAATCAGGCTATTTTGTATTTTGAAATAATAATAATAATGGAATTTTTTTTGGAATTGCATTGAATAATAGATCTATTTGAGAAATAATATTTTAAACGTATTAAGTCTTCTAATACTCAGCATAGTATATATCTCAATTTATTTAGGTTGTTTTAATTAGCCAATATTTTCTAATTTCCTGTATAAAGATATTACATAAAATTTTACATATTCATTCCTATTTCATTATCCAGTTTACTGGAAATGTTACTATGTGTTCTTTAATTTCTACTTCTAGTTTCATTACTCATTGCTACCAGAGAAATACAATTGATTTCTACCTTTTGAGCTTGTGATTTTTTAACATATGTATTAATTCTAGAATCTTCCTTCATAAATTCCATGTTTTCTACATAGACAATGAAGTTTTTTTCACAGAACATTGTTGTACTTTTTTTCCAATGCATATATCATTTCTTTCTTTTTCTGCCTAGTTTCTCAGACTAGTGTCTCCAGTAACAATGTGGAACATGAATGATGAAAGAAGACAATTGTCCTTGTTCTTAATTTGACAGGAAAGTATATGAGGTCTATGAAAATCAGGTATAAAATTAGTTATAATTTTTTTAGTAAATGATTTTTATCAAGTTGATGAAGTTTATTTCTGTTCGTACTCCACTTGTAATATCTTTTTCTGGTATTGTGGTCAGGGTAATGCTGACCCAATAAAATAATTTAAGAAGGCCCTTTACTTCTATTTTTTGGAATAGTTCACATAGTCTTAGACTTACTTGGTCCTTAAAGATTTAGTAAAATTTATCAGAGAAGCCATCTGAATCTGGTGTTTTCTTTGAAGGTTTTTAACTCTAAATTCATATATCATATAAATATATATGTATATATATGAATACTATGTATTCTTGGGTGCATTTGATAGCTCATATATTTCAATTAATTTGTCCACTTTATTACTTCTTGTGGAACTCACAGAAGCAAGTTTATTGTTCATAATATTACCTTATCACCCATTTACTACATATAAAAGTGACAGAGATGCCTGCTTTTACATTCTTGCTACTGGTATTTTGTACCTTTTCTCCTTTTTTCCTTTAACTGATCATTCTGGCTGGAGAATTATCAATTTTATTAATACCTTCTAAAATAACATGTTGTTTTAATATTCCCTAGAGTTTATTTTACATTTCATTGAATTTTTTCTTTCATTATTATTTCCCCCAAGTTTACTTTGTGATTAATTTGCTCTTGCTTTTTCCAGTGTTCTTTTTCAGGTGGAAGTTGATATCACTGAGGATCTCATTTTTAAAATAGGTATTTAAAAGCATAAATTTCCTTTTAAATAATACTCTAACTACTTACCAGTAATTTGGATGCTTTAACTCATTTCAGAATATATTCTAATTCTAATATATTCTAATAAGAACACGTCACTGACTTTTGTACTCTTGTTTTTATTTAGCTCTGTGTTATTTATCTTTTTTTCTTCAATTTTTAAATCCCTTTATTTTAACTTCTTGAACTGATCCTGTTTGTTAATAGAGAAAGTTTTGCATTATTACTGGTAGTAATTCCCATGATTTGAGTCTTCTTTAACATTAAAACCACTTCACTGTCTGTATATCATTCTCCATCCTTTCATTTTTAATATATTTATATCTTGATATTTAAATTACTTTTATATAGATAGCACTTGGTTGGTATTCCCTTTTTATCTAACCTGATAATCACTGCCCTTTAAGTAGTGTTAAGACCACTTACATTTAATGTAATTATCAATGCTGTTTTTTTCTATATGTCTTGTGCTATTTTTTCCCCTTCTGTTTTCTTTCTGATAAAATGAACATTTTTTAGAATGCCAATTTATCATTATTTTTGTTTTTGGCTAATGAGCTATAAAAATGTTCCTCAATTTATAATAGGATTATGTTCCAATAAACCCATTGTAATCAAAAAATATTGTAAGTTGAAAATGCATTTACTACTCTGACAAACCCATTTGTAAAATCAAACAGTTATAAATTGAACCATAGTAAGTTGGGGACTGCACTTTTTTGATTTGTTATTTTTAGTTACTCCTCTGGAGTTTAAAATATGCTTATTTCTCTCATCATAGTTTACCTTTAAAGTAATAGTGTGAAATTCAATTGAAATTATAGCCCTTTAATAGCATCTTTTCATTTTCTTCCTTTATTCTTTGTCATACTCTCACACATTTTACTTCTGAAGTTACAAAGCCCAAATACATTGTTATTACATTTGCTTTAAATGATCAGTTATTGTTTAAAGACACTTAAAAATAAGGAAACGTATTTATTGCATCTTATATTGAACCAAATTTCCACCTGTTGTAACTTGCTTTCTGCATGAAAACCTTCTCTTCACAGTTCTGAAGTACACATCCACTAAAATTTTTTCTCAAATATTTTGTTGCCTGTAGAAGTTTTTGTTTCACTTTCAATTTTAAAAATATTTTTAGTGGGTATAAAATTTAAGATTAATGATTTTTTTCTTTTATTCTCTCAGAAGAAACAGTTGCTACCATCTGTTCAAATAATAACAAACTAAAGCAATCATTAACTGAGTTGAAATAAAATTAAATCCTTTAAAAAATCATTTTATGGAAAATACAGCAAGAAAAGAGAAAAAGAAATATATAATATGAGAGACATATACAAGAAATAGTAAGATGGTAGATTTCATCCAATCATATTGATAATTGTAGAAAAATGGTCTAAATACCATAGGTAAAAGGCAGAGATTTTCAAATTGGACAGAAAAACAAAACTCATCTATATGTTGTCAACAGAAAATTCACTTTAAGTACAAAGAAAAGAAATATGATATATGTGTGTGTGTAGGAATAAGGAATATGAGATATATAATATAAAACTAATATGTATTAAAGATATTTTTCTACTGTATGCTAAGTTGTAGAGTTTTGTTGAATAGTCTATGATTTTTATCTTTGTCCCACTGTTAAGTATTGCAATCTTTTCTAGATGATTTGAGGATTTTTTTTTTGTTGTTGTTTTTTGCCCATTACTGTGGATTAAACCCAGGGCCTTGGCACTGAGCTACATCTCCAGCTCTATTTTTATTGTTTTTTATTTTGAAAAAGATCTCACTAAATCACTAAGTTGCCCAGGTTGATCTCAAACTTGAGATCCCCTACCTCAGTCTCCCATAGGCTGGAATTATAGGCATGTGGCACTACACATGCCTGAAGATCATTTTCTTTATGATTAGTTTTTATCAATTGATTATAATATGGCTTAATATAGTTTCCTTTATATGTATTGTGCTGCACATTACCAAATCCACTGAATCTGTGAGTTTATATTTTTCACCAAATTGAGAAAGTTTTGACCATTGTTTCTGAAAAATATTCTTTAGGTTTCCTTTCTCTTCTCTCCTTCTAATACTATAGTTATACATATGTGAGAATGCTTGCCACTGGATCTATGTGCACTGTGCTCCTTTGCCTTCATTTTGAATCATTTGCATTATTTATATTTAAGCTTACTGGTATTTATTTTCTAAGGGTAGATAATTGAATTTATTTTGTAAAGAAATTTTAAGCGCAAAGAAAAGTCTTCCATAAATTGTTAAAATAAGTGGTCTATTCAGTGTTTCATGAAAGATTGAACCAAGAAAGATCCAAGACATCAAAGCAGAATTCTAGATACAGCTTAGATTGGGAATGCAGCACAGAAAAGTGGATACTTCAGAGGTATGGCTGCAAAATTTTGTAAAGTATATAATGTTAGAGCAGGTCTAAATCAAGGATGAAACTGTTTTGGTACCACTGACCCAGAGTGCACAGAAGGTGAGCCTCTCAGTACACCATACCATAGCCCCAGAGCACCAAGGAGGTGAGCCTCTCAGGCTGCCATACCACCACACCAGAGTACCAAGGAGGTGAGCCTTGTGGGTGCCAGCACACATACCCACCCTCTGGCTGTGCTGAGTCATTACCTGGATCTATACCAGAGACAGTTTTAGGGGACATAAAGCTTGTTGTTCTGAGCTTGAGAAGATACAGTAGATGTGAACAACAGAAAGAGGGCCTCTCTGAGGGCCCTTGATGAATATTAAAGCTCACCAGAAAAGTCAAGAAAAATCTCTGCAATAAAGGCACACTAGACCACCTTGGTTGGGGGAGCACTGGTGCGAACCAGAGCAGCATGGCTGCAAGCAGATCCCAGCTAGGGCTCTGCCTTGACCCCAGAGGCTGGGGTACGCCAGCCCAAGCCAAGGGCCTGCCTGGAAAAGAGCAACACAGGCACACAAGCAACAGCCAGAAGTTTACCCCAATACCATCAGTAAGTGCACAAGACCATAGCCAGAAGCTTGCTCACACAACAGAAACTGGGTTGCACAGCCCCCAGCCAAAGTCCCTCCCAAACAACAGCTACATACAGGCCCTAGCCAGTAGCACACCTAGATACCATCCCAAGTGTGAACAGGCCCCAGCCAGAAGCCCACCCAGACAACAGGTCAGCTCAGGAATCCAGAAGGCCACCTTTGTGAACCCAGGAATTAGAGTACTGGTTGAGCAGCAGAGAAAAGGCAGCTGTGTGGCTTGCTGAGAAATGAAGACCATGGGTGAGAAAAGGGTTGCCTCAACAAAGGCACAGCAGGTTGCATCTGTTGAAATAAGAAGACACATAAACAAGTCTCAAAACCAGACTTTCAGATCAACTAAGGCAACCATAAAGGGAAATGAGATGGAACAATCTGATACTCAATAAACTGGACTCCTCCCTGAACTGGCAACAAAAGAGGATCTGGAAAAAATGAAATCAGAAATAATTCCTCAGATAACAGCAGAGATTGTGCCCATAGTGCAAGACATGATTAATAAATCTAGAGCAGACAGATAAAACAAAATAGAGGAGCTGAGGAACAGAATGGAATCTCAACATAGGAAATAAATGAAATCCATAAAACAGATGCAAACAGATATCCAGGAGATTAAAAACTCCATTGAAAGTTTACTCAGCAGACTACAAAGATGCAGAGGACACGAGACCACCAGACCAAGGTACTGAGTCCCGCTGCTCCCGGCCCAGAGGCAGGGTCTTCTGAGCCGCTGTCCCACTGCTCCTGGTCCAGAGGAAGGGGCTTCCCGGTCACAATCCCTCCTGCTGCTCCCAGCCCACAGGAAAGGGCTTGTGGGTCACCATCCCTACCGCTGCTCCTGGCCCCTATCCCACCTCTCCCAGCTCAGAGGAGGTAATCCGTGCAGGCACTAACAGCCCCCTGCCCCAGTCAAAATGAGAAAACAAGTAAATAAGTCTCAAAACTAGACTTCCAGATCACCTACAGCAACCCCAAAGGGAAATAAGATGGAACACTCTGATACTCAACCACCTGGACCCACTGAACTGGCAACAAAAGGGGATCTGGAAAAAATGAAATCAGAAATAATTTCTCAGATAACAGGAGAAATTGTGCCCCTTGTGCAAGACATGATGAATAAATCTAGAGAGGAGTTCAGGAATATGATGGAATCCCAACATAAGAAACAAATGGAATCCATAAAACAGATCCAAATAGATTTCCACGACATGAAAAACTCCATTGAAAGTCTACACAGCAGAATGAGCCAATGTGAGGACAGAATTTCAGATATAGAAGATAAGATTGCAATTAGTGACCAGGAAAAGAAAAATTGCTTCAAAATTATAAGGGAACATGAGAAATCAATCCAGCATCTGCTAGACGATGCAAAGAAGAATAACATAAGACTGACTGGGCTCAATGAAGAAACAGGAGAGAGTGCAGATGACATAAAAAATCTCTTCACAGAAATAATGGCAGAAAACTTCCCAAGCAGGGGAAAAGAGCTTGACATACAGATAAGTGAGGCATATAGGACTCCAAATAGCCTTGATCAAAAAAAAAATCTACACATAGGCATATAATTGTTAAGATTCCAGAAACACAACAGAAGAACAAAGTTCTCCAAGCAGTCAGAGAAAAGAAACAAATCACATACAAAGGAAAGCCCATCAGAATCACAGCAGACTTCTCAACACAAACCATCAAGGCAAGAAGAGCTTGGAGTGACATATTCCAAGCCCTAAAAGAAAACAGCCTCCAACCCAGATTGATGTACTGTGAAAAACTATCTTTCAAAATGGATGGAGAAATAAGATACTTTCATGACAAAGAGCACCTTAGGAACTTTGTGAATACCAAACCAGCACTCCAAAGAATTTTACACAATAGCCTAGGAACAGACATTGAGGATCACAACCCCAGGAAGCAAAGCAGAATGAACCCATCTGGCATGACAAGAAATTAAACGTGAAGGGGGAGAACCCAACAAAAAGAAACAGTCATGGCAATGACAAGTCAATACGTTTCAGTTATAACCATCAATGTTAATGGTCTCAATTCACCAATCAAAAGAAATAGACTGGCAGAATGGGTCAAGAAGCAAAATCCAACAATATGCTGCATACAAGAAACACACTTCATTCAAAAGGAAACTCATAGACTGAAAGTTAAAGGGTGGAAAACAATACTCCATGTGACAGGAACCTGAAAAAAAGCAAGAGTAGCTATCCTCTTGGCAGATCAAGTAGATTTCAAACCAACACTGATTAAGAGAGATGAAGAAGGACACTACATCCTTGTAAAGGGGAGAATCCAAGAGGAAGAGATGACAGGCAGGAACATGGTAAAATTGATGAAATTTATTGTATGTAAATTATACTTCAATAAAATTGATTAAAAATGCTGAAAAGAATTTCTTCGAGGCATCATTATTGGAAACATACTAATGTCTGTTGTGCAAATGCTAGTATCTTGCTATCCTGATCCAAGAAGTATATTTGATTGTCTAAAGTATATTTGATTGTGATGGTTTCTATAAAAGTAATATGACACTCTAATTAACTAGATCATTGTATTCAGGCAGCACAAGTCATAGGCTAGAGAAAAACTGGGGAATAGCGACTAACTTGAAGACATTTTCTGAATCAGCTCAAATGAGAGGCAAGGGATCACTCCAAATATTGCTACTAGAAAAAAAATCTTGTGTTAACAATTAGGAACACATTTTTGAAATCTCTGTGCCAAATCTCAGTGAAATAAAAGAAGAGACAAGCATGACAAGGGTCATAGAGCTTCCTCTACAAGATATGAAACCTCAATATTAGCAGGGCATCTAGTCTTAAGAGGAAATTCTTGAGACTAATTGACAGAGAAATCTGATACCAAGCTTTAGTTTATAAATCTTGGTCAGGAAGCTGGAGAGAAAGCTGCCCTGGCAAAGGGAACGGTCATCTTTTTTAGTTCGCACTACCAGTTACATCCAAGTTTCCAGCCTCACTATCTTGGGCTAAAACAATTGTTGGCAACTCAATTTTTCTCTGCTGATGTGTAATCACTTATAACTTACTTGTATGGATATATCTTTCCATTTCTGTTGGCATTTTAAAGTTTTAGGTTATTAGATTCTGCCCCTCAATGTGAGCTGCCTAGTGGTTTATTAGTTTATTAGGGACACATATGACCACTGCCTCTGGAAGATGCCAGAGTGGTATATCTAAACCATAGTGAGGTTTTGGCTGAGGGTGGATGGTATGTTAGCTTTGGCCTTGGGTCTTTGAGGGATCATGATTAAACATTGTTCAGGAAGACATACTACTCTTTCTAAATTGCCAGTTTTGTGGTTTTCCTGTGGAGTTGAACTAGTTTTCATCAATAACTGTGGTTAATTTCCAGGAGCCAGGCATACTCATTTTGGAGGTGATTCTTCCACTTTCTTTGAATGATGAATAAAACTTTTTGACTCTGGCTGTTGTGATATGTGCTTTTTATTTCCTTAATTGAGAAATGATTAGAAGTGGTGGATGGATTTTGTGTAAGCTACAGAGACTTAAGGGATGCTTATTGACACCTCTTAGAGCCAATAAGGATTGCTACATTCATAGTTGAGAAACAGTCATTTGGGTTGGGGAGAGGGAGAGACAAGAAAAGAAACCAGTTGGTTGATGTTCTGCCTTTGTCCATTGTGGCCATTTATCATAGCTCTGGGCATGGATTTTAGAGTGTACATATCAAAATTACATATATACGAGGGTGTAAGGTGAGAAGCTTTTAAAATATATTTAAGGTACAATTTACCTACAGTAAAATTCATTCTTTAGTGAATAGTTTTCTAAGTTTTGATAAACATGCAAAGTCATGTAAGTAAACACTGCCACAATCCAGATATAGAGTTCTGTCACTCCCCCACATTTGCCTTTTCCCACTTGTAATTAATTCATCCTCTGCTTTTCTATTTTTTGTTTCTATAGTTTTTCCTTTTCCAGAGTGTCATAACAGTTCACTCAGAGAGTATATAGATTTTTGACTTGAATTTTTCCATTTAGCAATAATATATTTGAGATTTATTCATGTTACATGTACCAATAGTTAACCCATTTATCAATAATCTATAGTGACTGGTGTACTGTTATATATGTACCACTATAGCAGCTGAAAGATATTTGGGTTGTTTCCAGATTTTGGAGATTGTGATAAAGGTGCTGTTTATAAACACACACACACATACACACACACTCACACATTTAAATTAGAGTAAATACTTAGGATTAGCATTGATGAGTCATATGGTAATTCATATTTAACTTTATGAGATATTGCTAGACTGTTTTATATAATTCACTTTACTATTTTGCATTCCTACCAAGAATGTATGAGAGTTCACATTGTTCTACATCCTTGCAAATACTTTATATTGTCAATACTTCATTTAAAAACTGCATCACTCTAAACTGGGTATAGTAGTATGTCATTATGGTTTTAGGTAAGGATAAGTTTAACTTGTAGATGGTCTGGAATAATAATACTATTTATATTTCCAGGATTAACTTGATACCTGACGCTGATTCTTGGTCAAGATAAGGATGAAATCATTGAGCTCATTTACAATTTGGTGTTTTAAATGTAATTATTCCCTGGAGGCATCTGAGGTAGTTTTAAAGTATGTTCACTAGTTCTTTGATATGCTTCCCTTCCAAGGGCGGAGCTTAGTTTTCAACCCCTTGAGAGTGGGCTGGACCTCAGTGATTCACTTTTATGAATATGATGGAAGTGGTACAGTAGTTTGGAACCTCAAGACCAAAAGGGATGTGGCTTATTCCTTGCTTCCTTTTTCTCTGGAATTACTCCCCCTGGGGAAAGCCCAACAACTAGCTTGGTATAAAGATACTCAAGCAGCTTTAAGGAAAGGCCCTGCAGGAAGGACCTGCAGCCTCCTGCCAAAAACCAGCTAGCAGCTGAAGTCTCATTCTAAGGGTGATATTGTACGAGTGAATTCTCATGAGTGCATCAGATCACAGCATCTCCAAGCCAACATCTTAAAGAGCCTTTCAATATCATGAAAGGCCTTGAGCTGGACTCACCCAGCTAAGTTGCTCCCAAATTACTAGCACATAGAAAACTATGAGATGATAAATATTTGCCATATAAAATACTTAATACTGGGGAATTTTCTTATGCAGCAATAGATAGCTAATACAGATTGGTACTGTATATGAAGCACTGTTATAAAAAAATCCATAAAAACCAGAGAAAGGCTTAGAATTGAGCATAAGATTATAGGGCTTGTTATTAATTATTATAGCAGAGTTTTGTGGTTCTCTCTCAAATATTTGCTCTTTCTGGTGTATTAGGCTCTACCTGATTTTAGTTTCTTTCTTTTAAATTGGTTTACAATAGCTGACTCAAAATTATGTACAGAGGAACACTGTCTTAGGGCTTTAAAAGTGTTGTATAGTTACTAAGTAAAATCATAAATCATGAAACACCCTTTTCCAATTTCTTAAAAATCTCCTTTTCCAGTGATTACTGTAATAGTAGGAAGTCCTTGTCTCAATTTTTGTTTTAAATTTTAATCTCCATATGAGGTTTTAAAGTAAAAAGTTTGGATGGAAATAACTGATTATCTGGTTCCAAAGGACATTTTCAAGAGAACTCTTGAGTATAATCCATGCACCCAAGTTCTCACAGACTAAGAGATTTACCACTTAAGAAGTTTAGTGTCATTGGTGGATATTTTACACGGACATTCTTTAAGCTTCAAATTTAATTTCTTTGGCAATCCAAGCTATCTCTATGTACAAGAAGTCATGGGAGAAGTCAGATTCTCCTCAATTGGAGGCCCTATACTATACTAATACATCATACTGGCCTTCCATCAATTCCATAGTGTTACATAAATTGCTGAATTCTGTTTTTTGGCTTTTTCCTGGCCAAGGTGTGAAGAGGCCCAGGAGAGAGAAGAAAGTAAATCAGAATGTGCATACTGTCTTTTCCTCTCAATAACCATGTCTGACTTAATCCTTGGCAGAGCCAAAACACCTTTTTTCCCCCATAATTGAGTCTTGTTTCTTTCTCTTCTGGGGGTCATGATGTAAATATTTAAACTTAAATTGAATCGTTAATATTCAGAATTGACAGGGAGAGGGAAAAGTACTTTGGAGCAGCTACCAAATGCCATTTATGTCAGATGGTGGCTTAAATGTGTGTCAGATGGGCTGGCACAGCATGGCCATCAAGAGTTGCTCACAGTCTCATTCTTTATACCTGAAACTACCATGATTTTTCATTTCAATTGGGAAGATATTATTAAAGAACATTCTCACAGAATATCTGGAACTGATCCTTTATACTTAGAAAATCTGGCAGGTTTTCTGAAAATCTTCTGGCAGTACATGGTACACAGTATTCAATACTGTTTGAATATTAGCTCTAGATTCCTGGCACTCTGTGGAGGTAGGCATGGAACATATATTTTCTAGACTCAAACTCTGCTGGGAAGTCAGTTATATTGTTCCTTTATTGTCATGATCTCACTGTCACTGTTGTTTTTTTCCAGCAAAGGGTTCAGTAAGTGGTGAGAATACCTGGCACAAATTAAGCCAATATATATGTGTGGGGAATTTTCTTTGTTAATTTCGAGTAAGTACACTCCAGGAATGTAGAGGGTTTATTTGGGTGTAACACTTCCCACAAGAAAAGGGAGGTAGCAGGACTGTGCAGTTGTTAGATTGGAATATAGGCCTGTTAAAGTTTCTGCCAGCTGGCTAGGGAGCTGGCTCACAAAAATCATCATCTAGGGTAGCTCCAGATGTGGTCAAAATATGTAGGCTTGGTAGAACTACTTCAATTAGTCATTACCTAGGAACGACCTTGAGAAGAGTATGACCTTGGTTTTAAAACCTGGGCAGGCCCTGTAGAGCTAACTGCTGCACTGTATCAGCCAGTAATATTCCTTGTATCTAGGCACTGAGTCTTTTCTTGATGAGGGATCTAAGCAGCACATCTCCATGTCTGCTACACCTGGCTAAATGGGAATCTTTGAGCTGTTTACTGTGTGCCATCATCATCTCAGTCATACATACTGTGTATATGGTAAAGCCTTTTCTGAAATAGTTTATTAATAAAAATAAAAAGTAGAAAAGAAGGGAAAAGAACAAATACGAGAAAAGGAAAAAAATGGAAACAAAGTCTTTGTAAATATGGAAGGGTGCAGGGGGTGAAGAGAGGGCAGGGAAATGGGGGAAAAATAAGAACCAAGATACATCATGTAAAGGTACAAGATCCCAGTGATGAATGTAACTGTATTGTATACCTAAAATGTACCAATAAACTTAATGGAAAAAAGGTAGAAAATGAAAAAATGTTAAAAAATAATATGTTTCTGTTTAAAACATTTTAGTTAAACTGCCAATCTTTTATATTTGGACAAAGCCTTTTCTGAGTATAGGTTTTCTGATCAGAATTCCATTTTATCTTTCATGTGTAGGGAGCACCAATAAAATATGATCGTGAATTTACAGTTTTGTGTTGTTAGATTAGAATATAACTTTAGGTACTTGGAAACAACCTGAGTACAAGATTTCCTAGATTGGCATTACTTTTCCAGCAATATGTTTTAGTTGTTTTTGTACCAATTTCATTTAGTAGCGTTTTAAAATGATTAAAATGTATTTAGATTTTTGAAAGTAAATCAATGTAAATTTTATTGAAATAATTTCACTTTTCATTTTTTTTCTCATTTTAGATTATATTTAATGCAATTCATTGTGCAATGGTATAAACAGGTTAGAGAGCATACTAGTGTATGACTTATGAGAGCAGAAATATTCAGGTTTCCTAGAGAGGCCTGTAGAAACCCAAAGGCTTCCTCTAGTAGTGGCCTTTGGGTAGTATCTTTTATAGGGGCAAAAGTGAGTGATAGTACTGAAGCAAATAAAAAGAGAGCTTTTATTTATATATTCATAGCTATATCTGCAACAAAATCTGTTGCTGTAGCTAAATCTTTTTTATAAAAAACATTCCAGAACAATAAGCATTTCATTTCTAAAGAGAGATAAAGGCCCAAATTTCTGCTTGGCATCTTACCTTCGTGAAATAGGCTGGACCACTGAGTTAGCCTCAGGATGTCTTTTGACCTATTAACATAAAGCCTGGACTGGGGAGCCAGAAGCTGTCTGTTAGGTTCTTCTTCCTCACTAGGGCCTATTGTGTTTCTCTTTGGTCATCTGAGGGCCTGTCTCTAAGTGGGAGTCCTCCCTAGGTTTGTTTCACAATATTAGCTGCCTGAGATAGAGTGAACCAAGAGAAAAATTCAGAAAAGATATAATTGTTCAGGAGAAGAAAGCTTTTCTTTCAAATCACGTCTGTTTATAATAGCTTTATTTCGTTACCAAAAAAACAAAAAACAAACAAACCTGTCCATTACTTCATACCTTTGGGAGACTATTTCTTTTAGTTAAAGACTGAAGAGAGAAGCTCTTAAGAGCCGTGAAAGGTTAGCATTCATCATGAACAACACCTTTGTATGTATTTTTAAATTAATGGAAATGGATCTTTTTCCCAATAATATTTCTGGATGACTTAAATGTAGGTTGTTTGAATAATATTTACAAATATCTGGCTAGAATATCTTGCCAACTAGGACAACAATCTATTATTCCAGTTTTCATTGGGCAAGGAAGTATGGAAAGGGAGGTAGATGGTATGTGATTCATAGACACTGCCTTTGGTTGAATTTCTGAATGAAATTTAGTTAAGCCAAACATCCTGATAAAGTTTGAAAAAGTCAAACTTCAGTTAAAAATAAAACAAGCACAATGCTGCTCTGTTCTGATGGCCTTTTTTTCTCCTAGAAGTGATCCATCTTTGGTGGTAGGATATTTCACTGTTTTTTTTTCCATCTTCATTCTGTAGGCATTGCAATTTACAATTTCCCTTTAATTTACAAATATGTAAGTATAACTGTGTTTGCATGGGTATATTCATGTCAAATAGGATGTTGTAGTGGAAAAGGGAAAATAGCAGATACTTTTCAAAGGGAAAATGAAAATTTTCTTATTAACTTCTTCAGTCTTAACTTTGAACCGATATTTAAATAAATCATGGTAGAAAAATCTTAGGTTAGGGTTATTCCTGTGATTGCCTGTTGTGCAAAGCTCCTACACTTATGCTCAGCCATGGGGATTTGGAGACATTTGCGTAAGAGACTTACACAGTCAGAGCAATTCCTAGGGTCTCCAGGTGTGTCTGATGGACCTGGCTGGTCTCTGGTCAGGGAAGAGAAGGATGGAGAGTTGCAGCTTTTATCAGGGTCACTGCTGTGTTACTATTGTGGTTGTTGCTCTAGTTTCCCTTGAAACAGGTTTGGGCAACTGATCAGCAATTTAAACTGCTCTATAGCATAGGGATTTTCAATAATATTTTTCCAATATATTAATATAAGAAGTAAGTATTCCATAAATCCAAGTTAATTGGTTTTTTATTGTCAGGGATAAAGGCCTTCTGTTAACCAAGAGAGAAAAGGCTGGTGTTTGGAGCTAACTGCCTGTTAGCACGGACTTCCATATCTAAGTGGTAGTCTGGACTTTTCTCCTCACAAAAGTTACAGTATTTTCAGACGTTGAACTCCTATCATATGACCTTGAAAGTTCTTTTTATCCTTATTTTGGTCTCAGGACAATATGGCACATTCAAGGGGACTTTTTTCTTTTTATAATATTTTAATTTTCTGCACCTTTTTATTTTTAGTAAGTCTTTCATTTTTACTATGGGTTGCAGCATTAATTAATTAAATTTACCTACTTAGGGATAGGTATGTGACAAAGGTTTAGAAGCTGAGAGTAGATGAAGTGTAATAAGTTTTATGCCTTATGAAAATATACAATTAAGTCATTGGTACTGAAGCCTCAAGTTAAAAATTCTTTCCCATAATCTTTTAAACATATGTTCAGTGGAGGGAAAAATCTATTTAGGCTTCTACTAAGTTAATAAAATGTTCATATTTTCCCACATTATGAATTCAGTCATTTCTGTGGCCTAAAGTTACAGTGGCTACAACTCTAAATGGGTAAAGACTAAGGGTAGAACAGTGGAATGAGAACTGTAGAGGAAGGAAAGGTACTTAAAGATCCCTTTTAATCTCTGCTATTCTCAGGTTGGACTGAGCCAGGCCCTTAGGGTTGCACAGTGAAAATGTTTTCTCCAGAATGACTGCTTTACTTCTGCTTTGCACAGAAGATTTTAAAACAATTAGTGTGTGGTATAGTGTGTGTGTGAATAAAAAGATCTTATAGATTTTCGAGTAAGAGCAAGTTAATACTATATTTTAAAGAGGGTATGAGAATCCAAAAATGCTCACACAGACAATTTAAGAACTTAAAAATTTTTAAAATGAAATTTTAGAATTTAGAAGAAACATGGGTTAATGTGCTATTTTCTTGTGTTTCTTTTCTTTAGTACAGTAAAGTTTTATTTTATTATCATTACTTTAATGCAAGCCATTTAAAAAATGATGGGGCTGGAACATTTCTCCTCTCTTTGAATGAGAGAGCTTTTGGCATTTATTGATAGCTAAGAACCTCCATCTTTCATCCCAAATAGACAGGATTGACACCTTTGAGGTCCCAAGAAAATATATACCCCAAAATTTACACAAACAATTTTGGGGCTACTCTGTCATCAGGGCACCTACTTTCAAGAGAAATGAATGAGGTAATGTCTGTAAAGAATTTTGAGAAGGCTAAGAACTGAAAATAAAATATTTTTAGAAGAAGTAATAACTTAAATGTGTAATGTAAAGCCAAGTGAGAAGAACACAGAATTATTGTACCAGTCAAAGGCCATGTGATCATGGCACGGGTGCAGGGACCTGAGGAATAAAAGATGCCATAGAAGGCACAGAAAAAGAGGACCAAGGGCTGGAGTTACCATATAGAGACCAAATCAAACCAAACCAAACAAAAAACAAACAAAAACAAAAACAAAAAACTTGGAAAGGTAGAAGATTACAGTGGATAACCAAGGAAGGAGTAATTGGGCTTCTTTATTCTTCACTCTCTTTTCTTTGTCCTTTTGTCTTCTCGTGTTCTCCATTTCATCTTGTTTCTATTTACTTTCTTATATTCTTAACAGAGCTATGGAAGAATTCTCAAGCACTGATTTTATCTCATTACTTTCCTGATCAAGAATTCATAGTGAAAGTCTTCGTCCATTATGGTAGTTTCCCCCAACATTTAAAAATGTGTCTTTCAAATGAAAGATTACTTAGAAGAGTCATTGTGTAATAAGTTGAACAAATTGCTGTTCCAGTTGGAATGGAATAAGGGGGCCTAGAATGTCACCCCCTCATAGTCTTCCCCTTTTTGTTATGTAGAGAGCTCTGGATGGATAAATCTAATGACATTCAAATCTCAATGACATTCAAAGTCCTTGATACTGTGGCCGCTAATTCTTGTAAAATTTGGTGAACCTCACTACTCAGTATTTTTCAGTGTGTCTCTGCTTTTCTGCTCAGGCTCTCCACATGGTTCTTACATCCATATTTAAATTTTACACATTCTTCTTGCTTAAAATGTTCTGAGGTGAACTATGCACAACTCCTCTGGACTTGGCTAAAGAGGCCCAGATGTTTTAGCCTATTGTGTCCCTATTTTGCTCTTCCTTTTACTTCATGATCTTTCACTATCACTCATACTTTTGTTATTCTTGCTCAATATCTAAAGACCTTAAACTTAATAGCCTAACATTGCTTAATTCCTCAAGCCATCTGGACCAGAAAACAGAATCTGTATTGTGAGATCTTTCATCTTAACAGGTAGATCCTAGAATTATTCTGACTGCCTAGAGCCTGGTGTTTTATCTAAATGGGATAAGCCCTTGGGCATAGTGTATACTTAGTTGGTATTATTGCTGCTTTGTCTCCATGTTTTATCAGCCCTTCAGTTTGAGAAACAGTCTAGTTTTAAAATCAGCCTACATTTGTGATATTTCTTGTCTGGAGACCAAATCTTGTTTTTGTCAATGCAGATTCCAGTTGAAAGCATGTTTCCCCATACTAGGGATTGATTCCAGGGCCTTCACAGTGAGCTATATCGCCCAGTGCTTTTTAATTTTTTTAATTTTTTATTTTGAGACAAGGTCTTGCTAAATTGCTAAATTGTCCAGGCTGGGCTTGAACTTGTGATCCTCTTGCTTTAGCCTTCCAATGCTGAGATGACAAGTGTGCACCAGGTGTGCACCACTATGCCAGTTTTTTTTTTTTTAAAGAAACTCAGGGTTGAACCAAGGACTGATCTACATCTCAACCCCCACCACCTTTTTTTTTTACTTTGAGACAGGCTCTTGCTAAGTTGGTGTATTTCTCAGGTTGGGTTTGAATTTGGGATCATGATGCCTCAGCCTCCCAGAGTCCTGGGATTACAGGTGTGGGCCACTTTTTTTTTTTTTTTTTTTAAATCAGGAACAATTACGTTTTGCTGAGTTAGCTTCAGGAATCTTCTCCTTAGAGTTTCTTTCTTTTCTTTTCTTTTTCTTTTTTTTTCCATTACTGGGAATCAAACTCAGGACCTTGCACTTGCCAGGCAGGCGCAGTGCTGATGAGTTACATCCCCAGCCCCTCCTTAATCGTTTCTTTGCATAGGCTTCTTTGGGCTTCCTCACAGCATGGTAGCCTAAGGGCAGCTGGGCTGCCTACTGTTGGCTTAGGCCTCTAGTGTAACTTCTGTTGCTAGCAAGAAGGAAATTATAATGCCATCCCAGACCTCTTCTCAGAAGTCATGCAGCATCATTTCCAACACACTTTGTTGACTGCAAGCAAGAAATAAAGGGACAGGGGAACTAGACTTCATGTTTTAATGGGGAGTGGCAAGGTTTTAGAAAGGGGATTCTATTACAGTCCTCTTTGGAAAATACAATTTACCACAGCCTAAATATATAGCTGTCAGCATTTGTGAACATATCAAAGATTAAAATATACTTAGCTTCTTGCTTGGACAATAGTATTACATTTTGCATAGTGTTCACATATTATCAATTCTAGTAATTTAGGTATTTAGATATTGATATGTTATTGATGATTGTTAGTGGTTTTTACTACTTTTAACTAAGAGTCTATAGATATATAGTTGAAATTCATTAGTATATGTTAATTGTACATCAGGTATTGGAACTTATGCTAGGGGCTAGTATTTATTCTAATGTTTTAGAGATGATTCAGGAAGAGGTGATTAGGAGCTACCTTGGTGCAAAGTGGAACTTTGTAAAACAGCAGATATAATAGGTGGGGGAGATCCCATGTTGGGGTGAGGGTAAGGTGTTAGTGACAGGGAGACAAAGGAAGGACAAGAATGCTGGTTATTTCCACTAAGCATTTAGAGTTATAATGCTAAAGGAACCTAAACAATGATGTCTAACTGTGTGTCTCTGTTGATTTGAATTATCTCAAAGTTAGTATATAGTCTAATTTCTACAAGAATATTCTTAGTGGAATTCCTTCAGGATGCTCTCAAAGAGTATGTCTCATAACTAGGTCTAAGCAATTTCTGAGTCTTTTCTACTTCTATGGTTAAATTTATATTTTTGTAAGAAAAAGTACTTCTGGATTGAATTGGTTTTCTAGGATTGTCATAAGAAACTATTATAGACAAGGTGGCTTAAACAACAAAAGTCTATTTTCCCACAGTCTGGAAGCTGGATGTCCAAGATCAAGGTAGCATCAGGTTTAATTTCTCTTGAGCTCTTTCTTGGCTTGCCGATGGCTATCTTCCTGATAAATTCTTACATAGCCCGTGTGTGTGTGTGTGTGTGTGTGTGTGTGTGTGTGTGTGTGTCTGTGTGTATGTGTGTCCATTTCCGGAAAGAGACAAAGATCTCTGATATCTCTTCTTTTTCATATAAGGATGCCAGTTAAGTCAAATTAGGGCCCCACACACAGGGAATCACTTAACCTTACCTACCTTCTTAAAGGTTCTATTTCCAAATATGGTTACATTGGAGGTTAAGATTTCAACATATGAATTTTGGGGAGATATATCTTAGTCTAAAATATGGTTGAGAAACTAAAAATATATAGCCAAGGAGCAAAAGAGAAAATAGGAAGTAGAGAGATCTTTTTCAAATGGATGTGTGCATATATGAAAGAATCAGAGATTTGACTTCTGCTTTTAAAATAATAAATTCAAATCTTAGCTTAGATAATTTTATCCATTACCAATGAAAGAGGCCCTTGGCATTTAAAACTTTGGGGATACATAGAGGAAAGTTCCTATCCTGAGAATCATGTGCACATACATGCATGTGTGCATATGTGTACATGAACATTAATGCTAGAAACAGAAGTAAAGTGAAATAAGCACACATAAATAACTTTTTGCTTTTTGAAGAATGCTTTACACATGCTTTGCAATACTTACTATCTGGCAAAGGGAAGACTCTAGTCAATGGTGTCAATCTTAGTAACAGAAAATACTGTATAGGGTAGCTAATGTGCTTTCTAATTTATCGTAGCAGTAGCCCAGTTCTTGATTCCCTCAACAACAGCTGTATCGAATGAAACCTCAGTAAAGAAGAGAAGAGAAGACCTGAAGAGGGTAGAGCTTGAGGTAGGAGTAGCAGTAAAAAGAGAAAACAGAGTTGAAAAAAATTGACTTAGGGTGGTATTTTACTTAAACTTTTTATATTTATGTTAGGATATGTTTTATTGGCTCATAAAATTTAGCCACATGAATAGATTCAAAACTAAAGTAGTAAGCCCATCTATTTGTTATTATTATAACAGTGTGAGAATGATTTCCATCACAGGTGTCTCAAAGACCCATAGAGGTTACATGACTCAAACATTAACATATTATTCTAATAACATGAGGCTGCTACCCTTTGACCCAGAAGCTTTTGACTTTAATAATTTCCAGGTTATCCCTTAGCCGAAATATGTTTCTCCTTCAGTTTTCACACTGGTGCACTTTCTTTAATATAAAGTACTGATATAATAAATAAATTATATCCAGATGAAAGCCTGTCATCTGATACCTCATTTTAGCCCAGTGCCTGCAAACACTAAAGCAAACATTTCCCAACAATGTGCTACCCTGTATCGGGGACAGAGACCTGAGAATATGGCTGGGGTGGTGTTTGATAAAAGGAAGGTGAAACAAATGGCTCAGGTCAAGGAAAGGTTGCTGTGGACAAAGTTCTTATGGGTCAATACTTATTTTTTATTCTCTGTGAAGTGGGGGGATGTAACTGGTTGAAGAGACAAAGGAAGAATTCACCACAGATTGAGAAGCCTTTTATGAGGTGTGGGAATAAAAGGACTCACCAAAAAGAAGTTTTCTCCATCATGAAGTGCATGATACACAAAAGAATGACTGCACAGGTTAAAGAGAGGGACTAGTTGTCCTGTTGTTTAGTTTCCTCCCCCCAGGTGGCTGTAGTCAGACTTTCTTTTTTGTAAGCAACAGATCAGTGATTTCTTCAAGCTTCCTTTTCCAGATAGAATGTACCTCAAAGCACAACGCATGTCCAGCAAGCTGCTAAACCTTTTAGCTCAGCAATCTTTTAGTTAGTGATTTTCTGTTCATACTTAATTGTCATGGTGTGCATTCCTTTTTTTCCAGTGAGACTGATAGATTCTTTACATATTCATCCTACCTTTCTCATTTTTCTTCTTTCCTCCCTTCTTTTGTCTCTACTCCCTTGCTCCCTCAACACTTTTAAGACAGCAACATTAGGAGCTAAGGGAGAAAAAGGAGGATCATGCATGACTGGTGAAGACAGTTATAGAAGGAATGTAGTGATCATTTGGTGGTAATGTCATTGGGTGTGTTAGGCTTTCTACACACACACACACTCAAACACACCCACATCTGTGATACTGCTGTAGCAATATGCATGATCACGCAGGGAGGGGGAAGTATGGAGATTTATGTTTACTGAACTTCTGTGTAGCAGGTTCTAATTATTTATCCTCATAATAACACTAGAAAGTACTGATGAAAAAAGCAAGCCTCAGAAAAATCACATATCTCTGATTGTATTATTAGTATCTGTTATCAGCATTTGGATAATACCCCATTTGTCTAAAAATACACTTTATATATAAATATATATATATTTATTTATATCTAGAAAACTACTAATACATCAGACTCCTACTCAACATTTATATTAAAATATGCACAGACAAAAACTATAGTGTTATTTACTACCCAGTAACTAATTTTATGGATTTCCTACACTTATTTTTTTTTTTTGTACTAGGGACCGAAGTCAGGTCCTTGCGCTTGCAAGGCAGGCGCCATGCTGCTGAGCTAAATCCCTGGCCCTGGATTTCCTACACTTTCTAGGCAAAATTTTGGGCATAAGAAAGACTATGATGGTGATGGTAGTCAAGGTTACTGCATTGTATATTTGTGTGTGTGTGTGTTTGCATGTGCATGTGAATTTGGCTAATGAGCACTATTAGGATATCACAGTATTATAAGATTAATGATAATTTAACAACTGATATTGAACATTTTCTGTATCTGAGGGGCTTTAGTCTGCTGAATGGTGCCTGCATATTAGATTCCTTAGAAGTAGTAATTTCTGTGTAAGTTTTCCATTTTAATTACTCAGTCATGTACTTTGTTTCAAAGGCAATTTAAAAAGAAATAATGGCAAAATAAAATAAAAATAAGCCGTAAGTATGGGGTAATGGAAGAACAAGGTGAAGAAAGTAGATAAAGAAAGTGAAGAAATAAGTAGATACAGAATGAGGCTGGGAAACAAATTACAGACCACAAACTTTGTGCATTATTCACAAGGGACAGTGGGAAATATGGTAAGATTCAGAGCCCACAAGGTTAAAAACAAAGAAGTTGTTGAAGAAAAATATAATTTATATAATTAGTGATTCTGAAACTGGAGATATTCTTGTGTAGGCCCTCATGCATTTGCCACACAAGGAGCAATATACTTATTGGAAACATATAGTCTATCTCTCAATATAGACTCATGGCTTGGGTACATTTAATTTAAGATAAATATAGCAAACACAACTTTAAAAGGGAAAAGGAAAAGATTGGGTATAAGGGGTACATGGAGATAGAAGGGTAGACCATATGTTGTTCAGTTATGAAATTTTCTGATATTTCTGTTGTAATCCAGAGAAAGATTACATCTGAGGAATGCAGGGTCTGCATACTCTCATGCTCTCCTTTATAACAGTTTCTTTCAGCCAAGTACATAAAAGGCATCGATCCATAGTGAATTCAAGATTAATTCCAGTGTCAAATATTTGGAATTTGATATTCTGGATTAACTCAGCATTATGCTTTGACAATTAGTCTAACTGGGAATAGAGTCACTATCCTCTGAGATGCTATTATTTATGAATTCCAAAAAGTTATCAATGTGATGTCCCAATCCCTGTGACTATATCCTTATCAATTTGCTGATGAACTTTCACATCTGCCTTTACTTTTTTATTGTTTGAGCCCCCCCTATTTTCCTTTACAGTGATTTATGCTTTAATCTGGATAAAGTTAGAATTTTTTATATCAAGCTTAATATTAGAATTTTTCTATTAATATAGGGATACATGTACATTTGAGAAGACGAAGAATAATTCATTCATTGTCATTCAGAGTTAGTATTTGACTACCCAACTTTCTGGTACTTTTTTCTCTGAATAATGTAAGAATAAGTTTTCTAGCTGGGCACAGTGGTGCACAGCTGCAATCCTAGCCATGTGGGATGCTGAAGCAGGAGGACTGCAGGTTTACAAATCTGAGACCAACCCAAGCAACTTATGGAAACCCTGTCTGAAATAAAATTTATAAAAAAGGACTAGGGATGTAGCTAGGTAGTGGAGTGCTTGTCTGCATGTGCCAGGCTCTGGGTTTAATTCCCAATAATCAAAACCAACCAACCAAACAAACAAAAATCAAAGAGGTATATATATAATACACAGTACTTTGTTTCTAACATTTCTTTCCCCCTAGAATAGCATAGTGTTTGCAATACTGTCTTTTATGGTTGTACAATATTCTATGAAGTCAAGGTATTATATTTGACCTAACTATATGGTTTACATGACTACTTATAGGTGTGGTGGTGTTAAGGGAAGAAGAGACAGAAAGGGAGAGGAGGGGCCAATGTGAGTTTTTGCAGAGTAATGTCAATAATTGTCTGTAGACTTTTTTGCCTTTAAGACATCAGAAACTTGTAGTGTGACAAAAAGCTTTGTGTAATAATAAACAAAATGTATGAAATTTCATCCTCAGTCTCCTCCTTTTCTCCTGTGTTTCACTTAATTAGTAGACACAGTGGAAATATTTTCAACAAAAATGCAAAGTGCACACAAGAGAGATAACAGAAGTTGAGCTAGTTGAGCAATCTGATGTAATCTGCTATAAAATCCTAAACTCTGAATCTAATGCAATCCAAATAGTAAGGGCTGGATTTAAGGGTGGCTGGAAATTTCCACAACATTCCTAAATGTAGCTTTAATTAAGGTAAACTAATATTTTCAAAAAGCTGCTGTTATTAATAATAGAACTAAATTTATAAATTATTTGAAAGAATTTTATTGAAATGTGAAACCATAGGTTTGGAGAAGAGCTGCCCAGCCAGCCATATTTCTTTTGTGTCTTTTCCAGTCAAATAGATTTACAGTAAAACAAAGTAGTTATTAGATTTAAAATGTTACCTAATTTCAGAACTCAGTTTCCTTATGTTGCAGAGGATCCATAGGGTCTAGGATGGAGCAACATATTTAGACTGGATGGAAAACTCAGCATGGGAACTTTAAAGGGCATTGCCTAGAGAGCAAAGCCAGGGCCTGCAGCTATAACTCACCCACCAAGTGCTTCCTCTGAAGTGTTACACAGTGAGCCTGGGGAGCTCTTTTACTGCCAATAGCACATTGTACACATCTAAGCATTGTCTTCAGTTACTGGATTTATTTCTATCATTAAAGAATGACATTACTTTATATTTGGTTTCTTGGAGCATGGTATGTTGGGGGTGGAAAATTTTTAATGTTCCTGAATATATGGCTATAATAAGATCTTTATCCAGATTCTCTCTGTAAGGTTTATTTAAGAACAGAGTTTGTTTTCCTTCATGTTGTTTAACATCATGTTTATTTCAAGTATTGCAATTTATAGCCTGAGTGTTGTTTGGCAATCTGGTTTAGGTCCTTTTGAACAAGTAATTGGGAATGTAATTTTTTTTCCCTTAGGCACCATGCTGGATATTTTGTGAAAGAGAAGTAGTGCTTTTTTCTCCTTCAACCTCTCAGACTATGAAATTTATATAGGCTTCTGTTCCACTACATAAAAAAGATTTCGGAGATAGGAATGACTGGCCACTGCTGTCTGATCTAATGGAAGAGCAGTTGGCTGGGAGTTAAGACCTGGTCTTAATCTTGACTCTTACTAAGAAATTATGTGCTCTCACATATCCTAGTTAGCCTATTTCATTTTGTCTGATTGTGACTATTACTACCTATTGCATTTAACAAACCTTTACCATGGACATTTAAAAACATATATAAAAGGAGAAGGAATAATGAAAAGAATTGATATAAACATCTCTCAGGTTCCACAGTTATCTACGCCCATACCCACCAGGGTCCCCATCTTTCTACTCCAGAAATGTCATGAAACAAACCTCAGCCATTGTATCTGCAAATATTTACCTATAAATACTTCATTATGTACCCATAAAATAGAAAATTCTTTATTAATAACACAATCACAATGATTACACCTAAAATGAACAAACATTCCTTAATAACAAAATGTACGGTTAGTAATCACATTTTTTCAATTTTAAAATATATTTTTATATTTTATTTTATTTTTATTTATTTATTTTTTGGGGGATTGAACTTGGGTCCTTGCGCTTGTGCAGCAGGTGGTGAAACCACTGAGCTAAATCTCCGGCCCTAAAATATATTTTTAAAGCTTTGTTTGCTTAAATGGAGATACATATAAGGTCATTGTGACTCCTTAATCACATCAATCATATGTATTAGACAGTTTTCTCATTGCTGGTACAAGATATCCCACATTTGCAACCTAAAGGAAGGAAGTCTTAATTTGGCTTATGGTTTCAGAGGGTGTAACCATGGCTGTATGGCTCTAAGATGGGAATATCATGGTGGAATTGTGTGGTAAAGCTGCTTACTTCATGGTTGCTGGGAAGCAGAGCAGAGCAGCACCAGAGAGGAAGAGGCAAGGGGCCTGATTTAGTACTCAAGGTCATATCTCCATGACCTGCCCAGACATATCCAGAAGTGTGCCCTATTAATCCCTTTGGCAGCTCACAAGCCAATCAAGTTGATAGTTAAGTGTAGCTGCCATAGTACTTATGTTTATTTTACTTGCAATTTTTAGGAATTACTTTTGAAAATTAAATACTTATAATAATCTATAAATTATATGATTTCAAAGGCATATCTAAAAATAAGATATAAAGAAGTCTGGCTTCTATTCTTGGATCCTTTACCTTGTTCATATCCAATCTTTATAGTAGTAACTTAGGAATATATATTTTCTCTTTCTATTTTTAAAAGATGTAGTGGAAGTATATATACTAACACTATATATTGGTATCACTTCTCTTTCATAGGTGAATGATTGGTACTATTTACCTTTTTTTTTTTTTTAGCTAATTTATCTATGGAGATTACTTCCTACTACTATAGAAATGTAGTCCTTCCTTTCTGCCTTAAAGCTGCACAAGAATGCCATAGTGTGGAACCAACCACTTTGTTGATGAACAATTGATTGTTTCCAGTCTTTTCCCAATACAAATAACACTGCAGTAAACAGAATTGTGTATGTTATCTTTTCCAGTGTATTTTTGGGTTATAGTCTTAGCAGTAGGATTGTTAGGTTGAAGGGTAAATGCATATGTAATTTCACTTGATCTAGATTTTCGTATTTATTTATACAAAATAATCTCAGCTTCATCTTTCTTCTGGTAGTTATTTTCTTCTCTCGTTTTTTTTCAGTTTTGTGTGTTTATGTTTTCTCTCCTTTTTATTAATTAGATTAGGTAGTTGTTTTTGTCTATTGATTCTTTTCAAAGAATCATATTCTATGAAATTTATTACAGTCCTCAGTTTAGCTAATTAATTTCTACTTTTATTACTATCAATTCTTTCCTTTTACTTTATCTTGGTTTACTTTGTTAATGTTTTTATTTTGGTTTTCTAATTGGGTATTTAATTTTTATTTGTTCCTTTTTATTGAATTTTTTAGTTGGGTACTTAATTTTTATTATTTTTTTCTTCTTATGTGATACTATAAGTTTCTGCTGACAACCTCATAAACTCATATTGTGACATGACATGGAATTTATAGTTGGGGTAGACTTAGATTTAATGGAACAAAATGATGCGTTTTTTGATTTAGAATGATATTTTGATTTCAGTGGTGTATCAGAGCCCTGGCAGAAAAAAAAATTGTGGTGTTTCAGTAAGAATTGTTGAGTCTGAAACACAGACACTGGAAGTAGTAATGGTGAAGAAGAAATATGGTTGCGGTTTAGAGATTGATTTGATAAGGTACAATAATTAAAAGAGAGAGGGATGGGAATGAATAAAGAATAATTCATGTGATTCTGAGTTTTAGGTCTACTATACAAACTCAGGAAATTCAAGAAGCAAGTTTATGTGGAAGAATCCATGGGTGGAAAAATAAGTTTATGTTTCAGCATGTTTAATTTGAAATGCCTGCAGAACATCCAAGGGGGACAGCTAATTGTAAACTTTATTCTAGAGATCAGGAGTCAGGTGTGAAGTGAATGTGTTTTCAGATGTGATAGCTGAAGCTGTGCAAGATCATGAGACTGTTAGGCTATTTGAGTCTATATATGGTGAGAAGCAGACTGTGGTTGGAAACAAAGCTCTGAGCCTTACTGCTAATTTTTTTCATAGAATGTGACCTCTATTCAGATCTCAGGCCTTGAGGAAACAGTTGAATGTTACTGTTCTTTCTGAATCTTTTGAGAGAGGCTGAGAGGCCCAATTTGACTATACCATTGGAGGTAAGATTTAATTGGAGGAACTTCAGAAGGAGCCCTATCTTAAATATGCCTTGATTTCTTCATAAATTGGCTTAGTAAGGTAAAAATGGAAAAGGGACTAGGATTTCAGTTCAGATCCCTGTAAGCTAGTTCTGTGAGATGTAGTGATTACTCAAATTCACACTTAGTTGAAGAAGTGAGTCACCAAGATAGATATAATTTGGGGATTGAGAATATTTCAATGGGTTGAACTATGTCGGTGAATGATCTTTTAATGTTTTAATGATGTTGGACACATTTTGATTTAAGATTAAATTACAAAAGAGGTCCTTGGCAAACCAGAGCCTGGATGTCTCATCTGCATTGCCTCCTCTGATGTCAGAAGTGTGGATAAGCCTTGTGGCTGCAGTACGACTCTCACGGCTTGGGGCAGGAGAGGACTGGAAGGTGTACTTACTTTTTACTATGGTACAAAGTAGAAAAATCTCTAAATATAAATTTTGGTTGTTATTGTGTTTAGTGTTCCAAAATTATTCTGTCCTTCAGCATTTCTTATTCATTGGTCTTCTTTCATCAGGTAGCCATGAGAAACCAAGCTTCTCAAACTTTGATCTTTTGACTTTTTGGTCTATGACTCGACAGACACACTTTTGTATGCTAATTATCTCATTTCACCTTTAGGTTTTACCTGTGAGGAACAATTATTAGTGCTATTTAAATTTGAGGAATCAAAACCAAAGAAAATTTTAAATGATTTGAATTAGTTAACATGGTTAGGGCTTTGTAGAGAGAATTTGAATACAGATATTCTGATCTGAAGATAACACTCTTTATTTGACTATATCTGCCTTTATGCATAAAGGAAGTAAAGGGGAAGAACCACAGTAAAAAGGAAATCAAAGAAGCTACCTAGAATCAGAAAATGTATCTTCAACTGTAAGAGACTATTATTAACTTTATTTCATATGAAGAACAAAAATCCTCATATAATTTCCAGCATCTTTTGATTTAGGGAAATCACATCCCAGTGTTCTTTCATAAAAATTCTTAATGGCTGAAAATAAAGAAATGCTTTTTGGGAGTAAGATCAATGAATTTCTTTTAACATTTTGTGTTCTCTTTAAGGGGCTATCTCTAAAAGTGAGGCAGTGAGGGAAATATAAATCATGGACGCTGAAATACTGAAAGCTGTGAACATAAATGTTTTGATAAATACCAAATGGTATCAAATTTTGCTGTGAAATTCCAAAGTGTAATATAATCCTTTAGTTTAAGGCAAGAAGTCTCTGAGTAACAGTTAAAAGTGGTCAGCTTGGCTTTTGTATTTTGAGAGAGAGAGAGAGAGAGAGAGAGAGAGAGAGAGAGAGAGAGAGGGACCAAAACCTAAAGGCTGTTGTGTGTCCGTCCAGAAACAGCAAGGGTTTGGTCATTTCATGCTATTGGATTGTTTGTCCTTTTTTCCACTGTATGCCTTTCTTCGTGTTCAGTATATATACATTATATGCCTATTACACATATAGAGGCCTTTTGATATCAAAGATTCTGGCTAATTCTTGGCTAATCTAGAAGATTATACCAACCATAACACAGCAGGCATATGCCAGACACTTGACCTCTAAAAGGGGGTCATAGGCCATGGTATATTTAAACACAGTGAGAAGTGAACAGCCGGCGTGCTTCGTGGTTTTGAACAAATGTGCATTGTTGTTATAATTGAAACCACATGCTGAGTAATATAACATAGGTGCAACCTAACAGAATGTGTGGACAGTCAGAGCTATGAATACAGTATTTTTAAATTTATATTATGTCTCTGAGTCTTGGGGCCACCCCTCTCGTTTTGATGGTGGAAGTCAGCAACATAAGCCCAGGTGCATGGATCTGGGCATAAAAGAACCAGGCCCTCTCAAACTGCTCAAATTCTGGATAAATTTCAGTTGCTGCACCATAAACAGCACAAGGACTTGATTTTCCTGTGCCATGCCAAACCCAAACTTATCTAAGCGGCTACATCACAGCCTACTGAGCCAGACATCTATTTCAGTGGTTGTTTATTACTTTATGGAAAATTTAGCCATTGACAATTGTATGAAGAGATATTGACTAAACTAAACATTTCAAACTTCATTTAGTTTAAAGTAACATGTGTTTCTCCTGCTGAACTCTATTTTGTCAGCTCTTCTGCATCCAGGTTTTGTTTATTGGCAGTCTAAATTATGACAGGTTAGAGATGGTGAATTTTCTCTGCAGGCAGATGACAATGATGAAATAATGATTTATTTGTAGGTCCTTTATCCAGAAAGAGTTAAAATGGTCTGGAAATCCCATTGATAATTTCTTTTTGCTTCTGTTCTATATCTTTACTTGTAGCCAACAACAGAAAGCTTCAGGGGACAAAGGAAGAGGGAACCCATGGAGTGTCCTGTGTGCTTTGGCAGCACACCTCTTCTCTGGGGAGGAGCATGGGGTCCAGGGAAGAGCATGAACTCTCGGTTAGGAATGGTACCAAAGGCACCATTGTTACCATTCAGTGTACTTCTCACTCATTACTGAAATTACTACTTTCTTCAGGTAAGAGCAAAGGCAAAATTAAGTAACTCGTCTCTCTGGTAGTGAAGTGCCCTGACTTCAGTTGACACTCAACTTATTTCCTCACAGATACTTCTTATAGTTCTCATTTTCAATCTGGTATCTGTCCCTGTGCCTGCTTGTCTCTCTGTCTCTGTCTCTCTCTCTCCAGCACTGGGGATTGAACCCAGGTCCTTCCCACCAAGCTACATCCCCAGCCATTTTTAAAATTTAATTTAATTTAATTTTTTGAGACAAGGTCTCGCTAAGGCACTAAGTTGCCAAGGCTGGGGTTGAACTTGCTATTCTCCTGCCTCAGCTTCCCAGATTGCTGGGATTACAGATCTGTGCCATCACATCTAACCCTCACCTCTTTTTTTTTTTTTTTTTTTTTTTTTTTGGTTTGTTTGTTTAGTTTGTTTCAGTATTCACTCATTTACTACATATTCAAGGACCTACTTTGTATTTTTTGAGGGGAGATGATAAGGAATTATAGTACATTTTACTTCATGTATCTCTTTAACTTAGAAGTTACATTTTCAGAAGGATAAATTACACACCAAAAATTGAGTTCTTAAAGGAGCATTAAATAAATGGAATAGAAGACAAGTTATGTTGATTCAGAGACAAAAGGACACTTGGCATTTACCATGGACAGAAATGATTCTAGGGGAAAGATTGAACTTTTAGAAAGGAAAATATTTTAGGAACATTCCTTTTATATCAGTTATTGTGCTGGTTTACTTCACTTGGTTTAAGCAAAAATGACAGCCTGTTCACTTCCATTTTGGTCTAGTGTCAATGTCCCTTTCAGAGCACTTCTCTTCTATCATGGCTCTGTATGGCTTGGAAGGGAAGAGAAGATCAACATTCTATTTAAGATTACAGAATGATGTAAAGCAAATTTCTTCTAGTCTCAACAAGGAGCATAACTACTTATTCTTTAATTTCAACAAAGATTTATTGAGATCCTACTGCTGTGGTCCACACGGTGTGATACAAAGATGGAAGCAATGGGCATGGTCTCTCCATCAAAGAAGCTACAGTTTAGTCAGTGATGTGGGTAGCAAATATGGAAACCAACACATTTATGAAATAATGATAAATTCAGTAATTATTATTAAGAAATATTCAGAATTGTATGAGGAAAAATGGAGGAAAACAACTGGAAAATAAAAGAACTTTATGTATGCTTTATAACCCTGAAGATGAGGCAATGTGATACTGTATAGTCATTTAACCTGGATTGAAATCCTGCTCTGCTACTTGTTGACTTTGGGACTTGACTGGTTACCAGACCTGTCTGAACACAGACTTTTAGCTTTGTTAAGTAGGAATAATACCATCTAACTCATATGATTGTTGTAAGAATTGAATAAAATAGCATCATTCATTGTAAAAAAAAAACAAAAGAAGACAAAAAACCCCAATAAAACAAAAGCCCAATGTGCATAGTTTTTGGCAGAATATAGAAAATGAATAATAAAATTCATCTTTAATTCATGCCAAAGTGCCATAGGAATAAGGAGATGTTTCTTTTATTTCAGAAAAGCCTTTGAAATCTCCCCCCCCCCATTAAGTCTATTGGTACATTTTAGGTATAAAATACATTTACATATATCATTGGGATCTTGTACCATTACATGAGTATCTTGGTTCTTATTTTTTCCCCCTTCCCTTGCCCTCCTTTCACTCCCTCCACTCTTCCCTATTTGCAAAGGTTTTGTTTCCATTTTTTTCCTTTTCTCATATTTTTTCTTTTCCCTTCTTTCCTTTCCTCTACACCTCCCACTTCCCTTGCTCCTTTAGACCTTTACTTCCTATTACACAAGATCAATTATATATTTAAAAAAATAAAATATCAAGACCTAGGAGACATTACTACAGATTTTACAGAATTTAAAAGGATATAGAAAGCATATTTCAAAAACCTGTTTTGAAATAAATTTGACAACTTCTAAGAAGTAACTTAGAAGACAAATTTATGAAACTACTCTGGAGGAAATATAAAATTTGAATAGCACCTATTAAAGAAAGTATATTTCTAGCTTGAAAACCTACCTATATGACAACAGCAGGCTCATATACATTGTAACTGATAAATTATGCAAACATTTAAAGCAGAAAAAAAAGGAACACTTCTCCTCTCATTTTAGGAAATCAACATTGGCTAATCCTAAAACTGGATAAAGATAATAGAAGAAAAAAGTATGAACATAGATAGAAATTTGTTTAACAAAAAAACTATTAGAAGTCAGATCTGGCAGCATGTAGGAAGTGGTTTTATTATAGGGATGGCAGTGTTGGTTCAGCATTAGAAGATCCACCCCCAAAAGTCATCATTTTAACAGAGGAAAGGAAAAAGCCATATGATCCTGTCACTAGTTGGAGAAAAAGTATTGGACTAAATTCTACAGCTGTTCATGGTAAAAGCTATCAGGAGACTAGAAATAGAACAGAACCTTCTCAACAGATTAAAGACATGTACTCCATACTTCCAGTGAGAGCCCCTTATATGAATAGAGAAGATACAATGCTTTCTCCTTAAGGTGGGGAACAAGGGCAGATATGCTTACTCTTCATCTGTCCATTAAACTTTGAAACCTAGGCCAAAACCAAAAGAGTCTGGCAATAAAATGACACTATTAGGGTAGGATTGGCAAGGTAGAAGCAAAATCTTTATATGTAGATGAAATGATCATCTCCAGAGAAAATACTAAGAAATTTCTAGGAGCCCCTAGAACTTGTATTTGCATTTAGCAGGATTAGAAAACACAAGGTATACATAAAAATTCAGGTCTGTGTATATACTTGCTATAAATTAAGAATTGGATATTGAAATTTAAAAGTTATGTAGGAGTACAAAGGACCTAGAAAAGTAAAAAGACAAAGAGAGAAAAAAAACAGTGTTGGAAGACATTTAGTACTTAATTTTAAGACTTCTTCTAAGGCTACAGTAATCAAGGCAGTGTTGGTGTAAGGAAAGACATATAGATCATTGGAATAAAACAGAGAATCTAGAAAGAGAATCACACATATATGGTCCACTGAGTTTTGAAAGATTATTTAACATTAACATTTTATAGAATATAAACTCAATTCAAGAGCTGAGAAAAAGATAGTGTTTTCATCAAACGGCACTAGAACACCTGGTATCCATATGTAAAAACTTACCCTCAACCCTTTATTTCCATACATAAAAATAACTTGAAGGGATCTATGAACCTACACATGAAAGCCTAAAAGTATAAAACTTTAAGAAGAAATTATAAGGGAAAATGTTTATGAATTTAGGGTAGGCAAGAATTTCCTCGGATACAAAAAACATGATGTATAAAAGAAAAAAATTGATAGATGAGATTCCGTCAAAATTTAGAACTTTAAATGACATCATTAAAATGAAAAGTAGTTCTTAAACAGACCATATATACAATGTATATAACCTATGACCAGAATATATAAAGAACTCTTACAGCTCATTAATAGACAACCCAATTAAAAAGTACACACAAGAAGATGATAAATAGCCAGTACAGCACAAGGAAAGGTGTGAAACTCTAGAATCAGAAAAATACTAATCAATACAATAACAAGATTGAATTATACACTCATTAGGGAGATAAAGTTAAAATTTTCAAAAGCCTTGTCATGACTTTTTCTTTTTGTTGGATTCTCCCTCTTTGTGTTTAATTTTTCATGCCCAATGGATTCATTCTGCTGGGCTTCCCGGGGTTGTGATCCTCATTGTCTTTTCCTAGGGTATTGTCTAAAATTTTTTGGAGTGCTGGTTTGATATTCATGAAGTTCCTAAGGTGCTTTTTATCATGAAAGTATCTTATTTCTCCATCAATTTTGAAAGATAGTTTTGCAGGGTACATCAATCTGAGTTGGAGGCTGATTTCCTTTAGGGCTTGCAAATACATCACTCCAAGCTCTTCTTGCCTTGAGGGTTTTCGCTGAGAAGTCTGCTGTGATTCTGACGGGCTTTCCTTTGTATGTGATTTTTTTTCTTTTCTCTCTCTGCTTGTAGAATTGTGTTCTTCTGTTGGGTTTCTGGAATCCGAACTATTATATGCCTATGTGTAGATTTTTTTGATAAAGGCTAGTTGGAGTCCTATATGCCTCACTTATCTGTATGTGAAGTTCTTTCCCCCTGCTTGGGAAGTTTTCTGCCATCACTTCTGTGAACAGTTTTTTTATGTCATGTGCACCTTCTCCTCTTTCTTCATTGGCTCCAGTCAGTCTTTTGTGATTCTTCTTTGCATTGTCTAGCAGCTGCTGGATTGATTTCTCATGTTCCCTTTCAGTTTTAAAGCAATTTTTCTTTTCCTGGTCACTAATTGGAATCTTATCTTCTATATCTGAAATTCTGTCCTCACATTGCTTCATTCTGCTGTGTAGACTTTTGATGGAATTTTTAATCTCCTGGAAATCTGTTTGCACCTGTTTTATAGATTCCATTTGTTTCCTATGTTGGGATTCCATCATGTTCCTCAGATCCTCTATTTTGTTTTATCTGTGTCCTCTCTAGATTTATTAATCATGTCTTGCACCATGAGCACAATCTTTGCTGTTATCTGAGAAATTATTTCTGATTTCATTTTTCCCAGATCCTCTTTTGTTGCCAGTTCAGGGAGTCCAGGTGGTTGAGTATCAGATTGTTCCATCTCATTTCCCTTTGGGGTTGCTGTAGGTGATCTGGAAGTCTGTTTTTGATGCTTGTTTATGTGTCTTCTCATTTCTCCAGTGGGGGGTTTCGTGGCTCACCTTCTCTGCCCTAGGAGCATGGAATGGCAGCTGGCGAGCCTCCTCCTGGGCACTGGGACGGGCTCTCCTTCTCTGCCCTGGGAGTGTGGAATGGCAGTGGGGGAGCCTCCTCCCAGGCACTGGGACTGGCTCACCTTCTCTGCCCTAGGAGCATGGAATGGCAGTGCGGGAGCTTCCTCCCAGGTGCTAGAAGACTTTGAAATCTTTATAATGAATGTGAGTAAATATGGCAAGTTAAAGAATCACAGCACAGTCTTCTCATCAGTACTTCTATTTGTTGAGATGATGGTGGCTTTTAAATCTGAATAGTCCTCTTATATAAGCCCCTGCAAAGATATTTCTGTTTCCTGCCTCTGTCTTTGTTATGAGAAGTGTATACTTTTAAACAATAGGTGAATTAAGATATTTCTGTTTATTTACTGGAAGGTGGTAATTAATTCAGCAGGTTCAGTTTTTGCTTGGACCAAAAATGCAACATTATACAAAATTCCTATCCTACACACAATTTGCTGAAGTAAATTCAAAGTATAGTCAGATCCTGAAGTGTCTTTTTTTTCCTCTGTAAAGTAGAAGTTCTGAAAATTTTGTGGAAAACATTATCTCCTTATTCAACTTGATCTGTTGTGTTCCATTAGTATATTGATGGAAGGCCAGGGATGCCAGGGGGACACTCAGGTTGGCAAGCTGGGAGTGTTTGGAACAGAATGTGGTTTCTGATGCACTTGGAGAAACAGTTTATCCCTGAAAGCAAAATTCATATTTTCTTATGTGAATATTCATGGTACCATTATTTTCCTTTGGTGGTATCTGACAGGAAGTTATTGTGTCTTGGCAAATATGATTCTGTTGTTGTTGGAGATACCAAGGAATTAGAGAGGCAATTTTATAAAGTAGTGGAGAATTGAGCTAGAGAGCAATTGAATGTCAAGAATTCCTGCACTAATGGATCTGGGAGAAAGTACTATGCTTTCCAACTGGTCTAGACTAGAGTTCTCAAACTGAATGTCAAAAGTCAAAACACTAAATCAAAAAATATTAAGTTATAGCCATTCTGTTTTGAAAAGGAACCTTCATTTGTCCCTTGCACAGTAATATTTTTAGTCTTTGCCAATGACTGTTTTTCTATTTTGATTTGGTCAAATGTAGGTATGATACTGTCTCCTTCTAGGAAAGTGTTAAAGTAGACAATATACATAGGATTGCAAGGCTGTGACCCAGGAAAAGACAACTCAGAGCTTCCAAAATATTTTGTGACACTGGATATTAATCATTAGTCATGTTCTTACTTTTATTCATCATCCTTTTATTTCTATAGCTCTCTTTAATGATTTCCAGCTGTTTCCTGTCCATTTGGCTGATTCTCTTGTCTTTTTCATTCCATGTGATCACTAACCATGGTCCCTGGGCTCAGCAAACACTTTGTTCTGAGGAAATGAGAAGTGCTCAGAAATGGACATTGACACTAGACCAAAATGGAAGTGAACAGGCTGTTGTTTTTGCTTAAACCAAGTGAAGTAAACCAGCACGACAATAGACAGAAAAGAAATGTTCCTAAAATATTTTCCTTTCTAAAAGTTCAATCTGACCCATACTATACATAATAATTATACTAGTGAAATCCAAACACTAAACCACAATCCACACTAAAGTATTTTAAACTAACTAGACCTGCCAAGAAGTATACATAATTTTCCATCAGTGAAAGAAAATGTTTCACCAGGGGTCAATCCTGGTGCCTAAATCCTAGGCATGTTTTAATTTCACAGACTACCTGGTATGAAACTTGTCAGTTCAAGATGACAGATGAAGTCTGTTCCTTTGTACACAGCTCCCTCTCATGCAAATGTTAAAATGAGAATTAAGTGATGATAATGAAATAAACATACAATGAGAAGAATGAGATGGACTTTCTTGAACAAACAAAATATTTTAACAAGTATCTAGAAGACAGAAAGCAGATGGAGGAGTGATGATTAGGAAAACAGAATGGAAGACCATTCTGTCGTGAAGACAAGTGCTCTATAGCACTACACACTGCAGCATATCTTTAAATTTCTAAATAGTACATATGCAGCATCTGATAGTCTTCTTTGATTCCTTTTTATTCATCTTTTTAAAATCTATAATAACCCATGCTTACTGATAATAGTTTTTAAGTATCAATATGGATTTGTCCTCAAACACCTGGATGTTTCTTCCCTTCTATTAATCCATTGCTTAATTTAGTTCAGACCTTGATTGACTTCAGTTCTGACACCGCTATAGCTTCTATCTGGTTCCTTTACTTCTAGGGTTGGATTTATACTAACTTTTATAAATGTAAATCTTACTAAGCCACTCCTGTATTTAAAATATTATAATAGTGGCTTATAGCTTTCAATATAAATACCCTAATATGGAATGCAAAGTGACTGTGCTACTCATTTTTACTCTAGTGTCAGTACCATACATCTTCCCTCCCCTATCACTGTCTGTAAAATTAAATTTAATTGTCAACTTGACTGGCTTGAGAGCTGCCAAAGCATATTTTTGGGTTAGTCATGGAGGAGTCATCTTGGGGTTTATAGGCCCTAGCCTCATTCTCTTTGGCAGGGTTACCCTGCTCTGCTTTCTGGCTGCCATGAACTGAGCATCTTTGCTTGCTCATATCCTTCCACCATGATGTTTGTTGAAGTCAGCTGATCATGAACTGAACCCTCAGAAACTGTGAGCCAAATAAAGTATTTCTTCCTAAATTCTAAGTGTTACTTATTTGGTCCCAGCAACAAGAAAGCTGAACAATACACTGCAATGATCCTGTTTTTGCCTAAGACATTATGCAAGTTCACATCTTAGTGATTTTTTTTGTTCATGCCACTCATTTTGATTGCAAGGTCATCTTCTAATCTGCTGCCCCATCTCTATAATTTATTTGCTTAGAAAATTTTAATTTGTATTTTAAAATCCTACTTTGTTGATGCCTTCTTTGCACATATTACCTCCTTGCACATTTTTGTTCTACTAGATATCAAATTTTATTGTGCTTGTTTTAAATATTAATTCTTCTTACTAGACTCTGAGCTCTTAGAATAGGCTTGTGTACTGGAGGCTCCAAGTTTTTTTCCATAAAATTTTTTCAAAATTAAAAAAAAAATTTTTTTGGTACCAGGGATTGAACTCAAGACCTTATGCTTGCAAGGCAAGTGATGTATCCATCACACTTAGAAACGTTTCAATTGTTGCTTTTTAAAAATATTTTTTCTGTCTCTTCCACTTTTTTTTTTTTTTAGAAATCTCAGCTGATTTTTTTAGAAATCTTGGGCCACATGAAGCTATTCTACAGTTTATTGATTTTGAATTTTATTTCTTTATTTGATTCCTTTTTTTTCTGTATTTGTTTTGAGTAGTTTCTATTGTAATGTGTTTGAAGTTTACTGATTTTTTCTTTTGCAAAATCTAACATTTAATTAATCCCATTCAGAGCATCGTTCACCTCAGACATTATGGTTGTGCTTTTAAAAAAACTTGCATCTCTTCACTTAACTTTTTGAATGTTTGTGTCACAGTTATAACTGTTTTGATGTTATTGTCTGGTAATTATAATATCTTTGTCAGTATTGGTTGATTTTAATTGGTTGGGTTTTCTCTTCATTATGGGTTATATTGTCCTATTAATTTACATGCCTATTAATTTTTTTGTCAAGCATTGTGGATTTTTACTTTATGGGAATTTGCATGTTTTTCTGTTTTTATTAGTATTGAACTTTGCTTTGGGATATAATTAAGCAGTTAGGTATAGTTAGGTCTCCTTTTTAAGATAAGTGGGACCTGAGTAGCATTTAGTCTGAGGGCAGTTTTGTCTCACCAGTGAGTCAAAATTCTTCTGTTCACTGTGCTAATTCTCATGAATTATGTTTCCATTCTGTCTGGCGGAAACAGGCACTATTTCTGACTCTAGGTAAGTGCTGAATACTTAGCTAAGTCAGTTTGGGTAGCTCATACAAAGTACCATAGATTGAGTGGTTTATAAACAATAGAAATTTACTTTTCATAGTCCTGACAGATCTGGAGACTGGAAGTCTGAGATCAGTATGTCAGAATGATTGGGTTCTGCTGAGGGCCATTTTCTGTTTGCACACTGCCAGCTTCTCCTTGTAGTTGCACATGACAGAAGGAGAAGTTACCTTGCTCTTTGACCTCATCTTATAGACACCAATCTCACTCATGAGAGTGCCATCCTTATAATTTAATTGCCTCCAAAAGATTCCATCTCCAGAAGTTGTCACACTGGGAGATTTTTAGCATATGAATTTTGAGGACGACAAAAGCATTCAGTTCACAACAGTACTGTTTTCTCTAAACTTTTTGGGTAGTTCTTTCTTTGGCCTTGAATAATTTCCTTATATGCATATGCTTGCAGTTTTTCAATCTGTGGCTACCTTGGTCTCCCCAGACTTCCAACTTAATTATTTAAACTCTCAGAATCTTCTTAGCCTGCTTGGGTTCCCCTCCTTGTGCTGCTGACTGGAAACTCAAGGCAGTGAGTTCTGGCAGGTGTAGGACCTATCTCATTTAGTTTTCTATCTGCTAGACATTACTGACTTATTTCTTGACTTCTATTATCGTGAAAACTATTATTTCACTACTTGGTCTAGGTCTTTTGTTGTTTGGATGAGAGAGTAAATCTAAGCCTTGTTCCTTCATCTTGGCTGGAAGTACAGGCTGTTCTATGTTTTTATAAAAAGGTTACAAAAGAAAATAATTCTTATACTCTCCAGGATCAAAACTTCAAGATCATTTCAGAAAGCACTAGGTCAAGATGGGTTTACTAGTGAAAACTGCTAACAATTAAGAAAGAAATAAACTAATTCATTACAAGATGAAAGCAAAGGGTAATAGTCCTTAATTTATTCCAGAAGGCCATTGTTTAGTTGAACCTCTTGCCAAATTCTCTAATCATAAAGGCCATAACATTAGTAAAAACTAATAATCAGAATATATGACCAAAATGAAATAGGAAAATAATTTGCGAACTGCTTTAAAGAATGTTTAAAATTTTGTGTTGCTCTAAATCAACTACTCAACAAGGTACTAGATAATGAGACAAACTAAATTTCTTATTGACTAATAGATTTAGAGTGGTAGATGATAGAGTTTAGTTTGTTTTATGCTTATATTTATATTAAAAAAGTCATTGTATAGCATATAATTTTCTGATGCAAATGAATCATGCTTCTATGTAGTCACAAGCTTTATAGACCAAATATCTTTATTATTTAAGTATGTAGTTCAGGCACCAGAATATTTCTAGTAATCTTAACTATGTATATCATACCTAGAGGGAATAAATCAGTTTAGAAATCAGACTAAGTATGAGGCAGTTAATTTGAGAATGACTGAAATCATACTAGGAATGAAATGCTTCAAATTAAAATGAATTTAAACAGAAGAGTTCTGATTATAATTTCCATTTTTTTCTCACCCAGAATTAATAAAAGTCTTAGCAGGGTGTGTACAGGTTCTGTCAATACTATCTTGTTTTTGTACTGTTCTCTGTTATGACATTTCATTCTTTGTATGAGCTGTTGACTTTTAATATGATTAAAAAATAAAAATTAACTCTAAAATAATGCCTCAATTTTCTTTTAGTTCTTTGATATATTTGTAGCAAGAAGTTTTGTAAATGTTCAGAGTTTACACAAAATAAAGAATATTTGTCAGTGTTATCTATTCTCTATATATTTTATCCTCTGCAATGTCTATTTTGGTTTTACCAGTGTGGGAATTGAACTTAGGGTCTTCCCCCTGAGCTAAATCCACAGCCATTTTTATTTTTTATTTTTGAGACAGGGTCTCACTAAGTCACTAAATTGCCAAGGGTGGCCTGGAAATTGATACCCTCCTACCTCAGCCTTCCAGGAGTGTTGGGGTTGGAGATGTGCATCACCATGATCAGCTTACAATGTTATTGTTTTAAAATATTTATTCAATGTTATCCTAATTTTTTAACCTCATATAAGTGGATAGTTAATGTTGTTTGCAGAAAGTATTTGTTATATTCCTGGGATATGCAATTAAAATACTGATTATTATAATTTTATCACAGAGGCTGTGATAATCTTATTTCCCATTTTGCAGTTATTTATAGATATATTTTCTTCAACCAGTATTCATTTAAACTTTTAAATTTACAAATAATAGTTACATTTATTTTGGGATAATTATATATAAAATTATATATATACATATTTATATAATTCCTTTATTACTTTGTGTCCATTTTTTCCCTCTCTTTTTGCCTATCCTTTCTCCTGGTCCCCTTCTGGCTCTCCAAAAATTCTGTCTCCCTGTTTCTCACCATTTCTCTTTTATTTTAGTCTTTAGTTAAATTGTATTTTGGGTATTTCATATAAGAGAAACTGGACAGTATTTAACTTTCTATATCTTACTTCACTTATCCTTATGGTCTCAAGATCCATTCATTTTCCTGAAAATTACATGATTTCTTTATTTTTTATGGTTGAATAATATTTCATTGTGTACATATATCACATTTTCTTTATCTCTTCATCTGCTGATAGGTATCTAGGCTGATTCCAGAGCTTAGTTATTGTGAATTATGTTGCTATATACATGGGTATGCATATATCACTACAGTATGGTGTCTTTAACTCTTTCAGAAATATTCCCAGGAGAAGTATAGCTGGATCAAATGGAATTTCTAATTTTTGAGGAAACTCCATACTGATTTCTATAGTGGTTGTACTAGTTTACATTATAACAGTGATGTAGAAAGCTTCCTTTTCCCCCATATCCTTATCAGAATTTGTTATTTTTTGTGTTCTTGATGGTAGCCATTATATTGGAATAAGATGAAATCTCAGTTATTTTACTTCGTGTTTCCCTGATGGCTAAAGATGATGAACATTTCTTCAGGTCCCTATTGGCCATTTGTATTTCTTTTGACAACTTTCTATTAAGTGCATTTGCCCATTTTTTTATAGCATCATTTGTTTTGGGTATTAATGTTTTGAGTTCTTTGTATTTTCAAGATATTAGAACTATGTCAGAAAGGCAGCAGGCAAAAATGATTTTACATTCTATATGTTGTCTTTTCACTCTATAGATTGTTTCCTTTGCTGTGCAAAACACTTTTAGCATTAGTGTTTCTGTTTTATATATAGGACTCTGATCCATTTTGATTTGATTTGAGTTCATGGTGAGAGAGGTTTGGGTCTAGTTTCATTCTTCTGTACATGGACAACCAATTTTCCCAGCACTATTTGTTAAAGAGGCTTTTTTCAGCATAGTTTTTGGTCCCTTCATCAAAAATCAGATGGCTGAAGCTGCATGGGGGTTTTCTGTGTCTTCTGCTCTATTTTTCGTGCCAGCGCCATGCTGTTTTTGTAACTATAGCTTTATAGTATTGTTTGAAATCTGGTACTGTGATGCCTTCTGCTTTGCTGTTTTTGCTTGATCATTTTGGCTTTCTGGGTCTCCTCTGTTTCCATATGAATTTTAAGGTTGTTTTTTTCTAGTTCTGTGAAAAATGTTGTTGTTATTTTAATAGGGATCACATTAAATCTATATATCACTTTTGGTAATGTGCCCATTTTAATATTTTACCTATCCAGGAATTGGAAACATCTTTCCATTTTCTAATGTCCCCTTCAATCTCTTTCTTCAGACTACCATAGTTTTTGTTATATAAGTCTTTCACCTACTTGATTAGGTTGATTCTTAAGTATTTAATTTTTTTGAAACTATCAGGAATGAAATTGTTTTTCTGATTTTTTTTCTCTGCAGTTTCATTATTCATGTACAGGAACTCTGTTGATTTTTTTTTGCAATGATTTTGTATCCTGCTAGACTTAGTGTATATACCCATTAAAATACCAGCTGAGGAAGTAGTCAGATTTAGGAATCAGTACTTAAACATCTGTGTATAAATTCAATTTAATAGCTCATTTGTGAAAACAAAAGGCTGTATGAGAATGAGTGATATGGCAATATTTTTTTTTTTCTGGAGTGACACAACCATGTAATTTGAATGATTGTACTTCAGGATTCCTTGTCCATTTACTGTATAAATTTGCAAATGACCTAAAAGAGAAATGCTAGATATTTTCATCAAAGGACAGTGGTTTTCTCTCTCTCTCTCTCTCTCTCTCTCTCTCTCTCTCTCTCTCTCTCTCTGAGACATGGTCTTGCTTTGTAGTTCAGGCTGGCCCTAAACTCACTATGTAGCCCAGGCTGGCCTCGAACTCCAGTCGATCCTCCTGCCTCAGCCTCCTGAGTGCTGGGATTACAGGTGTGCTCCACTACCTCTGGCTTTTCTCATTCATTGATACTTGTGTTGTGTAAATGGTGGTAGTGTATATGTTTATGGTAGGATGAGTATATGTGGCAGAACAAATGGCTTGCTTGGCTCTTTATGTGTGCTGTGATAACCTGGTTATATCACTTAATATGAGAAGATTGGCATCTGGATTAGGCTCAAATTTCAAGACTAATACCAATGGATGTTTGCTGATTGTAAAATCAGACTACTGACATACACTGTAGTACATCATTTTCCAGTAATTGAAATTGGGAAAGACTTTGAATGCCAGGATAACTACCATGTGCTTTATGAAATTGGAAACTAGTAGATATTTTTCTACAGGTTGGTGGAATAATGAGAATATTTGGCTATTTCTGTTTTTAAAAGGAAGCATACCCTTAATTCAACACACTTTTGGCTGCTTAGTGTATGCAGATTACTTTTTTATTATGCTTTGAAATAAAAACGTTATTTTTGAACATGAAGTTAAATTCAATCCCTGGAAGCTTCCAGTCTTCACCAGGAGCTATTTTGGTAGATTTTAATGAAGAGTATATGCAAATGAATTGGTTTTTAGCCCTAGATGTTTTTGACAATGTTTTGTCAAGCCAGTGTGTTTACAGTTGGGATATTAGTCACAGAGTATAGCCTTATGTTCCATTTCATAGAGGAATTAGAATGATTCCCTAAATTCTTACAGACTCAAACTTGATGAGTGTTAAGGAGTTCAAGTAAATATAACAGACAACATTTTTCCTTCCAATTTCTTTGACCTCTCTCTTTCTATAATAATCTCATTTTTGAAGCCTGACTTTCTGTAAGTAACAAATTGCCAAGCAGGATTTGTCTGACATTTTTGCTCTGTGGCTTGGGAATTTAGAATTTATCCTTAAGCTGGAATATATGTTCATATTTTGGGATGTTCTTATGCATATTAAGAAATTTTAAAATTTTTCCTCATTCCTAAACATCCTAGGGTAGAGACTATATTAATAAACAGTAAATGAGATAGGGAAAGGACCTGCTGGTTGGAGTAAGTAATGACTAATATTGAAATAGGGCTCTTAGAGAGTAAAACGTACTCATTGTACTGACAGAAGAATGAGAACACAATTGTGCTATAAAATGATGCTTTCCGATTTTCTGCAATCAAAACTTTGTTTTTTCATTTATGAGAATAGCCCATTCTAACAGAATGTAAAGATGAAAGATATCTGTAACTCTATGCCCAGAGATAACCATTTTTTGTATTTTTTATATTTTGTTTCCTGTTCATCATTTTCATAAACGTATATGGTTATGGTGCATCAGATTGTACGATGGTTTGATATCTGGCTTTGAGAATTTATTATAGTAGGGAAATAAGAACTAAGATGGCTGAACAAAAAGTTCTCACCTCTTCCACTGAGGATAAAAACAAGAAATAAATAGGTGACTTTCAAGGTGAGTGTCTGAACGAGAGCACTGGAATGAAGAAGGGGAAAGGCAGGGAACTGTAAGACACAGAGACCTGGTCTGGTAGCTGTGTTGGTTAGTTTTGTATTGTTGCTGAGACAAAATACCTGACACCCAATGTTAGAGGGGAAGGGGTTTATTTGGCTTACAGTTCGTAGAAGTTTCAGTCCATAATCGGCTGGCTCCGAGGCTGGGATGGCAAACAGGCATCACAGAGGAGAAACAACATGGTCCACAGAAGGTAGCAAAGGTAACAAGAGAGAGGTTAACAGTGTCTCTCTTCCCCTTTCATCTTATTCAGACTACTTAGGGCAGGTAGCACTCACACCCTTAATCCTAGTGTCCTTGATCCTAGCATTGCACCATGAATCAGTTCCAGCTTCACACACTCTAGATCAATCCTATGACCACATGAGGCTTTGGGGGGGACATCTAGACCCAAACCATAACAGTAGCCTAGAGAGAGGAATAGAGTACCCTAGTAGCTATAATCCTGGTTCCCCATTCAGGGGCATTCCCCAACAGAGAAGTACCAGGGGACACTGTTAGGACAAAGGAGGATGTGAGCTCAACAACCAGGTTTCCATCATGTTCCTGAGCTCCTCTATTTTTTCTTTTTTAATCTGTCTGCTCTAGAGTCACTAAGCATGTCTTTCATTCTGGTCAACATCTCTGTAGTTATATGGGAAAATATTTCTGCTTTGATTTTTTTCTAGAATCTCATTCATCTGCTTTGTTATTTCTGCTGTTACCACTTCCTGAGTCCAGGTGGATGACTTTCAGATTGTTCCACCTCATTGTCCCAGGTGTTTGCCTTTGGTGAGCTGAAAATCTGGGGAGGCTGCATCTTGTTTAAGTATCTTCTCATTTTCTATTTCTTTAAAGTTTGATTCCTGGGTTGATGCTTATAAATTGCTTAGGGTGAGTAGCTTTATCATCAGTATTCAGAACTCTTAGGAAATGACTACTTCTTAGAAGTGTCTTCCAGGTATAGCTGACTTTTGGGTTTTGATCCTATCTCTTCAATTTATTGGGGATGAGAAGTTTCTGCCTACTTGGCCCAGCTGCTAGCTCTTTGGCATTGGGCTATAGGTGGTTTTTAGACCCTTATGCAATCTCAGTTTTGGTATACCAGGAGGAACAACCGATTAGCACAATTACATCACCTGAGCTAAAGTGGTACAATCAACAATAACAATAGCATCTAATACAGCCTAGAAAATAGAAAACTGTGATTACTATTAATTTGCTCTTTAACTGTATGAACTAGATTTGTGGTTATATAAGGAAATCTAGAATGAATCAAAAAATTGTATGCAATAAATAAGTCCTTAATATAGCAATTTTACACTTAGAGGAGAAGATTTAAAAGGGGTTGGGAGAAGAAAACAGAAATAAAAGATGAGGAAGCGATCAGAAGCAAGGCTGGAGGACAAAATTTAGTAATCTGGTGAAGAAGTCATGTGGGAAAGAGAAAAAGAAAAAATAAAAACAAGAACAAACAACAACAACAAAAAACTGGAAACTGTGTTCAAACAATCAAGCAAAAACCAAAACAAAACAAGAATCATAAAGGAGGAAAAAAACAGAAAAAGAAAGAAAGAAAGAAAAGAGGAAATAACCCATTCAATTCAAGGTGTGTCTCTCCTGTTACTGGGAGGCAACATGGGCAAAGAGTCCAGTGCCAAACTGATTAATCCCAGCAAGCCAGCCACAGCTTCACGTGGGGTAGTGGATAATACCAGCCAGCCTTTGGTTCCTCTGGAGTTCAGGCTGGTTTCTGCCTATGAGGCTAGAACCGAAGTTCTTGATCTATTTGGCTCCTGCTTGCTTGAACTCTGTTCCCTGATCTTCTGCTGACTTGATCTCAGCACTTGCACACAGGCACTGCCAGCCACTAGATGGGGTCGGCCCACAGCTGTTCTGAGTTCCAAGATCAGTTAGGCCCTCTCCAAGATGGCTACCAGCCAATCGCCTTCTCCTGGGTACCCAGATAACTCACCAGTTGCTGCAGTCCAGTGCGTCCTCTGCTCCATTCCACTGGTGCATTTCTCCTTGGGAGTCTCTGGGTGGCCAGTATTTACCTTGTATCTGCAGGTTCGGTTTGGCCCACTGTTCCCACACTGGAAGTCAGGGCTCTGGGAGAGAGCGCTGCTTGGTTCCTCCCTCCTCTTCATTAAAGTCTCTCTCTTCACTCTCCCCCTGGACTTCAGTTCTCACCTCAGATCCTTCTTGGGTCCTTGGGACCCACTTCCCTCCTTGTTCTCCTCGTGCCACTATATTCCAGGGTTAGGACACCAAATCTCAGAGAGACTCTTTCTCTGCTACTTATCACTCCACCATCTTCCCGGAAGTTTTGCCAGTTCAACAACCAGGACAGGTTTATTTAGAACAAACCTGACAGGGACCACTGCTATGAGGACCAAGTGGCCTCATCTCTCACAGACTCAAGGTTTTTATGAGGTTAAGGGGGGGCACTGAAAAGGGGAGTTGGAATTAGACTGGTATGGTTGTCCTTCAAGCAGGTAGCTAGCAGCTTGTGTACTGGCCATAAGGGAAGTTGAGAAAGTGGGTATGATTGACCTTCAGGAGAGGGAGGAACTTGTGGGAACTGACCAATTTTGAAGTCTTAGTTGTATGAGAACTCAGGTGTGTTTTTGAATGCAGCTTCAGTCTAAAGGTACTGGTGTGATTCCTTCAGACACCACTGCGGATGAGAGAATTCTAGCTATGGGAGAGTTCTGCAATTCTCATGGGCTTGAGCCCAGTTAGGGTAGATGCTAGGGGTCTGTCTCACCCCCAATCATCAGTGCTCAGATTGTTGCAGTTTAACGCCATCTTGAGAAAGGAGCTATTATTGGAATCCATACTGTCATAAGGGATAGAAGCTCCAGTATATATCCATCCCTGGAGTTCTCCAGACATTTCACCATACATTCACAAAAGACTGTGACCTAATGAACCCAACCAGACCCAGCAATGTAACTGCAATCCCAGTGCCCGAGTTTATGAAGTACCCTGCACTGCAGGGACCAGATGATTAATTATAATTAAAGGGTACTATTCCCAAGATCTGAGGAACCATGGTAATAACACACTGGGGCCTAGTGCATAGCACCTGCTATCCTTGGTGTGTGCCACCAGGGGGACTAAGGCTGAACCTTCTGAACTCTGTGCATGCCACTATTGAGCCTGGGAGTGAGTCTTCTGTGCTTCGTGACCCCACTGCCCTGATCTAGGTTCCCATTGACTGAGTGACCAGAGGCCTTGTCTGAGTGATCAGAAGCACAGCCCTCTTCCACTAGCTGGTGTGGTGCTCATCTTTGTGTGGGGATTCATGAACAAAGAGCTGGTTTTAAGGAAAGATAAAATTGAAAAAACAGAGCTAGACCAACCAAGAAAAAAAAAAAAAGGCCCAAATAAAACCAGACATGAAAAAGAAGTCATTACAACTGATACTGCAGAAACACAAAGGAACATTAAGGACTATTATGAGCAACTATGCCAACAAATTGGAAACTGTAGAGAAAATGGATACATTTAAGGACACTTGTAACCTACCAAAATCAAACCATTAAAACTCGACTTCTCTCTCACCTTATATAAAAATCAACTCAAAATGGATCAAAGACCTAAATGTAAGACCCTAAACTATGAAACTAGTAAAAGAAAACATAGAGAAAACATTTTTCTTTTTTTCTACTCTTTTTTTAAAAAATTGGTTATATAGATTGATGGATTTCATTTTGGCAAATTCACAATGGTTATAACATAATTTGATCATTTTTACCCTCCACCCAACTTGTACTGCACCTCCCCCACTTCCCATTTAGGGGGTTCTTAATGTGTATATTTTGTTCATATCCATCCCCCATCACCTGCTCTTATGCCCCTCCCCTCCTTATTCCCTTCCTCTTGTCCAATAATAGTCTTCTGTCATGGTCTTGATAAAAATAAATATCCCCCACAGCATCATATTTTGGAAGATGATTGGGTTAAGCAGGTTTATACTCACTTGAGTTCAGTAGCTGAGTGTGTTGTTAGGAGGTTGAACCTAGTTAGAGGTGGTTACTGGGGACGTAAACTGGAAGGGTATATCTCCCTCCCTGGCTCCTCCCTACACTCTTTGCCTTCTGCCTGGCCTGGGATGAACAAATTTCTTTCACCTAGGCCTTTCCACCATGCTGTTCCTGCCTTGGGAATCCCACTGTGAACTGAAAATGTTAACCTAAATAAACCAATCTTCCTTTAAGTTGTGAGTGTATTATATCTCAGCAATGAGGAAAGTGACTAAGACATCTTCCTTCTACTTTTTTGTCTTTTTAAAAAAATGATTCTACCTGTTAGAACATGTGATATTTGTCTGAGTCTGGCTTAATTTGTGACAGTTTGTCCAAGTTGGACCCCTATCCCCCCAGACCTGCTACCTGAATTCACAGGAGCACAGAGATAACAAGAAGCCATCAGTCATTTTGCTGTTCTCACCACTTCCCTGTTTAATAGCCAGCCCCAGGCCCATCACCCATGGGACTCTAAAATTTTCCACCTTCTCAACCAGTGCCCTCTCCCCTACCTAAATTGCCCCGTATAACCACCAGTACCCTCCTCTCAGTGCCAATGGCCTTCTCTCCCTTGGCCCATCTGCACCCAAATGGCAATAAATTCATTACTTGTTGCTTAGACTTTGCCTGGCTTGTTGGTCTCAATTTTGCCGTGGTCTGACCTTATAATTTGTTCACTAAAATGGTCTCCAGGTCAATCCATTTTCTTGCAAATGACAGAATTTTGTTCTTCCTAGAGGCTGAATGGTACTCCTTTTTGTCTATATACCACATTCTTTTCATTCACTCTTGCTGAACAGCTAGGCTGGTTCTATATCTTGGCTATTGTGAATAGTGTATATATGGGTATGAAAGTATCCCTAGACTGTGCTGACTTTATTGTGCTGGGTATTTACTAAGGGATGATATGGCTGGATCAAATGGTAGCTCTATTTTTAGCTTGTTTTGTGGAACCTCTATGCTGATTTCCATAGGGGCTGTACTAATTTACATTCCCACTAGCAGTGTTTCCTTTTCCCTCATATCCTTGCCAGCACTTTGATTTTTTTTTTTTTACTCTTGAAGATAACCATTCTGACTAGGTTGAGATAGAATCTCAATGTAGTTTTGACTTGCATTTCCCTGATAGATAATGATGTTGAACATATTTTTCATAGGTATTAGCACTTTGTATTTCTCTTGAGAACTGTCTGTTTTGAGAACTGTCACAGGTTCATTTGCCCATTTATTGATTAGACTATTTGTTTCTGGTGTTAATTTTTTTGTGCTCTTTATGTAAGCTAGATATTAATCCTCTGTTGGAAGTGTAAGTGGCAAAGATTTTCTCCCATTCTGTAGGTTGTCTCTTCACTCTGTTAGTTGTTTCCCTTGGTGTGCAGAAACATTTTAGCCCTATTTGTTGGTTCTTGGTATTGGAGTCCTATTCAGAAAGTCTTTTCTTATGCCTATTGCTTCCTCTAAGTTTTCTTTTGACAGTTTCAGGTCTTATAACTAGGTCTTTTGATCTACTGTCAGTTGATTTTTATAAAGGGTGAACAGTAGGGATGTAGTTTCAGTCTTCTACAAGTAGATATCCATTTTCCCCAGTACCATTTGTTAAAGATGCTATCTTTTCTCCAATATTTAATTTAGGCTCCTTTGTTTAGAAACAAATGGTTATAGTTGCAGGGATTTGTTCTTGTGTTCTTTATTCTGTCCCATTGTTCTACATGTCTATTTTTGTGCCAGTCCCATGCTGTTTTTGTTGTTGTAGCTTTATAGTATAATTTATAATTGGTTATTTGATGCTTCTAGACTTGTTCTTTTTGCTTAAAATGACTTTGGCTATTTTGAGTCTTCTAATTTTTATACGAATTTTGGATTGTTTTTTCTAGTTCTATGAAGAATCTCATTTGTACAGTGGTACTTCAGTGCACAAACTTAACTCTTTTCATGATTCTGGTTGCAAACCGAATCAGATGAGAACTGAATCAAATTCAGTGGTAAGGTTCAATGTTGACCTTGTAGGGAAATTTGATTTGGTTCTCATCAAATTCATTTTGAGACCAGAATCAAAGTTTGTGAAGCAAGGTACAGATGTGTTTTGATGGGAATTGCATTGAATCTGTATATCACTTTTGTTAACATGGCCATTTTGACAATATACATTCTGCCAATTCGTGAACACGGGAGTCTTTTCATCTTCTGGTGTCTTCTTCAATTTCTTCCTTCAACATTCTGAAGTTTTCATTGTAAAGGTTTTTCACCTCCTTGGTTAGATTGATCCTATGTATTTTACTTTATTTGAAGGTATTATGAATGGAATTGTTTTTCTAGTTTCTTTCTCAGCTAGTCCACTATTGGTATATAGTAAAGCTATTGATTTTTAAATGTTGATTTTTATATCTTGATGAATTCATTAATCAGCTCTAAAAATGTTTTGGTAGAGTTCTTAGGGAGACAGAACATTTAAGACATTTGTTTAGACAAAGATTTTTATTTTTGTTTTAGACTCCACAAGCAGAAGCAACAAAACCAAAAATATTCAGATGGAACTATATTAAGGTATTTAGCTTCTTCACAACAAGGGAAACCATCAATGAGTGAAAAGACAATCTATAGGGTCAACCATTTTCTGGTCTCCCTTCTGTCTCTCTTAGACAGAAGCTTTCATTCTCTCAGTAAATTTTTCCTACTCTTAACCTCCGTTGTTCCTAGAATTCATTCTTCAATTTTAGAGAGCATGAACTTGTGTTTCAGATATCTAGTAGGTTTGGGAGCTACAACTTCCCCCCTATATGATTTTGGAGGTCTTCCACTGAGATTACTGGTCAGAGATTGGGAACTGAATATCTGAACCTTGTGCTCCTTTGGAATGTATTAAGGAGCAATTTAGTATTTCTCTACACTGGCACATGGTGTGCCTACTTCCTAAAGCCAGCTACACAGAGGAAAGTACTATGATGCTATCTTACAATTAGAATTATACCTTAAGAGAGAGAAATGGTCAAAATCATCTTATGTTGAGATTTTCTTTACATTAAAAAGTAATTCTTGGGGCCAGGGATTTAGCTCAGTGGTTTCGCCGCCTGCTGTGCAAGCACAAGGACCCAAGTTCGATCCCTGGTACCAAAAAAAAAAAAAAAATAAGAATAATTAATTCTTGCTTGTGTTCAAATGTAAATGTGGGTCATGGAAAAATGAGAGACACTCTTAAGACATACAGCACCTCTAAGCCTGAGGCTACTCCTCACCCTAACCACCAGTTAGTGAGGTGGAATTTCTAAGCCATCCATAATTAATCTCTATGAGGCTATATCCATCCTTAGCTAAGTTTTTCAGGTCCCTCAAAGAAAACATCCCTTGCAGGAATTAAATAGCAAATATAGGGCTGCCTGTATTCACATGTCTTTTTCTCTCTATGATGTAAGACAGATCAAATGAGACCTAAGAAAGTTTTCAAATGACCCTGATATGTACATTGAGGTCTTTAGAGGACTTACTCAGACTATGGATTAGATTAGAAAGATGTAATGTTGCTCTAAAGTCAAACATCGATTTCTGATGAGAGACAAGTAGTATTACAAGCTGCTACTACATATAGAGACACATATTATCTTATTTTGGAAGCTCAAAAGACAGGCAGCCAGAGGAACAAGTGGTTCCTACTGGAAAACAAGCAGTTCCTATAAAAGGCCCCCACTGGCCTGCCAATCAGATAGGAGATTAAATAGAAGACATTTTCAGGCATGTATTCTTGAAGGTCTATGAAACATGAGAACTAAGCCCTTCAGTTAATTTATATTGTCAACTATTTATCAGGAAAGAAGATGAGGACATCCCTAGATCCTGATTTGATAAGAGAAAAAACTATAGTTTTTCCCAAGTCACAGTTTTGCAATACGTAGATGGTATGCTGTTAGGTGTCCCCTCAGAAGAGCTTTCTAGCCAAGACCCCTGTGCTCTGCTAAATTTTCTAACAGAGGTAATAATGTTTCTAGATCTAAGGCACAACTTTGCAGCCTTGAGGTAAAATATTTAGGACTTATTGTATATATCTAAGGGAACCCAAAGACTGGAGGAAGAAAGAATTAAACCAATTCTTTCCTTTCCACAGCCCAAATATCTAAAACAGCTAAGGAGATTCCTAGAAATTACAGGCTTTCATCACCTTTAGATAGCAGGATATAGTGAAATTGTGTGACCTCCTCAATCGGCTTATAAAAAACCCAAAAGACAGACACCCATATTTTAACCTGGGAACCTGGTTCCCAGACAGCATTCCAGAAACACAAACAAGGAGTTCTAAGTGCCTACCTACAAGACACTTTCTCAGTTTGTATGTTAACAATAGGTAAAACATGGCTTTAGGAGTGTTCTATACAAGATCAGGGAGCTGCTCAATAGCTTGTATCTTATTTAAGTCCTAAATTAGATATTATAGATTCAAAATAACTTATTTAAAAAGAAAGGCAACAATGCAGTGAGAACACTTTCATTCTCTTTCAGTAGGCAAAATAGCAGACATTTGGGTTCTTTGATTATTGGTTCAGTTTTCTGCTTAGCAGTGCAATTTGAATCAGTCTTGACTTTTGTCTCTAGAGAGGTGTTTTGCTAAGGATTGCAGATGCACTCAGGAAAATCTGAATTATCTTTCTACACCAGAGATGGTTAAGATTTAGTTCTTGTGCCATATTTAAAGGCACTCTTCTGTCCCTTCTCCACTGCCCTGCCCCTGAGAAATAACACAGTTCTCAACAGTGTTTGGTTCAAGGCACTTTCCTCCTCTGTGGCCTCTGGATTTCAAGACAAAGCTTCCAGAATGCGAGTTTCCCCTCCCTGGACTCCTTCCAGAGTAAAGCTGACTTTGACTTATCTCTGGGCTGTATAGAAAACTGGTCTAGGTTTAATCCTGAAACTCTCAAAAAATAAATGTAAAAGTTTTAGTCCAGATTTTTCTGTCTTTCAGCCCCAGGCAAAATTAGAAAATGATAAAAACAGTTAGCTGGTAAAAACCCAGCTCTAGCCACTTCCTTGTATCTGTAGTTTGCCACCACTGGCACTGAATGTATCATAAAGTCTAAGGGACACCTTAGAGTGGGCACAGAACAAGAGGGATAGATGGGGATGCCTTCTTTCCCTTTGTTTCTTTTCAAAGTGGAAATAATTGTCATAGGTAGACATCTGCAGCACAGCAGATTGGATCATTGGCAGGCTTTCTTCCCTCACTGTTTGAAATTCATACTTAGCTCCAAAGAGTGTCACCTAGTATCTTTCTATACTCAGACCTGGCCTGAATGCATCCTCCTGGAGATACTTAAAATTACCTTTAACAGTTTTTCCCTTTAGAGGAAACAATTATATGTGGCTATAAAACAACTGTGGTTATCAAAACAATGAGAAGTCAGTGTAGCTGGGTATTCCACTAAGATAAACCATCAGCTTAGAACCTATCTTGAAATGGTCTTTGCTCTCACAGGTGCAGAAGATTTTTATTCCTTTTGATTCTTATTACAAGAGATCTCTGTTAATTGATCTACAAAGTCCAGACTAGTCTTTTTTATAGTTATAAACCTAAAAATTATAAAAGTTATTATAATTCAACTTGGCCAAATACATCTGAAGGTACTCTGGTTTATAAACAAGTTGTCTTATATGTGTGTCTGTTTACCTGTTCAATTTGTTGCAACATATACAGCTCTTTTGTTTGAGCTTTTTTCTTTTGGTATTTTGGATTTTTTAAGATGTTTGCCTCTAACTCAAGTTGGCTTATAGGTAAATTTAATTAAAGACATACTTCCACCAGGTTGCAGATTATCTAAATAAAGTCAACTGGTACAAATACAGTACACATTGTTGTCTATATATATAATATCTCATGAATCTTTCATTGGTCAAAAATAATGTGTTAATTGTTATGATCTGGCTCTCACAGGTCATCAAAATTTGTTAAGATAATTAAATAAAGACTCTTGGGCTTAAGAAAACTACTGGACAGGACTCCCCTTGGTAAATAAATGAGTGGCTGCCTAGAAAAAAATTATGCCAGCCTTTGTTTACAAAGGGGACCCCAATAATTGCTATAGCCTCATGGGAAATACATTGCTAAATGTATTATTATTATGATATGTATACATTGGTCATGATCAAACAGCTAAGTTTTCTGTCAGAAAACAATAAGGTTTTATTTAAAATATTCTTGGTACAAAACAAAATTAAGGGACAAAGGGTTTCATGTAACTGATACTCATTGTTGTTTCATGGTGTACTAAATATCATTCATGACTTTCAGGTGTACAGGTCTTCTAAGATATTGTTTATGGTAATCTTTTTTTGACTCAAGTATCTGCCTTTCTCTTGTGCTCCAGCTACTTATGATGAGGTATGTATCAAGCCAACATAAGATAACCAATCAAATAATAATTTTTTAAGAACTTATGTGATAGATATGTTATGTGTCACCACACTTAAGGATGCTCAGATGCCAAACAGTCCAAACAATGTCACACTAAAAATTAAGGGCTTGCCATTATAAACTTCTAAGGTATATTTATAGGCTGATATGTGTGTTCTATTTAGATGACATACTATTAAGAGTTTTCTTTATGTCATTTAATGTCTTGTGATCAGATGGAGGTGTTTGACTGAAAGACTATTCCATACTAAGTAGACACGTGTTACAAAGAAAATGTCATCATTGTTGTCATGCCAAAATACTATGTGTAGCTCTTGATCTCAAGTTTTTCTATATAATGTATAATGTCTGTTAACATTCTCCAGGGGTTAAACTACTAAAGCAACCATGGTTGGTAAGAAATAATAGCCCCTCTAACTGTGCTTTAGACTTCAAAGTGCTTAATGTCCAGACAAAATCATAATAGTTAAGCTCAGTGCTCTTACTGCACTTCTAATGTCACTGATCTCTTCTGGGTGTTCCACAACTAAAGTTTGGAGACCAAAACTAGAAAGGTAACTGGGCTATGAGGACAGCCAATATTTTGGCTCTGGCCCCTCAAGGTCAACAAAGATCCAGGACACAAAGGCACCTTTCTATGGGAGCTTACATGTTTGGTAAGTCACCCAAGCTCCTCAGCAGGGAGATTGCTGGACACCAGAAGACAAATATACCATGTGCCAAAGGAGGGTCACCAAGAGGGAAAAGTCTTCTATGCTTTTACTGAAAGCAACATGGTCAAGCAAAGCCGTGACCCATCCTGATGGCTGACACTGACAGAGGAACTGAGAGGCTCTATGCATGGTTCCAAAATAATGCCTGAGGAGACTTAACTGACCTTGATAGATAGCAAGAGGTTCATACTGATTCACAGGTCTCATTTTAACTTGGTCTTAAACACACAGCAGAAAAGAATAACTGAAAGAGGTATAAAATAATGCCATAGTAATAAGCTAGATATAAAAAAGGGGCTCCAATTGCTGACTCCTTCTGGCAGTTTCCAGCTACACCAGTAGCTAACCATGGTTATGGATCATTAGGAAAAAATATGTTACAATCTATAAGAGCTCAGCTAGAGTTTTATATTTCTTAGCAAAATTTGTTCTTCAAATTGTCTCTTATCTTACAGCTAAAACTAGAGAGATTTATGTATGATAAAGTATCAGACTTGTAGATAACCTCTACCAATGAAAGTGTAAGACCGAGGGCCTTGCCAAACGCTCCGAGGAGCTGACTGCAGTGAAGAACACCCGGGAAGGAACACACCAGACAAGTTGGAAAATAAAACAGACCTTTATTAGTCTGGGCAGATGGCACTCCCAAAGCAAAATAGCTTAGAGAGGCAACTGGCTCAGAGTCCGAGGCTGTTCTTATAGGGGGTTGAGGGGGAAGTTAACATATAGAATTAAAGAAAAGGGACAAAGGTCAGTGGTCAACTGTCACGTATTGATGGTCAGCAGACATTTGCAGCTTGTTCTATAGATTGTGGTGTCCAGAACATCAGTTCTGGGCAAACAAGGAGTTGAGTAGTTTACTTTGGGACTTTAGGTTGGTTACAGATTTTATCTAGTGTCCCAAAACTAACAAGCATCTTTATCCATTAACTCACATTTAATCACAATGGGGCTGGAGAAAAGGAACAAAGGTTATGCAGTCCCACATTCCCCACTGATTTTTGGAACTTAAGTAATCTTACACACAAATGTAGGCATCCATTGTATATAACAACATGACAATAATAAGCATGTACACACAACTATGATGACAAGAAAAAGTTGTTTTAACCATTGTAGATTGGGCAACCACGAAGTTAACCATTTGAACAAGTCCCCACCATCCTCATCATGTACTCTTTGAGCCAGATCTTTTAATTGTTTTACCTTTTTTTTTTTTTTTTAATCTTTGGACCATTATTGGTAAGATTGAAACAACACATATTTTTTACTCTTTCACAACCTTGGTGGTGGAAGAGCAACAAATAGTCTATTGTTGTTCTATTATCTAAGATTGCCTGTCTTTGTTCCTGTAACTCTTGGTTAATTAATGCCAAGGCTGACGAGGTAGCATTTAACCCTTTGACCACCTTGTAAGCTAATTTTTGTACTGCCTTTTTTAGCATGGACTCCTATAGAAGGCAGGGCAACAAAAGATGCTATCATGGTTATTACTTTAGCACCTGTTAACAGACCTATGTCATCATTGCATCCTGGTGCAGTGTAAGGTGACCAACATTTAGTTCTGTTAGGCACAATCAAATCAGTTCTGTCTGGCAACACTACAGGTAGATGACTCAAACAGCAACGGGTCTTGGTTAAATTTGTTGGAATATAATTAAAGGTTATTTCTTTACAGGTATAAAACCATCCTATGGGCAGGGAGATATGACAATTGTTATACACAATTTTTTTGTTTTATATGGCAGGACATCCCTTCTGACCATTTTATCCTCAGACATTTGGTTGTACAATTTTTATACATAGCACATTTAAGTTTTGTTTGACATAATTACCTTGGGTATATATAATTTGACAGCATTTTTAGGTTTACGGCAGGTGTTATGCCCCCAATTATAACTATCCATGTAAGTAAGATTTTTTTTCCTGGGATGTCCTTAAATAGGGTATAGGGTCATATTAATTCTAAAGAGGTGCATACCAGAATAAGACAGCTTCCCAGCACATAATGGAAATTTACATCAACATTTAAGCAGAACTCAGACAAGTTAGGTGAGTTTGCCAATTGAATCCATACATTTTTTGTGTGATCTAGTCCTCTTGGGGGCAATACTGTCAGTGTCCCAGAGAATATTATCATTAAGGTGAAACATCTCCAACCCGTTCCAGTCTTAGCTTTTGGTCACCTGGTTGGCTGGTAACCTTCCATTTATCCTTTTTGACATCCGCGGGGGGTCCTGCTTTTAGATGGTTGTGATGTATTTAGGCAGAATGTCCAGCCACCTTTACCGCCAAGGGAGTTGACAGGACAACAGGAACCTCTCCCTTCCAACGAGGTTCCAGGGTCTTGGAATCAAACCTGTGAATTAAAACCAAATCTCCCAGCTTATAGGGTAAAGGTTGTAAAAGTTTTTTATTGGGACTAGTCATTTTCTCTTGTAATGTCTCATGTAGCTCTGACTGAAGCTGATGAACTGTTTTTAAGGATTTAGGGAGTCGAAGGTGGGAAAATTTTTCCTTTAATTCTACATCTGTTAATGGAACGATTGGGGGAGATCGCCCATAAACAATCTGGAAGGGGGACAGATTGAGGGGAGGCTTGGGAGTGTACCTCGTTCAGAGGCGGGCAAAAGGGAGAAGCTCTACCCAACCTAGTTCAGTCTCCAAGCATAATTTAGTCACAATCTCTTTTAAAGTTCAATTTGTTCTTTCTACCTGTCCTGAACTTTGAGGCCTATAGGCACAGTGCAGATTCCACTTTATTTTAAGGATATTACTAATTAATTTAGATATCTTAGCTGTAAAGGCTGGACCATTGTTGGACCCCAGAGCTAAGGGCAAACCAAAATGGGGAACTATTTTTGTCAGGAGCTTTTTAGCTGTTACTTTCACTGTCTCCCTCTTAGTGGGGTATGTTTCTACTCATCCTGAAAATGTATCCACAAAAACTAGCAGGTATGTGTACCCATACATGCCAGGCTTTATTTCAGTAAAGTCCAACTCCCAATGTTCTCCTGGAGTTAGTCCTCAGTGTCAGACCCCAGGGGGCCCGGTTACCCAGTTAGCATTTACCTTGATGCAGGTGGGGCATTGTCTCACCATGTCCTGGGCCTTTTGAACTAAACCCTCACTGATGAAATGAGGTTGCAGGGCAGCCATCATCCTTTTCTCGCCGAGGTGGGTGGACTCATGTAGTTCTTACAGCAACGTATCTGCTACAGTGGCTGGGAGCACCACCTTTCCATCCTTAGTCGTCCACCACCCATGTCTTCTTCGAGTCCAGTGTCTCCTGTTCATTTCCATTATCTCCTTGTCTGTATGTTCAGGTTTTTCTGGGAGTACCAGTGTGGGAAGCAGAACCATTTGTTTCCCCATTGATTTTTGGGTGGCTTGTCTTGCTGCCTGATCAGCAGCATTATTACCAATCACCTCGGGGCTTGACCCCTTTTGGTGCCCACGGCAATGGATGATGGCAACCTCTCGGGGCAACCAGATGGCTTGTAGCTGTGCCAATATCTCAGTCTTATTTTTAATTTCCTTCCCTTCAGAGGTTAGCAGCCCTCTGTTCTGATAAATCTCCCCATGTACATGGGCTGTGACAAAAGCATAACGGCTATCAGTGAATATATTTATCCTTTTTCCTTTTTCCAATTCCAGAGCCTTAGTTAAAGCAATCAGCTCAGCCCTCTGTGCTGATGTCCCTTGAGGTAACCCCTGCTCCCATTCCACCTGTTGGTCCTGGTTGACCACCGCTGCTCCAGCATACCATACACCATCATGAACAAAATTGCACCCATCAGTATAGAACATTATCTCTGTGTGGGGGAGGGCCTGGTCCATCAAGGCCGGATGTCCTCCCCTCAATTTTTCAAGAGTCTTGAGGCAATCATGGATGGGCATTTGTTTGTCAGATTCTGGGAGTAGAGTAGCCGGATTGAGGCCAGCGGTGGTGGCAAACTTAATGCGTGGCTGTTCTAATAAGAGTCCTTGATATTGTAACAGTCTGGCATTAGACAGCCATTTGTTAGGTGAGCTATTCAACAAGGGCTCAATGGCATGGGGAGTGATCAAAGTTAAATCCTGTCCAAAGGTCAATTTGTCAGCTTCTCAGGTTAAAGCAGCTGCTTCTGCTACTGTCCTCAAACAAGTAGGCCACCCTTGGGCCACTGGGTCGAGCTTCTTTGAGAGGTATGCCACAGGCTGCTTCCATGGCCCCAAAAGCTGAGTAATCACTCCCTTAGCTACCCCATTTTCCTCTGTCACATACAAGGTAAAGGGCTTGTTTAAGTCTGGCAATGCCAGGGCTGGTGCCAATGCAAGTGCAGTCTTAAGCAATTGAAATGCCTGCTGGAAAGCCTCAGTCCATTTGAGGGGTGTATTTCCTCCCACAGTGGCCTCATGCAGGGGTTTGGCAATCTCAGCAAAGCCAGGAATCCAAATCCTGTAATAGCCAACTGCCCCTAGGAACTCTCACACCTGTTTCTTTGAGCCTGGCTTTGGATTCTGGAGAATTGTGGATACTCTAGATTCTGCCAGCCTCCTCTTTCCCTTTTCAAGAATATAGCCCAAGTAGGTTACCTTGGTCTGGCAGAGTTGAGCTTTCTTCCAGGACACCCAATATCCCAGTTCCTGGAGGGCTTTCAGGAGGCCCTCGGTGGCTGCAATGCATTCTTTATCGGTTGAAGTCACCACCAGGAGGTCATCAACATACTGAAGAATAGTCACCTAGGGAAACACTTTTTTTTACCTCTTGTAGATCTTTGCTGAGAGCTTCCCCGAACAGAGAGGGGGAGTTTTGAATCCCTGCAGCAGCCGGGTCCATGTCAGCTGTCTGGTTGTTCCGATGTCTGGGTCAGTCCGTTCAAAGGTGAACAGGGGCTGGCTCACAGGTGCTAGAGGCAGGCTGAAAAATGCATCTTTAAGGTCTAATACTGAGTACCACACATGACTGGGAGGGATGAGACTCAACAGAGTATAGAGGTTTGGTACCGTTGGGTGAACAGTCTCCACCTGGCTGTTTACTTCCCATAAATCCTGTACTGGTCTGAAGTCTGGGGTGCCAGGCTTCCTCACAGGAAGCAGGGGTGTATTCCAGGCAGATTGGCAAGGGACCAAGATGCCGGCTTCCTGAAGTTGGTGGATGTATTTGGAGATCCCCACCTTGGCCTCATCAATCTTTTTTATCTACTAGAAGAACCCCATCTCTTTCTTTCTTAGTCTCTTTCTCTCTCTTTTTAACTTTTCACAATCCCTTTTATAATGGCCCTTCTCTTTGCAATGTGTGGGTTGATCCTTCTCTAACAAGGGCTGTACTTTACCTTTATCCTCTTTTTTATTCTCTCTGTATTCCTTTTGGATAAAACCTCCATCTGCCAAGGCTGTAATGTTCGCCTTTTTTATCTTTTTAGCCATTTTATCCTCAAAAGGATCCCTATTGTTAAACACCTTCATCGCCACACTCACCAACTTTTTCCTATTCTCTCCCTCAAATCGTTCCATCCACTGCAGTTTCTTTCTAATATCTGGGGCCAACTGAGTAATAAAAGCCAAATTAATTGCCTGTCAATTTGTAGGGGCATCTGGGTCAATTGGAGTATATATACGGTATGCTTCCAATAGATGCTCCAGAAAGGCAGAAGGGGATTCCTCAGGTCCTTGAAGGACCTCGCTTACCTTGCTCAAATTGGTAGGCTTTTGAGCAGCTCTCCTCAAGCCGGCTAGGAGATGCTGACAGTAGTTTTGGAGAGCTTCTCTCCTGCCTGAGGAATTAGCTTGCCACGGGGGATGGGTGGACGGAAGTTGCACCTCAATATGGGCCCGCTGTTGTTCATCGAGTGGGCCCTCTGTTCCCCCAACACCGACTTTATGGCTTGCCCTCTGATCCTTTCTCTTTCCTCAGAGGTAAAAAGGGCTTGGAGAAGTTGTTGACCATTGTCCCAAGTTGGGTCATGGGTATGAAAAACAGATTCTAGGAAGGAGATCAAAGCCTGAGGTTTTTCTGAAAAAGGGGGATTTTGATGTTTCCAATTATACAAATCACTGGTAGAGAAAGGAATATAGGCATAATGACCCTGTTCTATTTCCCTAAGAGGCAGAAGAGGAAGTGAACTAGTCCCTTCATTGAGAGCTCCATGGGGACCATAAGCAGCTCCTGTTCGTGTATGGGAGGGGGAGGTTATAGAATCTGGAGATTTTCCTTCTTCGGGAAGAGGAAGAGAGAGAGGGTTTTGAGATCTGGGGCCGGCTTTATCAGAGGAGGAGGATGGCTCCACATAGGGTGGAGGTCTTATAACAAGATCTGAGGGGTCAGGATCTTGTGAGAGCACTGGCTTGGGAGCCCGGGTTTTGGCCTCTTGGGGTTCCCTTGGGGCCATAACCAGAATGCGAGAGTTTGTTCGCAGGGAACAATGCTGCAACAATGCCGGAGGCTCTTGACAAGCCTGGACCCAGATATTTATATATGGAAACTGATCAGGATGGCTAGGGTGCCCAGTGACCCTTCTTCATACCACCCTGCAGAGACTTGGGTCAAAAGAGCCCTCAGCTGGCCATCCAACTCCAAAGGTCGGCCATTCCAATTGACACAGGGAGCGAAGTTTTCCACGAGAAAATTTAACCCCATATTCGTTCTCCTTTTCGGGGGAAAAAGCCAATTTAAAATTAGTGAGAAAACAATCCAATTGAGTATTTCTGGAGCAGGATCCTCCCATCTCTGCCCTGATGGTTTGGAAAGAAATACAAAATTAAACACACAACGGACAGGACACTAACGTACGAATGACAAGATGAACAGGTGCCACAACAAAACTGAAACTAAATCTTCCCTTATTCCTCGTCAGGAACCTTGGGGTCAGGGGAGGCTTACTGGCCCATCAGCCACCTCACTCCTGACAACAAATGGTTGCAACCGGCCAAAAACTTACCTCCGGAGGTTTTCTGAGGTCTGTGCTTGAGAGTCTCCTGCTGGATCCCGCCACAGAGTCTCGGCTGAACCGGGGTTCCTTACCCAGGGATCTTGTTGGGGCCTCCAAAATGTAAGACTGAGGGCCTTACCAAATGCTCCAAGGAGCTGACTGCAGTGAAGAACACCCGGGAAGGAACACACCAGACAAGTTGGAAAATAAAACAGACCTTTATTAGTCTGGGCAGATGGCACTCCCAAAGCAAAATAGCTTAGAGAGGCAACTGGCTCAGAGTCCGAGGCTGTTCTTATAGGGGGTTGAGGGGGAAGTTAACATATAGAATTAAAGAAAAGGGACAAAGGTCAGTGGTCAACTGTCACGTATTGATGGTCAGCAGACATTTGCAGCTTGTTCTATAGATTGTGGTGTCCAGAACATCAGTTCCGGGCAAACAAGGAGTTGAGTAGTTTACTTTGGGACTTTAGGTTGGTTACAGATTTTATCTAGTGTCCCCAAACGAACAAGCATCTTTATCCATTAACTCATATTTAATCACAATGGGGCTGAAGAAAAGGAACAAAGGTTATGCAGTCCCACAAAAGAATCTAAGAGCCAGCAGGTTACAACCACATTTCAATTTCTAAGTGTGACTTTCTCCCCAATCTTCCCTTCCATTCTAGTGTGCTCATGCTGAGATTATGCATGCTCTAATTTCTTAAAAGTTTTGTTTATTCTTGCCTAGAGGCTGCCAAACTCCAAGCAGTCATACAAATGGAACCAATGACAAATGTGCTAGACTTCTTTTCCCAGGATCCATCAGATCAACCTTGTAAATAACTCATAATTGGTAAACTATACCATACAACTTCTATGTTGGATTCTCCTTATCCCCTTTGTTGGAGGCTGTTACTAGTTCCTCCCAGTGGAAACACTTGTTGGCTATATTCATTGCAATCCTGCTGACCTTATAATTTGGCCCATGTGTTCTTAACTGTTTCTCTGGCTTGTCCCCTCAAGACTCGAAGCTATAAGCCTATGCAAGATGACAATGCCTGGCACCTATTGAGGGCTTTTAGATAGACCCTCTGTAGAATAACTCTGAGTGCTGATCACAACTACTACCCTCTTCAGCCAGAAGCAGCCAAAACAGTCTTTGCCCTTTGCCCCCTCACAGCAGTTAGGGGTCCTTCTTCAGAGAGGGGAATATTGCAGATAGGTAAGTTAATTAGATATCTAGTAGACAGACAGACAGTTAGACAGGGCCAGCCCATGAGGAGCCAACATAGAGGACAATTAAGACACATTCACTGAAGGCCAGAATTATAAAAGGAGGGAAACTACCATACCCATGTAGGATGAATAGCAGTGATTGATATTCTAAATAGGTATCAATCACCTGAGTGGGGGACAAAGATCTTCCAAGAAAGATCCGTGACCCACCCCTTTCCACTGAAAATCCCTGCTCAGTTCCTTGTGTGCTTGCTATGTGATTTGTTTCCCCATTGGACCCCCATTTAATCAATATTACCTGGGTGACTGTACTGATAATCTTATTGGTTGGTCATGGTTTTGTCCTACCTCATGTCCACCTTGTAAATTTCCATTGGGTCTTATAGTTCTGTCCCATTTTGTACCTGCCTCACCACACAGCTTTACTGTTTAAAATATCTTTGAAAAGTGGGGTGGGCAGGCAACCCACTTTCTGGTTTCCCTTCTGTCTCTCTTAGACAGAAGCTTTCTTTCCCTCAATAAATTTTTCCTACTCTTAAAAAAGAAAGAGACAACCTATAGAATGAGGAAAATATTTGCAAACCATTCATCTACAAATGATAAATATTCAGAATATAAGGAACTAAAAAAAAAAAAAACCAAACCAAAAGTAACAAAACAAAGCCATTTAAAGAGAGTCAAGTAATTTGAATGTATATTTCTTAAAAGAAGAAATGGCTAACAAATACATGAAAAATATATCATTGACCATCAGGGAAATGCATATTAAAACCATAGTGAGATGTCTCACATCACTTAGAATGGCTATAAAAAACTAACAAAGAATAACAAATGCTAAAAAGAAAGTGAGGAAAAGGGTACTGATATACTATTGGTAGGAATATAAATTAGTGCAGTGGGGACCCCAGGACATCTGGAGATGGCAGAGCATGGAATGTGTGTTGAGGAAAGCTGAAGGCAGTAACCAGAGCCAGCCCAAGAGAGAGGCCATTGGGTGGCAACCCAAAAAGGGTAGAAGTGGGGCTGCTCAAGCTCTTTGGAGTTTACATTGTCACCACATGTCTGGTTTATGGTAAAAGAAAGTTATTGAAATGTTGTTATGGCCACATGCCTAGACTCTGGGCTTTTTGTACAACCTACTGTGGGTTTCAGTACTGATTCAGTTATTCGTCCATTTTTGTCTGAACTGTTCTTGAGAACTCTACTCTTAGGGTTTTCTCATATGGCTGATTTGACAAGTGTTTTCTTCAGGGATCTGTGTGTGTGTGTGTGTGTGTGTGTGTGTGTGTGTGTGTGTGTGTGTGTGTGTGTGCACTATGAAACCAGCAGGACCATATTTATGCTGCACAGGGGTCCAGATTTACTAAAATATCACCCATTACCATAAGAAAAGATTATAGATAGAGCATAATGTTGTGGGTTAGACTGGTTGCCACGCACTGTATACTAAAGCTTTCTATGGCTTTCTTGGATGTCTGGATTTCTGAAAAAGAACAGACTGAATGTATAGCAGGACTTTTTAGAATACAGAATAGAGAAATCCAAATCTCTGAAGGAAATTTATAGAAAGTCAATAAATAACCTCATATCTCATGGATGTAACTTAGATGAATGTCTAAAAGTCAAGAAAACAGACAATGGTGGTATAAGGAGTCTGGTTAAAGATAGCATTAATAAAACAAAACAGGAAAAAAGCAACAAGAAAAGTATTGAAAAAAGCACTAAAAAGCACTAAAAATATTAAGAAAAGCACTACATGGAATTGACGTTTTGTGTATTAAATCCTAAATGGATTTAAAATATGATAAAATAGTTATAACATGGATCTTTTGTGTATAGTCATTATTATAATACTGAAATTAAGTAACACCATGTCCTTAAAAATAGCAATAGAGATTGACACTAATCTTGGGTTTAAGATTTGAACTGGTGTTGTCTTGTGGAATGGCAGATTGAGAACCACACTTTGGGGAAATGAGTAATAACACTTTGGGAAATTTTACTAGTATAATGCCCCACCCCAGTTTTGCTTTCTGTAGTTTCAGCTATTGGTAAAAAAGTGCTGTAAAAATATTGAAAGAAACAGCTAGAAATAAATGATTCATAACTTTTAAATTATACACTGTTCTGAGTACATGATCTCTTGTCCTCTCATTCCAACCTACTTGGAATTTGACTCATCTGGTTGTCTAGCATATCCATATTGTATATGCTATCTGTCCATTAGTCACTTAGTAGCCACTTCAGTTATCTGATTGAATTTCACAGAATCACAGTGCTTGTAGTCAAGTAAACTTTGTTTGACTTAATAAGGGCCCTGAAGTCCCACAGTGGTGATACTAGAAATTCAGAAATGCCTAGGAGATATCATAAAGTGCTCCTTTAAGTGAAAAGGTCAATATTTCTTTTTTTTTGATATGGGGCTCAAACTCAGGACCTCAAGCTTTCCAAGGAGGCACTGTGCCACTGAGCTATGTCCCTGGCCCACAGTATATTCTTGATAAAGAAAGAGAAAAAATATATGTTGACATTGCCAAGGTCTACCGTACAATAGATGTTTGCAGAGAGAATGAAAGATGCCATGTTCACATGACTTTTATTACAGGATATTGTTGCAATTGTTCTATTTTAGCAGTAATTGGTCTTAATCTCTTACTGTGCCTAATTTATAAATCAAACTTTATCATTAGTATGCATATACAGGAAAAACATTGTACCTATGGGGCTCAGTACCTTCTGTGGTTTTAGGTATCCACTGGGCCTTGGAATTTATTCCCCACAGAGAGAGGACTATGATAGCTCCTATGTAGCTAGAAATCTGTTTTTTAAAAATTTGCCCTTGAAGTACTGCATAATACTAGATGTATTTTGTTCACCTTGTTTACAATGAATCACATTAAAAGAGGCATTTTAGAAAAATCATTTACAAATTTATCATTTCCCTATGTTTATATATGAAATGTAACCTAATGTAGTTCAACTGACTAAGGATTAGAAGATAAAACCATATATGTGCATTTAGAGAGATTGCTTAACTTAACAACATGCAATTTCTTTCTTTGGGCTACTTGCAAAAAATATGCCCATATGTAGATGAGCCAAAGTAATAATTACTCACCAGCATTATATATACTCATATAAAATGACAAAATATCTAATTGGAAATGGAGGAGCAGGGATGATGTGGGCCAAGAAAAAAGGGAAAGGAGAATTTAAGAGTCATTTGAGTGAGGAGACAAGAATATACCAAAGTTAGTTAGCAGTAACCAAGAACCACACAATAGGAAGAAAGACCAGCAGCCACAATAGAATTGGGGAAAAAACTGAGTAGCAGAGCTATGAGGATAGTGTGGGCTGATGGAAGCTGGCTCTGCAGCTGATGCTGTTGACTTGATTTGTTTTTTTGACAGGAGAAGCAGAGAAGTCCAACTAATAATGCATAGATAGAGGTGGAAAATGCTGGATGTTTCCACTTTTGATTAATTAAAATAGTCACATGATACTCCTAAAAATCTGAACACATTAGCCAATAATAATGAGTGAAAGTATGTCTGTAGATTAACAACAGTAGAAATGTTGATACAATGGTAAAACAAAACAATGTATTTAAATTCAAGTGTGGAACTCATATGACTTTAATACTTTCATAGCAAAAAATAGAGTGCTTTTTAAGAGTATTTTTGTTTCTACAGTATATGACAGGAAGAGAAGAAACTTAAAATTTTGATTCTAGACCAGACTCAGTGGAGTAGTTAACAAGCCTTTCAAAACTGAAAAAGCCATGTTGCTTCAAGCAGTCATTGTTTCTGGTTCATTGACTAAAAATATTCCCTTTTTCAGGGAACTGAGAATTTCTTTTATTTATTCAGGCGTATCTGTGAAATCACTTTTCTCTTGAAAGATAGAGAAACTTTCCAGGATAGAGTGTAGATGTTAGTTCTTTAAATAGAGTAGAGAATTCACTATTATACATGGGCTCTCATATCAAATTAAAAAAAAAGAAATCAAGACAATATATATATATCTGCTCTTTATTAAGTGATAAAAGGAACTTTCATCTTTTTTGATTTTTGAAAGTGATTAACAAGGGTGTTGATGAAGCAATAGTAGAGTCCAGAGATTAGGCCTAGCTATCTTTAATATGATAGAGAGCAAGTACTCTTAGCTTTGTTAACTTAAGAGTTCTACCTAAAATGGGGTCTTAGGCTATCTGGAGTGTGCTATTATAAAAAAATAATTCTTAAGTTATTATTCATAGAGTTTATCAAATGCCAATAAATGAATAAATATCAATATTATTCATCTCAAGGTAAACAAAAATGATGTCTTCGTAATGCTTGGGGGATAGAGAACGAATATAAAATTAAACTCAGTCTAAATGGTAGATGTAATTTGCATTGAATTTTGGTTGAAGTCCTAGAAATTCTCATATGAGATAGAAGACATAGAGTGAGCCCTCTGTTTTAGATATCTTTGGCTTCCTGAGAACATTAGATGAATGATTTAAAAGCAGGTGCTTATAGTTCCTGTTTTCTGAATGACAACTTGCATGCAAAAGCTATTTAAATTCTGACTGTTATATGATGTCCAAATATCATAAATCCTGTAGGTTGAACAAGAATGACTTTCTAGTTTGAAACCAATAATTTTGACAAATTAGCTGAGTCTTGTTTTCCGGAGAAATGATACATTTATCTATGATCCAAAAGGAAATCTGTTCCTTTCATTTTCAATGTGTGGTACAAATGTGTTTGGAGTGTGCATTATGTATTTATTTTTAGGAGTGCCAATGGGAATGCCTTATAGCAAAGATGCGTGTTTCAGCAGCAGATGTTTAAGTTATGTTTCTGCTCTGTAGCAAGTAAGATTATTTTTGAGTGTCAAAATAAATAAATACAGCAGTTTGACTGATATCTCCCAACCTGAATATAACCTGAAGAAATGTAAGACAAAAAGAAATTTAACATGGTTTTTGGCAAGCTTTGTAGGAAAGAATTACCTAATACACAAGAAGTATGGCCTTCCTCAACCAGTTTAAGTAGGTTGGATACATGTGATGCAAAGGGCATTCAGCGAGTGCTTGTCTGAACCTGAGGGGAAATACTTTAAACAGGATGAGGATAGGACACTGATAGTGATTCTTTTAAAATATTGTCATCATTTTTAATGGAATCATCACATCTGAGTTTTGCCCAACATGTATATTTCCTTTAGCTGGTGGATTTTAAATACAAATATTAAACTGGAGAAATAAGTGGCCTTTTATTATTATCAGTATAATTGACACTTTTGTTCATCTCTAGATTTTCCAGTTGTGGTTTATCTGTGTCCATTTCTCACTTCTGCATATAATTGGTCCCAGTACCCAGAATACTCCTTGACCACACTCACCTGGTCAGGATATGTTGTAAATTATACTGGATCAACTCTTTTCTGCCAGTACTTGATCCTGTGCTCTCTTCCAGACCATACAAGTGGAAGACTGTACCAATGAAGGCTCTTATAGGATCAGCAGTACTTACATTTTAAACTCAGAAAATTCTTCTAGTTTAAATCATTAATGTTTGGCATAATTCAGGTACTTTGGGGTTCAGTTTATTTTGTTTTTGTTTTGTTTGTTTTGAGAAAAGATCTTGCTATGTATTTCAGACTGGCTTTGAATTCACTATATAGTCCTGGCTCACCTCGAACTCACTGTAATCCTCCTGCCTCAGCCTTCCAAATGCTGAGATTATATTTATGTGCCATCATGCCTAATTGGTGGCATATACTAACATGTTTTGTGTATGTCCATTAAAAGCAAAGCCATAGAAACCTAACTGAACTCTCCTTCCATCTATGAATCTCCAAGAGAGAATTGTAACGCAGGTTAGTATTATAGAGAGTTAGTATAGAAAGTGTGTGTGTGTGTGTGTGTGTGTGTGTGTGTGTTGGTAATATTCAGGCAGAGTTTACTTCTACTTCTCCAGCAAAAAAGTACTGTTTCTTTTTGATTACTAGTCATTACTAATGCTTTATAAGACAACCATACTATACAGGAGAAAATTTTTACAGGAGAAAATAAATAGTACTTTCCCAAGTAAGCCGAGAAGTGATGTGGAGATTCTGTTGTAACTCAGAGTCTAGAGATCAGAAGCTAGCAAAGAAAAGGATTGTTCTAAAAGGATTTTACAATGATAACTCATAATAATAAGTTGAAGTACAATTTAAGGTATGTGTGGATGACATTATACCAGTGTCTTTATGATGAACTGTTACAGTATAAACATATATATGTGTATTTACTAATTCATTTAATGTAATTAGGATCAAAAGAATACTTCTGGATGATGTTTGTGAGAGGGGTCATATTTTAAAAATTGTTGATATCTTTTGCAGTTGACATCTAGAGATTAACTCTGGAGATCTGATAGTCTTGAATAGCTAATCCTGAATAGTTATATACCGAAATTCTGGGTGAATTATCTCCTGTTGAATAATATTTGAGCCAACAGTATGAAGTAGACAGCATCCAACTGGCTTCAGGTAATCTAGGTTCTACTCTCAGTTTCAAATCCTGTGTCTGAATGGCATCGTCATCTTTGGTGGCTATTATGTAAGTAGTTCCTTGATTTTGTTCAGTTTCTGTATGTTTCATTTTTCAGTAAATTTGACCTGTGTAAAAGGCTTTCAGCCATCCATCCTAAGACCTTTCTTCTTACTTTGAATTGTTAATAAAATTTCATAGTACTTTCTCCTGTGATTTACCTTGAAATTATCCCAACAAGAATTTTGTCCACTCGATAGTTGGAAAAATGTTTTGAGGTTAGGTAAATGCAGAGGCAGTAAAACATATTCTGTTTTTTACCTATAATAACCATAATTTTATATTAGGAAGATTTTATCTTATGAATGTGATCATTCAGTATCAATGATTAGTAGCTATGTGCTGCTAGCAGACTGCTATTTGGTAAGATATACAGTTAAACTTTATTCATTTATTCAGAGGAATAAATTATATCTCTGCATTCAACTCACCACCTTCTAGTGTCTTATGTTCATAATTCTCTTCTGAGACCATGAAAGAAAGCATAGAGAACTCAGGCAAATTATAACCATGGGAAAACACTGTAATGTCACTGAGAGAAGATTGGATAGATAGTCTGGAGACCTATGTTTGACCTCCAGTTTCATCCTTAATTAACTTTGACCAGGGGATATCACTTAACATTTACAATTTTTTTCCTTATGTGCAATGGAGGGGTTACATTTAGACAACCCCTAGGAGGTTCTGAGGTTCTAGATTCTCTCAGTTCTAATATTCTATCATTCTATGCTAATACCAAACTATTATTCAATTGGAGCTTTCTGATTATTTAAGTAATACTTGAATACCAATTTGCCAATATCCTGGACTGTGGACTTAGTCATGCTAAGGAGTAAGCTATGGAATTGTGGAGGATTCTGTTTGGGGCTTGTATTAGTTAGAGTTCTTAGGAGAAACAGAACCAATGGACACACACACACACACACACACACACACACACACACACCTCTAAATAATAAGCAATTGAGTCAAACATTTTTGACAGCTGAGGGGTCCAGAAGCCAGTAAGCTGATGATAATTCAAGTCCGAGTCCAAAGGCTCAAGAACAGAAAAATTGATGGTGTTAGAGTCAGTCTGAGTCTGGAAGCAGAAGACCCCTGTCCCAGCTCAGAGACAGGCAGACAGAGAACTGTTTTTACTTAACCTTCTATTCCAGCCTTCAATCTCGAGTGAGGCCCAACCACACTGCAGAGGCAATCTGATTTACTCAGTTGATCCAAATGTTAATGTCACCCAGAAATGCCCTCATAGACTATGCAGAAATAATACTTAGCTGAGTATCTGGGCATCCTGTGATTCATTCAAGCTGACATGGACATATACAATTAACCATCATAGGACTGGTCGGCTGAACTGACCACAATTGTGGTGGTGCATGTGTGTGTGTACAACATGTATGTAAGAGTTATTGGAAATCATACTTCTGCCAATGAAGTAAAATAAACTCCTTAGGATGCTTTTAGATTACAAAAACAGCATGGATCACATGGGAAGCAGAAACTGACATCATTATGTATATCTAAAATATACCAATAAAATCAATTAAAATAATCTTAACAACAACAACAAAAAGGAATGGGAGAATGCAGTAGAAGTGTAGTGAAAATACTGGTAAAAAACATTAGGGTAGAGGCCAGTCTTTCCTACTCCTTGAAGCTGGGTGTGATCATACAAAATTTAGTAGAGTGACTTTAGGCCCTGTAGAAGCTAGACTTTAAGAGACCCCTGTGTGTTAGCTGCTCCTTAGCTCAAATTTGGAATATTCTCTTAAGCCATTGAGTTTTAAGGCAGTTCCTTGTAGCACAGAAAGATCATTAATATGAGGGCTTAAGTGCCTTTGGCTCAAGGATGTTATCTTACATATATTTATGTAGTCAGAGCATGATGCTCAAGTACTCAATTAGCATTTTTTCTGAAATATTTAAGGAGTACAGAAAATTATGAAGAATAATATAACACTATCTAGAATTAATAAAAATTGTTTTCTTTTTTAATAATTTTGTTAAAATAATGCTCTTTTATTTCCTCCCAACTCAACCATTGTCAAGAGTTTTGTATGTATTGTTAGGAATCATGGTTTTAAATTTTTACTATTTTCATGAATCTATAAACAATATGTGCTTTGTGTATAATATTAAAAATATTTATATGGATGTAAATATACTTTATGTATTATTACACAGTTTTCTTTTGTATTCAGTATTGTTTTGTGATCTATGTATGTTGATATTAGATTCACCTCATTTATTTTATTTGATATATGGTATTTGTTTGACTAGTACATTTATCTATCTTCTTGTTGATGAATTTTAGGATGCTTTCAAAATTTTGTAAAAACAAAGAAGGCTTCCCAGAACATTCTATAATTGTCTGGAAAAGACCTTTGTTTATACATATGCATAATTTTTCCAGGGTATGTGTTTGTGTTTATATTATAGTGATATCTTGCTTGTCCATTGGCTCCAAGCTTGAAATTTCTACTACTTGAACAGAAAATTGTGAAAAAATTCTGCTGGGCATTCATAACTTTGTGATAGTCCAACCGAAAATCTGACTTGAAAAAAACCTGTGCGGGGCTGGAGTGAGTCATGTGCGGTGTCTCACTGCAGACATAAAGGGGTGCGGTTTCAGTCTAAGCACTGCTGTTGTCCAGACAGCATATAGTGCTTGTTTAATTTTTGGGCCTCAGAAGCAATTATTTGGTTTTTCATTATTTCTTTTGGGAAAAATATGTTCAGTTCTCAAATTTTTTGGTGTTTGAACATGAATTTGGAATGAATTGAGTTTGACAACTGAAGTCACACTGTACTGGGACATAGGGTATTTCTGATGTCAGCTTTAAATGGCCAGACTGCTCTCTACAGTGATTTCATATTCCTATCTGAAGACTGTGTCTTCACATTCTTCTCTGCCATGTATTAATAGGCTTTTTATTTGTGCTAATATAACAGGTATGAAAAAATATGTCTTATTTACATTATTTCTGATTATTATTGAGATCAAACAACTTTCCAGATAAATACTTGCAAAAATATATATTGAGTTTCCTCTGTTAGTTTCTTACTTGCATCATTTTCCTTTTCCTTTTTGCTTTATTGGAAAATTTTCTGTGTTTTTGATACTGTTTCTTTGCTACATGCATTACAAGTATTTGTCATTGTCAAATCTTCTCTGAATTTTTAATGGTGTCTTTAGTATGCAATCTTTGACATTGCTCCCTGTGACTCCACCCTGCTGGTATCATGAGATGACCTTGGTAATCTCTTCCCCTTGAAGGTGGATTGTGTTTAGTGATTTACTTATAATCAGAAGACTATAGCAAAAGTGATATGATGTTACTTCTGAGAGCAGGCTGTAAAACAACTGTGCCTCCCACCTGGGCCCTCTATCTCCTGCATACACTTTTACTTGCTCTGATGGAAGCTATGTAATGAGTAGCCCTATGCACTGATCCATATGGCAATGAACTGAAGTCTCTTGCCAAACAGCCACATGAATGAACTTTGGAAACAGATTGTCCATCTCCAGTAGAGTCTTCAGAGACTACAATCTGGCCAACACCTTGACTGCAAACTTATGAGAAACCCTAAGCTAGCATCTGGAGCTAAGCCATCCCAGATTCCTGACCATCTGAAACTGTGTGAGGTAATAAATATTTGTGTTTTAAGCTGTAAAGTTTTGGAGGTAATGTGCAAAACAGCAAAAGATTAATAATACATTAACTTTTGTTATGGGAATTTTAAATTTTGGTGTGGTGAAAGATATCAATACTTAATTTATGGTATTTTGGGGGTTCTGTCAGATAAGTACGAAGCTTGAATTTATGAAGATATTTATCTACACTTTCAAATTTTTTCTCATAAATTCCCTTTGTAATGTTGCACTTTTAAAGTGAGTATAGTTAAGGAGGCTTTACATTTTTGGTAGATAATCTTGTCAAAATGTCAACAATATTGAATTTAATAACTATTGATAGAGTCTCTTGGGTTTTCTATGTAAACAAACATGGAAGTAGCAAATATTGATCATTTTACGTTTTCTACTTTGATAAAAAGTCAGGTCCCCCCACAACCCCCGGTACCGGGCATCGAACTCAGGACTTTGCACTTGCCAGACAGACTTGGTGCCATGAGCTACATACCCAGCCCCAGGTTTTTTGAGATGTGATTTACATTCATTAAAATTAGTGAATCTTAATGTTTTGATGAACTTTGGTATTCAGTGTGTAATCACCACTACAATCATGATACAGGACATTAGCATAACTCAAAAGCTCCTTTGTTCGTCTTTGCAGTCAGTTTCTTCCCCCTGCTCTTGGTAACTATTGATCTAGTTTGTAGTACTATAATTATTTTATTTTTTTCTTTCTTTTTACAAAATTTTATTTTCTTATAGTAAGAACATTTGACATTTTACATGAGATCTTCCATTTTGACCATTTTTAAGTGTATTGTGAGTGCATTATTGTTCACATTAGGTAATATGGTAATACAACACATCCGTAGAGCATGTTTATCTTGTTTAAATGAAATTTTATGACCATTCATTTGTAACTCCTCATTTCCTACTCCACCTAGCCCCTGGAAACCGTCATTCCACTCTGATTCTATGAATTTGTTTATGGTAGATTCTTCATATAGGTGGATTCATACAATATTTTTCTTTGTGCGATTAACTTATTGATCTATGTTGTGAGATGTTGTGGAATTTTCTTCTCTTTTAAAGGCTTTATAGTATTTCATTATATATACATATCATATTTACTTTATCCATTCATCTGTCAATGGAAATTCAGTTTGTTTTCACATCTTGGCTATTATATGAATAGTGCTGCCCTAATCATAGGCATGATAATATAAATTTCTGATTTCAGGTTTGTTTTTTTTTTTTGTATCAGGGATTGAATTCAGGACCTTGCACTTGTGAGGCAGGTGGAGGCACCACTGAACTAAATCCCCAGTCCCCTGATTTCAGCTTTTTTCCAAATATAATCATCCAGAACTGGATTGCTAGGGGGCAGTTCTACTTTTAATTTTGTGAGGAACCTCTAGGTTGTATTTTTGATCACCTCTAAGAATGTGCAAAGGTTATATTTTTTCTACATCTTCACCAACACTTGTTGCATTTTACTTTTTGATAATGGCCATCCTGAATAATGTGAAGTGTGTTTTATTGTGGTTTTGATTTCCATTTCTCTGATAATTAATGGCATTGCCTGTTTTTTCATGTACCTATTCACCATTTGCATGTCTTCTTTGGAGAAATGTGTATTCAAGTCTTTGTCCACTTAATAACCAGGTGACTTATTTATTTATTGCTATTGAGTTGCAACAGTTTCTCAAATATTTTGGATCTTAACACCTTGTGATATATATGTGTTGCAAATATTTTCTTTCATTCTGCGGGCTTCCTGTTCACTCTGTGGGTTGTTTCTGTTGCTATGTAGAAGTCTTTTAGTTTGATGTAGTCTCCCTTTATTTTTGATTTTGCTGTCTGTTCTTTTAGTGTCATATCCATAAAATCAAATCATCGCCAAGATTAATATCATGAAACTTTCCCTGGGTTTTCTTCTGGAAGTTTAATAGTCTCATGTTATATTTAGGCATTTAATTCATTTTTGGTTGACTTTTGTGTGTTTTGTAAGATAAGGCACCATTTTCATTCTCTTGCATTTGAATATCCAGTTTTACCACCACCATTTGTTAAAGATACTGTCTTCAACTCCTTGTGTGTTCTTGGCATAGTTGACCATCTTGGCCTTATTTCTGGGTTTCCTATTCTGGTCTGTTGTTCTACATGTCTGTCCTTATGCCAGTTTCATATTGTTTGTAGCTATATAATATATTTTGAAATCAATATCTGCTTTATTCTTATGATTGCTATGGATGTTTGTGGTATTTTATGGTTCTGTATGAATTTTAGGATTATCATTTTTATTTCTGTAAAAGATATGTGGGATTTTGACAGGGAGTGCATTGAATCTGTAAATTGCTTTGAGTATTATGAATATTTTCATAATATTAAGTCTCCCATTCCACGAACATGAGAAGTATTTTTTAACAATATTGTTTTAACTTAAAAAAAATTTTTATATAAAAGAACATACAGTATGTGTTCTTTTCTGACTTATTTCACTTAGCACAGTATTTTGAGATTCTTGTATTGAGAATATTGTTAAGTAATAGGTGGTTCCTTTCATTGCTTATTAATATCCCTTTATTGGATATACTACAATTTGTTTATCCACAAAAGACTGATTTTTGAATTGCTTCTAGTTGGTAGAAAGAAAGCATCTATGATTATTTAAATTCAGGTCTTTGTGTAGAAATGTATTTTCATGTCTCCTAGGTAAATTCTAGGAGTAGAATTTCAAATGGTAAGAGTACATTTTACTGTATAAAATATTTCCAAATTGTTTTCCAAAATAGTTGTACCATTTTGCATCACCACCAGCAGTTTGTTTCAGTTCCAGGTGTTCCCCATACCTGCCCCAAATTGGTTTTATCTGTGTATTGAAATTTATTCACTCCAATGAGTGTGTAGTATCATGTTGTGGGTTATTTGCATTTCCCTAATGACTAATAATTATGTTGAATGTCTCCTTGGCATATTTGTCACATATATTTTCTTTTCCTTAGTACATTGTCTATTTAAATATAATGACTCTTTAAATATTGAATTTTTTGCTTTCTTTTTATTGAGATTTATATATTTTTATGATTACAAGTTTTTTTTTAATCAAATATATGCTTTGGAAATATTTTCTCCCAGGCTATGGATTGATTTCACTTTCTTTCTTTTTTTATTAAGACACTGATGGGAGACCCCGGTCGTGCTGACGCCAGCAGCCCATGCCTCGTGGGAGACCCTGGTCGTGCCAATGCTGCACCCTGCGGGACCACGCAGAGCGGACACCACCCCTGTGGTATCTGAATCCTTACAGCAGAGGCACCAGGAGGAACATAAAGGCCATGGTTATGAGCCCCAGAAGATAGAGCAAAAGTGAACAACAGAGAGGGCTTTTCTGATGCTCCTCAATGAAAATTGAAGCCCAATGGGAAAGTGAAGAAAAACTCTTCAATAAAAGTACACTGGACCATTGTGGTTGGTAAGTTGTTGGAATCAGCACCTCTCATAGAAACCCAGACTCGCATAGTGGGGAGGCAGCTGGATCCTGCAGTAGAACCTTGCAGAGTTTAATCCTGCAGGAGGTTGGGGACCTCAACTTGGACCTTGCAGCCAGAAATCAGCCTGAATCTCAGTAGACTACTGCTGGCTTGCTGAGACTAATTGACTTAGACCCGAACCCTGCCATCCACATTGCCTACCAGGGCAGCAGAGACATATCATGAGGGAGACCTCTTTTTGTTTGTTTGTTTTGTTTTATATATATATGTATATATGTATATATTTTTTCTTTTCTTTTTCTCTCTCTCTGTCCCTTCTGGCTCTATATTTCTCTCCCTCTTTGTTCCTGTGCCTGTCCCATCCTGAATTTTTTCTCATTCTCTGTCCTCTCAACTGTCACTTTTATAGGAAGGAGAATACAATTTCTAGTTTCCCTATTGTCATCAGTTTGTTCTGTACTTGTCTCTGCTCTTTCACTCTGTCTTTTCCTCTTGTCTTCAACAATCCCCACAATTTGTGTGATCTTCCCGTGTCCTCTAGTCTCACCTCTAACTTTTCCCTCTCCCTCTATCTCTCTACCCCTCCCTCCCCAACCCCTGCTAAATCCTTAGCCCGAAGGGTAAATTTGCCATATTGAAGGGTTTACTTACTACAAACATATTTTGGGCTGGCCCTAGATTTTAATCTATCTTGCCCAGTTAAAGATGATAGATTAACTGCTACCACAAATTTTGTCATTTTCTAAGCTGTGTTTGATGCTGATTGTGTCAATTGGGCTAGGGTGTTGTTATTGATCTAATCAGTTGTCCTCCCTGGTATACTGAAAATGAGATTGCCTAAGAGTCATTAGAGACTCAAAGCCTAAAATGTCCAGCTTTATCTGGAAGATATCTCTGAGAAGCAATCACTCCTTAGGGGCTTCAAACACCAGTAATAAAGATACACAAAATAAGACATACTGGAATATCAGTCCAGGAATTAAAGCCAAAACCAGGATCAACAGCAGAATTAAAAATGAGAGGACACCTTGGTAGGACACAAACACAGACTTCCAGCTCACCAAAGGCAAATTCAAGGGGAAATGAGGTGGAAAAATATGATAATCAACCATCTGGACACCCTGAACTGATAGCACAGGAAGTAACAAAACAGATGAATGAGGCTCTAGAAAAATTCAAAGCAGAAATAATTTCCCAGATAACTACAGAGATGGTGAACAGAGTGAAAGACATGATTCGAGGCTCTAGAATAGAAACAGATGAAAAAATAGATGAGCTCAGAACCATGCTGGAAGCCATAAATGCCCAGTATAAGAAAGAAATGGAAATCATGAACACCCAACATAGGAAAGAAATGGAACCCATGAAACAGACTCAAACAGATATCCAGGAGATTAAAAACTCCACTGAAAGTATTCACAGCAGACTGAGCAAATGTGAAGACAGAATATCAGATATAGAAGACAGAATTGCAGTTACTGACCATGAAAACAGAAATTTCTTCAAAATAGTAAGGGACCATGAGAAATCAATCCAGCAGCTTCTAGGTGATGCAAAGAAGAATAACGTAAGACAGGAGTCCACAAAAAAGCAGGAGAAAGTACAAATGACATAAAAAATTGTTCACAGAAATAATAGAAAACTTCCCAGACAGAGGTAGAGAATGGGACATATAGATAAGTGAGGCATATATAACTCCAACTAGCCATGATAAAAAAAGCTACATCTAGACATATAATAGTCAAGATCCCAGAAATGCAACATAAGAACACAATCCTACAAGCAGTTAGAGAAAAGAAATAAATTACATACAAAGGAAAGGCCATCAGAATCACAGAAGACTTCTCAACACAAACCCTCAAGTTAAGGAGAGCCTGGAGTGAAGTTTTTCAAGCCCTAAAAGAAAATAACTTCCAACCTAGACTGTTAAATCCTGCAAAATTATCTTTCAAAATCGATGGGGAAATTAGATACTTCCATGACAAAGAACACCTGAGAAATTTCATGAACACCAAACCAGCACTCTAAACAATTCTGAACAATATCCTATAAAAAAGACAATGTAAGTCACAACTCCATGAGGCCCAAAAGAGGGAAGCCACCAGGCAAGGCAAGAAACTAAAGGGAAAGGGGGAAAAATAAAAAATAAAAGAGCCAAAAAGAGTAAAACATCATGACAAGGATGAGTCAATATTTATCAATTATAACCATCAATGTTAATGGCCTCAATTCACCAATCAAAGAAAAAGACTGGCAGAATGTATTAAGAAGCAAAATCCAACAGTATGCTGTATGCAACAAACATACCTAACTCAAAAAGAAATTCATAGACTGAAAGTAAAAGGATGGAAAACAATTCTCCATATGACAGGAACCCAGAAAAAAGCAGGAGTAGCAATTGTATTTGCAGACAAAGTAGATTTCAAACCAAAACTAATTAAGAGAGTCAAAGATGGTCACTACATCCTTGTGAAGGGAACAATCCAAGAGGAAGAGATGGCAATCATAAATATATATGCACCAAATACAAATGCCCCCAACTATACAAAACAAATATTAATGGACATAAAAAACCAAATAAGCAGTGACACAATTGTAGTGGGGGACCTCAGTACCCCACTATCACAAATAGACAGATCATCTAGGCAAAAAATCAACAAAGAAATTCTAGAACTGAAGCAAGCTTTTGAACAAATGGACTTAATAGATATTTACAGAGTGTTCCACCCCACAAAATGAGAATATACATTCATTTCAGCTGCACCCAGGTCATTCTCCAAAATAGACCACATGCTAGCTCATTGGGCATGTTTAAGTAAATGTAAAAGAATTAAAGTTACCCACTGTATATTATCAGACCATAGTGCAATAAAATTGGATATCAATAGCATAAGAAACTGCAAAACCCCCACAAACACATGGAAATTGAATAACACTCTTCTGAACAACCGATTGGCCACAGAGGTAATTAAAGAAGAAATTAGACAGTTTCTACAAGTAAATGATGATGCAGTACAACATACAGGAATCTATGGGACACAATGAAAGCAGTTCTATGAGGGAAATTCATAGCAGTGAATGCCCATATTAGGAAAACAGAGAGAACTCAAATAAACAACCTAATGCAGAACCTCAAGGTCCTAGAAAAAATAAGAGCATGACCCACCCTCATACAAGAGAGAAATTATAAAGATCAGAGCAGAAAACAATGGAATGGAGACTAAGAGAATGATACAAAAAATGAATCAAAGAGTTGGTTTTTGAAAGAATAAATAAAATCCATAAACCCTTAGCCAACCCTATCAAAAAAGGAAAGAAAGGCTCAAATCCATACAATTAAGAAGGAAAAAGGTGAAGTCACAAAAGATCCAGCAGAAATCCAGAAGATCATCAATACCTACTTCAAGAACCTGTACTCTAATAAAATGGAAAACACAGAAGAAATGGACAGATTCCTAGATACATACGAATTGCCTAAGTTAAATGAAGAAGATATAAAAATTCTAAACACTTCAATTGCAATCATTGAAATTGAAAACATAATTAAAAATTTACCAACAAAGAAAAGCCCAGTTCCTGATGGCTTCACTGCTGAATTCTACAAGACATTTAGAGAAGAACTATCACCATTACTGTTTAAACTCTTAAATATAATTGAAAGGGAAGCAATACTTCCAAATTCATTCCTGTAAGCAAGTGTTACTTTGATTCCAAAACCAGGGAAAGACTGAACCCAAAATGAGAACTACAGACCAATCTCCCTAATGAACATAGATGCAAAAATCCTCAACAAGATACTGGCAAACAGAATACAGAGTGTCATCAAGATGTTCATACACCCTGATCATGTCAGTTTTATCCCAGGGATGCAAGGATGGTTCAATGCATGTAAATCAATAAATGTAATACACTATATTAACAGAGTCAAGGACAAAAACCATATGATCATCTCAATAGATGCAGGAAAAGCATTTGACAAAATCCTACACCCATTCATGATAAAAATCCTACAGAAATTTGGAATAGAGGTCTTTATCTCAACCTGATTAAGGCTATCTATGAAAAACCAACAGCCAACATCATAGTAAATGGTTAAAAACTAAAAACCTTCACGCTAAAATCAGGAACAAGACAAGAATGTCCACTATCACCACTCCTATTCAATATAGTTCTGGAAACATTAGCCACAGCAATTAGACAAGAGAAAGAAATAAAAGGATTAAAGACAGGAAAGGAAGAAATTAAACTGTCATTATGTGCTGATGATATGATACTCTACATAGAAGACCAAAAAGTCTCTGTCAAAAGACTTCCAGACTTAATTGACTGATTCAGTAGGGTAGCTGGATACATGGTCAACACTCAAAAAAAAATAGCCTTCTTGTACACAAATAACAGACTCACCGAGAGAGAAATTAGGGAAATAATTTCTTTCACAATACTATAAAAAAAATGAAATATTTAGGAATCAATCTAACAAAGGAACCAAAAGCGCTCTACACTGAAAACTACAGCACTCTGAAAAAAGAAATAAAAGAGATTATAAGAAAATGGAAAGACATCCCTTGCTCTTGGGTATGAAGAACCAATATGGTGAAAATGGTCATACTTCCAAAACTGCTATATAAATCTAATTCAATGCTGATTGAAATTCCAACAATGTATTTCACAGAACTAGAGAAAAAAAATCCAAAAATTCATTTGGAACCAGAAGAGACCTAGAATAGCAAAAGCAAGTCAAGGCAACAGAGACATGGCAGCAGGTATCACAATCCCTAACTTGAAACTATACTACAAAGCTACTGTGATTAAAAACAGCATGGTACTGGCAAAGAAACAGACCTGAAAATCAGTGGAATAGATTAGAAGATGCAGAATCAACTCCAGACATACTCAGCCACCTCATCTTTGACAAAGGAGCCAACCATCCTCACTGGAGGAAAGATATCCTCTTTAATAAATGGTGTTGTAAAAACTGGATTTCAACCTGCCAAAGATTAAAGCTAAACCCATACCTATCACCATGCACCAAACTAAGATTGAAGTGGATTAAAGGTCTAAATATTAAAACAGAAACACTAAACTTGCTGGAAGATAAGTTAAGGAGAACTCTTGAAGACTTTGACATAGGAAAAGACTTTATGAACAAAACCTCAGCAGCACAGGAACTAGCACAGAGAGTCAATGACTGGGATCTCATAATATTAAAGTCATCTGCACTCCTAGAGAAACCACCAACAGAGCTAACAGACAACCTACAATGTGGTAAAAAAATTTTAGCAGCTGTACCTCAGACAAAAAACTACTATCTAGAATATATAAGGAACTAAAAATAATCAGACCTTCCCAAATTCAAAGACCCTGTTCAAAAATTGGGCATCTGCAATGAACAGACATTTCTCAAACAAAGAAATAAAAGGAGCAAAAAAACATATGCAAAAATGGTCAACATCACTGGTTATTCAAGAGAGGTGGATGAAAACAACACTGAGATCCCACCTCACCCCAGAAAGAATGGCTGCTGTCAAGAAATCAACCAATAATAAATGGTGGTGGGGGTATGGGGAGAAAGGAACCCTTCTCCATTGTTGGTGGGAATGCAGATTGTTACAAGCACTGTGGACATCCGTATGGAGATACCTCAAAGAACTAGGACTAGAGGTCCCATTTGACCCAGCTATTCCCCTGCTGGGTATCTTCCCCAAAGAATTAAAAGAATCATACCACAGTGATATATGTGCACCCATGTTTATAGCAGCACAGTTTGTAATAGCAAAAGCTTGGAAACAGCCCAAGTGCCCATCAACTGGAAACTGGATGATGAAGATGTGTTTTTTTTTTATAAAATGGAATATTACTCAGCCATAAAGAATGAGAAACTAGAGAGTTTTATAGCTAAGAGGATGCACATTGAGCACATTTTTTTTACATTGTGGATTGAACTCTGGACCTTGTGCTTTCGAGGCAAGCAGCAGAACCACTGAGCTAAATCCCCAGCCCATGGACATACTCTTAAGTGAAATAAATAGGACAAACATGTAAATACCAAAAAGTTTCTCTGGTGTGATAAACTGAAAGTGTACATAATGATTAAAAGGAATAATTGATAATGTGAAATAGGAAGAAAAGGTCCAAAGGAGTAGGGGAAGTGGGAGGGGTAGGGGAGAGGAAAGAAGGGAAAGGAAAAATTATGAGAAAAGGAAAAAATGGAAACAAAGTCTTTGTAAATAGGTTAGGGTGGAGGGGGTGAAGGGAGAACAGGAAAGGAGAAAAAAATAAGAACCAAGAGATATCATGTAAAGGTACAAGTACCCAGTGATAAATGTAAATGTATACCTATAATGTACCAATAAAAGAATCCAAAGAGAAAAAAAGACACTGATAGTATCTTAATCACGCATTTTAGACAGCCAAACAATTTTATGTAACCTAGTTTATCACTATTTCATAATTTGTGCTTTTTGTGTCCTGTTTTGACCAATCCAAGGTTGCTAAGATTTATTGTATATCTTAGTCTGGAAGTTTTATAATTTTAGTTCTTTTAGATTTATATTGCATTTCAAGTTAATTTTTGTATGTAGTGTGGGATATGCTTTTTTTCTTTGTATTAGGATACTTGTACCAGTGCCTTATGTTGAAGAGAGTCATTAACTGCCTTGATACTTAAGAAAAGTCAATTGAATGTACAGATATAGGTCTATTTCTACACTGTATTCTGCTTCACTAATATGAGATAAATCTCTCTCTCTCCATATATATATATATATATATATATATATATATATATATATGTATAATTTTTTCCGTTACCAGGGATCAAACAACTCAGGACCTTGTAAGATGAGGAGGCAGGTGCGGTGCCACTGTGCTAAATCCCTAGAGCTATATTTCTAAACTGTCAAACTATAAGAATATTACAGAGGTCTCTTTATGTCTACTACTTTATAGTTTAAAGATGTTTAAGTTTTCTCGGAATCTTAGCTGTCTATATTATAGTGTCAGAATCCAATTTTATTTTCTTCTAAATATATGTGCAATTTCTGATTGCCGCTTCCTGATTGTTTTCCTCTGTGATTTGAAATATCACCCTCCCTCCCTCTCCCCACATCACACAGTATTTACCAAAATACATGTATTTCTATTCTTAGAGTGTTGATTTAATTTTCTTCTCTAGTTTTCTATTCCTCCACTAATATCATGCTGTTTGCATGTACATTATTGTAGTTCTGATTTATGGTAGCGAAAGCCCTTCTTTTTCCAAAATTTCTTGGCTATCATTTCACATTTACTCTTCCAATTGATATTTTTACATCTTGAAAAATATTCTACTCCATGATTCTGTTCCTTAGTTGAGAACTGCTAACACTTTCCTTTTGAGAAAGCATATGATCAGTTATATTTTTTTTCAGCTTATGCACTTTGAGAGAAAGTGAATCCACAGGCTATAAAGGAATCAGGCAGAACAAGTTTGGGCATGCCTGCAAAATGTAAACAAATCTGTCTACAGATGAGGTTCTGAAACAATGCATTTAATAATAATACACTGTAATTAATATGGTGTCCTATGTCCCCTAGGCATCCAAAGAGCTATAACTCAGTGTGTTTTCTAAAGGAACAGGCAGAGGGCTTAATAAAGACCAGAGCTGTAGAACACCTAGATTTCCAAGTCCTACCACATGATTCAGAAATATTGTATAGTGTGTGAAACTAGAGGGTGCATCAGATCTAATCAGAATTTCCTTATCATCTTATGTGTGAAGAGGCTTAAGTGTTTGTAGAAATAAATTGATTTTCATTGAACATTTTAGATCAGTTCCTTAACTGAGTAATCATTGGTGTGGTGAATCTACAGCTTTTTGTGGCTTCCACCCAAACCTTCAGTAAAATTTACAATAATTTTTGGGCCATGCTTTCCCTTAAATGCTGTGCTATCTCTAATAGAAGAAGTTTCCCTGCCTTCAGTTTCCAGGGTGTTATATATGGATGTATGTCTTTCAGTTAGCTGGACATCATCATCATACATTGATGATCGCCGTGATGCAACTGCTGATGTCATTTACCTTTCAGAGAAGGAAAGAATTGTGCTGTGTCTCTGGAAGGCTATATGGTGTGGGAATCTACTATAGGAAGTGTAGGACTTTGGGTAGGAGTGCCAATGAATGAAGCCTGCAAGATCATGCAGTAAGAAGTAGTAACAGCATAATTTACAAAGCTTAAATAGAGTATGGGTCCAAGGGAAGGGTTTTTTGTTTTGTTTTGTTTTATTTTATTTTTCTCCTGCTTAAAATGTCGATAAGTTTCTGTTTTCACTTTACAAAATTATCTGTATAAGCATTCTTATGGTTTAGTAGATGTCTTCCAAAGGCCTCATGTGTTCAGAGCATGATCTTGTGGAAGGTGACTAGATCCAGGGGGTGCTCCACTCAATGGTGAATTCATTCACTGGTGAGTTCAGTGCCTGACTGTGCTGTTGGTATGTGAGGCCTCTTTGGAGGTGGGTTGCTGGGGCATGGTGTGGAAGGATGTATTCTTGTTCCTTCTCTCTCTGCTTTCTAGGTGCTATGATGTAAGCAAACTTACCTCTGCTAGACTTTTCCACCATGCCCTTCATGCTTTGAAGCCAGGCGACCGTAGGCTGAAAACATAAGCCAAAATTAACCTTTCTTTCTTTAAGTTGTAGGTATTGGGTGTTGTGTCTCAGTGATGAGAAAATGATTACGACAAGCATATTTTAAATATCAGAATAATTTTTTTGTAGATATACAACACAATATATTTAATAAATATGTACTATCCTCCTAATTATTTTTGTTCTAATAATTTTCCATATCATTCAAATACAGTATACTGTTATAAGTACATATGAATATATTAAGTTGCTTACCAAAAATGGTTTACAATTTTCCATCTCAATACCAGATGATATATGAAACTATCAGTTTTAATGTATCCTTGGCAGCATAGATTTAAAATGAGTATTTTAATGGGTGAAAATTATTTAGTGTCTTATTTTACATTTTATTACTTCACAGCTTAAGCATATTCATATGTATTTATTACTTGTGTTTCTTCTTTTGTTCAAACCATCACTGAAGAGGTATTATTTAATATAGATTTAAAAGAATAGTTGAGAGTGTAAGAGGGGCGAAAGGGTGTTCATGGCTGGTGGTACAGTAGTTAAAAAGTTCACAGATGTGCATACAATATAAAGAACACATAGCATGGAATATAGCAAACCCTTGTGAAGTCGCCCTTCAGAGTTTGTGGCCTCAGTCACTTGCAGATTTTTCCTTGGAAGCTAACTAGTTGTTCATGCAAACCCCATGAAACAGCAAATATGCTTTGCAACTGTTTTTTAGGTGGGAGGTTTGCAAATAGCCAATCCAAGAGTGTTATTCAGTTCTCCTTGCTGCTGATTGGCTGCTGCCCTGTAACCCATCTACAGCAGATGCACCAGCATTCCTATATCATAACAGTTTGCATGCTGCACCATGTGTAGCTGTCTCAAGTGTTCTTGGTGTTCTTCTTAAAGCCCTAAGATCCCCAAGATCCCACCAAAATGCCCTGCACCTGGTAAGGCTTTATTAGTACCGTATTTAATTAAATTACATAACTGTGGGAGGCATACCACATTTAGGATTTAAACTATAAAATTAGGCATTTTTCTGACTATATCTGAAATTTGTTGTTTTACACAATTCATGGGGGCTCTTGCAGGGCTAACCCCTGTGAATTCAGGGGCCACTGTATAACGCCTTTAGCTACTATTCTGATTTTTGTGTTTTATTTATTTATTTATTTGTAGGAACTCTAACGAAGACATCAATCTTTTAAATATAAGCTGCTACAAAATCTTTCACAATCTATTTTTTTCCTTTTATGTTTCACAGAAGATGTATGTGTACAACACAAATTGTGTGAAATAGCATCCATTTTATTTATTTAATTTGCCACATTTTTTTGATGATGCACTATTTTTGGACAATATTCTTGTCTGTGAGGATATATCAGTACACATAACAAAATCCCTGACTTTCGAGAACTGACATTCCAGTTAGACAAATAGATGTATATATAAAGAGATAATAAGTAAATGTATGATAAGATTAAGTGTCATAAAGAGAAATTAATTAGTAATTGGAGCACAGTGAGTAAGATGAGAATGGAGAGTGATGAGGTCAAAGAATCAGGAGGCCAACTAAATGAGTTCAGCAGAAAGGTTTGCCAAGAACTGGCTGTTAAGTAGAGTGGAAGCCATTGGATTGTTCTGAGCAGAGGAGCCATATGACCTATCTTACATGATGAAAGGATGATTCTATTTGTTGTGGAGAGTGGCCTTGAGAGGAGTCAAATGTAGAAGCAGGGATAACTGTATGAGGTATAAGTAATCAGATTTTGTATGTTTCAAAAGCAGAGGTGTAGGTGTTTGTTTATGGTTTGCGTGTGGTGTACAAGAGAAAAGAAGTCTTAGGAATGATTTCATCTTTTAAAAAATTTTTTTTATTGGTACATTTTAGGTATACAACACATTTACATTTCTTTTTTTTTTTTTTTTGATACCGGGGATCGAGCTCGGGTCCTTGCACTTGTGCAGCAGGCTGCGAAACCACTGAGCTAAACCCCCTGCCCAAAACATTTACGTTTCTCATTGGGAACTTGTACCTTTACATGATGCATCTTGGTTCTTATTTTTTTCCCATTCCTAGCCCTCCCTTCACCCCCTCCACCCTTCCCTATTTACAAAGACTTTATTTCCATTTCTCATCATTTTTCCTTTCTCTTCTTTCCTTTCCCCTGTCCCGCCCACTTTCCCTACCCCTTTGGACCTTTTCTTCCTATTTTTCATTATCAATTATTCATTCTAATCATTGGTACATTTTAGGTATACAATATAATGACATTCATCATTGGAAATTTGCACCTTTACATAATCTCTTTTGGTTCTTCTAAAAAATTTTTTTCTTTTGGTTCTTATTTTTCCCCCTTCTGCTGCCCCCTTAAACCCCTCCATCCCTCCCTATTTACAAAGACTTTGTTTCCATTTTTCCATTTTCTCATATTCCATTCCCTTCTTTCCTTTCCCCTAACCCTCCCACTTCCCCTTCCCCTTCCCCTTTGCCCCTTTTCTTCCTATTTCACATAATCTATTATACCTTTTAGTTACATTTATTTATACTTTCAGTTTCTCACTCTAGAGAAACTATTTGGTATTTATACATGTGTGTCCTATTTATTTCACTTAAGAGTATAGCCTCAATGTGCATCCATTTAGCTATAAATGTCTCTAATTTCTCATTTTTTATGGCTGAGTAGTACTCCATTTTATAAAAAAAACAACATTTTCTTTACCCAGTCTCCAGTTGATGGGCATTTGGGCTGTTTTCAAGTTTTAGCTATTACAAATTGTGCTGCTATGAACATCGGTGCACATATATCACTGTGGTATGATTCTTTTAATTCTTTGGGGAAGATCCCCAGCAGAGGAATAGCTGGGTCAAGTGGGACTTCCAGTCATAGTTCTTTGAGGTATCTTCATACTGATTTCCACAGTGGTTGCACCAATCTACACTCCCACCAGCAGTGGAGCAGGGTTCCTCTTTCCCCACAGCCCCACCAGCATTTGGTATTGGTTGATTTCATGATAGCAGCCATTCTTTCTGGAGTGAGGTGGAATCTCAGCATTGTTTTCATTTGCATCTCTTGAATGGTCAGTGATGTTGAACATTTTTTCATGTATTTATTTGCTATTTCTACCTCTTTGTCTGAGAAATGTCTGTTGATTTCACATGCCCATTTTTGGATTGGGCCTTTAAATTTTGGAGGTCTGATCTTTTTATGTTCTTTATATATTCGAGATAGTAGACCTTTGTCTGAGGAAGAGCAGGTGAAGATTTTATCCCACATTGTGGGTTGTCTCTTCACACTGCTGGTGGTTTCTCTTGCTGTACAGAAGCCTTTTAGTAAGAAGAGATCCCACTTGTTGATTGTTTGTGCTAGTTCACAGGCGACTGAGGTTTTTTTCATAAAATCTTTTCCTACCCCAATGTCTTCAAGAGTTCTACCTAACCTCTGTTCTAGCTGGTTTGGAATTTCTGTTTTAATATTTAGATCTTTAATCCACTTCGATGTTAGTTCAGTGCATGGTGAGAGATATAGGTCTAGTTTTAGTCTTTGGCAAGTTGAAACCCAGTTTCTCCAGCACCATTTATTAAAGAGGCTATCTTTCCTCCAGTGAGGGTGTTTGGCTCCTTTGTCGAAGAGGAAGTGGCTGAGTGTGTCTGGAGTTGTTTCTGCATCTTCTAATTTGATCCACTGGTCATCTTTTGGTGTAATGTGCTAAATAATTAAAAAGTAGAGTTGTTATTTATTGGGGTTAAAATGTTTATGGCATTGGGGAAGGAAAATAAGACTTTGGTCTTATATATTCATGTTGAAGTTTAGATGCTTATTAGATATCACAGGAAATGTTAATTAGAAAATTAAGTGAGTCTAAAGTTCAGAAGAAAGGTTTCAACTAGAGATGGTTTACATGTAGATGAGATTTAAAGACATGGGACTTCTGACAGTGAAGCTTGGCTGTCAACTTGATGGCTTTAGAGATGCCCAGAGGTTACTAAAGTAATACCTGGCTGTGTCTGAGTGGGTCATAATGGGGACATGACCTTGGGGAGCATATTTGTTCCCCAGACTCTCCCTCTCTGGGCCCTTCCCTTGTTCTCCACTTCCTGACTACCAGGAAGTTGAGGAATTTCCACTGTGATGTTTCTACTTTGGCACCAGCTGACTATGGACCAAAACCTGTGAAACTGTGACCCCAAATAAACCTTTCCTCCTTTAAATTGCAAGCATTAGGTATTTTGTCCTAGCAATAGAAAGGTATATGCTACAGAACTGGATAAGGTTTTCTAAGGAATTAGAATTGTGAGAACTAACTCTCTCTGGCTTTATCAAATGCATGTGCGTGTGGAAACAATATACTATGAAACATAATGATTTACATTCACTGGCTCCCTATCAAAAATTTATTAATATTTTTGCTACTATATCCATTAAAGACAGACACTAAAATTTATCTATATTAAGAAATTATAGAATTACAGAGTTTTATATTTAGAGTGAATTTGGAGATAATTGTTTTATAGTTAAAAAACAAATCATGAAGAAGGGCTGGATATACAGCTCAGTGTTAGAGTGCTTTCTTAGTGTGTGTGAGACCATAGGTTTACCTAAAATACAAAAACCTACTCCTCCCCAAAAGCTCCAACAAACAAACTCACCCCCAACCCTGAAAAGTAAATATAAGTCCTAGAGATACCTTTTGCAAGGCAACAATGCAGACCACTTGCATTGTAGAATGATTTCTTTTTTATGCTTTTAATCCTTCTTGGAGGTTTTAACATTTTAGGGTATGTGTGACTTGTTTGGAACAAAGATAAGGATAGTTAGAAAGCAAAATATACTGTTCAAATATTTCAGCTGCATGTTTTATAGGAATCAATCCCCAATAATTAGTCACTTGGGAATATCATCCAGAATTAGAATCCACTCTAGGTTTCTAGCCAGTCTCCATATTTCTTGTTCCTCTTATCATTCATATCTTAGCAACCAGATTACTTCTCCAATTTGAAAAATAACTGCATATTAATGATAGAAAATGTATTTTTATTGTACTAGAAAGAAAATTTATATTAATAAATACTAGAGGCTATTTTTTTTCCACATTGGTTAAAATCTTCAATATTACCTCACTTGGCACTGAATGGGACTTTGGTAAAAAAGGGGTGATCAAAATAAAAACTGAGCTCAATTAGTACCATATTGTTCAACCAGATTTCTGGAGGAAATTAAAATACAGCTCTTTATTCATCTCTGTAAGGGAGAGGAAACATATTTCTCTGTAGATCTGTATTCTATTCCCAAGAGCAAAGTAGTATTGGTGTAAGTCATCTAGCTTCCACTTCTCTCACCTATTTCCCAGATGGGGAAAAAGCCCAGTATTCATGGTACATCAATTGCCCATAGTTATAAGATGCAAGCCTTGCATCTCCATCTTTCCATCTGGCAATGTTAACAAGATGGGTAGAACTTTTAGGATAATAATTATAATTAATTATACTTAGATATTTCTGACTTCTCACATAATCAATTTGCGTGCTAAGTAGCATCCTTTTTTTAGAGATTCTATAACTATGAGATTGCTATAGAGGTGCTGGGCCAAAGGACCATCAAAGAAAACATCCATCTTATGAGTCCTGGAGCACTTCTTAATGAAAATAAGAGATTAACTCAGGGCACTCTTTTTTTTTGGGTGTGAGGGGGTACCAGGAATTGAACTCAGGACCTTGTGCTTGCTGGGCAAGTGAGGTACCACTGAGCTAAATCCCCAGCTACTCAGGCCACTCATTATATGAACATTGACTCCTTCCCTTCTGAGTGAAATATGAGAAATCCTGGTGTTAGGAAGTTGGAACAAATTTCGTAGAGTGATAAAAGCAGGAGAATAGAGAGGATGAAATGTTGGGTAATTTTCATGGCTACATCTGCAAGCAGAATAAAAAATAAACAGATATTTCCTGGTATTCTTACACAGGCACAACTTCAAACCATTTCTACTTAAAATAATATTACTGAAATTGGGCTTTATAAGGGTTTATATTGCCAAGAATGCTCATTATAGCTTTAGTGCACTGTACACTTGTTTCAGTTACAGTTTTGGTAAACCCACAAGCTAAACCTAGTCAAAATGAGTAAAAAGCAAAGATCATTGGAGAGCTTCTTTGAAAAGAGATAAAGAATCAATGATGAGACAGCAGATAGAAAGTTATACTTAGAGCAACATACCAAGAATCCTACTTAAGTTATTGATTCATTGCAACAGGTGATTCACCTTCTTCCAGCCTGCTTTTTAAAATATGTGGCAATCAGCTATCCAATAATGCAATGAAACCTTTAAAATTGCTTGCCATATGGAAACCAAAGCACCCTGCATTAAAAGACAAACCTTTGTGGTTTTCCGTTAAAAAAAAAATGTAAACATGAAGAACAGAACCAACTATTGAAGGCCACTATTTCATCATATGTGTCTCCTCTGAGAATCATTCAACCATGAGCTCTTTAGTATTAATGAAGAGTTGATCCTTTTCTCTGCTATGGACACTTGTCATGAATTTTTAGAAGAGGCTGAAGTTCAAAAGGTATCCTGTGTTCCTCTTTGGCTAGCACCGTAACTAGATAAATTGATGAAATATCAGAAGATATGAAGACACAATAATTAGAGAGAATCAATGAGCTACCATGGTAACAAGCAAAATTGACCAGTCTATTAATGTTTTTATGTGATATATTTGTCAGGAGAATACATTATGTGCACTTTTGTTGCCAACCAACACCACAGCTGCAAAACTATTCAGGTCTTTGCATGATTACATATCAGGAAAACTGCATTAGTCATTTTGTGTCTGTACATCCATGAATGAAGTGGTTGCCATGACTGGATGGCTTTCTGGTTTCACTACTAGGGTCAAAGAGTTCACTTCTTAATATGAGTCTACGCACATGATATCCATAGAGATATGCCAGCTAGCCAAAAAATGTCACCTGAATTTAAGAATGTTTTGCCACATGTGATTAAAATCAACCATATTAAAGTGCATGTTCTTAACTCACATTTGTTCATGCAGCTCTGAGGAGATGGACATAACATACATGTCTTCAGAAATGAGATGGTTTTTAAAGATAGATCCAGAATTTTTGAGTTATGGAAGCCACACCAGAGATTTATTTTAGAAAAACAGTCACCACTGGCAGCACATTTCAGTGACACAGAATAGGCCACAAAACTTGCTTGCTCATGGGACATATTCAACCTGCTCAGTGAACTCAGTCTGTCAGTGGAGAACAACTATATTCAAGTCAGCACATAAAGTAGCTATATTCAAAGCCAAACTAGAATTATGGAGTTGATGAGTGAACAGTGGGATTTTTGAAGTGTTTCAAACCTTAACAGAGATCTTGTAAGAGACTGAGCCAGGGCTTTCTTTCTCCTAGCTGGTACTTGATCACCTATCTCAGTTTTCAAAAGAATTGGAGCATTACATCCCAAGCACAAAAGATCCCTGAAGTGGGAAGAAATGGATCCATGACCTATATACATGAATAGGCAGGTGAATTGACTTTGGTCATGGTAGAAGAAGATCAACTGCTTAAGATCACTAATGATGGGTGGCCTCAAAAGTGTTTCTGAGACAACTTTAAGTCTCCATATGTTCTAGATTAAAATCAAGGAAGAATATCCTGAGACATCCTATCTTTATTAACAGGGTTTTCTACACTGACAGCAACCACAGTGAGATTATGGAGTAGACTAAACATAAGCAATACACTTTGGGTGTCACTGTCTACCATCACCCCTAGGAAATACTGTCTAGTTGCAGGAAATAAAGCTCAGGGCTCTCACTGATTCTGCATTTTAGTGAGTTGTGTAATTATTTAATTATATATTACAAGGTAATAATAATAGAAATGTATAAGGTCCCGAGTTCGATCCCCAGTACCAAAAAAAAAAAAAAAAAAAAAAAAGAAAAAGAAAAAGAAATGTAATGCAGTGCTTGGATTACTGTATTCTGAAAACATCCCCCTACCCCCTCACTCCATTTTAACCCTTCATCCATGGAGAAATTGTCTTCTACTAAACCCATCCCTAGGGCCAAAATGGTTGGGGACAGTGGGCCTAAAGTACACTGTTTTGTGGTACCATGAGGGCATGAAGAGTTAGCCCAGGAAAGAGCACTGTTATTTTACTTTTAGGTTCTCTATCTCAGAGTGTAAAATGACACTCTTATGTAGAATGCAGACTTTAAGTCTGGAAACATCAAAAGGCTTTTGAGTTTGATGCTGTTATATCTTTGATTCTTGAATTCAATGTGCTATCTTTTAGAGAACAGTGATACTGGGGAAGAAGATAGTCCCCAACTGGGCAAAGCCCTTGAAACTTTAATATATTGTTATATGTAGAGTAGAACTGTTCTTTTATTGTGGCAAGAACTTCAAATAACTTATTCCAAAATGACTGCTAATACATAATGATATACTTTGAATGGTGTAGTATGACAAATTACTGTTTAAAGTCCTAGTGATGTTAAGAAGATCTTAAGAGTTTGTATGTAACCAAATTTCATTTGGAAATTCAAGAGTTTTAGTTGTGTGCAGTAATTATAATATCTTTTTTTTCATCTGAAAGAAATCAGCATGCAGGAAAGGATTTGCCCTATATAAGGAATCAAAACTATCTAAAAATGTAACATTATATGTTACTATTTTGGAAGAATTTTCTTATTATTTATGCTGTTGGCTAGTAGGTAATGTAATGGATGGCTTAAATGATATATTATAAGGTGCAAGGCATCCAAAAAGGAAAAACATAAGATCAGGGTGAAGACAGAATATAGCCAGCAAATGAAGAAAAAAAATGAAAACTTAAACAGAGTTCTTTTCTGGTTTTGATAAAAGTAGGAAAAATGGAGCCATAAATCCAGATTTTAAAAATAACATTATAACAGTGATTAGTTATGGCTTATGGGTGGTTTCTATGGCTTATACATCAATCAACTGTTGCCTTGAATTAGACAAATAGAAATTAGTTTTGGACATTTGTTTTATAATAAATATTTGCTTTTGTTATATTTAAGTTTCATATAATGGGCTTTGATGTGATTTAGTAAAAATGCATTGTACAAATAAATGTCATGAAATCTTGCATACATTGGAAGAAAAACTTCAATCTGAACATAGAGTTATAGAAGCTGTTATCCGGATATCCATTTAGTTATAATCTAAAAATTATTTGACTCATGATTGATACATAGCCTCATTTTAGTACTTTCATGGGGAAAAGTTTGAAAAATGTTTACTTGGTTTGAGTTTCATGAATGTGGAAAGATTACATATTTTCCATTTTAAAGGCAACTAAGTATATTTTTTTCTCTTTTGTACATAATACCAAAAATAAGAAATTAATTTTAGAATTTAGAACTTTCTGTGGGTTTGGTCCTCATCAAAGAAAGCATTCTTTTTCTGTTAGAAAAAAGTAAAAATGATCTTATTTTTTATAAAATACAAAATGCGATTTCTCATGACTAGACTTACATTACTTTTAATGATTATGGAGTTTCAAAGAGCACATATCATTATTTGATATTTATTTGTGGTTTTTGCTACATCTTGCACAGAATAGAATAACTGTACACTTTTGGGGAGGAATTATTTCCCCTCTTCTGTTTTTGGTTAAGAAAAAACCATCTATATGAATTAGGTGGAGCATGGGCCATCCACATTGGTGTGGAAAATTGTTGTACTTGTTAACTCCAAAGCCATTGAGCACTGAAGTTAAAGATCTTTCTGAGTCAAACATACTTTGACAAAATCTATGTAACTTAAACATCTAGAGATTTTATAATGTAGTTTTCAAACTTACCCTAAAACACTAAACATTTTCTCTCTTTAGCAAAGCAGATTATATGATTAAGAATGAATTCTTCTCAATTATTGATTCATTTTTATTCATTCAGCAACTACATAATGACTCTCAATCACATAGTACTCTATTAGGAGCTAAATGTATAGCAAGTTGTAAATTAAATGTGATTGAGTGTTGGAAGAGTTTCAGATAAAATTTTTGTCTCTATTTTCATTCTCTCAGATGCTTATATCTATTGTCAAAAGTTATTTGTTTACGATGATGGTTTGGATGGAGGCAGAAAATAGTTAAAAAGAGAAAAGGAATCAGTAGATCTGGGTTTGAGGGCTTTCTATGTCATTTACTATCTTTCTGATATAAGCAAATATCTAATTTCTCTGTCACTATTCTCATTTGTGAAGTGAAGGATAATACCATTGATTATTTCAGTACCCATTGGCTGCACCAAAATTCCTAAATAGGAGAGGGTCAAGATTTAGTTGAAAAAGAGGCTCCAGAGCTTATCTTGAAGCTGTGTTAACAGAGCAAGCACATTTGTTCTTATTTAGGTTGTATGTTTTTGGCAGATGTACTGACAGAGATTTTGGGGGTTGCCTAATCTCTTGTAAATGACCCCTAGGGCATTTCCACTATCAGCATCTAGCTCAACATGTAGAAATACATACATACATATATAAGTCTGAGTATGAATACATATACACACATGTGCATACGTAGATTTCTGTATATATTCCATTATTAAAGGTATTACAAATTAATATAGCATTGTATTTTATAGGTGTGTTATTATTATTCATATGTATTCACATCATACTTGTGTGTATATATTTTATTATTACTTTTTTTTGGAAATCATGGTCCAGAAGGAAATTTAATTGAGAACTTGGAGAAAGGTTATTTTCAGAATTCAGGTTAGGATTTTTGCATCTGTGTTTATCAATTATATTGGTCTTTGGCTTTCTTTTTTTGTTAAATCTTTATCTGGTTTTGTTTGGTATTTCAACTTTAAGTTTCTAAGACTTGTCAGTAAGACACACTAATTCACCATCAGAAAAATTTGCTGGAGATGAATCACATTCTTCTGCCTGAGCCTCTTTATTATTTTTTATTGGTGTATGTTTGTGATACACAATAATTACATTCATTTTGGAAAATTGGTCCTCAGGTGTTTATAATGTTACATATATAATCTTGATGGTTTTGGTCCCATTCCCTTTCTCTCCTGTGTCCCTTGATTGCCTCCCCCAAATTCAAAATATCTGCTTCCTTTTTTCCTACTCTCTCTCCTTTATTTTATTCTTTTATTTATTTATATTTTGTGTTTTTAATACAAGATAAACCATATGATATTTTACCTTCTGTATCTGTCTTATTTACTTAACATTTTGAACTGAAGATCCATCCATTTTCCTGAAAATGACTTGAATTCATTCTTCTTTGTGGCTGAGTAAAAGTTCACTGTGAATGTACTGTATACCACATTTTCTTTATCCTTTCATCTATCTAGGCTATTTCCATAGTTTAGCTTTTGTGAATTCCACTGCTATAAACATGAGTATGCATTTATTACTATATATAGTATGATGTTTTTAGCTCATTAGGGAAAATACCCAGGAAAGGTATAGATAGGTCAAATGAAATTTTTATTTTTAATATTTTGAGGAATCCTCATACTGCTTTCCATACTTGTTATACTAGTTTACATTCCTACCAACAATGTAAAGGGTCCCCCCGCCCACATCTTTGTCAGCATTTGTTAGTTTTTGTGTCCTTTATGATAGCTAGTGTGGCCTGAGTTTTAAACATTAGTGTCCCTTGGAGTGGTTTTCTATGCCCTCTTCCCTTCTATTTCCAATACATTTTAAAGTCATCCATCATTCTCTTTCTCTGGTTTCATTACTAGCAGATGCCACTGATGTCCAAATCAGTATCTTTTGGGAAAATCTGTCTTTTGAGTTGCAAACTCGTATATTCAGTATCTGTAATCTTTTTTCTTGAATGAGACAGGCATCTCAAACTCCCTTTGTCCAAAATTGAATGAATGGTATTAACCTATGAATCCATTTCTTTTCCAGTGTTTCCTGGTCAGTACAAGGACAGCATCACAATCAGTTGAATATCAGTTTCTACTGTATCTCTGTAATGTTTCAGGAACTGTGCTATATAGCAGGAATGTAAGTGATGAATAGGAAAGTCCTGGTTCCTGCCTCCACTGATCTGTCATTTTTTTATTATCCTTTACTCCATTCATCCAATCTATTATGAAGTCCTACTGTTACAGTGGTATCTTAGTTTACAAACTTAATTTGTTCCATGGTTTTGGAAAACATGGCCATGTTCATGTGGGAGAGATGGCTTTGGCCGTGTTTGTTACCTAATGCAGAATTAGCAAAGAGAAATAAAATTTTGCCAAACACTTGTGTTTGCAAACTACAATGTTTTGAAACAAAATCATTCATGAACCATGATACCACTGTATTCTACTACAAAACATTTTTCAAGTCTTCTCTTTACCATGAAACTACCATTTTTTTGTGAACTGAACCTCTATAACATACCCCAAAATGATTTTATTTTTCTCATTATTTATCTTTCTTTTATCTATTTCTCCCATGTGATCTTGAAAAAATATTTTAAATGTAGTTTTTATAGCATCATTTTCTGGGTTAACAGGATCTAGGAGCTCCTGGTTATACTTGGAAAGAAGCATAAAATTCTGAACATGACCCATTAGTCCATGGATAATTTAGTCATTGCTCACTTCTTCCCCTTTGTTGTCTTCTACTCCCCACTTCCCTTTGTATCATATACCCTCATGGGTGTTCTTTCTGTTCCTCAAAGGCTCATGCTAACTTTTTCCCACTATGGAACTTTTGACTGGAGTAATTTCCTGTGCTTGGGAACCCAAGTGCCCACTCTACCATGCTTCTAGCAAAGTAACTTTCATTTATTCACCGGAAAGAATCCTGAAAATGTTGTTTGTCCATTGTCTTTCCTCTGAAATATTGTAGCCTTCAAGACTGCAGTGTCTGTATTGATTTTACTTAACCACTGAATCTCTAACACTAGAATAACTCTTGGTACAGCAACTACATGACAAATATCTGTTGAATGGATAGATAAATATTAAATATTCATATTCACAATTCTTAGAAAATGTTTAAGTTTCAGAGTTCACTAAATCCCCTGATCAATGATATTATATCAAGGAAATGATTTTCCATAATTCTTAATGCTTTAATTAATAAAAAGGAAGATGGTAAGGAAAATAAAAGAAATAAAGATTTATAGTAGCTCATTTTATTTTAAAAATTTTTTGTTTTTTATATTAGCCAAAGCATATGAAGTAGTTTGGTGAGAAATCTCTACCTAACAAAAATGTCCTCTACCCTTAAGGCGATTGTATGTGTTTTTTCCCTCACTTCCACATTTTTTTGCTACTTTTTATTTATTGAGCCTGAAACATCCAGTGTTTCAGAGAAAAGAAAATACACAGATGAAAACAAAGGATCACTTTTGAGTGTTTAGTATTCAAAATAGATTTTTGAGTTCAATTATTGTGGAAAAAAACTCAAGAAACTCAAAGATTTCATTTAGAAAGATCAAAATGTGTTGATAGAAAAGAAGCAAAGGCAAGAGGAGTAGGATTAGCATATTCTAAACTTATAGTGAGGAAGGTATTTGAGATGATTTAAGTTTTCCACTGCCAAGGACTGAAGAAAGCCCTTCCTAAACTGGGAAAAGAAGCCTGTAGGGAAGGGAAGGGAACAGGAAAAATGGGGCAACTGGTCCTTGGCCCTTGTCCAGCTCGGCCTTCCACACTTCTCCTTCTGGATGCTACAACTCAGGGGGCTGCATCATGATCATCAAACATATTTTGGAATTCAAAATCAGATGAGGTGTGACCACTTCCTGCACAGAACTTTTAGCTGAGGACCTAGCACCCACATGGAGCAGCTACAGTGGAATAGAAGTGGCAGTGTGATAAGTTTTAGCAGGTGGCAGAGCTGGGGTGCATCCTCTGCCTTCTGTAGTCAAGAGTGGCAATGTAGGAGTAATGCCATATGTCTACAATCCAGGGTCTCTGGAATGCTCAAGCAGGAGTATTGCAAGTTGACAAGTTGAGGCCAGCCTGGACAATTTAGATACTTAGAAAGAGCTTATCGCAAAGGAGGTGGGAAGTGGTCCAGGAACATAGCACAGTGTGAAGGCCATGCATTAATTTCCCAGTACAGAGGAGTGTGGAGAAGATGAGAGAGAAAGAGAGAGAGAGAGAGAGAGCGAGCAATTCACACCATGCTATAGTGGAAATCAAGGAACCCTGAGAATACTGATGGACCAGAAGAGACTGAGGTCAAGTTTGGAGGAGACAGACACTGTGGTAAACATCACTATGAGAAGCTCTGGCAAGGATTTCAGCACATAAGATGACAGGACCTGTCTTAAGAAAATGGGTGACCTGATTATCTGCAGGAAAACAGAAGGATAAGAAGGCAACATCTAAATACCAGGCAAGGGTGAGACCACACAACTGAGGGCGGGGCAAATCTAGAGATTCAAAACCCTTTCTTTTACTCTTAAGGATACTAAGTATTATTCTCTACTTAGGAAGAGAAGAGAGGGGAAAGCCGACCTCAGGGAAATAGCCCTGAGGGAGAGTTTGAACTCTGAATTGGATGAGTTTATGCACTAAATTAACTGGTTTATCAAACTGAAAAGGAAGGGCTGCTTTGGGTAGTATAATAATTAAGATATTCTGGAGCCAGCATGCCTGGGCTGAAGACCCACACCTGTCCGTTACTAGCTATGTAACTTTGCAGAAGACTCTTTCTCTGTGACTCTGTTTTGTCATTTGATACAAAGGTTAAGTACATTAATGATGTAAAATGCTCAGAACAATGCCTACCGCATGGTAAGAACTCAGTGCCATATTAGCCCCAAAGACACATTAGAAAGGTTGTTTTGTAGAGGGAAGATGAAAGTTTTCAGTCTAGACAGATTTTTTTTTTGCACTTTATTAAATTCTTTTATTGGTACATTGTAGGTATACAGCACAATTACATTTCTCATTGGGAACTTGTACCTTTACATAATGAATCTTGGTTCTTATTTTTTCCCCATTCCTAGCCCTCCCTTCACCCCCTCCACCCTTCCCTATTTACAAAGACTTTATTTCCATTTTTTCCATTTCTCAGCATTTTTCCTTTCCCTTCTTTCCTTTCCCCTGCTCCTCCCACTACCCCTACCCCTTTGGACCTTTCCTTCCTATTTCACATTTTCGATTATTCATTCTAATCATTGGTACATTTTAGGTATACAATATAATGACATTCATCATTGGAAATTTGTACCTTTACATCGTCTCTCTTGGTTTTTATTTTTCACCCTTGCCTAGCCCTTCCTTCAACCCCTCCATTCCTCCCTATTTGCAAAGATTTTGTTCCTATTTTTCCATTTTCTCATAGTAATCCCATTCCCTTCTATCCTTTCCCCTAGCCCTCCCACTTCCTTCCCCTTTGCCCCTTTTCTTCCTATTTCACATTACCTATTATACATTTAGTTCTTATTTACACTTTCAGTTTCTCACACTAGAGAAACTATTCGGTATTTATACATGTGTGTCCTATTTATTTGACTTATGAGTATTGCCTCAATGTGCATCCACTTAGGTATAAATGTCTCTAATTTCTCATTTTTTATGGCTGAGTAGTACTCCATTTTATAAAAAACCCCCACATTTTCTTTATCCAGTCTCCAGTTGATGGGCATTTGGGCTGTTTCCAAGTTTTACCTATCACAAACTGTGCTGCTATGAACATGGGCATACATATATCACTGTGGTATGATTCTTTTAATTCTTTGGGGAAGATCCCCAGCAGTGAAATAGTGGGGTCAAATGGGACTTCCAGTCCTAGTTCTTTGAAGTATCTCCATACTGATTTCCACAGTGCTTGCACCAGTCTACACTCCCACCAGCAGTGGAACAGGGTTCCTCTTTCCCCACAGCCCCGCCAGCATTTGTTATTGGTTGATTTCATGATAGTAGACATTCTTTCTGGAGTGAGGTGGAATCTCAGCCTTGTTTTCATTTGCGTGTCTCAAATGACCAGTGATGTTGAACATTTTTTCATGTATTTATTTGCTATTTCTACTTCTTTGTCTGAGAAATGTCTGTTCATTTCAGATGCCCATTTTGGGATTGGGTCTTTAAATTTTGGAGGTCTGATCTTTTTAAGTTCTTTATAGATTCAAGATAGTAGACCTTTGTCTGAGGAAGAGCAGATGAAGATTTTTTCCCACATTGTGGGTTGTCTCTTCACACTGCTGGTGCTTTCTCTTGCTGGGCAGAAGCCTTTTAATAAGAAGAGATCCCACTTGTTGATTGTTTGTGCTAGTTCACAGGCAACTGAGGTTTTGTTCATAAAATCTTTTCCTACACCGATGTCTTCAAGGGTTCTACCTAACCTCTGTTCCAACTGGTTCAGAGTTTCTATTTTAATATTTAGATCTTTAATCCATTTTGTTTTTAGTTTAGTGCATGGTGAGAGATACAGGTCTAGTTTTAATCTTTGGCAAGTTGAAGCTCAATTTTTTCCAGCACCATTTATTAAAGAGGCTATCTTTCCTCCAGTGAGGGTGTTTGGCTCCTTTATCGAAGGTGAGATGGCTGAGTGTGTCTGGCGTTGTTTCTGCATCTTCTAATCTGTTCCACTGGTCCTCAGGTCTGTTTCTTTGCCAGTGCCATGCTGTTTATATCACAGTAGCTTTGTAGAAGAGTTGCAGGTTGGGGATTGTGATACCCCCTGCCATGTCTCTGTTAACCAAGAATTGCTTTTGCTATTCTGGGTCTCTTCTTGTTCCAAATGAATTTTTGGATTGTTTTCTCAAGGTCTATGAAGTATGCTGTTGGGATCTCAATTGGAATTGCATTAAATCTATATAGCAGTTTTGGAAGTATGGCCATTTTCACTATATTAATCCTTCCTACCCAGGAGCAGGGGATGTCTGTCCAGTTTCTGATATCATCTTCAATCTCTCCTTTTAGAGTGCCATATTTTTTCAGAGAAGATGTCTTTGATTTCTTTCATTAGGTTGATTCCTAGGTATTTCATTTTTTTGGATGCTATTGTGAAAGGAATTATTTGCCTCATTTCTCTCTCAGTGAGTGTGTCATTGGTGTAGAGGAAAGCTATTGATTTTTGTGTGTTGACCTTGTAACCAGCTACTTGATTGAATTTAGTTATTAAGTCTAGAAGACTTTTGGTGGAGTTCTTGGGGCCTTCTATGTAGAGTATCATGTCATCTGCAAATAATGGCAATTTGACTTCTTCATTTCCTATCTTTATTCCTTTTATTTCTTTCTCTTGTCTAATTGTTGTGGCTAATGTTTCCAGAACTATATTGAACAAGAGTGGTGATAGTGGACATCCTTGTCTTGTTCCTGATTTTAGTGTGAAGGATTTCAGTTTTTGACCATTTAGTATGATATTGGCTATTGGTTTTTCATAGATGGCTTCTATCAGTTTGGGGTAGAGACCGTATATTCCAATTTTTTGTAGGGTTTTTATCATAAATGCATGTTGGATTTTGTCAAATGCTTTTTCTGCATCTATGGAGATAATCATATGGTTTTTGTCCTTGGCTCTATTGATATAGTATATTACATTGATTGATTTGCATGTATTGAGCCATCCCTGCATCCCTGGGATGAATCCCACTTGATTAGGGTGTATGATCTTCTTGACGATCTTCTGCATTCTGTTTGCCAGTATCTTATTAAGGATTTTTGCATCTATGTTCATTAGCGAGATTGGACTATAGTTCTCTTTTTCAGTTGAGTCTTTCTCTGCTTTGGGGATCAAGGTGATGCTTGCTTCCAGGAATGAATTTGGGAGTATTGCTTCCCTTTCCATTTCATTGAAGAGTTTAAACAGTAGTGGCAGTAGTTCCTCTCTAAATGTCTTGTAGAATTCAGCAGTGAAGCCATCAGGGCCCAGGCTTTTCTTAGATGATAGGTTTTTAATTACATTTTCAATTTCATTGGTTGATATTGGGTTGTTCAGAATTTTTAGGTCTTCTTTGCTCAACTTTGGTAATTCATATATCTAGGAATCTGTCCATTTCTTCTGTGTTTTCCTTCTTATTGGTGTATAGGTTCTTGAAGTAGGTATTGATGATCCTCTGGATTTCTGCTGGGTCTGTTGTAATTTCACTCTTTTCATTCCTAATTGCATGGATTTGGGCCTTTTTCTTTTCTTTTTCTGACAAGGTTGGCTAAGGGTTTGTCAATTTTGTTGATTCTTTTGAAGAACCAACTCTTGGCTTCATTGATTTTTTTGTATTATTCTCTTAGTCTCCATTGTATTGATTTCTCCTCTGATCTTTATAATTTCCTCCCTTGTATGAGTTCTGGGGTTGTCCTGTTCTTCTTTTCCTAGAAGCTTGAGGTGTAGCATCAGGTTGTTTAATTGGACTCCTTCTGTTTTCCTAATATGCATATTCACTGCTATGAATTTCCCTTATAAGACTGCTTTCATTGTGTCCTATAGATTCCGATATGTTGTATTGTCATTGTCATTTAATTGAAGGAACTGTCTGATTTCTTCTTTAATTTCCTCTGTGACCCATTGGTTATTCAGAAGTGTGTTGTTCAATTTCCACATGTTTATGAAATTTTTTGAGTTTCTTTTGCTCTGCATCTCCAATTTCATCACACTATGGTCTGATAATATACAGGGGTTAACTTCAATTCCTTTGCACTTCCTTAAACATGTTCTATGTGTGAGTATGTGGTCTATTTTTGAGAATGACCCATGTGCAGCTGAGAAGAATGTGTATTCTGATTTTGTGGGATGGAAGACTCTGTAAACATCTGTTAAGTTCATTTGTTCAAGAGTTCAATTGAGTTGTAGTATTTCATTCCTTATTTTTAGTCTATCGCTTCTCAGCATTTTGGCTAAGATCAAGTGTACTTAGTTTTTGTCTAGTTGATCTATCTATTTGTGACAGTGGGTTGTTGAGGTCCTCCACTACAATTGTATTAGTGCTTATATGATTTTTCATGTCTGTTAGTATTTGTTTTATATAGTTGAGTGCACTAGTGTTTGGTGCATAGATATTTATTATTGTCATCTCTTCCTCTTGGATTCTTCCCTTTACAAGAATGTAGTGTCTTTTTTCATCTGTCTTAATGAGTGTTGGTTTGAAATCTACTTGATCTGCCAAGAGGATAGCTACTCTTGCTTTTTTTCGGGTTCCTTAGACAGATTTTTTGAACCAAGATCTAATTGCTTCTATGAAGTTGGCTATTCCAATTTCCATTTTTTCAGAGGTCACTGCTCTTCTTGTATAATATAAACGTGATGCAGTATCTGTGAAGGCAATGGGCCAAATTTTGATTTAGTCTTCTCTTACTGATTTATGCCACTTGAAAACAACAAAATTGAGACTCTGAGTTATAAATCCAAAAACAAAACAGAAGTTCCAAAAATTTACCGTAAATTCCTATTAGAAGATGTATGTTAAACACGGATTTGATGATGTGCTCTCATTCCTCTCATCTACCATGACATTCAGAGCCATTGGCTTATGTCCTAAACATACTATCTTTTGACTAAATGAAAAGACATGGAGGGGGGTTATTCAGTTTTACCAGTGTCATTGAGTACCTACTAGTTTGTCAGGCACTGTTTGAAACTCTGATATGGGCTCTGAATATACTGTAATAAAATGAGAAGGATGTAATCCTTGCCTGAGCAGCTCACTAATTTACAGTATAATTCGAGGTAGTGACTCAGCAGATTCTCTTGTTTACCTGTTTTCTTCTGACCACGGAATCCCATCACTGTCATCGTATTTCTTCTGAATGATATTCCTCTTGGGTCTTTCCTTACTCATTCTGAGATCCAAATGCTGATTGCAAAAGGGGACAATTGCTTCATGAATTTAAAGCCGTCAGAAATTTGCAAAAAAATATCCTGGTGGTTTTTATTGTTGTTGTTGGTGGTTGATCTTGTAATCCGACTTTTCTTCCAGTTTCCCCAAAGCTGGGGACCAGTGCCCCAGGACGCCCGGCCCTGGGGAGAGCCTCCTATTCCCGGGGCACCTTACAATGGTCCCCTTGATCTTCTGGAAATTGTAGTCCCCCAACTACAAAAAATAAATAAATAAATAAATAAATAAATAATAAATAAAATAAAAAATTGTTTACCTGTTTTCTTTATAGTCATTTTTCTATTCCTCTTCCTGTTTCACAAGTTGAAAAGAAACACTATTGGTGCCCATGCATCAGGCATTGGGCATTGGGCTAGTGATCTTTCTTGTCATCAGTTTCATTTTTTCTCTCCTTATTCAGTACAAACAAGGAATTGAGCAAGAGCCAGGACATGTGGCAACTGTTAAGTTTCCTACACATTTTATGACCTTAGAATCAAATGTGGAGTCCATCCTACTCTCTATCACTGGCCTTGACATCATCGAATTTATACCACCACTCTCCCCTTAAAACTTGGAAATTGCTCATTATTCAGGTCATTGGTGGAGTTCCCTTATTGATTGTGAAGCTGCTATTTGGTAACAATACAGTATAATGTATAGATCTCATCTGCTAAATCCTATCTTGGTACTCTCTTCTCCACAGCAGGGTGTAATTTTGCTTATTGTATATGCAAGCACCTTTTCCCAGTATGCTGTCATCTAAGCATGCCCTTCTTTGTGCCAGATACCATTAGACATTATCTATTGAATATTCCTAAGCCTTTAGTTATGTGAGTATGTCAGGTATGCCTAATTTTTCTATTCATCTAAAAAATAGCTGTATGTTATTATAAATAGAATGCACATTTGGAAATGGAAATACACTGTTCATTAGGTATACCAGTACAAGACCATTGGCTTCTGGCCATGCTTCTCTAATGGTGTAATTTCCATGTCCTCAGGGATATAGTTATGTATCCTCTCTTTATTTTGAAGGCTATAATTGTAAACACATGTCTTTGACTGGATACCTTATATCAATAGTCTTCATTCACTCTGCCAGGAGAAGTGCACAGTGCAATGCAGCATCAAAGGAAACCTAGTGAAATGTTGATCTCTTATTTGAAATGATTTGGGCTGGGCTCATACTAACTTATTACTAGATTTGGAAATCAAACTTTAAACTAAGGCTGAGAGGTTTTAGGAGAGCAACTTTAGTGCTAAATAAATGAGATAAAAATTATATAGTAAAAAAGAGTTCATTGTAGTCATCTACATGGAAAAACCACCGCATCTGACATACATAAACCAGAGTCTATTATCAGTCACATACACTTAAGTTTATTTGCATTATAATTTCCCAGATATGTCTGAACTGATTGGTGAGTTTTTGGTGAAAAAATTCCTGTGGCTTCTCTATTTACTTCATTTACAGGGCATCATTTGTGACATGGGATTCAATTATGCTTAATAAAAGCTTGTTACAGACAGTAAAATGGACACCAACACCAAATTCTCTGGTGGTCACTTGTCTTCAAGCAGTAATTTTGAAAGTATATTGATGTTTATCACTCTGAATGGTTAGTCTTCTTTCATATACAAATATACTCCTAAAAAACACCCTACTAAATCCTTAGAGGAAGAAAATAGTGAAGATGGAAATATGTGTTTTCTATTTCCATAATTTTCAGCAATTCTGCTTTCTTTTTGGTCTTATCAATTCTTATAAGACTACCAAAAATCACACTTAGGTTTTTTTTTTTTTTTTTTTCCCCAAGGGAGGTGCCTTTGGGAATCTTTTAACAGTAATGTAGATGTTAGTTTATAGGCATGCTGACAGTTATGTGGAAGACAGTGGGTGTGGGGCCTTCCTGATCAGTTCTAGAAGAGCACGTGTCATGAGCCTTTGTTCAGAAGACACATTTATGTCAGCTGGCAAACTACTGCATGCAAAGAAGGATGGGATGAGTCCTTGTTCTCCCAATCTCCTCATTCTCCACTTCAGAGCCTGCCAACACTAAAATTTAAGAAAGGTCTTCTTTAACCAAGAGGAAGACTTTTTGTTTTGAAATACAGAACATGGCTTCAGAATGGTTGGCTTTCCATGCTAAAGTACTGTATTTTCCCAAATGCCTAATGATATAATTTTTATTAATATGAAATTAGGGTGAGGGACAAAAGTGTTTTTAAGGAATTTGTTTCATCGTGGTTGAAAAAGAAGGATATAACATCATTTCATTATAAGAGCGTAATTGTTTTAAAAATATTTCTTGTGAAAATTTAGGAAGAGTCATATGATTGAATTTTTCATGTCATGGTACACACATAAAACGATGACGTCTTTTAAAAAAGCATGTATATAAGTATATTAAAGTATATAAGAAAGATAGCAATCAAGTCACAATATGTTTTGAAATCAACAGTGTTCAGCGCAGGCTGAGGAGGGGGTGCTCTGGAGGTGGTAGACCTGCCAAGGGAAGTGGTGGCTCCTTGTCTCTTGTGGAGGTGGGGAAGGGGTCAGTAGAGATGAAAGAGCTGAGGCTTGGGTCTCAGGAGGGGTGGCTCTGACCCTTAGAAGCCCAGGGGACAGCAGGCAGGGTATGCTTTAGGGGCTGGAGGGCCCTCATGGCGTGGCCTTTGGGGAGGAGAGGGAGGCCCTGAGCCCCCAGGCTGTGCAGCTTCGCTCAGCTCTCTGGTGGTGGAGGCCGTGACATGGTGTCTGGGGCTGGCCTGGCTCCTGAGGCAGGCTGGGCAGGCACAGGGCAGGTTAGGGGAAGGCTTGCGTGCAGGCCCACGTTCATCTTTCGCTTCCCAGAGCTGGATTCCCCTGAGCGCAGCTTCTGCTCAACCGCCCGGGCTGGGCACTAAGGACTAGGTCACTCCGTTTCTGGTCACCGGCGGGAAGGCAGATGGCTTGGGTTCTGGGTTCAGCTCCCTTGTCTTGGGGTCTGGCATCTCAAACCACAACGGCCCATTGAACTTCCTCTGTCCTTTCCTGTACTGCCTGAGGGCCTGCAGCACCGTCTCCTTGTCGTAGAGGTCTGGGTGCCTCTCGGGCTGCGGGCACTGGCAGAGGGTCTCAGGCCACACAGGGGGGTTGACCTGGACTCGCTCCAGGTCCTGCAGCCGAGGGTCCCAGGTGTGCAACAGACCGCGCTTCGCGTGGTTGAGACGAGCACAGGAAAGCTCTAGTGTGAAGGAAAGCCCGGAGGATGACTGCCTGCAGGGGGAGCCACTCCAGGCCTGGGCAGCCAGAGTCCTTTGAGCCCTGGTGTAGTCCCCGCCTGCTCTTGAGGAGAGCTGGGCGCTGGCGCCTGGGCCTCAGAAGCCGAGACTGTGGGGCAGAGGGCGGCTGCGCGGCCTCGGGCTCTCCGAAGTACCAGTTCAGGTACCTGCTCAGGTAAAGTCCCATGAGGACAGGAGGGCGGAGGCCGAGCACACAGGCCAAGCACACTTGAACGGGAGTTTGGGTGATGGTTTCAGAATGCAGGCGAAGCTCGTGGGGTCTGGGCACTCAGAAACCTCTCTTCTGTTTGGGCCAGGCCCGTGGGCCTGGGAATGAGGACATTACAGGGTACAAGGGCAGTTGGGGCCCCGCGCTGTCTGCAGAGCATGGGAGGCTGCAGCCTCCATCTTTCCCCTTGGTGGTCAGATGCTAAGCTAGGGGCGGAAGGGCCTAGCAAGAGCCTCTACCTTTGCACCTGATTTTGCAAGGAGAAAATGGAAGAATTTCTGCAGATAGCTATTGATGGAAGCGACTCTCTTTCATCATTGGAAAAATGAACATAATACGCTTGGATTTTCTTTTCAGAAGAAACAACTAATTTGCTCTTTTCACTGAAAATGATTGGTGTATCTTTCTTCTTGTTTTAAAAATTAGTGCATGTTTTTAATACAGAATAGTGATGTTGGTTTGGGAAATTGGTTCATGCATTTAAAATATCTTAATTGTTTTCAGCCTCTTTACTCTTTTCTCTCCCGTTCTTCCCCACTCTCCCTAATCCCTTCCCCATTTCCAAGTGTCTACCTTCTAGTTTCCTATTGTCTCTCCTTATTTCATTTGTTTATTTATTTATAGTTTTGGTTAATTACGTAAGAGAATGCTTGTGGTATTTAGCTTTATGTGTCAGGCTTGTTTTGCTAAGCATCCTGGTCTTAAGTTTCACTGATATTACTGTAAATCATATGATATTTTGTTTCTTTATGGTGGAATCATATTCCATTGTATATCTGTATATTGTTTAATCCATTCGTCTCTTGGCGGTTACCTAGGCTGTTTCCAAAGCTTGACTATTGTGAATTGCATTGCTATGAACATGGGTATGCATGTATCACTGTAGTACAATGCCTTTAATTTTTTTGGTTATGTACCCAGGAGTTGTATGATGGGTCAGATGGTATTTCTGTGTTTAGTTTTTTGAATAATCTCCATTTTGATTTCCATAATGGTTGTTCTACTACTTTCATCAATAATCTACTAGAGTTCTTTTTTCCTCATATGTTCACCAGCATTCACTGTTCATTGTATTCTTTTTTTGTTTTTTTTGGTACCGGGGATCGAACTCGGGTCCTTCATTGTATTCTTGATGACAGCCATTCTAACCGGGATAAAATGGAATCTTAATGTTGTTTCGATTTGCATTTTGCTAATGGTTAAAAATGTTGAACATTTTTTCATGTTCTTACTGGCTATTTGTACTTCTTTTGAGAAGTCTTTTCAGTTTATTTGATCAGTTTTTGATTGTGTCATTTTTATGAGGTGAATTTTTTTTAGTTCTTTATAGATTAATTATATTAGTACTGCAAGGAAAATAATTATGAAAAATTTTCTCCCATTCTGTAGGTTGTCTTTTCAATCTGTTGATTATTTTCTTTGCTGTGAAGATGGTTTTTGCTTTATTGTAATTACATTTGTTGATTCTTGATATTATTTCCTGTAGTATTAGGGTTATTCAGGAAGTCTTTGCCTGTGCCTATGAGATCTGCCAGAAGTTTAAAAATTTGTGCTTTTTATAACTAGGTCTTTGATCCATTTTGATTTGATTTTAGTGCAGGGTGAGAAATAGCTAGTTTCCATCTTCTGTAAGTGAATTCATTGTTTAGTGTATTCTTGATGGTAGCCATTCTGACTGGGATGAAATATAATTTAAAAAATTTTTTGATTTTTCTTTTATTTATTGGAACATATTTGTAGTACATAATGATTACATTTATTGTGTGGAATTGGTACATGATCATGAAATTTCTTATTTCTTTTTTTAAACCCTTCCTATCCCCTTCCTCCCTCTCACTTCCCTCCCTCTTCCCTTTCTCCCCCTTTCTGCACCTCTTGGACCTCTTCATTTTATATATATATGACATTTTTGTAGTACATGATGATCACATTCTTCATAGAGACTTAGTACATGTATACAACACTTCATAGTTCCCTCCTTTTTAATCTCATTTTCCTTCCCTTCCTCCCTCCTCCCTTTGTCTCTTGGTTCCTTTCCCATAAGCTAAATATCCATCTTACTATTTCCTATTATCTGTCTTTTATTTTGCAATTGATTTATATTTTGGGTTTCTCATGTGAGAAAACATATGGTATTGAAGCTTGTATGTCTGATTTACTTTCCTTAACATTATGGTCTCAAGGTGCATCCATTTTCCTTCAAATTACTCAATTTTATCCTTCTTTATGTCAGAATAGCACTTCATTGTATATAAATACTGCATTTTCTCTAACCATTCATCTGTTCATGGACATTTATGCTGCTTCCAGGATTTAGCTATTATGAGTTGTGCTGCTATAAACATGAGTAAGCATGTATCACTATAATATGATGTCTTTAAGTCTTTCAGGAAGTTACCTGTAAGGAGAATAGCTGGCTTGAATGGAAATTCTAGTTTTAGCTTTTTGAAGAAGCTCCACACTGATTTCCATAGTTGTTGTACCAGTTTATAATCCTCCCAACAATGAAGAAGAATTCTGATTTTCCTCCCATAGCCTCTCCAGCATTTGTTATTATTTGATTTCACTTTTTTATCATACCACAAATAAACTTTTTATTTTTATTTTTTTCTTTATATAATCTTTTATTGGTAAATTTTATGTATACAATATAATGACATTCATCATTGGAAATTTGCACCTTTACATAATCTCTCTTGGTTCTTAATATTTTCCCCCTTCCCCTGCCCTCCCTTCAACCCCTCCATCCCTCCATATTTACAAAGACTTTGTTTCCTTTTTTTCATTTTCTCATATTAATTCCATTCTCTTCTTTCCTTTCCCTTACCCCTCCCACTTCCCCTTCCCCTTTGCCCCTTTTCTTCCTGTTTCACATTATCTATTATACCTTTTAGTCCTTATTTACACGTTCAGTTTCTCACACTAGAGAAACTATTTGGTATTTACACATGTGTGTCCTGTTTATTTTACTTAAGAGTATCGCCTCAATGTGCATCCATTTAACAATAAAAGTCTCTGATTTCTCATTTTTGATAGCTGAGTAGTACTCTATTTTATTAAAAAACCCCGCATTTTCTTGATTCAGTCTCCAATTGATGGGCATTTGGGCTATTTCCAGGTTTTAGCTATCACAAACTGTGCTGCTATGAACATGAGCACACATATATCACTGTGGTATGATTCTTTTAATTCTTTGGGGAAGATACCCAGCAGGGGAATAGCTAGGTCAAATGGGACTTCCAGTCCTAGTTCTTGGAGGTATCTCCATACTGATTTCCACAGTGGCTCCACCAGTCTACACTCCAACCAGCAGTGGACCAGGGTTCCTCTTTCCCCACAGCCCTGCCAGCATTTGTTGTTGGTTGATTTCATGATAGCAGCCATTCTTTCTGGAGAGAGGTGGAATCTCAGAGTAGTTTTCATTTGCATCTCTCAAATGACCAGTGATGTTGAACATTTTTTCATATGTTTATTTGCCACGTCTACTTCTTTGCATGAGAAATGTCTATTCATTTCAGATGCCCATTTTTGGATTGGGTCTTTAAATTTGGGAGGTCTGATTTTTTAAAGTTCTTTATAGATTTGAGATAGTAGACCTTTGTCGGAAGGACTGCTGGTGAAAATTTTTTCCCACATTGTGGGTTGTCTCTTTACACTTTTGGTGGTTTCTCTTGTTTTGCAGAAGCTTTTTAATAAGAAGAGATCCCACTTGTTGATTGTTTGTGCCAGTTCATGGGCAATTGAGGTTTTGTTCATAAAATCTTTTCCTGCACTAATGTCTTCAAGAGTTCTAAATAACCTCTGTTCCAGCTGGTTCAGTGTTTCTGTTTTAATATTTAGGTCTTTAATCCATTTTGATTTTAGTTGAGTGCATGGTGAGAGATATAGGTCTAGTTTTAGTTTTTGGCAAGTTGAAGCCCAATTTTTCCAGCACCATTTATTAAAGAGGCTATCTTTCCTCCAGTGAGGGTGTTTGGCTCCTTTGTCAAAGATGAGGTGGCTGAGCGTATCTGGAGTTGTTTTTGCATCTTCTAATCTGTTATACTGGTCCTCAGGTCTGTTTCTTTGCCAGTACCATGCTGCTTTTATCACAGTAGCTTTATGGTATAGTTTCAAGTTGGGGGTTGTAATACCCTCTGCTATGTCTTTGTTACCTAGATTGCTTTTGCTATACCGGGTCTCTTCTTGTTCCAAATGAATTTGTGGGTTGTTTTCTCAAGGTCTATGAAGTATGCTGTTGGGATCTCAATTGGAATTGCATTAAATCTATAGAGCAGTTTTGGAAGTATGGCCATTTTCACTATATTAATCCTTCCTACCCAGGAGCAAGGGATGTCTTTCCATTTTCTGATATCGTCTTCAATCTTGCTTTTCAAAGTGCTATAGTTTTGAGAGAAGAGGTCCTTGATTTCTTTTGTTAGGTTGATTCCTAGGTATTTCAGTTTTTTGCATGGTATCATAAAAGGAACTCTTTGCCCTGTTTCTCCCTCAGTGAGTCTGTTGTTCATGTAGAGGAAAGCTATTGATTTTTTGTGTTGACTTTATATCTAGCTACTTTACTGAATTTGGCTATTAAGTCTAGAAGACTTTTGGTGGAGTTCTTGGGGTCTTCTATGTACAGTATCATGTCACCTGCAAATAATGACAGTTTGACTTCTTCATTTCCTATCTTTATTCCTTTTATTTCTTTCTCTTTTCTAATTGAGGTGGTTAATGTTTCCAAAACTATATTGAACAGGAATGGTGATAGTGGACATCCTTGTCTTGTTCCTAATTTTAGTGTGAAAGATTTCAGTTTTTGACCATTTAGTATGATATTGGCTGTTGGTTTTTCATAGATGGCTTTTAGAAGATTGAGGTAGAGACTGTCTATTCCAACTTTTTGTAGGGTTTGTATCATAAATGCATGTTGGATTTTGTGAAATGATTCTTCTGCATCTATTGAGATGATCATATGGTTTTAGTCCCTGGCTCTACTGATACAGTGTATTACATTGATTGAATTGCATATGTTGAACCATCCCTGCATCCCTGGGATGAATCCCACTTGATCAAGGTGTATGATCTTTTTGATGATCATCTGCTTTCTATTTGCCAGTATCTTATTAAGGATTTTTGCATCTATGTTCATTAGTGAGATTGGCCTATAGTTCTCTTTTTCAGTTGGGTCTTTCTCTGCTTTGGGGATCAAGGTGATGCTTGCTTCCAGGAATGAATTCGGGAGTATTGCTTCCCTTTCCATTTCATTGAAGAGTTTAAACAGTAGTGGCAATAGTTCCTCTCTAAATGTCTTATAGAATTCAGCAGTGAAGCCATCAGGGCCCGGGATTTTCTTAGTTCATATGTTTTTAATTATGTTTTCAATTTCATTGATTGATATTGGGTTGTATAGAATTTTTAGGTCTCCTTTGTTCAACTTTGGTAATTCATATGTGTCTAGGAATCTTTCCATTTCTTCTGTTTTCCATTTCATTGGCATATAGGTTCTTGAATTAGGTATTGATGATCCTCTGGATTTCTGCTGGGTCCATTGTAATTTCATCCTTTTCATTCCTAAATGCATGGATTTGGGCCTTTTATTTCCTTTTTCTGATAAAGTTGGCTAAGGGTTTTTCAATTTTGTTGATTCTTTCGAAGAACCAACTCTTGGCTTCATTGATTTTTTTGTATTGTTTTCTTAGTCTCCATTGCCATGATTTCTGCCCTGATCTTTATAATTTCCTCCTCTCTATGGGCTTTGGGTTTGTCTTGCTCTTCTTTTTTTAGAAGCTTGAGGTTCAGCATCAGGTTGTTTAATTGGGCTCTCTCTGTTTTCCTAATATGAGTATTCAATGCTATGAATTTCCCTCATAAGACTGCTTTCATTGTGTCCCATAGTTTCTGATATGTTTTATTGTCATTGTCATTTAATTGAAGGAACTGTCTAATTTCTTCTTTAATTTCCTCTGTGACCCACTGGTTATTCAGAAGTGTGTTGTTCAATTTCCACGTGTTTATGAAATTTTTTGAGTTTGTTTTTCTATGGATCTCCAATTTCATCGCACTATGGTCTGATAATATACAGGGGGTAACTTCAATTCCTTTGCACTTACCTAAATATGTTCTATGAGTGAGTGTGTGGTCTATTTTTGAGAATGACCCATGTGCAGCTGAAAAGACTGTGTATTCTGATTTTATGGGGTGAAACACTCTGTAGACATCTGTTAAGTTCATTTGTCCAAGAGTTTGATGGAGTTCTAGTATTTCATTGCTTGTTTTTTGTCTAGTTGATCTATCTATTTGTGATAATGGGGTATTGATGTCTGCCACTACTATTGTATTAGTGTTTATATGATTTTTCATGTCCTTTAGTATTTGTTTTATATAGTTGAGTGCACTAGTGTTTGGTGTATAGATATTTATCATTGTCATCTCTTCCCCTTGGTTTGTTCCCTTTACAAGGATGTAGTGTCCTTCTTTGTCTCTCTTAATCAATGTTGTTTTGAAATCCACTTGATCTGCCAAGAGGATAGCTACTCCTGCTTTTTTTCATGTTCCTGTCACATGGAGTATTGTTTTCCATCCTTTAACTTTCAGTTTATGAGTTTCTTTTTGAATTAAGTGTGTTTCTTTTATGGAGCATATTGTTGAGTCTTCCTTCTTGACCCATTCTGCCAGTCTATTTCTTTTGATTGGTGAGTTGAGATCATTAATATTGATGGTTTTAACTGATGCATATTGACTTATCATTGTCATGACTTTTTCTTTTTGTTGGATTCTCCCCCTTAGCTTTTAATTTCTTGTTGTGCCTGGTGGATTCATTCTGCTGTGCTTCCTGGGGTTGTGATCCTCCTCTTTTCCTAGGAATTTGTCTAAACTTTTTTTGAGTGCTGGTTTGGTATTCGTGAAGTTCCTAAGGTCCTCTTTGTCATGAAAGTATCTTATTTCATCATCAATTTTGAAAGATAGTTTTGCAGGGTACATTAATCTGGATTGGAGGTTGTTTTCCTTTAGGGCTTGAAATACATCACTCCAAGCTCTTCTTGCCTTGAGGGTTTACTTTGAGAAGCCTGCCATGATTCTGAGGGGCTTTCCTTTGTATGGGATTTTTTTTCTTTTCTCTAACTACTTGTAGAATTTTGTTCTTCTGTTGGGTTTCTGGAATCTTAACAATGATATGCCTTTGCGTAGTTTTTTTTGAACAAGACTAGTTAGAGTCCTATATGCCTCACTTATCTGTATGTCAAGTTCTTTTCCCGTGCTTGGGAAGTTTTCTGCCATCACTTCTGTGAACAGTTTTTTTAAAGTCATCTGCTCTCTCTCTCCTGTTTCTTCATTGACTCCAGTCAGTCTTATGTGATTCTTCTTTGCATCATTTAACAGCTGCCGGATTGATTTCTCATGGTCTCTTACAATTTTAAAGCAATTTTTCTTTTCTGGTCACTAATTACAATCTTATCTTTTTTTTCCTTTTTAATTCTTTTATTGGTACATTTTAGGTATACAATATGTTAACATTTATCATTGGGTGCTTGTACCTGGACATGATGTATCTTAGCTCTTATTTTTTTCCCATTACCTGTGTGCCCTTCACCCCTCCACTGTTCCCTATTTACATAGATTTTTGTTTCCATATTTTTTCTTCTCTCATAATTTTTCCTTTCCCTTCTTCCCTTTCCCCATCTCCTCCCACAACCCTGACACCTTTGGACCTTTTCCTATTTCAAATTATCAATTATTCATTTTAATCATTCTTTACAGTTTCAGTTTCTCACACTACAGAAACTATTCACTATTTACACATGTGTGTCCTATTTATTTCACTTAGGAGTATGGCCTCAATATGCATCCTTTTAGCTATAAATGTCTCTAGTTTCTCATTCTTTATGGCTGAGTAGTACTCCATTTTATAAAGAAACCCACGTCTTCTTTATCCAGTTTCCAGTTGATGGGCACTTGGCCTGTTTCCAAGCTTTAGCTATTAAAACTGTGTCACTATAAACATGGGTGGACATATGTCGCTGTTGTATGATTCTTTTAATTCTTTGGGGAAGATACCCAGCAGAGGAATAGCTGGGTCAAATGGGACTTCTAGTCCTAGTTATTTGAGGTATCTCCATACGGATTTCCACCGTGATAGCAGCAGTATGCACTCCCACCAACAATGGAGAAGGGTTCCTTTGTCTCCACACCCCTGCCAGCATTTGTTATTGGTTGATTTCTCGATAACAGCCATTCTTTTTGGGTAAGGTGGAATCTCAATGTTGTTTTTATCTGCATCTCTCAAATGATCAGTGATGTTGATCATTTTTTCATATATTTATTTGTTGCTTTTACTTCTTTGTTTGAACATGTCTGTTCATTTTGGGTGCTCATTTTTGAATTGGGTCTTTCAATTTGGGGGGTCTGATTTTTTTCAGTTCTTTATATATTCTAAATAGTAGAACTTTGTCTGAGGTACAGTGGCTAAAAATTTCTTCCTACATTGTAGGTTGTGTCTTAGCTCTGTTGGTGGTTTCTCTTGCAGTGCAGAAGCTTTTTAAGAAGATGAGATCCCAGTTGTTTATTCTTTTGTGCTAGCTCCTGTGCTACTGAGGTTTTGTTCATAAAGTCTTTTCCTATGTCAAAGTCTTCAAGAGTTCTACCTTACTTATCTTCCAGCCAGTTTAGTGTTACTGTCTTAATATTTAGATCTTTAATCCACTTGATCTCAGTTTAGTGCATGGTGATAGGTATGGGTCTAGTTTTCATCTTTGGCAGGTTGAAATCCAGTTTTTCCAACATCATTTATTAAATAGGCTATCTTGCCTCCAATGAGGTTGGTTCCCTCCTTTGTCAAAGATGAGGTGGCTGAGCATGTCTGGAGTTGTTTTTGCCTCTTCTAATTTATTCCACTGATTCTCAGGTCTGTTTCTTTGCCAGTACCATGCTGTTTTTATCAAAGTAGCTTTGTAGTATAGTTTCAAGTTGGGGATTGTGATACCCCCTGCCATGTCTCTGTTGCCTTGAATTGCTTTTGCTATTCTAGGTTTCTTCTGATTCCAAATGAACATTTGTATTGTTTTCTCTAGTTCTGTGAAGTATACTGTTGGAATTTCAATCGGCATTGCATTAAATCTATATAGTAGTTTTGGAAGTATGGCCATTTTCACTATATTGGTTCTTCCTTCCCAGGAACAAGGGATATCTTTCCATTTTCTTTTATCCTCTTCAATCTCCTTTTTCAGTGTGCTGTGGTTTTCAGTGTAGAGGTCTTTTGCTTCCTTTGTTAGGTTGATTCCTAGCTATTTGATTTTTTTAAGATGCTATTGTAAAAGGAATTATTTCCTGAATTTCTCTGTCAATGAGTCTACTATTTGCGTATAAGAAGGCTATTGTATTTTCAGTGTTGACCTTGTATCCAGCTACGTTACTGAATCTGCCCATTAGGTCTAGAAGATTTTTGACTGAGTTTTTTGAGTCTTCTTTGTAAAGTATCATATCATCAGCAAATAATGACTGTTTAACTTCTTCTTTTCCTATCTTTATTTCTTTTATTTCTTTCTCTTTTCTAATTGCTGTGACTATTGTTTCCAGAACAATATTGAACAGGAGTGGTGATAGTGGGCATCCTTGTCTTGTTCCTGATTTTAGCATGCAAGTTTTCAGTTTTTGACCATTTAGTATGATGTTGGCTGTTGGTTTTTCATAAAAAGCCTTAATCAGGTTGATTTAAAGACCTTGTACTCCAATTTTCTGTAGGGTTTTTATCATGAATGGGTGTTGGATTTTGTCGAATGCCTTTTCTGCATCTATTGAGATGATCATATGGTTTTTATCCTTGACTTTGTTAATATAGCGTATTACATTTATTGATTTACAGATGTTGAACCATTCTTGCATCCCTGGGATAAGTCTGACTTGGTCAGGTTGTATGATCTTCTTGATGACACTCTGTATTCTGTTTGCCAGTATCTTGTTGAGGCTTTTTGTATCTATGTTCATTAGGGAGATTGGTCTGTAGTTCTCTTTTTGGGTTTGGTCTTTCCCTGGTTTTGGAATCAAAGTAACACTTGCTTCCAGGAATGAATTTGGAAGCCTTGCTTCCCTTTCAATTTTCTTGATGAGTTTAAAGAGTAATCACAATAGCTCTTCTCTAAATGTCTTGTAGAATTAGCAGTGAAGCCATTAGGACCTGGGCTTTTCTTTGTTGGTAAATTTTGTATTGCATTTTCAATTTCACTTATTGTTATTGGGGTGTTTAGAATTTCTGTATCTTCTTCATTTAACTTTGGTAATTCATATGTATCTAGGAATCTGTCCATTTCTTCTGTGTTTTCCATTTTATTAGAGTACAGGTTCTCAAAGTAAGTGTTGATGATCTTCTGGATTTCTGCTGGATCTGTTGTGACTTCACCTTTTATGTTCTTAATTGCATGGATTTGAGCATTTCCTTCCCTTTTTTTGATAAGTTTGGCTAAAGGTTTATCGATTTTATTTATTCTTTCAAAAAACCAACTCTTTGATTCATTAATTTTTTGTATCATTCTCTTAGTCTCCATTGCATTGATTTCTGCTCTGATCTTTATAATTTCCTCCCTTGTATGAGCTATGGGTTTGTCCTGCTCTTCTTTTTCTAGAAGCTTGAGATTCAGCATCAGGTTGTTTAATTGGGCTTGCTCTGTTTTTCTAATATGAGTATTCACTGCTATGAATTTCCCACATAGAACTGCTTTCATTGTGTTCCATAGATTCCTGTATGTTGTACTGGCATTATCATTTACTTGTAGAAACTGTCTAATTTCTTCTTTAATTTCCTCTGTGACCTATTGGTTATTCAGGAGGGTGTTATTCAATTTCCATGTGTTTGTGGGATTTTTGCAGTTTTTTATGTTATTGACCTCCAATTTTATTGCACTATGGTCTGATAATATACAGGGGATAACTTGAATTCTTTTACACTTACTTAGACATGTCCTATGAGCTAGAATGTCATCTACTTTGGAGAATGACCCGTGTGCAGCTGAAAAGAATGTGTATTCTGCTTTTGTGGGGTGGAATACTCTGTAAACATCTATTAAGTCCATTTGTTCAATACCTTGGTTTAGTTGTGGAATTTTATTGTTATTTGTTTTTCTAGATGATCTGTCTATTTGTGATAGAGGGGTGTTGAGGTCCTCCAGTACAATTGTATTAGTGATTATTTGCAATCTTATCTTCTATATCTGAAATTCTGTCTCCACATTGGCTCATTCTGCTGTATAGACTTTCAATGGAGTTTTTAATCTCCTGGAAATCTGTTTGCATCTGTTTTATGGATTCCATTTGTTTCCTATGTTGGGATTCCATCATGTTCCTCAACTCTTCTATTTTTTTATCTGTGTCTTCTCTAGATTTATTATTCATGTCTTGCACTATGGGCACAATCTCTGCTGTTATGTTTGAAACTGTTTCTGATTTCATTTTTTCCAAATCCTCTTTCGTTGCTAGTTCAGGGAGTCCAGGTTGTTGAGTATCAGAGTGTTCCATCTTGATTCCCTTTAGGGTTGCTGTAGTTGATCTGGAAGTCTGGTTCTGAGACTTGTTTATGTGTCTTCTCATTTTGACAGGGTGAGGGGTGGGTTGCCACCCACAGGGCTCACCTCCTCTGTTCTGGGAGCTGTGGCTCATTGACCTGGAAGCCTCCTCTGTGCTGGGAGCTGTGGCATGCCTCTGATTTCTTGAAAATAGACATTTTTACTGAAGTGAGATGGAGTCCCACCATTGTTTTAATTTGCATTTCTCAAATTAACAGTGATGTTGAACATTTTTTTCATGTATTTATTGGCCATTTGTATTTCTTCATCTGAGTAGTGTCTATTCTTTTTAGGTGCCCAGTTTTTGACTGTGTCTTTAAATTTGGGGTGTTGAATTTTTGAGTTTTTCATATATTCTAGGTAGTATACCTTTGTCTGTGAAGTAGCTGGCAATTTTTCCCCATTCTGTAGGTAGTCTCTTCACACTCTTAGTGGTTTACTTTGCTGTACAGAAGCTTTTAAATTTGATATGATTCCATTTGTTGATTCTTGATATTATTCCTTGTGCAACTGTGATTCTTTTCAGAAAGTTCTTGCCTACAGCTATGTTTTTGAGAGTTTTACCTATTTTGTCTTCCAGTAGATTAAGTGTTTATATTTTAATATTTAGATCTTTGATTTATTTTGATTTTAGTTTGGTGCATGGTGAGAGATATAAGTCCAAGTTTCATCTTTCACATGTGGATAGCCAGTTTTCTCAACACTATTTGTTAATGAGGCTGTATTTACTCCACCAAAACTATATGGCCCTCTTTTCAAAGATAAGGTACCTGAGTGTGCCTGAAGTTGTTTTTGCATCATCTGTTCTGTTCCACTGATCCACAAGTTTTTAAAAAAGTTTTTACTTTTTAACTCACTGTAGCTTTGTAGTATAATTTGCATGTGGGATTGTGATGCCTCCTTCCTTGTCCTTGTTGGCCAGAATTGCTTCTGCTAGTCTAGGTCTTTTTTGGTTCCATATGAATTTTAGGATTGCTTTCTCTAGTTCTGTGATGAATGCTATTGGTATTTTGATTGCAATTACATTAATTCTTTATAACAGTCTTGTAAACATGAATTTTGACTATTTTGGTTTCTCCTGTCCAGGAACAGGGCATATCTTTCCATTTTCTGATATCCTGTTTGATTTCCTCTTTTATAGTATGGTAATTTTCATTGTAGAGCTCGTTTACTTCCTTGATTAGGTTAATTCCTATTTAATTTTTCTTGATGCTACTGTAAAAGGCATTATTTCCCTAATTTCTGCCTTAGTGAATTTATTATTGGTGTGCAGGAGGAACACTATTGATTTTTGTATGTTGACTTTTTATCTTACTACACTACTGAATTTGGTTAATAATAATGCTAGGAGTCATTCAGTGAAGGTTTGTGGTCTACTATGCAGAGAATCATGCTATCTGGAAACAATAATCTCTGTCTTTCTTAGTCATATCCCTTTCAGTTGTTTTTCCTGCATGATTACTTTGGCTAATGTTTGACAACCATATTGAACAGAAGTGGTTGTATCAGGCATTTTGTCTTATTTCTGAATTTAGATAGAAAGCCTTCAGATTCTTTCCATTTTCAGATTTTTTTTTTGTTCCAGGTATCGAACTCGGTACCTTGCACTTATGAGGCAGGCAGCAGCTCCACTGAGCTAAATCCCCAGCCCTCTTTCTATTTTTAATATGATGTAAGCCATAGTTTGTCACAGATGGTTCTTATTGGATTAAGATAAAGTCCTTCTATACTTACTTTTTTCAGGATTTTTTAATCAGAGCTCTTTTCTATGTCTATTGCAATGATCATGCTATTTTTGTCTTTGTTTCTGTTTATGTGGTAGATTATATTTATTGATTTACATATGTTGAACCATCCCTGCATTCCTAGAATGAATCCTACTTGTTTAGGATGTATGATCTTTTTGATGATTCATTGCATTTTATTTGCCAGTATCTTATTGAGAATTTTTGTGTCTATGTTCATTAAAAAGATTGGCCTGAAGTTTTCTTATTTGGTTGGGTCCTTTTCTGGTTTTGGCATCAGGGTAATGACTTTTGGAGTACTGCTTTCCCTTTTGATTTCATCAAAGATTTTGGAGATTATTGGTGCTAGATCTTCTGTCAATGTTGTGTAATTTGGCAGTGGATCCATCAGGACCTTGGCTTTTATTAATGCATAGTTTTTTAAAATAACTTTTTCAATTTTGTTGACTGATACTAGATTATTCAGGGTTTTTTATATCTTCTTGGTTCATCTTTGGTAGTTCATTTATATCTAGGAATTTATCCATTTCTTCTGAATTCTCCATTTTATTAGCATATAGGTTCTCAAAGGAGTTACCAATGATCTGGACTTTGGCAGAAATCATAGTGATTTTGCCTTTTCATTTATATCGCATGGATTTAGGTCTCTTCTTTCCCTTTTTGGTAAGATTGGCTAGGGGTTTGTTGATTTTGTTTATTCTTTCAAGAAACCAACTCTCAATTCATGGATTCTTTGTATTGGTTCTTAGTATTATTTCACTTATTTCTGCCCTGATCTTTATAATTTCCTTCCTCTCACTCATTTTGTACTTGGATTGTTCTCATTTTCTAGGAACTTGTGTTCCTAGAACTTGTGTTCTCATTTTCTAGGACGGTTCTCACTGTTCCCCATGTTGTGCTGGCATTATGATTTGAATCTAGGAACTGTCTAATTTTTCTTTGATTTCTTCTGTGACCCATGGATTATTCAAGAAGTTATTGTTTAATTTCCACATGTTTGCATAATTTCTGTGGTTTCTTTTGCCATTGATTTCTAATTTCATTGAACTAGGATTTAATAATATGCATGGGATAATTTCAATTTTTTTGCATTTACTGAATGCATGTTTTATGGTCTAGCATGCAATCTCTTTTGAAAAAATTCCCATTTGCTGCTGAGAAGAATGTGTATTTGTTGTTGTTTGGTGGATGTCTATTAAATCCATTTGTTCAAAGGTTTTGTTCAACTCTGATAATTCTTTCTTGATTTTTTTATTTAGTTGATCTTTCTCTTTGTGATTGTGGAGGGTAATGAGTTTCTGCATTAGAATTGTATTGGTGTTTATCTGATTTTTTCATGTCCATTAACATTTGTTTTATGAAGTTGGGTGTGCCAGTGTTTGGTGCATATACGTTTATAATTGTTACCTTTTCCTGTTGAATTGTTTCCTTAACCAACATGTAGTGACCTTCTTTGTCTCTTCTGATCAATTTTGCCTTGATATCTACCTTGTCTAAAAGTAGCATAGCTACTCCTTTTTCTTTTTGGGTTTCGGTTGCACTGAATATTGCTTTCCATTCTTTGATTTTTAATCTGTGAATTCCTTTTTGAATTAAATGTATTTCATGTATACTGAATATTGAAGTGTTTTGTTTCTTTATATGTTCTGGTAATCAGTGTCTTTTGATAGAGGAATTGAGACTTTTCACCCTGAGAGTTATTACTGAAAAAGATTGACTTATTCCTGTCGTTACATTATTTTCCTGTTGTTGATTTCCTTAGGTTTTCTTTTTTCCTTCTGCTTAGCTACTCATTGTTTATTCTCTTTGACTTATTGGCATTGTTGGCTTCATGTTCTCTTTCTTGGATATGCTTGAGAATTTTTTGTAATGGTTTGTGCTCATGAATTTTTTGAGGTGTTTCTTGTCACAGAAATGCATTATTTCTTCAAATTTGAAAGAAAGTTTTACAGGGTATGTAAGATGGTGTTGGAAGTTGTTTTCTTTTAGGGCTCGAAATATTTTTCTCCAAGCCATGTTGACCTTTAAAGTTTTTGTTGAGAAGTCTGCTGTAAATCTAATGGGTTTCCCTTAAGTGGGATTTGTTGCTTTACTCAAACAGCTTTTAAGATTTTTGTCCCTGAGATGGACTTCTGGTATTTTTACTATGATGTGATATAGAGAGGCTCTTTTTTGATTGTGGCTATTTGGGGTTCTATATGCTTCATTCATTTGTATGTTTATTTATTTCCCTATATTTGAGAAGTTTTCTGGTACTGTTTATGTAAACAGGTATTTTTATGCCTTTTGTGTTGTCTTCTGATTTTTCACTTATTCCAGTTACTTTTAGACTGGTGTACTTTGCATTGTGTAGCAGTTGCTGGATCTATTATTCATGTTCTCTTGTTGCTTTTAAGGTATTTTTGAGTCGTTGGCCTTTCAAAGAACCCTGTCTTCTAAATCTGAAATTGCATCTTCACAGTGGTCACTTCTATTGTCCATATTTTCCATATGATTTTTAATCTCCTGGATTTCAGATTGAAAGCTTTTCATGGATTTAATTGTTTACTAAACTGGTCATTCATGCTTTGTATTTTTTTTTAGGTTACTAGCTTTTTATTAGTGTCTTCTGAAAGCTTCTTTATTATTTTGCACAACTCTTCCATTATCTCTTTAGTTATATCTTCTACTCTACACCTTTTTAATCTGTTTTTTAAACATTCTCTGTTATCCTTTCAAGTTATTTTGCTGTGTGGCTTGTCTTATTTTCCTCCTCAATGCCCCCTTTAATTGGGTTTGGGGGAGCTGGAGTTTTGGGAGGCATTTGTTGCCCTCTATTTTGCTTGTTTTGTTTTGTGCTGAGATTTGTAGGCCCTTATGATGGAAAGACTTTTTTGCTAGTATAGGGAATCCCTTAGTCTGTTTTTCAGTGATGTACTTTGGACATGGCTAACTTTGCCTCTTCCCTAAGATGTGATTACCTCAGTTAACTTGGAAAGGGAGGGCAATCAGTGGCGTGGACCAGATCTGGGGAGCTGCAGGCAGATCCAAGCTAGGGCCTGGCCAAGACACTAGTGGCTCTGGCACACAAGCACAAGCCAAAGGGCAGACCAGAAAAAAGTTGCACAGGCACAGAAGCATCAGCCAGAGGCCCGCCCCATACCATCAATAAGTGTGTGGAGACCCTAGCCAGAGGCCTCCTTACAGCAAGGTCTGGGAAATGCAGCCTCCAGCCAAAGGCCCTCCTAATAACAGCTACATAGGGGGTCAGGCACTGGCCAGAGGGATGCCTAGATACCATCCCAACTATGCACAGGCCTCAGCCAGAAGCCTGCCCAGACAACAGTTCAGCTCAGGGACCCAGAAGGAAACCAGCCTGAATCCAGGAATTGATACACTGCTGAGCAGCAGAAAAACGGTTTCTAGGTGGCTTGCAGGGAACTGAAGATGACTCAAAAAAGACACAGCAGGCTGCATCTGTTGAAATGGGAAGACATGTAAATAAGTCTCAAAACTAGACTTCCTGATCACCTAAGGCAACCACAAAGGGAAATGAGATGGAACAATCTGATACTCCTCCACCTGGACTCCCTGAAGTGGCAACAAAACAGGATCTGGAGAAAATAAAATCAGACATAATTTCTCAGATATCAGCAGAGATTGTGCCCATATTGGAAAACATGATTAATAAATCTAGAGAGGACACAGATAAAAAAATAGAGGAGCTGAGGAACTTGATGGAATCCCAACATAGGAAACAAATGGAATCCATAAAACAGATGCAAACAGATTTCCAGGAGATCAAAAACTTCATTGAAAGTTTACACAGCAGAATGAGTGAGTGTGAGGATAGAATTTCAGATATAGAAGATAGGATTGCAATTAGTGACCAGGAAAAGAAAAATTTCTCAAACATATAAAGGGTCCATGAGAAATCAATGAAGCAGCTGCTAAATGATGCAAAGAAGAATAACACAAGACTGATTGGAGTCAATGAAGAAACAGGAGAGAGTGCAGATGACATTAAATAAAACTGTTCACAGAAGTTATGGCAGAAAACTTCCCAAGTAGGGGAAAAGAACTTGACATACAGATAAGTGAGGAATACAAGCCTCCAACTAGCCAGGATGAAAAAAAAAATACACATGGGCATATAGTAGTTAAGATTCCAGAAACTCAACAGAAGAACAAAATTCTACAAGTAGTTAGAGAAAAGAAAAAAATCACATACAAAGGAAAGCCCCTCAGAATCACAGCAGAATTCTCAGCACAAACCCTCAAGGCAAGAGGAGCTTGGACTGATGTATTTCAAACCCTAACAGAAAACAGCTTCCAACCCAGATTAATGTGCTCTGCAAATCTATATTTCAAAATTGATGGTGAAATGATACTTTCATATGAAAGAGCACCTTAGGAACTTCATGAATACCAAACCAGCACTCCAAAGAATTTTAAACAATATCCTAGGAATCACAATGAGGATAACAATGCCAGGAAGCCCAGCAGAATGAATCCATTGGGCACTACAAGAAATTAAATGCAAAGGGTGAGAATCCAACAAAAAGAAAAAGTTGTGATAAGGATAAGTCAATATATATCAGTTTTAATCCTCAATGTTAATCGTCTCAATTCAACAATCAAAAGAAATAGACTGGCAGAATGGGTCAAGAAGCAAGATCCAGCAACATGCTGAATACAAGAAACACATTTAATTCAAAAAGAAACTCATAGACTGAAAGTTAAAGGGTGGAAAACAATACTCCATGCGACAGCAACCCCCCCCCCCCAAAGCAGGAGTAGCTATTCCTTTTGCAGATCAAGTGGATTTCAAAGGAACACTGATTAAGAGAGACAAAGAAGGACACTACATCTTTGTAAAGGGAACAATCCAAGAGGAAGAGATGCCAATCATAAACATATATGCAGCAAATGCTAGTGCACCCAACTATGTAAAACAAATACTAATGGACATGGAAAATGAAATAAACACTAATACAATTGTAGTGGGGGACCTTAACACCCTACTGTCACAAATAGATCAGCTAGACAAAAAATAAAGAATGAACTACTAGAACACAACCAAACTCTTGAACAAATGAACTTAAAATATGTTTACAGAGTGTTCCACCCTACAAAATCAGAATACACATTCTTTTCTGCTGCACATGGTTCATTCTCCAAAATAGACCATATACTCATTCATAAAACATATTTAAGTAAGTGAAAAGGGATTGAAGTTATCCCTTCTATATTATCAGACCATAGTGCAATGAAATTGGAGACCAATAGTAAAAGAAACCACAAGAATTTCATAAACACATGAATATTGAACACCACAATTTTAAACAACCAATGGGTCACAGAGGAAATTAAAGAAGAAATCAGACAGTTCCTTCAATTAAATGACAATGACAATACAACATATCGGAATCTATGGGACACAATGAAAGAAGCCTTACAGGGAAATTCATAGCAGTGAATACACATATTAGGAAAACAGAGCCAGCTCATTTAAACAACCTGATGCTGAACCTCAAGCTTCTAGAAAAAGAGGGTGGGACAAACCCAAAGATCACACAAGGGGGGAAATTATAAAGATAAGAGCAGAAATCAATGTAATGGAGACTAAGAGAACGATACAAAAAATCAATGAAGCCAAGAGTTGGTTCTTCAAAAGAATCAACAAAATTGAAAAACCCTTAGCCAACCTTGTCAGAAAAAGAAAAGAAAAAGGCCCAAATCCATGCAATTAGGAATGAAAAGAGTGAAATTACAACAGACCCAGCAGAAATCCAGAGGATCATCAATACCTACTTCAAGAACCTATACACCAATAAGAAGGAAAACACAGAAGAAATGGACAGATTCCTAGATATATGAATTACCAAAGTTGAGCAAAGAAGACCTAAAAATTCTGAACAACCCAATATCAATCAATGAAATTGAAAACGTAATTAAAAACTTACCAACTAAGAGCAGCCCAGGTCCTGATGGCTTCACTGCGGAATTCTACAAGACATTTAGAGAGGAACTACTGCCACTTCTGTTTAAACTCTTCAATGAAATTGAAAGGGAAGCAATACCCTCAAATTCGTTCCTGGAAGCAAGCATCACCTTGATCCCCAAAGCAGAGAAAGACCCAACTGAAAAAGAGAACTATAGGCCGATCTCACTAATGAACATAGATGCAATAATCCTTAATAAGATATTGGCAAATAGAATGCAGAAGATCATCAAAAAGATCACATACCCTGACCAAGTGGGATTCGTCCCAGGGATGCAGGGTTGGTTCAACATATGCAAATCAGTAAATATAATACAGTATATCAATAGAGCAAAGGACAAATATCATATGATCATCTCAATAGATGCAGAAAAAGCATTCATCAAAATCCAACATGCATAAAAAACCCTACAAAAATTGGAATAGACAGTCTCTACCTCAATCTGACAAAAAGCCTTCTATGAAAAACCAACAGCCAATATCATACTAAATGGTCAAAAACTGAAAACTTGCATGCTAAAATCAGGAACAAGACAAGGATGTCCACTATCACCACTCCCGTTCAATACAGCTTTGGAAACATTAGCCACAGGAATTAGACAAGAGAAAGAAATAAAATGAGTAAGGATAGGAAATGAAGAAGGCAAATTGTCATTATTTGCAGATGACATGATACTCTATATAGAAGACCCCAAGAACTCCACCAAAAGTCTTCTAGACTTAATAACCAAATTCAGTCAAGTAGCTGGATACAAGGTCAACACACAGAAATCAATAGCTTTCCTCTACACAAACAACAGACTCACTGAGAGAGAAATAAGGCAAACAATTCCTTTCATAATAGCATCCAAAAATTGATATACCTAGGAATAAACCTAATGAAAGAAATCAAAGACCTCTTCTCTGAAAACTATGGAACTCTGAAAAAAGAGATCAAAGATGATATCACAAAATGGAAAGATATCCCTTGTTCCTTGGTAGGAAGAATCAACATAGTGAAAATGGCCATCCTTCCAACACTGCTATATAGATTCAATGCAATTCTGATTGAAATTCCAGCAGCATACTTCATGGACCTGGAGAAAATAATCCAAAAATTCATTTGGAGAAGGAAGTGACTTACAATAGCAAAAGCAATTCTAGGCAATAAAGATAAGGTAGGGGGTATCACAGTCCCCAACTTGAAACTATTCTACAAACCTACTGTAATTAAAAACAAAAAAACAAAACAGCATGGTACTGGCAAAGAAACAGACCTGAGGACCAGTGGAATAGATTAGAAAATGCTGAAACAACTCCAGACATACTCAGCCACTTCCTTTTTGACAAAGGAGCCAAACACTCTCACTGGAGGAAAGATAGCCTCTTTAATAAATGGTGCTGGAAAAACTGGGTTTCAACTTGCCAAAGATTAAAACTAGATCTATATCTCTCACCATGCACTAAACTAAATTCAAAATGGATTAAAGATCTAAATATTAAGAAACACTGAACCAGCTGAAAGAGAGGTGAAGTAGAACTCTGGAAGATATTGGCGTTGAAAAAGATTTTATGAAAAAAACCCCAGTTGCATGTGTACTTGCACAAATAATCAACAAGTGGGATCTCTTCTTATTAAAAAGCTTCTGTACAGCAAGAGAAACCACCCAAAAAGAGACAACCCACAATGTGGGAAAAAAAAATTCACCAGCAGTTCCTCAGACAAAGGTCTACTATCTCGAATCTATAAAGAACTTAAAAAAATCAGACCTCTCAAATTTAAAAATCCAACCCAAAAATGGACATGTTAAATGAACAGACATTTCTCAGACAAAGAAGTAGGAATGGCAAATAAAATATGAAAAAATATTCAACATCAGTGGTCATTCGAGAGATGCAAATGAAAACAATGCTGAGATTCCACCTCACCCCAGAAAGAATGGCTGCTATCATGACATCAACCAATAACTCATGCTGGCAGGGCTGTGGTGAAAGAGGAACCCTGCTCCACTGCTGGTGGGAGTGTAGACTGGTGCAACCACTGTGGAAATCAGTATGGAGATCTCTCAAAGTACTAGGATTAGAAGTTCCATTTGACCCCAAAAGAATTAAAAGAATCTTCCCAAAAGAATTAAAAGAATCATACCACAGTGATATATGTGCACCTGTGTTCATAGCAGCAGTTTGTGGTACCTAAGACTTGGAAACAGCCCAAATTCCTTCAACTGGAGACTGGATAAAATCTGGGTTTTTTTTTTTTTTTAATAAAATGGCATATTACTCAGCCATAAAAAATGAGAAATTAGAGACATTTATAGCTAAATGAATACATATTGAGGAGATATTCTTAAGTGGAATAATAGGACACACATGTGTAAATACCGAATAAGGACTAAAAGATATAATAGATAATGTAAAATAGGAAGAAAAGGGACAAAGGGGAAGGGAAGTGGGAGGGGTAGGGGAAAGGAAAGAAGGGACTGAAATTAATATGAGAAAATGAAAAAAATGGAAACAAATTCTTTTTAAATATTGAGGATCAGAGGGCTTGAAGGGAGGGCAGGGGAATGGGGAAAACAATAACCAAGATAGAATATGTAAAGGTGCAAATTCCCAATGATGAGTGTCATTATATTGTATACCTAAACTGTAGCAATAAAATTAATGTTAAAGTAATTTTAAAAAATTTGGGAGGGCAGGATGCAATGTAATTGGCCCTATACTGCCTTTTCTGGGAATGTATCCCTGCATTGTTAATGTCAGATAATCTGGCTTTTGGTTCACAGAGAAAAACCCATTAATAACAACAATTTTCTGACCTTGGCAATATGAACTAAATCGGCTACAGTAGTATTATCCCGGATAAATTAGATATTAACATATCATAGGTACCAATTATGTAACACCCTTAAATAACCCTAAAGAAGAAATCCCCAATTATAATGTAAACACTAAGACAACCCAAGTATTGATTTATTGCTAATATGTACTAAATGTGACAGCTCTATGTCTGCTAATGGTAGAAGAGAATTCCTCAGTAATTTTATAGAGTTATCTTAACCAAAGATTAATAATGCTTAATGGGTATAATATTAAAGATATAGAGGGTTGGGGAAGGGGGAGTAGCAGAAGAAAAATTTGAAACCTTAAAACATAGGATGTAGGAACCAGCCTATCCAAGGAGTGAACAAGGATGAAAGGCAAGACACAAAGATAATTTAGAATGAGAGGAACAGGGGGCTCTTGCCTGTAGTGGACAAAACCCCTGAGCATTTGGCTCACGTCAGTTTTATTCACTTAGATAAGAGAGCAAGCAATTAGGTTAATGGAAGATTCATCTGCCTCTTGTTACCTATAGTATGTACCCAGGTAAACACCCAGATCTCAGCTGTATTGACTCTTCTCTGGAACTTGCAATATGCCAGGATCCCTGCACATTGCCAAATGAGAAAGAGTTTGCTGTTTTCTATTTTGTGCTCATAGAGAAAGTCAATTAGGCCTCGATCCTCATTATGTGGTCTCCTACAGTAGGATATGAGGAGGAGAGAGAAATGAGACAGAGGATATACTACTGGGGAGCTGAAGGATGTTTAAATAATTAGGAAATGTAACAGAAAAGTCTGACAAATAGAAGAGATAGAAGAGAAAAGAAAAAAGGGTGAACAAAGATAGTATATGGAGAATAAAAATAACAAAAAAATGAAAGGGAAAATTTAAAAGGAAGAAGAGGAAAAAATGAATGAAAAAGTGGTAAGAAAAAGAGATAGGGGAAAATAAGCAAAGAGGACAAAGGAAGATTCCCCAAACCCCAATAAACTAGTGAAGAAGAAAGAGGAAAGAGAAAAAAGAAATTTCTGTGTGATTTTAAATATGCAGTTTTCTACTGGGATGTGCTATTTTGGGGTCTAGCAATTCTCAATTTTCTCTGAGTCTTCTCTTTTTATTCAGGCTGTGGCAATGTCCAAATCAAGACATGTTTCTGTTCTGACCACAGATCTGTGTTGCATGAAGATATGAGCAGGCAGAGCCGGGGATTTAGCTCAGTGATTCCGCAGCCTGTCTCACAAGTGGAAGGTCCTGAGTTCGATCCCTGGTACCAAAAGAAAAGAAAAGAAAAGAAAAGATATGAGCAGGCAGTAGAGTGAGAACTTGAATACCCAGTTCTGAGGCTTTCAAATCTAGAGAACCTCAGTGGAGTGAGGCTGTGTCTTTTCCAGCTGAGCTCAAACCTATCAGGGGATCTTTTCAGCCCACTTCCTGGCTATGGGTGGCTGTCTTTCACCCAGTCACTGTAGGAGGGTCACATTGGGAACCCTGAAGTAAAGCTGTCTTGTGGTGGCTATTCCAGGTTGTAACATTCAACCCTTTCCTGGAATAGCACTCAGGGTTATGGCAGGCACCTGGCCTGGGATCACTCACAAGCTGTTGCCTATAGAAAGGGTCCAGCTGAAGCTGAACTTTGAGCTGTTCCTGCAGATCACAGCAATCACCAGGCCCCTTGGAGTTCCCAGCATTCACTTTGTTTGGTCTCCCTCTCCTTTGAGTCAGGAACAGGGAGCCAGGGAAAGTCCAAGCTATTTCTTTCCCTTCTCCAGATTATGTTCTGTCTCTTTAATTTCTCTGTAGCTTTTAATTTTCCTGTCAGTCCCTTCCCAGTTCCCATGGATATCTGTCTGTTTGTCTGTCTCTCTTTGCCTGTCTCTGTCTCTCTGTTTCTCTGCCATTTCCCAAGTTGTTATTTGCCAGTGTCTGGATTCTAAATCTCAGAGAGGCTGAATTGCCTCTGCTCAATGCTCTGCCATGTTCTCAAAGTTCTGATGGTATCTTTATGTCACACTGAGTTAGACAAATCCATTGAGATAAAAAGCTACAGTGAATGGCTGTGTCTGATCCAAAGTTGAGAGGACTGATAATCTGCATCCTTAGATTGTACATTTTTTCTTCCCACTTTTCTTTCTTTATCATAATTTATTTCAGAAGATCAGTAGGAAAAAAGTATGCTCATTATTATTGGATTTTCCATAGATTTTACAGAAACTAAATTGAGGGGAATTATCCCTACTTTCAGACCTTTTTCCATTAACAGATGTTTTATTGGTTTAAACAGAGATAAAAAAAATCTATGTTCTGATAGGCAAAGGTGTGTAAAGAATGTCATTAGCTTGATGAATATTCATACCATATTGATGGATATTGAAACTAGAACAAGTAAATCCAAACTTGGAATTGACAATAATGTCTCTAATTTGCAGCAAATTTCAACTGCACTTGCCCAAATTTTAATTGATATTTTTTGCTCTAACAATTCCTTATCAGGTAAGGTGCAAAGCTAGATAACTTTGAACCTTGTATTTTTAAAAATATTAATCCCTATGTGTTGGTTCTTAAAAATACTTGAAATCTTCCTTTTTTCTTTCCTTTTCTATTTTTTTCTTCCCCTCCCCTCCCCTTCTCCTCACTTCTTCCTTCCTATCTCTTTTTCTTTCTTTTCCACAAAGAGTTTCTGAAATTTTAAGGAAGTCCTTAAAGCCATGAGGAAAGGCCATGTGTTTGAAATGTGGAGGGAAATCATTAGGAATATTGCAGTTTTCATATTTTTCTTCATTTTTATTTCAGAAAGTTAAAAACTATTGAGTTCATTAAGGATAACTTTCATGTGGTTACCTTCTGTTGTAATAAAAAATTCATAAAGAAGGAAAGCCATCCAAAAATGGAGTTTTATTTAGATTATGAGTCAGGTTAATGTTTTCAGAATATGTTTTAATTAGCAAGGGTAACCCTTGACCACAGTTTGGATTCATCCAGTGTCTATTCATCAAATGTTGTACATTGAGCGATCTCTAGAAGTTATTACTCATTTATTTGATTTATAAAATGCACTCATCACCCTGGCCTTTGGGCCTATTTACAACAGTGATACAAATTTAATTAATACAACATTGCTTTGTTCTCCTCCAGCAAGTGCATTTCTTCACCTCTCCCCTGTAGCCACCATGAATCAAGAAAAGGGCCAGCTAGAACAGATGGGCTATGAACTGGGCTTTAAAGGAGAAATTGAAATTGTTGATGTACTGGGAAAGGAAGTTAATTTTTACAAAATACCTTTCTCCTGCTGGTCATGTAGATGGAATGACCAAGGCTGTAGTACTTGACCTACATAGGTTTGATGAAGTGAAGGGGAAAAACCCGTGATGTGGCTAAGGTTATGTCTCCCCCTACCCAAAAGAGCCAGGACTACAAAAAAATAAATTTTAGAATACTTCATAGAGATGCTAGGCAGCCAGAAAACATGGCAAGTGACATGCACTCTACACAGCCAATATCTTTTCAGTGTCTCCTCTCCCACAAACCTTAAGTTACTTTGAATGCAGGGTAATGTAATAGTTAAACTTACACATCTGAAATTATCTAGGTGAGTTTTAATCAGATCTTTCTGAGATATTTCATCTGTAAAATAGGGTAATAAAATAGTTAACATAGGTCCAATAAAATAATGTGTCTAAAGTATGTCTAACACAATTGACACACAGAAAGAGTTCGGTAAATATTGGTTATAGTTTTTAATGGCATTTAAAATTAGAGATTTGCCTGATATGAAGGAGTATGTGACCAATTTTTGAACTCTATAACTCACATTAAAAAAAGAATATACTTCCATTATTGAAATACTTTCCCTGACTAATGAATATTTGTGAAAGTTTTTGGACAAATTCATTTTAGTACTATCACACAATCAATTGATTGTCATGAGGGTTTTAATAGTGGTAGCAATGATGTTGCCAAAACATAAGCATATGATCTCTGGATCATACAGTATAAGTGAGCTATACTGCTTAGCCACACCAGCCAGTTACATTATCTCCATCTACCCTGTGAGACTGATATTATGAACAGATGTATTCCATTAATTGCTCAAGAACAGAATAAGTTTCATAAAATGATAATTTGGGGCTAGAAGGGAATATAGTAGTAAGTGAGAAACTTTGAAAAATAATTTAGTTTACCCTATGAAATATTCATTTTGTTTTGAAGCAGAGACTACTGGGTGAGGATCTAGAATACATATTTCCTTATATTTCTGCCATAGCTGTATACTGTGTCTCCAAAACATACACATGTGACTAAAAAAACCTCTTCTTAGCTCTAGAAGATTTTATGAAAACTGAGCCAGTGGTTAAACCTGGTACAAAACCTGTGGTTCATTTGGTCATATGCGTGGTAAGACAGAGAGAGTGTGTTCACCCCACCATGTATACCTTTCCTTTTTATCTTTTGGTTTACCTTGTGACTCTTGTATAAAATCCTATTTCAGCTTTATCTGTCAAAAAAGGAAAAAATTCATTCAAGAATTGTACCTTTGTCTATTTAGCTCTAAAATATCTATTTTTAAAAGGGAGAGAATAGAATACCTGATTTTTCATGGTATAAACATTTACATAATAACTTTATTATTACCGACCAAATAAAATTTCATTTTTTACCTACACATTTTTGTTTATTTTGCAGTGATTCTATGTTTTTCTCCTACATCATTGAAATACACAATATATTCACATCATCACATCTCTCCTTCAATTCTATGATTTTTTTTTTTTTTTACCAGCCAGTTGGTGTTAAGTTTTTACTGGAATAAAACTGAAAGATCACTTGTTCTTTCTTCCCCCATACAATCTGGAAGTAATTGATTTAGATAGATTGTGTCAGGCCTTTGAACCTTCAAAGGAGCCTAGAGCCACTTTTGACCTTACTCAGGGGTTTCCCCTGCATTTTGCACTCAAGAGGAGGGAATGTTGCTCTACACTGACCAAAATGGCAGCACATATCAGAAAAGCATGCTCTGTTTTGCAGTGAATCTAGGTGAGGTCGGTCTAGAAACAGCTTCCTGGAAATTTTTCCCTTCTCCTCTTTTTAAAGAAAATCTGGGATGTGCAATATAGGAAATCTGTCTTTAGATATTAAGAAAAAATTTTTCAACATTTTTTTCCTATTAGTTCATTTCCCTCATAGAGAAAGGCTTTTCCTTCCCTAGGATGGGTTGATTTGAAATTTGGCATATGGCTCTAGGCTTTGCATTGAAATTTGCTTCTTTAGGAAGAAATTGGGAAATTAGGTTCTTTCCTGGATGTAGGCAGTGGAATTTTATAATGGCATCCATAAACCAAAAAGTTCTAATAATGAAGAGTTCTTGACCCTGGTTACAGCCCTTTGAGAATCTTTCATTAAGAGGTAGCTGATGAGGGGTAAAATTGGCATATTCCACAACCCCTGGTCAAAAACCACCTATTATTATAACCCACATATCATTATCTATTGTTGTACTTGTTTTAATAGTGAACCTGACTTCCTGCATGAGAGGGATGGATTGGTTTTTCTCTTTTCAGTGGCATTATTTGGGAACACAGGTCTAAAATTCATTGGCTATTATAATTTTCTTTTGTTCAGTAATCTGTCTACTATAGTTAGTCCTGTCTTTTGATTTCTATTGTCCCCATCTGCATAGACTATGGGGCTTGTTACTTACATAAAGAACACCATGTATTTGAAATCACAAGAAAACAAACCAGTGGGGAGAATTTTTACTAAGATGGAAATGTCTGTAGTAATAAGTAGCTGTGGAAATGTGCATAACCTCTTTTGAGGGGTGTCTAGGGTGCCTGCCTGATGCCAGTTCTCTGAAGGAAGAATACTGAATTGCATGTGAAAGAATTGTGGAAAAATTTCCTCCTGGAATTTAAAATTTTGTGACACTCCCAAATCCCATAGAACACAAGAGAAATATTATATAAATTTATGAAACAAAATACGTTTGAATTTATTCCATGTCTAACAACATAAATATGAAGCAAAGGAAAACATCTCTATTCCACCAAAAATGTATTTGTTTAACAAACATTACTTGCAAGAGGATGTGCCACTTTTGACGTCTGGTCCAGACACTTATTGTAAAACAGGATAATCAAATGTCTTCCACATTTCAAACTCATTGGGGGTGCAGCTGAGTTGTGGTTTTACTTTACATGTTCATTGGAATGCTAAGATGAATCCTATCCTATGTCTTTCTGTCAGCAGGAGGTTTCCCACCATGTATATTGGAACTATGCCTGTTATTCCTATTAATTCTTTTGCTATTTCAGTAGCATGTTAATTCTGACAGGCTGGTCAATATCATATTTGTTTCCAGCTAGCTCCATGCTTATATTCTCAGAATATAGAGAAACAGGGAGTGCTAGATGACTGGGGAATGAATGGTGAGATAGCTGACTTTTATTTATTATTGCTTAGGTATTTATACCCACTGACATATGTGAACCCCAAAATATATAATCAGACATTGATTGCTGTGCTATTCTCTTGTAGCCTGTAGGAGAAGATATAGTAATGGACAATATGATGTAATTTTTTCATTGTGGTGAAAACAATTTTTCAAGAGAATTTTAAGAGGAAGCTTAATGTGTAATGAAAGTGAAGCTACACTATTACATTTGTGAAGAGAGAGGGGGGACTAATGTCTCTACTTGACCTGCTAGAAACTGTCCTTAAAAAGTTTCTCCTCAGGGATGTGGCAATATCTTGAAGAGAAGTGTAATTGCTGAGATTAATTGAAACAATATCTGCATTGATTAAGTAATTCAGACCTTTGTGAAAAGCCTACTGTATGCCAAAATGTGTGTCTCATGGTGAGGATGATGATAGCAATAATAACTATATCCACTGAAAATAATATCCACTGAAAATTAATTATATATATTGCAGTAGATAATGTCAATTCTTTCAGTAATCCTAGGAGTAGGTCCTATTAACACCTCAATTTTACAGTTTAAGTAAATGAGGCTTAGAGATTTTCACTCTGATACTTTGATTCTGAACCCTAAACTTTTAGATACCATGTTCTCTATAATAATATCAAACAATGATTTAAACTTACTATGTTCTGGGCCAAACACTTTTACATATATTTTCTTTTAATTCTTTTAACAATTCTGTATATACATTATTATTATTTTACCCTATTTTATACTTATAGAAATCAAAACACACAAACAATTAAATAATTTCCCCTAGATCACAAATAAGTGGTGGTAGAGTTAAGATATGAATAATACAGCTTATGTATGCATATGCTATGTAGGTATTTAAACCATTCTTTTAAAAATAGGAACAGCTTGGGAAGCTTATGGTAGATATGGTTTAGATATAAACATGCAAATAAAATATTCAATGAAAAATACTATTGTGTCAGTGGAACAAATATTTTGGAAAATATTAATTTTAGCTTCATGTCCTAAGGGCTTCTCATCTCTAACCTACAGAAACCTTCTACAGATACACTTTTGTCAGTGTTAAGATCTGAGGTATGATTGAAAAATACAGTGAATGTTTAAATTATAAAAAATTATTACTCTAAAAGACACATTGCCATTAATTCCTCTTCAAAATACTTCCTTTCACTTTAAACACACTTATTCTATCATTTGTGCTACTTTCTGGAGCAGTTCAGAGGTCTTCTTGTGAGTATCTTTAGTTGTGCTATTGTGGCTGCCTCAATGTTCAGAACATTTACCTTTGGTGGCCTTTTTGACTTTGGGAAAGAGCCAGAAGTCACATGGTGCTATTCTGGTGAACAAAGTGGATGAGAACACACTGTAATATTTATGAATCTGCCTTTTCATTGAATGGTACTCAGCAGCAGTATTCCTTGTATTTTTGATCATAACTCATAAAGAAACACATTAAAAAAGACTTCCAGAAAATGGCAAGAAGGATGGAATAAGTGTATTTAAATAGAGGAGGAGTATTTTGAGAGGAAATTAATGGCAGTATGTTTTTACTATAATTAAAAAATTAAACATTCACCATATATTTTGATTACATTGCGTATGTTCCGCCTTCCACCTTTCAATTAAAACTTTTGCTGTCTTTCATCTTGGTTTCTCTGGTTTTCTTCTTACTGGATTGTACCACAATTTCCCTCTTTGCCATGTCTCTGAAATACACATATTTTAAAAATATGTCTGCTCCTATGAACCTGTCACAATTTTTTCCATTCACCTGTGGCCTCTCTCCCAGATGTATGCTCTGGCTGCTGTCCCTGTGCCACACTCCTCTTTTTGGAAGGAGGACTCTACCTTGGGCCAGCAATTTATGGAAGCTGTTTTAGTAGATTCTTGTTACTTGAAGTGTGGTTCGATCAATACCATAGTTATGTGGCTTTGGTTCCATTTTAGATCTGCTGAGGCTAAATCTCAGTAAGATCCCAGGTGATTTGTAACTTTGAGAGGTACCAGTATAGGAGATGATATCTTATCAGGGCACAGAGGGAGTTCATTTTAACTTAGCCCTGGTAGTAGTATACTGGAAGTAGTATTTAAAGGACCCAGAGGAACAAGAAGGGTTTTTCCAAGAAGGAGAAGGAGAGTATCCCATGCTGGGAGAACAGCGCATGTAGAGACATAATTGGGGAATTAATAGTTCAGTTTTTCTAGAGCATGACATTGAAAGAGGGAGGTGATTTAAAATATGGTGGCAAATTCTTCAGCATTCCTTCTATCTAGTGTTTCTTGAATCTGAGGGAACTTGTGACTGCTTTCTCCAACAGACAGTGGTTATTTTGATACTGTATTACTTCCAAAGCAGGGTTCTAAAGGGCCGTGTAGCTTTTATTTGTTTATGGAGCCCTGAGCTGCCATGTAAGATGTTTGAATAACCTGAGGCTGTCATACTCATATGCAATAAAATACTTTGAAGATTTTAAAATGGGTAAAAATGGTATTTGCAGGCCATTGGCAAAGTAATTTAGTTAAAAAGCTATTGCCTTAAGAGAATGATAAGGTGTTGGAATAGGGAAGTGTTAGTCAGAATGAAGAGGATACAATTGACAATGACTTAGAAAGTACGATGTTC